>NC_047583.1:25505000-26213750 GCF_011004845.1 Esox lucius
CATTTGATATATTAGAGAGGCTCCAGTCATACCTGTTGCCAATATTGAGCTGTGTTTCCAGATGGATGATCTATTTGTCAACTATTTCCCCCTTGAAATCACTGATTTAATTCAACATAGAAACAGACAACATTCATACAATTATCTGTACGAGCCACGCTTTCTCACCTATTATCCTACAATATGAAACTGATCAACAATACAGGATTTGTTATAAAAACAGCAGCAGCTTTCAAAATACATCAGATATCACCCAAATCAACACCTATTGCTTGGTGTATTATCAGAAGTCTGTGTAGCATAAGCCAATGTGATACCTGTGCAAACACCCACACATGAACCCCTTCATTCTATAGCTTGTGGCACCTCCATTAGCAGCGATAACTTGGAGTAAGCGTGTCCTATTGCCACTAACCAGCCTCTGACATCTTTCTTGAGGGATTTTTGCCCACTCCAACTCACCGAATTGAATAAGGTTTGAGGGGTGTCTGGCATGAATTGCACGCTTCAGCTCCTGGCACAGCATCTCGATTGGATTAGGGTCAGGAATTTGACTTGGCCAATCCAATCATAAATCTTCTTTCTCCTGAGCTATTATTTGGTAGATTTGTTTGAATGCTTTCTCTTGTCTCGTTGGAAGACTCATTTTTGGCCCTGCATTAACTCCTTGACTGATGGCCTGATGTTCGGTTCAAGAATTGCCTGGAATACCTCAGAATTAAGGTTTGCAGTTGACCAGGTCCAGACGAGGAAAAGCAGCCCCAGATCATTATATTCCCACCACCATACTTGCATGTCGGGAAAGTTATTTTGGTGGTAGGCAGTGTTGGGTTTTTACTAACATAGCGGTTTTGATTGTGACCAAAAAGCAACATTTTAAAATAATCTGACTTCCAGAAACCTTTGGGTGTGTCCGGATTGTCTCTGGTAAAGTTAAGATGGACAGTTTGGTTCATTTTTTCATAGCAGAGGCTTCTTCCTAGCAACCCTCCCATAAATGCCATCCTGTTGTTGAAGCTCTGTAACTTGAGATGCAGCAAGGGAGGTCTGCAAATCTCCTGATGTTGTGTTTGAGTTGGCATTCACTTGATTTATTCTTTTTTGTGTGGTTCTTGGAGATATTTTGGAATAGCATCCACTTATTTGGCAAGTTGCTGTCATGTTAAATACTTTTACTATTTGTTAATAATTTGCCTCACAGTGGACTGATGGAGCTCAAATGTTTTTGAGATGGCTGTTTAGCCTTCCCCAGAATGATTTGTCACCCCCAAACACTCTCTTAAAGATCTCTCCTTTGATTGGTAAATTTGGTACCCAGTTATTTACTCACCTGATTGTACATACCTTTTTGATTTTACCAATGGAATTCACTTATTTTTACACTTGCACAAATTCCTTTTTAATTCCTTTTTCTACTGCATGCACTATTTCGTCTAAACCCTCATATTGAATTGGTAACTATAAACCTGTTATGTTAGATTAAAAATGGTTCTGATTAAAAATATTTTAATGGCGAACACAAAAAATATATATAAGGTGTTCACGTCGATTCAAGCAGCACTATACATAAAAATGGAGAAACAGTCTACTTACAACTCAGAAAACATTATTTTGTAACAATGGAATAACAACGTCACTTCTAGCATTTCTATTTCCATTCCATTTAAGTAACTCTCTTAGCTTGTCACAATAGAAAAGTGAAACTCCTTTTTTGGTATAACAATGTAATTTTGTTGTCAGTATATTACAACAACCTAATGTATTTAAGGTTTCCTGTTCATCGTTTGCAAACCATTGGTAGTATTGCAGGTATTTTTGTTATACCATATGGATTGACAATTTTTGCACCGTCAAAACAACTATATCCATTCAATGACTACTATTCTCTGTCACATAAAACATATCAAATCCTATTTAGCCTAATCTCTGCCTGCATGATGTTGTGATGTAGTTCTTAAATAAGTGAACAATTGTTGTATTAGGTTAACAATGTTTGTTTATTCTCATTCTGTGGCATACTGCTACATTCCACACTTTTCTTTCTTTTGTGTCTCCAACAACTGGCTCCCTGCTTTCTTAAAGGTGCAGAACACATTTCAGCAGGGATTACCTTTTTTGCAAGTAGCATTTGTGGCACACACAAATAAACCTACCTATGCAATGTAAATGTAATCTAAAATCCTCAATTCATAATATGTAACGTGCTATGCAAGTAAAATTGGTGCACTTTAGAGCCGTGTTAAAAACGTTACATATTAATTCTATTAATTCATGTCCTTTTTTATAAATTTGGCAAAAGGTAAAAAAAAAACATACTCCACTCTGTAACATTCAGTTTTATTTTATTGAGATCAGATGTAATATTGATAAGAACCTCATTAGGCCCAGATTTAGCCTCCGCCTGATGACCTGATGCTTTAGATTTATACATGTAGTGGGCTATCTGGCTCCATATATTAAGGAACTGCTTGGCATTCAATACATTTTCTCACGAGGAAAAATGTATAAATCTGTCTCGGATAATCCGCATATCTGACTTAATTGCATTTATTTGAATAATTCCCAAATTGATAAATAAATATGTATTAGTTAACCCATGAATGATATGCTGTATGTTGATGTTGACAGATGATTGGTGTTTTTTATTTCAGTGGGTTAAAACCCTGGACATGCTGGGCCACATCCATGAGGATTTCTAAATGTCTTGACCTTAGAAAACAGCTGGTTAGATAAATCTTATGCTTTTGTATGAAATAATGCAATTTCTGCCGTGTATGCAGATATATTTTAGTTTCTAACATATTATTCAAACAACATAATTCCAAAACATAAAACGGCATTTAAAATGTAATGTCAAAGAGTATTAAATATCTGAGATTATTAAACATTAAATATTTGAGATTTGAACTGAATGCCTTGAACTGAATGCCCACAAAAATGTCTGGAATCCATTTAGTTTCTGTTTCCATTTATGCTATGCGCTCGTGCTTGAATGAAATTAATATTTAATGGAAGTAATTCAGTATCTTATGTCTTCATGCAGCTATTACATTTAGCTGAACTGTGGTCTTGATCTTTTATAAATTTAGTGGGGAGAACAAGTATTTGATACACTGCCAATTTTGCAGGTTTTCCCACTTACAAAGCATGTAGAAGTCTGTAATTTTTATCATAGGTACTCTTCAGTGACAGATTCTAAAACAAAAATCCAGAAAATCACATTGTATGATTAGTAATTAATTAGAAACCTTTGTTTGCAATTACAGAGATCATTCGTTTCCTGTAGTTCTTGACCAGGTTTCCACACACTGCAGCAAGGATTTTGGCCCACTCCTCCATACAGACCTTCTCCAGATCCTTCAGGTTTCGGGGCTGTTGCTGGGCAATACGGACTCCATCCAAATATTTTCTATTAGGTACAGGTCTGGAGACTGGCTAGGCCACTCCAGGACCTTGAGATGCTTCTTATGGAGCCACTCCTTAGTTGCCCTGGCTGTGTGTTTCAGGTTGTTGTCATGCTGGAAGACCCAGCCACGACCCATCTTCAATGCTCTTACTGAGGGAAGGAGGTTGTTGGCCAAGATCTCGCGATACATGGCCCCATCCATCCACCCCCAATACGGTGCAGTCGTCCTGTCCCCTTTACAGAAAAGCATCCCCAAAGAATGATGTTTCCACCTCCATGCTTCACGGTTGGGATGGTGTTCTTGGGGTTGTACTCATCCGTCTTCTTCCTCCAAACACGACGAGTGGAGTTTAGACCAAAAAGCTCTATTTATGTCTCCAGACCACATGACCTTCTCCCATTCCTCCTCTGGATCATCCATATGGTCATTGGCAATATTCAGACGGGCCTGGACATGCGCTGGCTTGAACAAGGGGACCTTGCGTGCGCTGCAGGATTTTAATCCATGACGGCGTAGTGTGTTACTAATGGTTTTCTATGAGACTGTGGTCCCAGCTCTCTTCAGGTCATTGACCAGGTCCTACTGTGTAGTTCTGAGCTGATCCCTCACCTTCCTCATGATCATTGATGCCCCACGAGGTGAGTTCTTGCATGGAGCCCCAGACCAAGGGAGATTGACCGTCATCTTGAACTTCTTCTCACCAAGCAGCTTGCCTATTGTCCTGTAGCCCATCCCAGCCTTGTGCAGGTCTACAATTGTATCCCTGATTTCCTTACACAGCTCTCTTTTCTTGGCCATTGTGGAGAGGTTGGAGTCTGTTTGATTGAGTGTGTGGACAGGTGTCTTTTATACAGGTAACGAGTTCAAACAGGTGCAGTTAATACAGGTAATGAGTGGAGAAAAGGAGGGCTTCTTAAAGAAAAACGAACCGGTCTGTGAGAGCGGGAATTCTTACTGGTTGGTAGGTGATCAAATACTTATGTCATGCAATAAAATGCAAATTAATTATTTAAAAATCATACATAGTGATTTTCTGGATTTTTGTTTTAGATTCCGTCTCTCACAGTTGAAGTGTACCTATGATAAAAATGACCTCTACATGATTTGTAAGTAGGAAAACCTGCAACATAGGCAGTGTATTAAATACTTGTTCTCCCCACTGTAAGTACGATCGTTGCTTCTAATATGAGTTTCCCAAGTAGCCTGCAGCATTGGACCAAGCTGTGACTGATCAGAGATGTATGCCGTATTTGACAACGTCAGGTTATATCTCCATGTCTTCCTCCTGCAGATGATCTTGACGGTGTTTCTAAGCGACAGCCAGCAGATGCTGACCGAGGTGCCCATCACCCCAGAGACCACATGCAAAGACGTAGTGGAGTTCTGTAAAGATGTTGGAGAGCGCGGCTGTCACCTTGCTGAGGTCTGGAAAGGCAACGGTAAGTGATACTTTCACCTTTCACCTCCAAGCCATTTAAACTAATCTTCAACCTCAAACCTTTGTGATTAATTGACTGGCTGGTGTTGAGGTTTAATTGACTGGGTGGTCTACTGTTACACTGACTGACTGGTGTTGAGGTTTAATTGACTGGCTGGTCTACTGTTACACTGACTGGTGTTGAGGTTTAATATACTGGCTGGTCTACTGGTACACTGACTGACTGGTGTTGAGGTTTTGTTGCAGCCTCTAAAAGCACTGTGCAAAGTAATACGTCAAATATCTTAGCATCTGCTTCATAACTAAAAGGAAACTTAGTGATTGAGTATTGTTTTAAGTCACCATGACCAGTAACTGAGAGTGTGTATTCTTCCGGGATGTCTTGATATACAGTGAGGGAGAACATTATTTGATCCCCTGCTGATTTTGTACGTTTGCCCACTGACAAAGAAATTATCAGTCTATAATTTTAATGGTAGGTTTATTTGAACTGTGAGAGACAGAATAACAACTTAGTACTTGGTGGCAAAACCCTTGTTGGCAATCACAGAGATCAGACGTTTCTTGTAGTTGGCCACCAGGTTTGAACACATCTCAGGAGGGATTTTGTCCCACTCCTCTTTGCAGATCTTTTCCAAGTCATTAAGGATGCGAGGCTGACGTTTGGCAACTGGAACCTTCAGCTCCCTCCACAGATTTTCTATGGGATTAAGGTCTGGAGACTGGCTAGGCCACCCCAGGACCTTAATGTGCTTCTACTTGAGCAATCATTTGTTGCCTTGGCCATGTGTTTTGGCTCATTTTCATGCTGGAATACGCATTCACGACCCATTTTCAATGCCCTGGCTGAGGGAAAGAGGTTCTCACCCAAGATTTGATGGTAAATGGCCCCGTCCATCGTCCCTTTGATACAGTGAAGTTGTCCTGTCCCCTTAGCAGAATAACTCCCCCAAAGCATAATGTTTCCACCTCCATGTTTGACAGTGGGGATAGTGTTCTTGGGGTCATAAGCAGCATTGCTCCTCCTCCAAACATGGCAAGTTGAGTTGATGCCAAAGAGCTTGATTTTGGTCTCATCTGACCACAACACTTTCACCCAGTTCACCTCTGAATCATTCAAATGTTCATTGGCAAACTCAAGACAGGCCTGCTTTCTTGAGCAGGGGCACCTTGCGGCAATGCAGGATTTCTGTCCTTCATGGTGTAATGTGTTACCAATAGTTTTCTTGGTGACTATGGTCCCAGCTGCCTTGAGAACATTGACAAGAACCGTTCTCATGATCATTGCAACCTCTCGAGGTGAGATCTTGCATGGAGCCCCAGACTAAGGGAGATTGACAGTTCTATAGTGTTTCTTCCATTTACGAATAATCGCACCAACTGTTGTCACTTTCTCACCAAGCTGCTTGGCGATTGTCTTGTAGCCCATTCCAGCCTTGTATAGGTCTACAATCTTGTGCCTGACATCCTTGGACAGCTCGTTGGTCTTTGCCATGGTGGAGAGTTTGGAATCTGATTGATTGATTGCTTCTGTGGACAGGTTTCTTTTATACAGGTAACAAAATGAGATTAGGAGCACTCCCTTTAAGATTGTACTTCTAATCTCAGCTCGTTACCTTCATAAAAGACAACAGGGAGCCAGAAATCTTTTTGATTGAGAGGGGATGAAATACTTAATTCTCTCATTAAAATGCAAATCAATTTATAAAATTTCTCTCACTGTTCAAATAAACCTACCATTAAAATTATAGACCGATAATTTCTCTGTCAGTGGGCAAACATACAAAATCAGCAGGGGATCAAAAACAATTTTCCCTCACTGTACGGATAAACAGACATTTTCTACAGCCAGTCATCATTGAGATCACGTAACGACCCAGTCCCCTCCCTGAACAAATGTTTTTCATTGTCCAGCTCCCTCTGTGAAAGCTTTGGTGGTCTCCTGCATGTAACAATGACGTGCTTGTATCAGGCAGCCTGTATTTCCCACACCCAGACAGAAAATGGGTCAGGATGTGTCTCTTTGACCCGGCAGACTCCAGGGCATGTTTAGCCTGTGGGTGTATGGTTATAGGAACAGAAAAAGACCCCTTAGACCTAAGCACTTTTGAGTATGAACGTCACAATGCCGACGTCCCAGTATTTCCAGCAGTTATAGCAGTTCCATTTAAACCAAGGGGAGTGCGTGAACACATGACTTAGTGAGAGATAATTCAGTAGCTATCAGCAAGGTTGGTCTGGCTGTCCTGTGTTCATTACTGAGGACGGGGAGTTCTTTTCATCGCCACACAATGCTCCAGTGCCAGCGTTTAGCCACAGGGGCTTATTTATTTAATCCATTCTATTAATAGAAAGTTGTGAGCATATCTTTAATGTTTATCTGGGCTGAGAGGCATTCAACCCACCGTATCACCTTAGTATCATCGTTAGATAAACACATCTATACCTCTTATTAGCCCTGTTCTGCTCTCCCACCCAGGGAAAGGGATTTAGTAGGGTGCATATTCTGACAATGTTTCTCTGTACTCCTGGTCCTCGCAGAGAGAGTTATTCCTTTTGACCACCTGATGTATGAGCACCTGCAGAAGTGGGGTCCCAGGAGGCTGGAGGTCAGGTTCTACCTGAGACATGAAGACTGCCCCTCTGAGAGTTGTGACCTGGGTGAGTGACTGAACCCGGTGCCGGAACTGTTTGTGCTCATACCATCTCCATTGTCATTGTTGAGCCAAATGTGAAGTGGAGTTACATGCAGTGATAGTGCTCAGGACCCCTGGCTTAGGCTACATGTATATAGTCTATGGCACCTGATTTAATACAGTATGTACAGTGGGGAGAACAAGTATTTGATACACTGCCGATTTTGCAGGTTTTCCCACTTAGAAAGCATGTAGAAGTATGTCATTTTTATCATAGCTACTCTTCAACTGTGAGTGATGGAATCTAAAACAAAAATCCAGAAAATCACATTGTATGATTTTTAAGTAATTAATTTGCATTTTATTGCATGACATAAGTATTTTATACATCAGAAAACTTCATATTTGGTACAGAAACCTTTGTTTGCAATTACAGACATCATACGTTTCCTGTAGTTCTTGACCAGGTTTACACACACTGCAGCACACACCTTCTCTAGATCTTCTATTGGGTTCAGGTCTGGAGACTGGCTAGGCCACTCCAGGACCTTGAGATTCTTCTTACGGAGCCACTCCTTAGTTGCCCTGGATGTGTGTTTTGGGTCATTGTCATGTTGGAAGACCCAGCCACGACCCATCTTCAATGCTCTTACTGAGGGAAGGAGGTTGTTGGCCAAGATCTCACGATACATGGCCCCATCCATCCTCCCCTCAATACGGTGCAGTCGTCCTGTCCCCTCTACAGAAAAGCATCCCCAAAGAATGATGTTTCCACCTCCATGCTTCACGGTTGGGATGGCGTTCTTGGGGTTGTACTCATCTTTCTTCTTCCTCCAAACACGGCAAGTGGAGTTTAGACCAAAAAGCTCTATTTTTGTCTCATCAGACCACATGACCTTCTCCCATTCCTCCTCTGGATCATCCAGATGGTCATTGGCAAACTTCTGATGGGCCTGGACATGTGCTGGCTTGAGCAGGGGGACCTTGCGTGCCCTGTAGGATTTTAATCCATGACGGCGTAGTGTGTTACTAATGGTTTTCTTTGAGACTGTGGTCCCAGCTCTCTTCAGGTCATTGACCAGGTCCTGCCATGTAGTTCTGGGCTGATCCCTCACCTTCCTCATGTTCATTGATCCCCCACGAGGTGAGTTCTTGCATGGAGCCCCAGACTGAGGGAGATTGACCGTCATCTTGAACTTCTTCCATTTTCTAATAATTGCGCCAGTTGTTGCCTTTTCACCAAGCTGCTTGCCTATTGTCCTGTAGCCCATCCCAGCCTTGTGCAGGTCTACAATTGTATCCCTGATTTCCTTACACAGCTCTCTGGTCTTGGCCATTGTGGAGAGGTTGGAGTCTGTTTAATTGAGTGTGTGGACAGGTGTCTTTTATACAGGTAACAAGTTCAAACAGGTACAGTTAATACAGGTAATGAGTGGAGAACAGGAGGGCTTCTTAAAAAAAAAAAGAACCGGTCTGTGAGAGCGGGAATTCTTACTGGTTGGTAGGTGATCAAATACTTATGTCATGCAATAAAATGCAAATTAATTATAAAAAAATCATACATTATGATTTTCTGGATTTTTGTTTTAGATTCTCTCACAGTTGAAGTGTACTATGATAAAAATGACATACCTCTATATGCTTTGTAAGTAGGAAAACCTGCAATATAGGCAGTGTATCAAATACTTGTTCTCCCCACTGTATAATACAATACCTTAAGGCCTGCATGGGTACTGTTCCATGTGTAGGGTCCGTTGTATACCCAGAGACGCTCAGGCCAAATGTGGTGATATCTTTGCACTGAAACAGTTGTACAGTATTTAGAGAATATGGTGTCCCTAGTCAGTACACTCTATAGAATGCATCGTGCCATTTCCAACACAGATTATTTTGTTTGTCGATTATCCAGATCAGATAACATGAACCAGACGTTTACTAAGAAGGCATCAACGTAACAAGGTTGTCAGAAAAAGCAGTCAGTTTTTGCTATCACTGTAGCTCAGGTCTAGAAGTAGGGTGGCGTTTGGGACAAACTATGTTTTTGTTTTATTCCCCCAAACAGGACGGAGTGTTTCTGTTTTTGACTTCCTTTTGTAACTCTCAGTGCCTTCCCATTGAACATATCGGTCGTTCCCTGCCGCTGTTAGCATAGAGAAGAGTGTGTGTGTGTGTGAGTGAGTCTGTGCCAGGGAGAGTGTGTGCAAGTGAAAGTGTGTGCGAGTGAGAGTGTGTGTGAGTGCGTGTTGGCTCTGCACGGTTGGGCTGCCTGCACTTATGCAACTAATCTTATTTTGTGGCTAATTGGTCTCTGCACCAGTGTCCTCCTGTGACCTTTGCACCTGAGAAGAATCAGATATAGAAACACAGATGCCTTAAGGGTTAAGTAGGGCAGACTGACCAGGTGTGGGGTTTTGGGGGTCTGGCGCCGGACTGGGGCTTGACCAGGGGTGGGAGAAAGGCCTGGGAAGTTGGAATTAGCATCTGAATTAATTATCCTAAAGTAAATAAAGGGGCGTTAATGTGTTACACTAGTTCTTGTAGCTATCCATTCTATATACTAAATGCCTGAGTGGGGATGATAAACTTGCCCCACTTGAAGGTGAGAGAACGTGAAAAACTGTGCAGTTGGTGGTATTGTATTATCACAAAGAGATGGCTAGAGGACTTAACTGCCTTTTGAAGGCGTCTGCTTTTTTAATGTAGACAATTTGGTGGAATTTGCTGACTTCATGGGCTGATCCCTCTTAATGACCCAGTTGGTCATTTGATCCCAGTTCCCATTGGGTCATGTAGAGGGATCAGCCAAGGAATTATACCGAAATGTACACCATTGACAGTGGTGCTGTCTATGCTGAATAAGAGGCTGAAATGCAGGGGGATACACAGATGAGACTCCTTTCCTTCACTGTGAGTGAGGACATGAAAATGTGAAGGCCCTACCTGTCTGGACAGTGTTATCAGGACTCGCCCATTGAGCTTGAAGTATTTGCAACTGACTGACAGGATTACCCACACAGGTCTAGTCTTTAGGATATTAAAACTCTAGTTATTTACAGATAACATATTTGAAGATGGGGGGCGTTTAACCAAAGAGAATAGATAGGTCACACTCGACTGAATATCTGAGGGAGGGACGGCTGAATAAATGAACGGCATGTTGTCGCACGGTCAAGAATAAAAGGCCCACCCTTTCCACTAAGGATTGGAGTCACACACAACGGCGCGGCATGCGAGTGGAAAACCAACCAGTGATAGTCAGATTTAATGCTGGATCCTGGGTAGCTTTGGCTTAGTGTGTGGACTCATTAGACCAGATCACTTTCTGACTTAAGGCTGTGTGGGGGCTGTGCTGCAACCTATTGTGGTATGTCGCACCAGGCGGTTGCTCTTATCCACTCAGAGTCCAGTCCCTAATGGCTGGGGAGGTTGGAGTTTGGAAGTTTGTCAGGACACTGGAATGCATTCCGTTGTCCTAGAAGGTATGGATTCTCTCTGTGGAGATTTGTCCTGGCCTGTATGTGTCCTTGTTATTGTGTCCAGTAGGTTTTGTCATTCCTTTGGGACATTGGTTTTCCTCGATGTTAACAGTAGGCCTCTGCTTTTCATTGTCGTGTCAGGTGGAGTCTAGATTGATTGGTCCTTGTGATCTACGGTATATTGTAATGTTGCGCTACTGTCTCTCTGCAGAGTGTTGGACTAATGCACCTGAGTCTGATGTAATGTCTTTGTTTTCTATTCAGGGAGCCAGCTCTCTCAAGACCAGTCCAACAGAGACAGTGGAGGGAGATCAGACCAGCCGTGTGACAATTGGGTAAGAGCCTATTTAGACTGAAACAATTGTTGTGAAAACTATTTCATTTATATAGCATTAACATAATATTTAAATAGTTTCCTATTTCCACTAGCCACAAGAAACTCTTACTCCCACTGTGCTGTAAAGCACAACACATCCACACTCAGCGCTTTGGGTAGACCAATGACCTGGAAAGTGTATAAACTCACTGACAGTGTTGTTCACCTGGTAACTAACATGGCGCTCTCCATCAAACAAGTGCTGTTGGTGATGATAATGTAATTTTTTTGAGGCCAGTGTCAGATGTTCTTAGTTGCTCCAATTTATTTCTGTTTATTGAACTAGATGGATTTATAGAACCAGACTTCCACTCTGGTTCACACTTAGACCTCAGTAACCACAGGGATTATCTGTCGGATAAGTGTCCCATGTTACCTTGGAGGCTTGTGCCTGTTTACACTGTTGTGGAAATATTCAATAGCACAACCATCTCTACTTTGTCTGCTACTGCATGAGTTTCAACGTAGTTATAAAGCAACTGTTTTTATTTAATTGCATGCTGTACCTAAACTCGTGACAAATGAAATGTCTCCTTGGATCCAGATTTGTTTTCTTGTAGTTTTTGTTGTGTGTTGGCATGATTAGTGTGGCATCAGTACCCTTTGAAATATGAGAAAGCAGTCCGCTTATCTGAATCCTCCACAGAAGCACACGCTTTAATTCACTATTAATGTGATCTTACATTCTTTATGAACATTCTGAGCCAGAGCTGAAGGTGGTTTTGTAGGTGTGAAAGAAACACTTATTAACCTTGGACCCCCAAATAATTATTTGCAAATGTTGCAACACAAATATAATGTAAATTATATTTATCCACTGATGTGATTTTAATGGAACTTTTGTTTTCATACCATAGATATTTCCTCAGAAATTGTTCTACAAACTCCAACAACAATACAAATAATTGAATTTTCTTAAAGTTGAGTATACACTTGGGTCTCACATTGTTAAACATGGTAGGGGATATCGATGGCTGTAGTAAGTGTTTATCAGGACATTATGTGATGATTTTTTCACATAAAATTTCATGAGATAACAGATTGTATGTATTGATGCAGGTAGTTTAAGTATTTCATGTTTTCACAATCTTAGTGGAAATGTGATTTGTCATTTTGGCCGGCAGTATTTCAGTTTAGGCCTGTGTGTTGTCTTTTTTATAAGTGAATTCTGCTTGGACAATATGTGTTCAAGAAATTGAGGAAAAACTCTGAATAGTTAAACCAAACCTCAGTTGGACCTTCTGTCAAAATGACAAATATACCCTTTCCTTTTAGTAGCCCAAAGACAGCGTTTTGTTGACACCATTAGGCACTTCTGTTGCTAACTTGCACAAGTATTGGCTCTAAAAAATGTACTATCATTTTTCACAAAGCTAGAGTTAACGTTGTCCTCCATTGCTCTTACAAACACAAAAACATGCCCAGTCACACACAGTAGTAAACAAACACACTTCTTGGCATAATGCCTGCCTGCTCATTAAGTGTATAAATGAGGAAGAGGCTGTATGACTGTCATGATTTAGCAAGTCCTAATAATGTCTGTCTAAATATGCACAAGAGAACTTGTACTCTAATGTCAAGGACTTCCTTGGTTACTCTCATCCAGAGATTTAATATTAAATCTCTGTCTTTGCTATTTGTATGTTGGAAAAAGACAGGAAAAGAGGGACAGAGAAAGAAAGAGAGAGCTTGTGTGTTACAGTGTACTGAAGTGAGTGTGTGTGTTTGTGTGCATGTGTCTGTCTGTTGTTTGTAGAGTACAGAGGATTAGAAAAAGGCTTAGTGACAGACATGATTACAGTTCCCTCAGAATTCGACCATGTGAAAGCTGGAGTTAATGCCCAACTTGCTACGGTCTGGTATCTCTGACCCAGGCAGCAATCCACACTGCTTTCTTTGGCCATTATTGTTCTGTCAAATATCAATGATTTCCACTAGATGCTGTCCCTGGGCAGTTCACAACTGCACTTGGTTTCACAGTTTATGATCTGTCCCTATTTCTTAACAACAACATGGTTATTTTTGCTTGGTAATGAATGATTTCTATTCACTTTTTTTGTTTTCTGCCTGTACTCTAGTCTCTTCCTGGTTGTTTTTTCCAATTTAATCTATGTACTCCCTAAAGTTATGTATTTGTTTTGGGTGCCAGTAAATGCTTACTCTTCATCTCCTAACCTGAGAAACACATGTGCATATCTCCAAATTCAAATTCTGCCAAATGGATGACATAGTATATGACCAGTAACGTGGATTCTGCCTATAAAACATAATAAAAAAACAGTGTATAATTGTAATGCTGATTCTGTCTAAAACAGAGTACATCATTGGTAAAGCTAACACTTTTAGCAACACTTCATCTACCTTGTAGGAGTGACGACATTTGTTCAGGACTTGTTTTCTTAGTCCATGCTGGTCTCATGACAAATGGGCTAAAAGGATTATAGGGCAGATTCTCAATGGGCGTGTGTCTACGTGCTTGCATGTGTGATACGGTTACTGGGGTGTGGTGACTGATGCTATATACTGTATGTAATTTCAAATTTATTCAAAGCAAAGAAAATTATGGGTGGCCTCGGTTGGACTCAAACCCATAATTTTGGCATTGCAAGCAACATGGTTTACCAAATAAACCACACACGAATTCTGTTAATTGGTAACATGTGGCCTGGTGTTTCATTCTGATCAAGTGGCTCTCAGGTTTCTATGAATGAGCTTGTTGGGAAGTGCTGTTAGTGTCTTTCTTTTACTGCATTTTCCACTGTAGTGGCGGTGTGTGGGTAAAATAACTTGGGAAGCCAAGTCAGGCAAAAAAACATCCATGTTACAACCTCTAGAAGCTATTCATAGTACAACCTCTAGAAGCTATTCATATACAACCTCTATAAGCTATTCATAGCCTATTCATAGTACAACCTCTATAAGCTATTCATAGCCAATGCATTTTATTTGTTATTTATAGCCTATACATACACAATTGTATGTCAGAGAGCAGAAGACAATAATCACACACTCATAATGGTTGAATAATTTCCTTCACATATTTGAGTCCTAAAATTACAAGATGGAAAGAAAGCAAAGACCTGCCTCCGCTAGTCCAGCATTATTTTAACATAAATCACCTATTTTTGTAACCCACAGCAGTGATAACTCAAGACCGCAAACAAAAAATGTAACTTGGTCCAAACAATGTAACTCTATTCATTTTATACAACGTTTTGTGGTAAATACAGTTAAACACTTTTTGGACTCACGCTGTTGGTGAAGGTCCATGCCATTCTCTTCTTCATGTTGCAAACTTGCTAAATCAGCTCGACTTTATACAACAGACAGTCCAGATGTTTGGTTTTTGTTGTCTTAGCTAATTAATTTAGCAAAACGTTTCCTCGCTAAGTGATGTTGTTGATCTAACTTCATGCCAACAGCAAGACAGCTAATTAACATTTAGCAGAATGGAATTTGAACTCCCACGTTCTCAGTCCCAAAGCACAAAAGTATGTAATTAAAACACAACTAAACAGATGCCAAAGTGGCCTCAATTAAGAGGTATGATGGTCTTTTTAGCCAGACGGCATGAAATATTCAGCCTACACATACTGAAACAGAGGGGAGTGGTTTTGCACCATTGGATAATCTTATCTCTGGTAGAGATTTTGCCACTTGCGAAAACTGATGAAAGATTAAGAAAACAGAAACGAAATTAAAGATATATTATTAATGTTTTTGTATTTATTAGTCATATTGTTTGTGAGGCCTGGTTTCACTTGGCTTCCAGAAATACATGCCACTCTTTAAATGTTGTTCAGACAGAATATAGTCAGATGTGCTGTAAGGGGAGCAGACAACCCAGTCAAGAAGCAGAGTCGATTCTTGCCCAGATTCTGGCACACCAATATATTACATCCTGATCATAATTTCAATTCATCTTCATCATTGTCATCATTCCAGTTGTCTAGGGGACCCCACTAAACGACAACTTGCTTAGGGGCCACAAAAGGCTGGAGCCGGCCCTGGATATGGCAGAAGGTGGTGGTCTTTGTCCGTGTCTTTCCCTTCTCTTCTTTATCCTCACTCTCATACTTCCCTTCTTTCTTTCTCAATATCCCACTTCCATTCTTTCTTTCTTTCCCTCCTTTTTGTCCTTCCTTCCTTTCCTAGATAAAGTGTGGAGATGCACGGCAGCTTAGTTCAGTCATGGCAGCAGTTCAGCTGTGCTAGATAGGATCTTGGGCTGTGCTGGAGATGCGTCTGATCATTGTAAGTGTGTTTAGAATTCCAGCTGATCTCGTTTATAAGAACAGTCAAGATGAAATAACAGGTGGTCACTTGGACACAGTGGAAACTCCCTGTTTCCCTGCAGTACATTACCTCATCAACCTTGCTACGACTCCTTTAAACCTCCACTCTGTCAACCCCCACATGCACCTACTAGTCATTGAATTCCCAAGCTTGTTGCAGGGTTCAGTCAGCAGGTTGTGGTGACACAGTACGTCCATGCCTAGGTAACAGCCAATCAATTGAGGTTTGTACATACATTTTGTAACAAAGGGCAGCCTGGCTCAGAATGGCTGATTGAGATTTATTTTTATTACTCCCATGCTACTAGATGTGTGGTGCTGTAAAGGAGTGAGCTGTGGTTACAACAGAGCAGGGATCACACAGGGTTGGCCAGATGGACCCTTATGGCTGACTAGACACCAACACATGTCTACACAACCATCTGCAAAATTATGGAAATAACAGCCAGGTTAGGAAGGATGTTTGACCAGGTCACAACAGGTCAAGTGTTTGTTGATAGAGTACAAGCTGCTTTTTCCCCTTGTATGTTTTTTCATAATTTAAGACAGGGTTAACCCAATCAGAGGTTTCATAATAACTAGCTCCTCATAATTATAATGTGTGTGGACCAACCAAGCAGCAACTGCATGTTTGAAAATGATTGAGGCCACGTCTTTATGAAAGAAAATGTATGCAGGTGTAGGCTAGTCCTTTTTATGAAATCGCTGCATGTTTAGAATGTGATGCATGAAAATGTTGGAATGATTGCCTCGAGACCATCTCAACACGCGCATCCATTGCGTCCCAGTCAGCGGGCCTACCAGTCCCACAGACTGCTGTGGCGCAGACACTTTATGGCAGCAGGAACTTGGGAGAGGGAGGGGTGTGCTCGTGCTGCAGTCCGGCTTCAGCAGCATAGAGGAGAGGGCGGGAGAGGGGGAGTGAGAGGTGGTAAGAATTGCTGGCACGTAAAAATTTCAACAAAACCTTTGCAGGGAAAAAACTTACGCAGTGATAAAGTCTCGTCAGTGAAGATGAATATATTTGAGATTACCTTAGTCAACGTAACATTTTAAATAGGTGACAATCATGAGTGGTTGTTTTTATATTGTGACCCGTCATCCGCCCGACTAAATAAATGGATGTGACAGCTAGGCTATACCGGTCCACCTCATACCGACTAGAGTCTGCGACTTCATTTGCCCTCTGCTCTCCAAGTGCGGATCAGCGTGCGCACGCTGGTTTTACGTGTTTTAACCCGAGGCGAGCTGAATAACAAACCGCCCTCCTAGAAGAGTCGTTAATCACCTCATCAGACAAGTGCGAAAGTTGCGATTAGAATCAGGTGCGTTGTTCATTCATATAGGGGCCGTAGCAGGGGATATGTTTTCTGGATGAGCAACGGAACGATTTGCTAGAAAAAAATGGAGTGGAAACATGTTGAGGCTGTACAGGAATTTACAGTTGAAGGACAATGCAGCAAAATTAAAGTGCGATCTTGCAGAATTACCTGGGACGCTCAGCAGGTAATTAAACATTATTTAACTTATAGATATTTTGTTTTGCAATGCGGTAAAGTTTCTTCAGACGGCACGTCATTGTGTCAGCTTGATTTTTCTTGCGCGTTTCTTTAATGCATTTCATTGTGTGTGAGCTGACAAAATGATATGTACTTAAATGGAGTCATGAGTGATTACTAAACAGCAATTTAGAGAATGATGTATGTCAAATCCCAGATTTAAATGTTTGAATATATTTTCTTTTTCAATTTTACTGATCAAGCAATGTAATGTGACATCAGTTTAGCCTGTCTCTAAGTATGATACTGACTTTTGCATTTTATATAGCTTTGTAGTGAAGTGTTTTAAACATGATCTCCAGCCTACCTATTTTTCTTAAGATCTTCATCTGTGTGGGTTGTGATTTAAACAACTGCTCTGTTCACACCCATGTCAATTCCCACGGATGAAACCGTGTTTCTACACTATATTGGCTCGGTTCTGCATGGTATGAAGTGTCCGTCAGAATTCTGATTCTGCATGAGAACGGTTTTCTGATATCAGCAATTACTGTATGTCACTATTTGATGTGAAGGAAATGCACCTTTACAGTTTTTTAAATTTATTTTTTTATAATTTCCCTTACTTTGCATTCGAACTGACTTCTGGTAACTTGCTCTAATAACTGACGTTGACAGACTAGATATGACTAACAAGATACCCAGCGCAGCAGTAGCGGGACTCCCATTAAAATGTAAGATCTGTATGAAGCTACTCTACAGTTTTATTCAAATGCTAGTATCTTGCTTTAGTGTTTTTAAAACCGTTCTGACCGTAATCTTAATTTGTTGACCCAGTTCCTCAAGAATGACAGCAAGTCTGGTCATAGGCCTTCATGGTTTCCACTTGACCCTCATGTTTTTTTTGTCCTAGTGCTATGCCTCTGGCAGTGGATGCCCAGCGGCCCACTGTTGAGTTGTTACTGGTGACTTGAAATGTTGCATATTATGAACCCATCAGCGTGAGAGGATGTGATGTATTCCAAGAAGTATTGATGTGACAGGCAACACTAGTGCTCACTGACTGATGGATAACTGAATGGGCCACTCTTAGGCACTGCTCATTGTCTCAAACACACCCCCACACAGGAATGATCCTCTTTTGCCTCTTGGCTCCAAAGGCGAGCAACAAGCCTTCTTGTTATCACTGGCTCACAAAGCCAGAGTGCCAAAGACCTGCTGAAGGTTCATGCAATATAGTTCCTTTTGAACAATAATGACTTCAAATTCTTTATTGGTAATGGGAGTTTATTGGAGTGTTCCAGTGACTTCGCTTATCTGTGCTAATGTAGTCTAATGTTCGCAACCAGTCTTTTTGGAGAAACAGTTTAAAATCAGAAGCTCATCTCAACAGGATAGGCCAGAGATTGAGCACCAGAGGTAGAAAAAGTTGACGTTAAAAACAGCACTTAATGTGTGATTTAAGCTCAAATTCTGAGGAGGTTCAGAGGAAGAGAAACCTGGAGGGAGAAAGAGAGATGCGTGTTTGTTAGTCAGTGACTACGCACAATGACAGGACATGGTAGGACTACAACCTTCCTGTTCAGGCAGTCTAAGCATTTCCTAGTGGCCCTGTGGTAATTGTTAGCGTGAGTGTGTGTACGTGCATTGCTGTACTTATATCCTCACACGTATAGTAACCTGTAGGTAATCAGGGAAAGTGACCACCTTTTTTTTTTTTTAGCTACTCACCTTGAAAAAGGACTCTGTTTAACTTGGAGTTAAGTTACACTGAGGTTTAGGGTTAGAATTAGGGTTAGGGTTACTGGTTAGATTTATGGTTAGGTTTATGTTTTAGTATTTTGGTCCTGAAAAGGCCCACTGATATAGTCATAATACAATTTGTTTTTCTTTTTATAATAAAAAAAACGTTTGACTGCACAATGGCTCAATGGCAAGCCTTTCCTCATGTGTGTTTCATATAAAAGTGTATGATATTGTTACCATTTCATTTAGTGTAACATCACAGAAGACAGAAATCCATGCTGATATTAAATAGACTTCCCATGTAAGATAGGTCTGCTTCTGCTAAATCTCTGTAGCTCTGCAGCCAATTGTTTTAGATCATCTAATGGATATATACACCGATCAGCCATAACATTATGACCAAGTCAACACCTTGAACTCATTGTGTTCCTCAAACCATTCCTGAACCATATTTGCTTTGTGGCAGGGCACATTATCCTGTTGAAAGAGGCCAATGCCATCAGGGAATACTGTTGCCATGAAAGGTGCACATGGTCTGTAACAATGCTCAGATAGGCGGTAAGTGTCATAGTAACATCCACGTGAATGGCAGGACCCAAGGGTTCCCAGCAGAACAATGCCCAAAGCATCACACTACCTCCGCCAGTTTGCCTTCTTCCCATAGTGCATCCTGGTGCCATGTGTTCTCCAGGTAAGTGAAGCACATGCACCCGGCCATCCATGTGATGTAAAAGGAAATGTGATTAATCAGACCAGGCCGCCTTCTTTCATTGCTCTGTGGTCCAGTTCTGATGCTCACGTGCCCATTGTAGGCGCTTTTGGCAATGGACGGGTTAGCATGGGCACCCTGACTGGTCTGTGGCCAAGCAGCCCCATACACAATAAACTGCGATGCACTGTGTTCTGACATCTTTCTATCAGTACCAGCATTTCAGCAGTTTGAGCTACAGTAGCTCGTCTGTTGGATCGGACCACACGGGCCAGCCTTCGCTCCCCACTTGCATCAATGAGCCTTGGCCCGCCCATGACCCTGTTGCCGGTTTACCACTTTTCCTTCCTTGGACCACTTTTGATTGGTACTGACCACTGCAGACCAGGAACACCCCACAAGGGCTGCAGTTTCTGAGATGCTCTGAGCCAGTCGTATCTAAATCCCAATTTGGCCTTGGTCAAAGTCGCTCAGATCCTTATGCTTGGCCATTTTTCCTGCTTCTAACACATCAACTTTGAGGACAGAATGTTCACTTGCTGCCTAATATATCTCACCCACTGACAGTGTGTGGGCACTTTTTTCGGTTATATGCACTTATTGTTAGTCGCTCTGGATATGAGTGTCTGCTAAATGACTAATGTAAATGGTTGAAGGCCCATGTTTTGAGCTTTTTCCTGTCTCTCTGTTTGTATGATGTACGTGTGCACTTGCCTGTCTGTCTGTATGTGTGCGTGTGTGTAGGTGGGGAACCCTCGGGTGGAGCTGACTTTGTCGGAGCTGCAGGAAATGGCCTCACGACAACAGCAACAGATTGAGGCCCAACAGCAGATGCTTGTTGCAAAGGTATGAGGACACACACACACACACACACACACACACACACACTCACCAGCTGATCATATTGTCAAACATATAAACTAATAACATAAGAGTTGGGTTGAAATTATTGACACCCTTCATAAAGATGAGCTTTTACATTGTTATTAAGAGTGTGAATAATTGTGGGCTGCTATATATTATGTGCCTCAGTGATAGAACTCCCTTCCAACCAGGAACCGTCTTAACCTCACATTTATAAAAGCCCCTGGTGTCTATGGCTTCAGAAGTCTGAGATATCTAGCCATTTCTCAGTTAGTTATGCTGAGTGTCTGTGGGTTAGTCTGAGTCATGTACATTAGCAATACCTGTTGTATCTATTCTGCCCTTTATTTCAGTCCTGTTTCCTTCCATTTCATGATCACTAAACCTACTGTTTGTTATGGAATCTGTACCATTTGAGTGTCCAGAGTGTAAATCGTTCTGATAGTTTCCAGACAGTTGTTGGATTGGCTTAGGTTTCAGACACTCTTTCTCTATGCTCCAGTCAGTCAACACGAGGGTCAGAGAGCAGGTCTATTTGTTATAAATATAAACACAGATCCTCAGCTTACACTGTCTGGGCTGGCCCAGACACCTGGCTTCTGTTTGTCAACTGGGATCCGTCTGACATGACTCTACTGGCTCTGTAGGTAACATGCTAGGATGAAGTCTGTGGAGATGATTGACTCAGGTCTCAGGGGACATGCTTACATGATATCAGGGACAGTAGATTGCTGCATACTGTCAAGTGGGGAGAACCAAAATAGAGGCAGTATGCATCAGTTAACGTGCAATCAGGCGAATACGTTAACTGCGAACACATAGTGCTAATAGGTCACAGAGGCAGTAGGTTATCGGCTTGCCTGTCATGTTTTAATAGAGTCGGTTGAATGCACAGTATTTGAGGAGAGCTGGGTTTGGGAAGACTGTATTAACCTGGTTTCTCTAAGTTTTTCCACTTCTGTTTGTAGCTTGTTCCGTAATAAGTTGATGGAATGTTCACATGGTCTGCGTTTGATCTGATCACACGACCTGAGGTCAGCTTGCTGTTGTCTCAGGGTTCCTTTATACTCATTAAAACACTGTGAGGCACAGTTCCAAATGGAGCAGTATTTATGACGTTTGTAATGTAGATGAACATCCAGTCTTGCATGAGCCAGCCACTTCTTAAAACAAAGAAGTGCTAACCAGCTAATAGCCTATAACACAAATTTTACTTTAATTAGCTTGCTAGCTAGCTACTGTGGAAACAATAATACCACAATGAACAAGGTTTAAAAAACAAGAACTGTCCCATTTTGCTCAGACTCAGTGCAGTATCCATTGAGACAGCTCAGCTTCACTTTTGCTAATCTGTCCCACAATTTTAGTGTACAAGACACACAGGGGAAGATGATTACACGGAAGTGTCTGGGAACCAGATTAGCCTGTGGTATTGATGTGTTCAGTCACTATCTAGTGAGAGAGTCCTGGTTCCTTAGGTCAGTGTGGCCTTTGTGTAAGGAGGTAGCATGCGTCGCCAGGGACAACGAGCAGGGACAATAACAGGAAAGGACTTTCTGTCCGACAGGAAATGAGGTCAACAGTGAGCAGCCAGCTGCAGGGGAGTAAGTGGGCTGTCTCAAAGAGAGGAGGGAGAGGAACCTGATCTGAATGAGGCTTGAACCATAAAATAGCGTTTACGCTATTTTGTAACACCCAAACAAACTGGTCCCTTCTCAAGAACATCTCAGAACATACTGGAAACTTTGATTCAAGGCCAGGAAATTAATCATTGTATGATAGGACTTAACTGGTGTTTCTCAGTCTGAAGGTAAATATGTGGGATGTTCTATGCTGTCTATCTTTTGGGAAACTGTAGTGCCTTTCTCTATGTTGATTAGGATAAATAAAGCGATGACGTTGACAAGAGGCAAGTGTCAGTGGGATGCCACTTTTAGTCATTTCTGTTCACTGTACCAAGTGATTAGCTGTACATTTGGGTGTTTGCATTAAGCGGGTTAACTCTCTGATTTTGTGCGTCTATTGAATAGTGGATTGTGTTTAGTCAACACTCCCTGTCCTGTTCTCTGCCACCGTCTCTCTGTCAGAGCCCGCATTGTGTTTGCTCATTCTAGAGCAGACCTGAAAACGCTTCAGTCAGCACCACATAGCCTTGCAGTCCCTCTCATTCACTCTCTCATTTGCTCTCATTCATGTACCGATTTTTCACCTCACTCATTCAGTAATTCTATCACTTGTGAGGATTTGGTATGTATGGACTCTTCTCATTGTTTAGTTTTTCGGTATATGTTGTTATTTGAAAGGCTGGTACCTTTTGGGATTGGATGTTTTGCAAAAGCTTTTATTTGTATTTTAATAAGAGGAAAATAGGCGTCTTTTCTCTCTTCACCAGTCTGTTAAGTGAGTTTAGAATTAGATTACATTTTCTGTCTTTTGATTCCTATTTCTTTCAATAATTTATTTCTTCCTCTCTCTTTCAATGTTTTTCCTTTAACTTCTCCTTCCTCTTCATTCTTTGTCCAGCTGTCTTCTGTGCGAACTGAGGTGTGTGTATGTGTGTGTGTGTCCTAAAAGTGAGTCACTGTGTGTGTGTGTGTGTGTGTGTGTGTGTGTGTAATCGTATCTCTCATTGCACTGTCTGAATGAATTCAAGGAAAGCTTGCGCTACGTGTTCTCTCCCCACGTCTGTACCTCACGGTTTTCCTCTCCTCTCCTCTCCCCTCCCTTCACTCCCCTCAGGAGCAGCGTCTTCGGCACTTAAAGCAGCAGGACCACAAACAAGGACCGACGGCGTCCGAGGCTGAGAAGCTGCAGAGGTTAAAGGAGCGGGTGGAGAGTCAGGAAGCCAAACTTAAGAAGATCCGCGCCATGAGGGGCCAAGTGGACTACAGCAAGCTCATCAACGGAAACCTGTGTAAGTGCACACACACACACACACACACACACACACACACACACTAATTGCCAAACAGAAGCATATGTCACTGGAGAAGCCCGTCATTATCACCACTATGACCAGTTCGACGCTGAAACTGTTAACGCGATGGAAGTAGAAACTGAGCTCCGTTCAGCTGTCCGCGATGCAGTCTCTCCCTATTTCTGTCATTGAGCCCAGAATCTGACCCTCCCCCTGTTGTGGTCTGGACTTGGGTGTGTCTGGGTGTTGACTGGAGTTCTCTGGATGTCTCGGAGCCCCTATGGTCATACTTCAGTTGGGCCTGGCCTATTGCTTCATAGTGTCTGAGGCTGCACCCTGCCTGCCACATGGTAACAGATACTCCACCGAAAAGGGACCCTGTGCTCTGTCTTCTCTCATAACCTTACACTCACGGCATGTCTGTTTTGATCCATCCCCGACACTCTCGATACACGGTTACTTATATAGTACACGGCGTCCTTTCCCCTCTCCCCAGCGGCTGAGATCGAGCATGTCAGTGGCCTGTTCCAGGAGAAGCAGGCCGAGTTGCAGTCGGCTGTGCTGAAAGTGGACCAGCTCACCCAGCAGCTGGAGGACCTGAGGAGGGGACGTCTCAACGGCCTGCAGCCCCTAGGAGGACCTCTGACTGGGACCGCAGCCCTGGAGCTACGCAAACTCTACCAGGAACTGCAGGTACATTGCCTGAGGAAAATGTGAGCGCTTCCTTCAGCTGTTTAGAAGTTTATTTATACTAGGTTACATAGTAGGATACATCACACGTTCACAATAAGCGCATACAATGCATTCCACTGGTTCCAGATAATGTCATGAAATGATCCTTAAGATTCATGTTTTGTTAGGTAGTTTCAGACTGCCCAGTTGCTGATCAGATCCAGGAGTGGAGATTAGATGAGTCAGGCTGACATTTTTATTTTGTGAGGACATTCGCGACCGGGTGTAATTATGTACAGCTTTGTCTCCTCTTCTCTCTGCCTATGAGGGGCCTGGTTTAACAGAAACGGGGCAAGGTGCCCCCTGGCTTGACTTTGTGGCGCGCGTGAGCACACAGATCCCAGCCACGTGCCTCCTGGTGTAACACAGCCATGCCTTTTCCTGTTTCCTCTGTGTCTCTGTCAGGTGCGCAACAAGCTGAACAGAGAGCAGAGCAGCCGGCTGCAGCAGAACAGGGAGCTGCTGAACAAGCGCGACGCCGACGTCACCATGATGGACAAGCGCATCGGAGACCTCCGCGAGCGCCTGTATAAGAAAAAAGCTGAGGCATGTGAAAAAGAGAGAAACCCCGTAAGACCCGGAAGGAGCTCTCGAAAAACTCACTTGAGATGATCTCAACATGTCTCTTCTCACTACCTTTGAGACATATACCATTGCTTAGCATTGTACCTAGTTATGGATGTTCTAAATTTTCAGATGTAGTGGCATTTTATATATTAAATATTTGGCAACAGAATGCATATTATTTCACTTGGCACGGCCTGTATGTACATTTGTGATTTCACAATGTATCTTTACAATGTTCTCTGTAATGCGCAGATTTTTGTGATTTTTATTTAATTTTTTTTTAGTCACAGCAGCTTGGGCTGTGAAAGTAGAGCTGAGATTTTATGTCCACCCTCCTTCTCTCCACTCTACAGCTTAACAGGATAAATGAGCCTCCCTCCCCCCAGCCCACTCCCACCAGCTCTGGGCGTGTGGCCGCCGTGTGTCCCTACATCCAAGTCCCTGTCCCAGGCAGACAGGAGGGGGGCTACAGCCTGCCCCCAGAACCCCTTAAACCACCGCCTGGCCCTGGGATTGGCCACATCAACCACGGACGCTCCAAATCAGGTCAGGCTCTGCTTCACGCTGCAGCTTTACATGCGTTACTTCTCTCAAACTGCTCACTGTCAGTTATGAGTATTTGGGGCACCTTGGTTGGTCTTTTCTCTGCAGTCGTGAGATTTCTATGACAGAGGTGGGAGATGTTTTCAGTTCAGAAGGATAGCAGCACAGAACACTTCTGAGAACACTTATTTGTACTGATTTCCATAGTCAAATACACTGTGCTTATTACAATGCATACACAATTACTTATTCAATTCAAAATCACAAATAAAATTAATGAAAGATATGAACATATGGAGACAAGAGTTAATTTGCATAGTCAGTAGATGGTGACTGTGTATTCCTGAGGCCATTACTAAGGGATGTAGAGAGTTGGACGCTTTGGGTAAACAGGGCAGAATTCAGGTAGATCTCCCTGACAAGTGTTGAGTACAAGTTCAAATGACTCACCTTTCTCTAATGTCCTGTCCTCTGTACTTTCTCTTGTCTGTCTGTGGACCTCTTCTTCTCCTTCCCTTAACCGTTCTGTCTGTCCTGCCGTGTTTTTGTTAATGTTGTTGCTGATGTTGTGACAATTTGCGTGGCGGTCTCGGGCACAGCAGAGGAGGAGGGGTTCGGTGTGAGGAAGCCCTCCAGCCAGTGGAAGGTCTCAGATTTAGACATCATAGTGGACCCTGTGGAGCTGAGAGAGGGGCCCCGGTCCCCCTCAGGGGCCCACAGTGCTGACAGTGAGTCTGGGAGCCAGCGTAGCCTGAAGGAATGGGGCTCCGTAGCAGGGCCCAATACAAACAGGCCTTAAACATGCATTCAGATAGTTCTGTACATGCATGCAAAACATAGTTATAACTTCTACCTAAAACCCTGTTACCAAAACCACAGCCTTCCCTCCTTTTATATATACGTGAAATATACACATTGAGCGTGATTATATCAACAACTTAACTTAGGATGACGTAACATGGAATATCTACCTAAATATAAGGACACAACAGCGACTTCCACCCTTACGTAAAATGTGTAGCTACAGGTTGATGAATTACCCAGTTGTTGGCTTTATCCCCATTTTATTTGCACGGTCCCATTTTTTCCCCCCCGCCTAGAAAAGCCATTTGTTGGTATTGGAATTCAATTTCGTTGTGTGAATACGCGTAGCCATTAATACCATGGCCGTTTCTATGACCTCTGTTGAATAAGGGGAAATGGTTAGGTAACGTGGTTTATTTGTACGGACAGAAATAGACGTATGATGTTAACAGGGAGGGGTTAGTGGGGGCTTGTTCTCCACACAGGCCCTCGTAATAAGTAGGATGCTGTTTCGGACGCAGCCTTAGATTATGTTGCGCTGTTAGTGCTCACCTTTGGCCGGGCCGGGCGGGTCTGTCGTTTGAAAGGGAGAGTAGCGATGTCTTACTTGGCACAGACACTGCAATCGGTTTAATAAGAAGCCTGGCAGATGGACAGATGAGGTTGGACTGACGGACGGACGAATAGACAGACAAGATGCAGGGAATAATTGACCTCCAGACAGACTACGTTTCCAGGAGAGCTGAGTGAGAAAGAGGAAGATAGTGAGAGATCCTCTCGGAGGGATAGACAAATAATCTCTTTAACCTGTTCTAAACTGGATCAGAAACTGGGACAGCACCAAAATACACCCGGCACATGCAACGTATTCCAACTAACCCTGTGTCCTTCGGGTCAGCCTGTCCTGCACTGTAGTGTAGGTGTGGATGACGGCCGGTTCCTGGACGGTACCGGCCTGTAGGTAGGAAACATGGGTCGAAGAGAAGGGAAACGTTTTAGCTACAGGGCTAGTTCTTCAAATGGACAGCATGTCTTGTGTGTAATTGTGCTTTCAGTCTCCCATTCGAAACCCCTTTAATGTCTTAGCCTTTATAAAGAAACAAATACTACCTGCCCTGCTGTCTGTCTTCCCATTTTTTTTCCCACTCCCTGTTTTATCTTTCTGACTCATCCCTCTCTCTCTGTGCCCCCCCTCTGTAGCCAGTGAAGCCGTGTGGCCCACCCTGAGTAAAAGCGTCTCTGTCCAACCTTCAGATTGGAGGAACACCAGCCCGGACCAGGTCAGCCCTCTACCCCACCCTAGTCAACGAGTGCAGACATCTGAACGGCCCAAAGTGGCTTCCTATCCACATCCCCTCTCCAACATCTGATATTAAAGAAAGCATTAAAAGCAAATTCCCAGTACACATTTTCCACAATGTTGCTTCCACATACCCTGTATCTCCAACCAATGCATAAATGAAGGAGCGGACACAAGTGGAGAAAGCCAGTTAGACCACTGAAATGCAGCACTTCAATTTATGCACATTTGCGTGTTCTCCTTCCTACTGTCCTACGTGGACATCTGTCTAACTGGTTCGCTGCATTTCCCTCTACAGAGTCTTGACTTCAGTAAGATACCAGTGGGATCCATGTCCAAACTGCCACCCATCTACGGCACCTACCCTGCACCCAGTGGCCATCCGTCTGTAGTCTGCTCTACCAGTTCCCTGCCCAGGTCAGCCCCGGCCACCTTAGCCTGGCAGCGCTCGGCCCCACCCCCTCCTGGTTCCTCGTCCCAACAGATCCAGCATCGGATCTCTGTCCCCCCCAGCCCCACACCCCAGTCAGGCCAGGGTGAGAGGGAGAGGCCTGACCCCCCGCTGGCTGTGGCTGTGAGGCCCTATGTTCCGGACAGGTCCTCCTCGAGGCCTCAGTCCCCCAGGAAGGGCCCTGCCACCATGAACTCCTCCTCTATCTACAACATGTACCTACAGCAGCCTGCAGCGAAGAGCTACCCGGTAGGAGGCAGGTCTGCCATCAAAGCAGGTACGCCCCTCAATGGATTCCTATGATTTTTAGAGTTAGAGTTTTTAGAGTTAATCCGACCTGGGCTCTAATAATATTTGATTTCTTTCAAATATTTAAGCAGCGCTTGATTGAGTTTACCTGGTTACATGGAACCTATGTTTTAGTCCCAAAAGTGCAAACCATTCCCATGTGGCTCTCCAGGTGAGGCTCAATAAAACTCTCGAAAGTGTTTGTGGCAAAACAAATACCATTTGAACCCTGGCCTTTCCGGTTGACTTTCCACTTGACTTTCTGGTTGTTTTTCAGTCCCTATAGTCTCATTATATCTGTGTCCATTTTCTTTTAGTGTATGGGAAACCAGTGCTGTCCTCCAGCACCTCTCCTTCCCCTGTACCCTTCCAACACGGGCCGCTGTCCCCCGGAGCAGGCCTGGGGTGTGGCGAGGACCCGTCGGACAGGGAAGGTGACACTCCAGAGGGCGGACCCCTCCCCCCGCCAGGCGTGGAAAACATCCCGAGGCCGCTGAGCCCGACCAAGCTGACCCCCGTGGCCCACTCCCCGCTGCGCTACCAGAGTGATGCTGACCTGGAGGTCTTGCGCCGGCGGCTGACCAATGCGCCACGGCCACTGAAGAAACGCAGTTCCATCACGGAGCCGGAGGGCCCCGCTGGGCCCAACATCCAGAAGCTCCTGTACCAGCGCTTCAACACCCTGGCCGGGGGAATGGAGGGCGGCTGCGGAACCCCGTTCTACCAGCCCGTCTTCATGGGCGGTGTCGTGGGATGTCCCGACGCTAACGGGAACCCGACAGAGGCAGCCTTAGGGCTCATCGTGGCGGAGGGTCCCAACTCTGACCCTCGGATGTCCCCTTCCGCGTCCCCTCCCTCTGACTCCAATGAGAACCAGAGGCAGAGGACGCCCCCGCCCAGTGAGTCAGCTCCGCCCACCCCCCAGCCCAGCCTGGAAGGCAACAACAACCAGCCGGGTCCTAGCAGCACCACCTCCACTCCCAGCCCCACCCCCGAGGTCTCGTCCCCCCAGCCGAAAGACACCTCTCCCCGAACCGTCACTCTGCCGGCACTGCCTAAGGTCAGCCCGCAGAGCTAGAGCTCCAATAGGAAACAAAATCCTTCCATTTCTATATCTTTATTCATAAGGTCCGGAGTTTATCCTGGTCACGTAGCTGGGTCATACAAATTAAAAGAGTAATTTCCTGAAACGTGCTAATATTAGAGTTTCCCAACATGATGTTTTTCATAGGAAAAATACACCCTGCCCTAAGTCATGAAAGGATTTTCTGTCTCCGCAGATCAAGAGAACTAACCTGAAGAAGCCTGAGTCAGAGCGGACAGGTCATGGTCTGCGGGTCAAGTTCAACCCGCTGGCCCTGCTACTGGATGCTTCTCTGGAGGGAGAGTTTGACCTAGTGCAGAGGATCATTTATGAGGTCATCACTGGCTCTATAACACAGATCAAATTTGATAATCCAAGTAGAGAAAGAAATTGTCTTCTCATGTTACATCTGTCACACCCTGTTAGGGGTTTCAAACTGACTTCTAAGTCTTCTATACAACAGCGCACAATGATGACTGTTGATGTAAAATGGGCTTACAAACACATGAAACTGATCCCTAAATCATTGGTCGATCCTTCTCCCGTCGCAGGTTGAGAACCCCAGCACGGCCAATGACGAGGGCATCACCCCCCTGCACAATGCGGTGTGCGCCGGACATCACCACATCGTCAAGTTCCTGCTCGACTTCGGAGTGAACGTCAATGCGGCTGACAGCGATGGATGGTGAGGACGTCGCGACCATTTCCTGCTCTGACCAGTCGTCTCTGAACATTCTTGTTTACATTGCCTATGCGTACTGTTGTAATATCACACGGGTAAAGACGACACAGGGTCTCTATGAACATTGCGCCCTCTGTTTCTGCCTTGTCTATACAGGACACCGCTTCACTGCGCAGCCTCCTGTAACAGTGTGCATCTCTGTAAGCTGCTGGTGGAGTCGGGGGCGGCCATCTTTGCCACCACCATCAGTGACGTGGAGACTGCCGCTGATAAGTGCGAGGAAATGGAGGAGGGATACACGCAGTGTTCTCAGTTCCTCTATGGTGAGCAGAGTTCCTGGGGAGAGACCCTTCCAGTGGGGTTTCTGCGTGAGCTGACAGCCTTCCTCTGTCTGTCCACCAGGGGTGCAGGAGAAGCTGGGAGTGATGAATAAAGGCTCGGTCTACGCGCTGTGGGACTATGAGGCCCAGAGCTCAGACGAGTTGTCCTTCCGCGAGGGGGATGCCATCACCATCGTGAGTCGCAGGGACGACGCTGAGACCGAGTGGTGGTGGGCCAGACTACAGGACAAGGAGGGCTATGTGCCGCGGAACCTTCTAGGGGTGAGGCTCACCAACACAATGGGTTCAACTGTGGACCCATGTTAAGGATGTTCATATCAAAGAACTCCTATTATTCATTTTCATTCTTTGGTGTAACCAGTGTGAAGTGTAGATTTCCCAGCTATTGTTTTAAATGAGGTTAATTAAATGCTATCTGATTGGTTGGGATGTTTCACCCATGATTAAAGTGGCATCTGAAAATATTTCTTAATGAAAACTGAACTGTGGTCTGGTTAAATGCTATATTTACCTGTGGTCTGAAAAAAATAGGCAATGAAAACCAATATATGGAAATTGCCGGAGACAAAATAGTTTAATATGCATCTAATGGGAAGTGTGCATATAATTCTTTATTTCTTTGTTTTCTTGATCTTAACATAAAATGTACAATAATTGTTTCCTGTCACAGTTGTATCCGAGGATCAAGCCTAGACAACGTTCTCTGGCATAGAGAAGACGGCGCACGCTGCTGAGAAGACGGCGCACGCTGCTGAGAAGATAGTGCACGTTGTTGTGCTGTGACTTGGCTCAAAGCTGGAGCTGGCTGTGCCCTGACAGTGACGTCTCTGTGTCAGTCTGTTCCACCACAGAACAAAGGATATGGACCAGGGCACAGACAGAGTGGGTCATATCCAGGCAGACAGATAGGCTTGATATTGGTGGACACTTATCATGGTCGTCAGTTATCAAAGAAGCAGAATTCACCACCTGGGGATCTCTATCTGCATTTTGAATGTTGGCCTCATCCGCCAGACCAGACTGATTAAAAAAAAATCATCATTGGTTCGTGAAACAATGAAGCGCCATGTTTTTATTTTATTTTTTCCAGAAGAAGATCACCCTGCCACCGCCCGTTCATTCAGCCGTTATTCCTCTGGGTCTGGGATTCGCCCTCTCCCCTCTCACTTAAGAAATTTGGTCTGTGTGTCTGTCAAGTAAGGACTTGAATGGGATGTTCTCTGGAAAGGGATTGGATAGGATGGACGCAGTCATGAGTTAGTATGTTTGAACCAAAGGACAACGTTAGAAGAAGACTGTTAGCTGACTGGAGGCCAAATCGTCAGGGTCTTAGTGAAGGAAAGAAAGTAACACATGAGATTGTTTCTGTGAGATGTAAGAAAGGAAAGAAAGTGACAGAAGGTTACAGAAGGTGCTATTGTCAGTTAAAGCTACTAAAAATATGTTAAGTCAAATACTGTTGGTGTTATTTTTGCAAACCAAAATGTTTTCTGAAGGAATGAGTGAAGGGGTTATGCTGGGATGGGAAAGTGAGAGGTGCAGCATTTTCTTTTACTGATGTAATACCTATACGAAGCTATCAGTGGGTGTGAATGGAAACTAAGCTCATTAAACACTCGAATGCCTACAATATATGAATGCTTTATCACCCAAACAAAAGGTGCAGTTTCTCTCATGGGAGTGCATATTAATATTAAGTAAAATTTTATTATATTCTTTTTGTTTCCGGTTGGTTGTTGTCTGTTTCATACTCATCATGTTAAGTGGTACACAATTTGAGTGAAGCCTACCTGTTGACTGACGCTGGCTCGAATTGTTGGTTGCGTATGGTTTATGTAAACAAACATCAAACAATATGGCCATGAAATGTACAAAATAAATAATGATTACTCTAAAATGTGATTAAGAACTACTTCGATATAGAATGTTAAGTACTGTAGTAATAACGTTATCCTATGCAGAATGTTTATGGTTACACGAGACAGGCCATAAAATAACGGGGCGGGTCGATAATGATCAATTTGGAAGCTAAACATTAACGATTTTGCTTGTCTAGGGTCCAGTTTATGGGGTTGCAAAGGAGGGAGTAATTTACTGAAGTCGCAGTTGGCTACCTTGTGATAATGGCACAATAAGCCTTCAAAATACACATTTTACTTGCGTAGCCTATTTTGCCTTGTCATCCGCAACGGAATTTCAATCTTTGTTGACAACGAGTGCGACTCTGTGGATTGGTCATTGGGGTGAAAAGAAAACAAACCCGTTTTGCACATAGGTTTACTCGTATGCACCGCTTTCTATGATTCAAGGCGAGATTGACATTTTCGTTTAATCGATCATTTAAATTGCGTCTGAGCCATGGCAAGTCCGGAAGGTTTTTATATAAATACTCCTTTATTGGAGAGCATAAACATGTCAAAACGGTTGGGCACCAATGTGTATCTAAAAATGGAAAGTTCCCAACCCTCCGGTTCTTTCAAAATCCGAGGTATCGGACACCTGTGTCAAAAGGTAAGTATTATCAATGGGTTCGTTACATTCTCGTAAATGCAGTTTACATTACAGCAGGTAATGTAGCTTTACACATGGTAAAGCTTAACGTTAAACGCTTATTGTTTTACACAAGCGATGGACCTACATCAGAAAAAGTCTTCACATATAACTTTGAAAGTCTCCAATCTATGAAAAATAGGTGCCTCACGGAATATGTAAAATGGACGACGTTGTAATGGGTTTCTTCACTACTACTAGTACTACTGTTACATTTATGCGACAGCACCCCTTAGTGTTCACTTGTGAAAGTGTAATGTAGTTCAGAATAAATACTAAGAAAAGTCTAATTGCATAATATCTTGTTTGGTAATAAAGACAAATGAAAGCATTGACATCTCTTATATAATCACTTTCTCCGTACCAAAAAACCTCAATAACATTAGTTAAATTATTTATTTCCAGATGGCAGGATCAGGGTCCAAAGGAGTTGTTTGCGCCTCAGGTAGTAGACAAATTATGAAATAGGTCGATTATCTTCCCAGTTGTCCCATTGTTCCTCATTATGATGATATTGGTATGTTGTGTTCAGGTGGCAATGCTGGAATGGCCACAGCCTATGTGGCACGCAAACTAAACATTCCGGCAACTATCATTGTGCCTTCATCCACGCCTGAGCTGATTAAGGAGAAACTGAAGGACCAGGGAGCCACAGTCAGAGTTGTGGGAAAGGTATGCCTGCTAATTGTTGTTTCTCCACTCAAGAGGTTTTGCCTTTGACACATTTTATTTAGACTTTTCAGGTGAGTCTGTTTTCCCCCATTTAGGTTCCCCCATGCTTGCTGTTTTAATGTCTCATTTTGCTTGTTCAGGTGTGGGATGATGCTAATGAGGCAGCCCTGTATCTTACCCAGACGGATGGCCTGACCTTTGTCCCACCCTTTGACCATCCGCTGCTCTGGTGAGAACAGACTTAAGTCACACCAAAGGGGCACGACTGACTCTGAGCTGTTTGTGAAATGAACACCATTCTTCTATTTGGAGTAGCATTTGCTGTTTGTTTTGAACTGATTTCCTTCCCACTTTCCCCTATTGTTTGACAAGTTCGCTTTGTCTAAAACTTTGTATTTTGTGAAAAGTTTGTTTAGACTTAAAATAAACTGTAAATACATTTATTTGTTTTCTCCAAGGCAAGGCCATGCCAGTGTTGTGAGAGAGATCAAGGCCTCTCTTCCATCCAAGCCTGGGGGTGTGGTTTTATCTGTGGGGGGAGGAGGGCTGCTTTGTGGGATAGTGGAAGGCATGAAGCAGGTTGGCTGGGACAGTGTGCCCATCATTTGCATGGAGACCAAGGGAGCAGACTGCTTTAACGCTGCAATAAAGGCTGGCAAAATAGTTACACTACCGGACATCACCAGGTGAGTAGAGGACCTATTGAATTTACTATTATTTTATATTAAAACCTATTGGATCACATTCTATTCCATTCTGATGATCTGTAATGATGGTTGCATTGTCAGTGAGGCCAAGTGTCTGGGGGCAAAGACAGTGTGCAGCCAGGCCTTTGAGTACAGTAAGGAGGGCAACATGAACATAATATCAGAGCTGGTCAACGACCAGCAGGCACTACAAGCTGTGGAGATGTTTCTGGGTGAGTGTGGTACTAGCACCCAGTGTTCTCTGACAGAATATCTACTAGAATTTTGTTGACATTTTCCGTCCATATCCCTATATTGCTTTGCTTTATTTTAAGTCTGTGCGTGTGTGTGTGTTTCTGTTTGTCCAGACGAGGAGCGGGTGCTAGTGGAATTGGCCTGCGGGGCTGCGTTAGCTGCCGTCTACTGTGGAGTCATCCAGAGACTGCAGGATGAGGGCCAGCTGCCAGCTCCCCTGTCAGGTCCCCTGGTGATGATCGTCTGTGGAGGGAGCAGCATCAACCAGGCAGAGTTGCGGCATCTCAGGAAGGTCCTCAACAGATGAACGGAGACTCTCCTGCATCTCCATTATACTACAGTGTGATACTTTTAACTAGTTAAGTGATAAGGTAGACCACTTCGCAGCAGCACGTACAGTTTGGACAAGGCTATTACAGTCTGACCAGGTCATGGCTTCAATGAAAGATTATGAGGACAGATTAATTGTTTTTGGTTATCTACATTTTCACAGTATTGACAAATGCTACAACTAATTGTGATTGGTTGGTCTCTGACAGCCTTTTTTAGAGAGCTTTTCAAATGTAGTTGCTGGTTGAGACCAGCAGGTGGTACTCTTTGTCACTGACAAGATACTTGATAATTGACATTAGTGACCTGACATAACTAAGTCATGCTTAAGTAACTCCTTGTGTGTATTTTTCTACTAAGCTTATGGTCTTAAGCAGAGGTCTCAAACCGGTTCCACGGAGGGCCATGTGTCTGCAGGTTTTTGGGTTTTCCTTTAAATTGGTTCCCGGTTCAGACCTAAACAACCAGGTGGGGGTAGAAACGATTAAGTACAAAGTGAGAGCAAAAACCTGCAGACACTCGGCCCTCCATGGAACCGGTTTGAGACCTCTGATCTTAAGAGTTTTGTGAAGTTGCCTCTGTATATCGGTACACCACTGTAGGTTGTACTGGAAACAGACCTGTGGATTGCTTTCCTTCTGACACCATTCTGTTTGTTAGCAATAAGCATGAATGATCTGGAATTCATTGTTTATTTGATATACAATTTAAGTTTAACAGATGTCAGTGTAATCTCTAATTTCTTAGAAAACCTTATGATTAGGCTACTTCATTAAAACTGTTTGCTTCTCTTTTTTACTACATCCATTTTAGCCTTTTATGCTGAATATAAGTATGTCTTCTCTTCGCTAATTACATGCAATGTAAAGTCTCCAATGGTAAAACGATGACAGTATGATGACAGTAAAAATATTTTTTTCTGTGTAATTACATATTTTCAAATATAGTAAACAGTCCTTAACAAGTACCTTCATGTGTGTGGTTATTTGTAAAAAAAGAAAAAATAAGTTGACCATTTAAGGATATTTTCAAATACCATTCTTAAGTACTCTGGTAAAAATACTCTGGAGTATATTTCAGTCAGTGTATTAGTATGTTTCTAAATACAATGGGGAGAACAAGTTTTTGATACACTGCCGATTTTGCAGGTTTTCCTACTTACAAAGCATGTAGAGGTCTGTAATTTTTATGATGGGTACACTTCAACTGTGAGAGATGGAATCCAGAAAATCACTATGTATGATTTTTAAATAATTTATTTGCATTTTATTGCATGACATAAGTAGTTGATCACCTACCAAACAGTAAGAATTCCGGCTCTCACAGACCTGTTCGTTTTTCTTTAAGAAGCCCTCCTGTTCTCCACTGTATTAACTGCACCTGTTTGAACTTGTTACCTGTATAAAAGACACCTGTCCACACTCTCAATCAAACAGACTCCAACCTCTCCACAATGGCCAAGACCAGAGAGCTGTGTAAGGACATCAGGGATAAAATTGTAGACCTGCACAAGGCTGGGATGGGCTACAGGACAATAGGCAAGCAGCTTGGTGAGAAGGCAACAACTGTTGGCGCAATTATTCGAAAATGGTTCAAGATGACGGTCAATCTCCCTCGGTCTGGGACTCCATGCAAGATCTCACCTCGTGGGGCATCAATGATCATGAGGAAGGTGAGGGATCAGCCCAGAACTACATGGCAGGACCTGGTCAATGACCTGAAGAGGGCTGGGACCACAGTCTCAAAGAAAACCATTAGTAACACACTACGCAGTCATGGATTAAAATCCTGCAACACGCAAGGTCCCCCTGCTCAAGCCAGCGCATGTCCAGGCCCGTCTGAAGTTTGCCAATGACCATCCGGATGATCCAGAGGAGGAATGGGAGAAGGTCAGGTGGTCTGATGAGACAAAAATAGAGCTTTTTGGTCTAAACTCCACTCGCTGTGTTTGGAGGAAGAAGAAGGATGAGTACAACCTCAAGAACACCATCCCAACCGTGAAGCATGGAGGTGGAAACATTCTTTGGGGATGATTTTCTGACAGGACGACTGCACCGTATTGAGGGGAGGATGGATGGGGCCATGTATCGCGAGATCCTGGCCAACAACCTCCTTCCCTCAGTAAGAGCATTGAAGATGGGTCGTGGCTGGGTCTTCCAGCATGATAACGACCCGAAACACACAGCCAGGGCAACTAAGGAGTGGCTCCGTAAGAAGAATCTCAAGGTCCTGGAGTGGCCTAGCCAGTCCCAAGAACTGAACCCAATAGAAAATCTTTGGAGGGAGCTGAAAGTCCGTATTGCCCAGTGACAGCCCCAAAACCTGAAGGATCTAGAGAAGGTCTGTATGGAGGAGTGGGCCAAAATCCCTGCTGCAGTGTGTGCAAACCTGGTCAAGAACTACAGGAATGTATGACCTCTGTAATTGCAAACAAAGGTTTCTGTACCAAATATTAAGTTCTGCTTTTCTGATGTATCAAATAATTGATTCAGTCATTCACAGTTGAAGAGTACCTATGATAAAAATTACAGACTTCTACATGCTTTGTAAGTGGGAAAACCTGCAAAATTGGCAGTGTATCAAATACTTGTTCTCCCCACTGTATAATACAATACGTTAAGGCCTGCATGGGTACTGTTCCATGTGTAGGGTCCGTTGTATACCCAGAGACGCTCAGGCCAAATGTGGTGATATCTTTGCACTGAAACAGTTGTACAGTATTTAGAGAATATGGTGTCCCTAGTCAGTATAGTGCACTCTATAGAATGTATCGTGCCATTTCCAACACACAACACACAGCCATGTCTAAACCGCTGGCAACAAAAGTGAGTACACCCCTAAGTTCCATCCATCCATCTTCTTCCGCTTATCCGGGGCCGGGTCGCGGGGGCAGCAGTCTAAGCAGGGATGCCCAGACTTCCCTCTCCCCAGACACTTCCTCTAGCTCTTCCGGGGGGACACTGAGGCGTTCCCAGGCCAGCCGGGAGACATAGTCCCTCCAGCGTGTCCTAGGTCTTCCCCGGGGTCTCCTCCCGGTGGGACGGGACCGGAACACCTTCCCAGGAAGGCGTTCCGGAGGCATCCGAAAAAGATGCCCAAGCCACCTCAGCTGACCCCTCTCGATGTGGAGGAGCAGCGGCTCTACTCTGAGCTCCTCCCGGGTGACCGAGCTTCTCACCCTATCTCTAAGGGATCGCCTGGCCACCCTGCGGAGAAAGCTCATTTCGGCCGCCTGTATCCGGGATCTTGTCCTTTCGGTCATGACCCAAAGCTCATGACCATAGGTGAGAGTAGGAATGTAGATTGACTGGTAAATCGAGAACTTCGCCTTGCGGCTCAGCTCTTTCTTCACCACGACAGACCAATACATCGACTGCATTACTGCAGAAGCTGCACTGATCCGTCTGTCAATCTCCCGTTCCATCCTTCCCTCACTCGTGAACAAGACCCCTAGATACTTAAACTCCTCCACTTGAGGCAGGCACTCTCCACCAACCTGAAGTGGGCAAGCCACCCTTTTCCGACTGAGGACCATGGCCTCGGATTTGGAGGTATTGATTTTCATCCCCACCGCTTCACACTCGGCTGCAAACCGTCCCAGCGCAATGCTGAAGGTCCTGGTTAGAAGGGGCCAACACGACAACATCATCTGCAAAGAGCAGAGACAAAATTGTGTGGTCCCCAAACCTGACACCCTCCGGCCCCTGGCTGCGCCTAGAAATTCTGTCCATAAAAATTACGAACAGAACCGGTGACAAAGGGCAGCCCTGCCGGAGTCCAACATGCACTGGGAACAAGTCTGACTTACTGCCGGCAATGCGGACCAAGCTCCTGCTTCGGTTGTACAGGGACCTGACAGCCCTTAGCAAAGGACCCAGGACCCCATATTCCCCAAGCACCCTCCACAAGATGCCGCGAGGGACACAGTCGAATGCCTTCTCCAAATCCACAAAACACATGTGGATTGGTTGGGCAAACTCCCATGAACCCTCCAACACCCCGTAGAGGGTATAGAGCTGGTCCAGTGTTCCACGGCCCGGACGAAAACCACACTGTTCCTCCTGAATCCGAGGTTCTACTATCGGCCATATTCTCCTCTCCAGAACCCTGGCATAGACTTTCCCGGGGAGGCTGAGAAGTGTGATCCCCCTATAGTTGGAACACACCCTCCGGTCCCCCTTCTTAAAAAGAGGGACCACCACCCCGGTCTGCCATCCCAGAGGCACTGTCCCCGACCGCCACGCGATGTTGCACAGGCGTGTCAACCAAGACAGCCCCACAACATCCAGAGACTTGAGGTACCCAGGGCGGATCTCATCCACCCCCGGTGCCTTGCCACCGAGGAGTTTCTTGACCACCTCAGTGACTTCAGCCCGGGTGATGGACGAGTCCACCTCTGAGCCCTCATCCTCTGCTTCCTCAATGGAAGAAGTGACAGCGGGATTGAGGAGATCCTCGAAGTACTCCTTCCACCGCCCGACGACATCCTCAGTTGAGGTCAACAGCTGCCCACCTCTACTGTAAACAGCGTTGGTAGGGCACTGTTTCCCTCTCCTGAGGCGCCGGATGGTTTGCCAGAATCTCTTCGAGGCCAGCCGATAGTCCTTCTCCATGGCCTCACCGAACTCCTCCCAGGCCCGAGTTTTTGCCTCCACAACCACCCGGGCTGCAGCCTGCTTGGCCTGTTGGTACCCGTCAGCTGCCTCAGGAGTCCCACAAGCCAACCAGGCCTGATAGGACTCCTTCTTCAGCTTGACGGCATCCCTTACTTCTGGTGTCCACCACCGGGTTCGGGGATTGCCGCCTCGACAGGCACCAGAGACCTTACGGCCACAGCTCCGAGCGGCCGCTTTGACAATGGCGGTGGAGAACATGGTCCACTCGGACTCAATATCTCCAGCCTCCCTTGAGATCCAGTCGAAGCTCTGCTGGAGGTGGGAGTTAAAGATCTCTCTGACAGGAGACTCGGCCAGACGTTCCCAGCAGACCCTTACAGTACGCTTGGGCCTGCCGAGTCTGTCCAGCTTCCTCCCCCGCCATCGGATCCAACTCACCACCAGGTGGTGATCAGTTGACAGCTCCGCCCCTCTCTTCACCCGAGTGTCCAAGACACACGACAACAAAGTCGATCATCGACCTGCGGCCTAGGTTGTCCTGGTGCCACGTGCACTGATGGACACCCTTATGCTTGAACATGGTGTTCGTTATGGACAAACTGTGACTAGCACAGAAGTCCAATAACCGAACACCACTCGGGTTCAGATCAGGGGGGCCGTTCCTCCAAGAAGACTCCAAGAAGGTTGGGTACTCTGCACTGCCGTTCGGCCCGTAGGCACAAACAACAGTGAGAGACCTATCCCCGACCCGTAGGCGCAGGGAAACGACCCTCTCGTTCACCGGGGTAAACTCCAACACATGGGGGCAGAGCTGGGGAGCTATAAGCAAACCCACACCAGCCCGCCGCCTCTCACCATGGGCAACTCCAGAGTGGTGAAGAGTCCATCCTCTCTCAAGGAGTGTGGTTCCAGAGCCCAAGCCGTGCGTAGAGGTGATCCCGACTACCTCTAATCGGAACCTCTCAACCTCACGCACTAACTCAGGCTCCTTCCCCGCCAGCGAGGTGACATTCCAAGTCCCTAGAGCCAGTTTCCGTGTCCAGAGATCGGGTTGTCTAGGCCCCTGCCTTCGACTGCCGCCCGATCTTCTTCGCACCGGCCCCTTATGGTCCCTCCTGTGGGTGGTGAGCCCACGGGAGGGCGGCCCCACGTCGCCCGTTCGGGCTGAGCCCGGCCGGGCCCCATGGGAGAAGGCCCGGCCACCAGGCGCTCGCATACGAGCCCCAACCCCGGGCCTGGCTCCAGGGTGGGGCCCCGGCTGCGCCATACCGGGCGACGTCACGGTACTCAAAATTTGATTCATCATTAAGGGGGTTTTGAACCGCTCTTAGTCTGACCCGTCGCCTAAGACCTGTTTGCCTTGGGAGACCCTACCAGGGGCATATAGCCCCAGACAACATAGCTCCTAGGGTCACTCGGGTACTCAAACCCCTCCACCACGTTAAGGTGGCAGTTCTTGGAGGGGCACCCCTAAGTTAAAATGTCCAAATTAAACTGGCTGTGTGTGGAGTTATTTTGAGGGGACAGCACATTTACACTGTTATACAAGCTGTACACTCACTACTTTACATTGTAGCAAAGTGTCATTTCTTCAGTGTTGTCACATGAAAAGATATAATCAAATATGTAATTTGCGAAGAGTAGACATTCTTAAATTCAGCATAAAAGTTCAAAACAGATGTAGTAAAAAAGAGAAGCTAATTCTTCTAATGAATTAGCCTAATCATAAGGTTTTCTAAGATTACCCTGCTGCTGCTAATGTGAATTCATTTAATGTGACAGGTTTACTGTACATTTATGGCACAGTTTCTTTAGCAAGGCCCTAGCTATTAAAGAGTTATCACAACTTTTGCCTTTCATGAACTAATGCTTGCACTTCAATAAAAAGTACATTGTTTTGGTTGGTTGCTTGTCCCACTTTGCTATCTTAAGATGAATTCAGTAACATGTAAATTAATAAAATGTACATCGATCACACTAATGAAATGTCTTGACACTAAAGTATGATCTCAGCATTAGTATAAAATGTCAGATTATATAGTCTAAATGATGGGGCTTATTTTTCCTTTCTTTGTACACTGATATTTTGGAAACAACAGTCATTGAGATCCACTACAAGGATGTGATGAAGCTTTTTAACTTCCTTAAAGTGCTTTTTAATGACTATTTTCATGTCTTCACTCCTAGTCTATTATCCCTTCCACAGGGGATGCAGTTTTAAGCATTAATCTGGGCTCAAATCTGAGACAGAAATGATATCCCACCTATAAGAAAGCTGTCTTCTGCCACATTTTCAAAACATGCACCTAAATGGCACCCAGTTCCCTATAGAATGTCCAACTTTTGAAGTCTGTATGTTTGCGTTGTAAAATAACCACACGGTTTGCTTCCCTGTTAAAGAATGTTTCCTTGGTTCTGTTTGATAGGTCCGATACAGTAGACTTGTTTACGGAAATAGTGTTACAGTACAACGCCATTAATCTCTGTAGTTTTTAAACAAAGCATGACACATTATCCATCATGTTGTTAGTGTGCAGGTAGGAGCAGGGAGCCCAGATCCACTGATAGGGTGAATATTGTATCAATCATTAATCCTCCATCAATCACCACCTTTGATGTCTGGATATGTGTGTAGACAAGTCTTGATGGATCTCCCCTTTTGTTTAAAACTATAAATCATGTTCTGGAAATAAAAACTGCATAAAGTAAACGTTTGCTTCAGTTGTGTTATGTTATATATGCCTCACAAAGTGCTCCCAGAACTCACATCTCAACAGTGAATTGATTCAGGGAGTGGTATGGCATACAGAAAGTGTCATAATGATGCTGCATCATTTTCCAATATTTTATTTCTAATTACAACCTCACCACAGTTACTTTAACTAAAGTTGTAGCAATCACCTCCACCCTCTCCGAACCTAACTGAAGTAAACCTGGAGCCACCGCTATACCTGACACAATCCTGTATCAATTCGCTGATACAGTTCAATGGAAGCCTACGTTGTTTGTAGTTGACCAAACTGATCTCAACTCTATTCTGGTGATAGCCAAATATTTCCCAATATTTAATCATTTTGGTATTTCCTCCAGCAATTAATCTCTGAATTATATCGTGGTCTCTAGTTTGACCTTACAAATCTTCCTGATCTGACGACAAAAGCAGCCTGTCTGTAGAGAGGCGTGATCCCTTGAGAAACATTACAGTCTGTACACTATGACTACATACTTCCATTAGCCCCCTAGCTGGGAACGATAAGCAGGCCAAGACAATTAAAATTTTTACACACTGCTAATATTCCCAGGTCAGGCTTTGAAAGTGCTGCCAACTACATAAAGCAGACCAACCGTCCCCTGTCATCATCCCTGCATGCCTTCCATGCTGTAGCCTGGTCCGGGTGAGCGGAACATAGTGTAAGTAGGCCTCTAAGGGAAGGCACAAATATAATGGTGGTTATGAGGGAAACAATAAGAATGATGTTGTCTGTAATCAATGGTATGTCAAAGTGATGATCTCCTCATCCACTGTAATCAATGAGGCTGATGAAGAAAATGCAAGGGGTAAGTGAAGAACCTGAGGGTTTTTAGTATACCCTTCATAAGCTACACCAGATCAAAGGAGTGAAGGGTTAAAAGTTTAGGAACAATCACTGATCTAGCTAGCTACACAGACAAACTCTTTTGTTAAAACATATAAAAAGAACAGTAAACCCGTTAGGGCAAAATGAGTAGTAAATCTCCAAACTGACAATAATCCGAGAGCTACGGTCAGTGCTGCACTGCACGCATCACCAGATGCTGTCATTGCTTTAATTCCAACATACAGCTCTTATTCCACCATTATTCCCATAATCCCCAGTAATTCTCTCTGTGCCCTGTTTTTGGCTAAATAAATCCAATGTACACCATCCCCCAATAGCTCTCCGACAGCTCTGCAAAAGGAAACGACTTTGCAAGTCAATACAAAACAAATTGATGTATTACACAATTACTGTTTTCATTAACAGTCCCTTAAATTGTTTAACACTGATTTGTAAAAAATATTCCTGAAAGAAGTAAGACCTGAAATACATAAAGGCAGATACTTATGCATGACAGTTTTTTTCCAAACTAGGGGTTGCCTGCTTTGAAAATGGGTCTAGAGATAAAGTGGAAAAAACTGCTATCCTCCAGTACCTGCAAACATTACCATTGATGTTTTTCTGCCTCACTGCCTTGTCCGGTCAACTCTAGGCACAGCCACATAAATGTAGGGTCCTGGATTTAGCCTATCGAACATGATTTCAATAGAAATAAAATGAATTAAACGGACAAACTATTGATTGGCTTCCCATTCTATAATTATGAATATATTCCTATCCAATAGAACTATATAAATCAGGATAGATATTTGAAAAACCAAGGCTAACTATTTACACCTGCTGACAAAAAAAAGCTATATTCCCTGGAACTACATTTCCCATAAAAACATGAGCTTTGTTTTCGTTGGTCAGTGTGCGCTGACACGCGAGCCAAAAGAGATGATGTCACCTGCAACAGCCCAATGACTATTGTGTACTAGCATAAAGCACCGATCGAACTGCTTCAATGAGGGTTTTGTGTAGAAGGTAAGCTAAAACGATACTACATTACTAAACACTAAAAACGTACGCTGTCGTGGTGTTGAACTTTTTCCACATACCGAATATATTCCAGATAGATTATTTGACTTGGTTTATGTCGATACAGCGACACAGATAGACACGATGATTGAGGGTAGGCTATATGGGTGGGACGAACGGATAACATTACCGGCAACATTGCAAACCAAATATCTATGTGAACGGCCACCACAACCGTTTTCTCCAAAAATGGTGCACGGTAAACGGTGATCAAATCACCGTGGTATGTGAATAATATCAGTACACTGTTGCGTTTGCATGTTTCGTGATTTTTCTATCAATCGTATTTATGCGAGGAAGCCGGTGTGCGTCCATGGAATTGGTGTTCATGTTAAGAAAATTGTACTTGAGCTAAGTGAATGCTTTAATAAAAGTCGATGCTTTTATCTGTGGTTTAATGAATGCAGTTTAGCCTATTTCTCTGTTTACTGTAGCTGTATAAATAGCTCTACAGTGTTATGGTGCCATTTGCCTTTCGTCATATTATACCTTGATCGTCAGTTGGAAGCTATTTTCAATGTTGTCAGGGGTGACAGTGATTTCCTATTATCAACAAGACACTGTTGTCGTTATGATATTTGTTAGTACATGGTCTCTGGTTTGTATACCATGTCACTGTTCCCCAGGTGTCAGGGATACCATTCATTAAAAGGTTTCATGGTGTGGATTAACCAGTTCATAATTTCAGATGTTGGAGGTGTTTCCGATTGGATGGCCACACCTGGATTTCATGGGTGGTGACAGTTGTTTTGACTGGCTTCAGTCACCTACTTACCTTCACTCCAGTCTTTAACAGGAACTATAAATAATTTAAATGCTTTTAGTTACATTATAAAAGTCAGAGATTTGTAACTACACTTGACTGGCTGAGGTTGTAAGACCCCCTCCTGGGGATTAGTAATTACCTAGTCGGAGATTCTCCTGCAAACAGATTTATTAAAGTCATTAATCTAGCTAAGCTGAAATTGCTTGTTGTTAATCAATTAAAAAAGGCCCTTCCATATGGAAGCTTTGCCCCTGTTCTCGTACTATCAGGTGAAGTGTAAAAAACAAACATTTGATGGCTGAACAATCTGCATTCCATCCATCCTAAATTACTGTGTGTATTAATGGTGGATAATGTCCTGGATATCCTCCTACACTGCACGGATGTTTCTGATTCTTAGACATGCATTGGCTTGTAAATGCTATCACACACTAAGTAGTTTACATGGTACCTGCAGCCCTCGGATCGTGCCCAAGATTTATTTTCTAACAACAACACAAGCAGCGCTGTAAAAACATGTTTTCGTTCGGAAATATGATAGCCGTTTAGGAGGACACGTGGAAATCACGCAAGTCAGCCGGCCATACAATCACTGAGATTAATACAGTATCCATTTCAAAGGAGACCTGTGTGTTAGTGGAATCTCAGCCCTTTTAATTAGTAACACCTCCGATACCTTACACGCCGGGCACTGGGGTTGTCTGCTGCCTGTTGCATCCCCAGGCTGACATTTCCCCTGCTTTACTTGTCCTGAATCACAGGTTCCTACTGACCTCTGCATTCCCCTGTCTGGGGGACTGGGGCTCTATCTCTCTCTCTGTGTGTGTGTCTGTGTGTGTCTGTGTGTGTCTGTGTGTGTCTGTCTGTGTGTGTCTGTCTGTGTGTGTCTGTCTGTGTGTGTCTGTCTGTGTGTGTCTGTCTGTGTGTGTCTGTCTGTGTGTGTGTGTGTGTGTCTGTCTGTGTGTGTGTGTGTGTGTGTCTGTCTGTGTGTGTCTGTCTGTGTGTGTCTGTCTGTGTGTGTCTGTCTGTGTGTGTGTGTGTGTGTCTGTCTGTGTGTGTCTGTCTGTGTGTGTCTGTCTGTCTGTGTGTGTCTGTCTGTCTGTGTGTGTGTGTGTCTGTCTGTGTGTGTGTGTCTGTCTGTGTGTGTGTCTGTCTGTGTGTGTGTCTGTCTGTGTGTGTGTCTGTCTGTCTGTGTGTGTGTGTGTGTCTGTCTGTCTGTGTGTGTGTGTCTGTCTGTCTGTGTGTGTGTCTGTCTGTGTGTGTGTGTGTCTGTCTGTGTGTGTGTGTGTCTGTGTGTGTGTCTGTCTGTGTGTGTGTGTGTGTGTGTCTGTGTGTGTGTGTGTGTGTCTGTGTGTGTGTGTGTGTGTCTGTGTGTCTGTGTCTGTCTGTCTCTGTCTGTCTGTCTGTGTCTGTCTGTCTGTGTCTGTCTGTCTGTGTGGTTATCCAGCAGACAGTCGCAAAGGGATTTGTTTGGCTCAATTAGTGAGAGATCTAGAATCGCTGACAAGTGTGGGAGTAGGAGAAGTCTTCAATTAAAATGAGTGAGGTCATACTGATGGAATGAAGGAATGTCACATCTGTGCCAAGATGTGATACTGGGACTACTTTCCACTGGAGGGACCGATACTGAGCAAGGAGGAGTCCTGAGAGATGTTTGTGTTTCTCTGTGATGTTCCCAACCCCTGAAATGACTCTAAATCTGTGCTCAAATCCCCAGGCATTGCCCCAGCCACAGCCCAGTCATGCATAACAGCACCCTGATGTATAGTCACAAAGTAATAGAGAAATTCCTTATCCAAGACATATTAATGCAACTTTTGTAATAAATATACCGAAAAACACCCAAAAAGCTCAGTTATTCCTCTTTGGTGGCTGACATCTAATAATAGACAGGAAGTACGAGGAATGTTGATATGTGGTAGAGAAAGAAGACGGCCATGTTCCTTATTAGCCATCCGGTCTATATTTTGGCGTACAAATAAATTTTTTTAGAAGTCCTGGAAATTCCTGATGCATAATAGATGAGTACCTCATACCAGGACTTTGAGCTAATAAGCATTCAGGATTCAAACCACCTATAATGTAGAATATATTTGCTTCAGGATTTTGTCTAGTGTCCTTATTTTGGAATGTACTCTATGGATTGGTTGATAGCATAAAAAATGTTAAATTAGGATTCCCTCTGAAAATGTACAAGTACATTGATCAAAAATCTAAATGCAAGTACACCGTTGATCTCATGTTTCATGAGCATAAATAACATCTCTCATACATTTTCCATATGCACAAAATGTTGTCAAATTTTATACAAATCTGTTTACATCCCTGTTTGTTATCATTTCTCCTTTGCCAAGATAATCCATCCACCTGGCAGCTGTGGCATATCGAGAATCTGATTAAACTGTAATGGTCATTACAGAGATGTGCTGTGTGCTAGAAACAAAATAAGGCTGTGCTAAAATGTGCAGTTTTGTTGCAATGCGATGCCATAGATGGCTCATGTTTTGAGAGTGTTCAATTGGCATGCTGATGGAAGGAATGTCCACCAGAGATATTGACAGATCATTTTACATGAATTTCTCTACTGTGTGACACTTCTTATGTTGGTTTAGAACATTTGGCAATATGCCCAACTGGTCTTCCAATTGCAGACCACGTCTACCAACACCAGCCCAGATCCTACAGCTCCAGCTTCTTTGCCAGCTGGAGTGTCTGAGACCAGCCATCTAGCTGATGAAACTGTGGGTTTGCACAACCAAAGCATTCTGCACACACTGCTAGTAACTGTCTCAGGATCCTCATCTATGATTGCTGTAGACCAGGGTCTTGACTTTTTCATTGTATGGGGCAAATGCTCACCTTTGATGGCTACTGGCACTCTGGAGAAGTGTGCTCTTTACAGATGACTCCTGGGCTTCAACTGCACCAGGCAGGAACTCCGTAAAATGAAATGTCCAGTAAACTTTACAGAGTTCTAATGCAATTTTTAGTCTCAGCAGGCATTTCAGAGAATGGTACGTCCTTTAACTAAATCCTCATGAATATGTAAAACGCTTCCATGTCACATAAACAGTCATATGTTGACTTTTTTTAAAACTGTCAGTACTTTTTCAGGCTTGCCACGGCTTTCTAGAAATGATATCCATGTCTGCTTGACTCCTGGGTTTTTGTGGAAACTAAATAAAGATGCATTCCTATAGGCTCTATGCCAGATGTGACAATGCCGGTGTTGGTAAAATGGATGTCAACTCAATTTGCGGCTTGTTACACAAGATTAATTGCACTGGGATGTAAATTCAATGTTGTCATTTGTGAGCAACACCGCTCTATGTATACAGGTGCATATTTTGATTCTGCCGAGAAGAATCACAGATGAATGTTTACCAGATGTTTAAGATGGTTGCATGTTGTGTTTATGTTTTGTTTTGTGTGAATTAACAGTCTGTGAATAGACCTTGAGTGCATTTTTCCTTTTTTGGTATAATTGTATCCTGTTTTTCCTCATGATTTTGTGGTATAAATTGGTAGTTGCAGCCTTTAATCATTCTAATATCAGGTAGGCCTATACAATATTGCCAATAGATACTGTAGACACATTGAAAGTTTTTAATTTCTATTTCATTTGTGAGACTTTGAAGGTGCTACACATGGGATATGTCCCCATGTGGAAGATAGTTGAATTTCAAGAACATTGTGTTCTATTCGTAACCAAACCCCTCCCCTGCTCCATGGAGACTTGTGCTTGACTTTTAACTTTTGGGTTTCGTCTTTTAAACTGCAAGACACATTTTATTATTGAAAACAAATGTCGGAGTGATTTAGATGGTTGACTGATTCAGTGAACTATTTTGTAAATGTGTTATCACATCAACATCAATCAGAACATTCATGATTTTTTACATTTCTTTTTGCCCCATTCACTTTTTGACACAATGTCATCCATAGGGGGAGAAACTAATAGAGGACTATCCCTGCCAATTCTCCCATTCACAATTAATGGAGATATACAGCTCTGGAAAAAATTAAGAGACCACTTTTCTTTCCTTTCCAAAAAAGTTTAAAAGGAAGGTTTTGAGTGAGGAACAGAAGCGTTCAATCTGAGTCTCTTAATTTCGGTCTCAATTTCAGTCTGTTAATTTTAACCCTTCTGTTCCTCACTCAAAACCTTCTCATTCAACTTTTTTGGAAAGTAAAGGAAAAAGGTGCAGTGGTCTAAACATTTTTCCAGGGGGCTGTATTACAGACATTTTCTGAAATTACAATTTAAAAAGGTGTTGCACCTTTTAAAGTTGTGAATTTTGCATGCACATTTTATGTCCATCTAGAACTGCCAGATTCTCCTCTAACTGGCCTTGTAGTTCATAACACTTGCCGGGCCTGATCTAATCATGTCACTTGAGAAAACATTGACACTGGAAACCCTTCTGCTATTTAGGGGAGCTACCTCCAAAAAAATATACCATCTGTTATGGCTCTTGTTGGCACTGTTTCTCTCTCAATTTAGTGTACTGTAGTGGGAAAAAGTTTGTTGCTTTATTAAAACATTGCTCTGGTGTTGTTAGGATAGATGAGTCAGTGAAACCAAGCAAGTTATTATTTTTCTTTTTGTGTCAGTACTCTTCCCCCCTTTGCTCGTAAACTGCTCTGGTGAATGATCGCATTTGTACTTGGATGTTCTCTGCTGGACCTGTGCGTGCGTGCGTGCGTGCGTCTGTGTGTGCGCTAGACTTGCTGTATTTGCATGTTGTGGAGACAGGTTGCATAATGTAAAGAGGTGGTAACAGCCGGAGCACTGCATTCAAAATCTGTCTGATTGCAGAAGCATTAGCTTGCTGTTGGTGCAGCAACCACCGTTTCTGGCATTTTCACAGTAGCATGTTTCACAGACCGGAACAACAGTGTTGTATTGAGGTGCTGGCCACTGACTGATTTCCCACTGGGTACAGCAGACTTGCTTTCCCAGGCGACTGTATCGCATGACGATGATGGTTGCTAACATGGCCAATTTGTTCCATCCCACTTGATTGCATTTGAGTTATGCTAGCAGCCTACTGAAGAAATAACATGTAATATTGTGGTAATGTTAGTAACCATCTGGATGTCACCGTGATCGTCTACTGCTGATTGGGGATGATTTGTTTTTGCTGCGAGCCGAACAACACAACATGGCTGTCCTGAAGTAAAGAGAGGAAAGTAGCTAGATAGTGTAGCGTAGCCCATATCAGCCAAAGGTGGACAGCTAAAGCAACATTTTCCACAGTGATTTTCACAGAAGATGTGGAACTACAGGATTAAAAGGCTACATTTTGTAAAAAAAAAAAAATGTTTTTATTAACCTCAGATATATATAGTCCCAAGTTTCAAATTTCCAAGCATAGATGGTGGGCTTTATGAAGACAACTGACTGATCTGTTCTTCCCCAACTGACTCAGCTGACACAACATATGTCGTCAATTTGTTGACCAGGCATGTTCGTATGGCCTTACCCTAGTACGAACAGGCGTTCATAGGAATTCAATGTTTCAAGGGCAAAATGATAAATGTATTATGTAAATGTTTCTGCCTGCTCTGGCCCACCCAACTGGCCCTGCCTTCTCTGACCCACCCATCGAGCCCGGTTCTACATGCCCTGACCCACCCATCGAGCCCGGTCCTACATGCCCTGACCCACCCATCGAGCCCGGTCCTACATGCCCTGACCCACCCATCGAGCCCGGCCCTGTCAGTCCGGTGAGGCTCGACAATGGTCCAGTGTAGCTGTTTGAATTTCCTATTCTCTGCCTGTGTGCTTCAGTGGGGCTAGACAATGGTGTGTTCTGGTGTTATTCATTCTTCGCCAGAGGCCCAACCTGTCATCCCACCCCAATGCCTCTGAGCCACAGCTCCCCCTAACCCTGGTCCTCTAGCCCAACTCCCCCTAACATAAACCTTCTAGAGCAGAGGACTGCATCAATGAATCCAGATCCCCCACTCCCCTTACTTAACCCTCCAGAGGCAGTTCTCAGCACCCACACTGCATAAACATGTACACCCCAGAAATGGAGAGGCATTTCACATTGTTGTATAGTAATCAATACCGAGCTGGAAAGTCTCTCTTGCATAAAAGGTACTTTTTCTCTTTCTGATCTTAGTTTTTTGAGTGGGTGTGAGCAGCAGGAAGCTTGGAAATATCCTCTGCTTTGAGGCTGGTGTAGAGCTTATGCTTTGAATAATCTTTCATAGTTGGCAATTGTGTTGCTGTACTATGCTTTCAATCATTAAACTTAGTTATTTGGCAAAAGGACATAGTGTAAAAGAGCATTTAGTGTAAAGACTGTGAACAGGCATTCATCTATGTTGATTTGAACAAAACTTTAGATACTTGCCCATGGTAGAGATGATCAGATAGTAACATTTAAATTACTCCTCAATACCAGTGCATAAATGACTTAACATGATTGCATTACAAACTGTGTGTTATGTTTTTTCAAAGTTGCGTGGAAGAAAAGGCTATATTTTATTTTAGTAGCTTTAAATGATCCATGGATTTTATAATTGAAAAATAATTTTGTAGCATTATTTTCCATGCAAATAATGTGTAACATTGGCCATGTCACCATAGTTAATTTCTGTGGTTAACAAGGAAACCTTTAAATGGCAAATTTGTACTTACTAATGTCTTCCAATGCTAGAGGCCAATATGCAAATATGAGTAAAACATAATCCTGACTATCGTGTTAAGGGGTAACCATAGATGTTTGCAATTGAAATCAGATGTGCATGGGAGTTTGGCGTTTATTGATGATTTACCAAGATTAGCTGTGGTTAATCTAGTTGCTAATCTTCATTGTGATAGGCCCTGCATGCCCATGTGTCATTGTCTGGCTGAAACATCTATTAAAATGGGAATAAAGTTACATTTTAATTTATTTCGCCTTTGTTTAGATTGAGGACAAATTCTAATTTACAATGACACCCAGGTCAAAGGCATAGCCATTGCAAGAGAACATTCTGTTACACATAAATACAATAAAACACTGCACAACACAATAGACTAGATTAATAAATGTATAGATGTATATACTCACTATGCACATAACATTTAAATGGTTTGACACATTTTGGATATCCACACATTTTAATAAACTACCATTTAATTTGCAATGGTCTGAAGGGATAAGTCTTAATTCTATGATTGAAATAATACCCAGGCTGCATTCAAGAATATGCTTTGTTTCAACTAAATAGCAGGCAGAACACATATCTACAATTATTTAAAATTGTGTCTAAACATGGGTTTCAGATAATGTAGGTTAACATGAGCATTTATAATAAGAACAAAGAATGTTTTCCTGACCTGGTCCAAATCTGTCAAAACATTATTGAAATCAAGTGGAACTAAACCATTATATCACCATCAGAAACCATGATACCCTCACATAAGAATTTAAGCTGGCTCTGACTCTTATCCCAAAATATGCACTAAAAGCTTAGTTTGAGCAATAATTACTTGATCAAACTGGGAACCAGAATGGTTTACCACAGGGCCAGGCCTGAGGGGATTTAGATCTGATTGTGACATGCTAACATAGAGCCCAGGTGGCATTCCACTGTAAATCAGCTTGATTAACTTTTCTTGTTTGTTACCACATTCCAACTAGGCCACCTCACAGACACTGTTGTTCAAACTGTCTGGGAGTGTTCCAAGAATTGAAGCAATGTGCCTTGTCATGTTGCAGTCTTACAGTGGATAGTGAAAGGCTACACTACACCCTGTCACACACATTTAATATTTTGCTGACTTGAATTTAATTCTAAGAGGAACCCCCCCCCCCCCCCCCCACTATCTTTCGATAGTAATAACTCTTTAGTCCTGCCAAAAGCAAACCATAACATGATGCTGCCACCGCAATACATGGAGAGTTTCACTGTGTGTTATATTCAGGTGCATTTGACTCAAACCTGTCATTTCTCTGGGTTGTCTGTGTGCTTTGTTTACCAGTAGGAACTGAAGAGATTGTTTTTATCTAAAGAAATGGTAAGGGAGCAAAGCTCCTGTAAAAAGATGGTGGAAATCCCTGCTTTACCCCAGTATACCTGCTAAGACCTGGGATATATATATTTAGGAACCATTTACATAAAACATGTGATGTGAGTTCTATAACTTTTGAAGAAAGTAATGTAATACCTTTTTAATTAGTGATATGTGAGTGTACAAGGGTAGACTTTCCCCATGACGGTTGGGGACCCATATTACTGCAGTGCTGCTACAGTCATATGTCATGTGCAGTGGATATCATCAATTCAGCTTTAGCTACTAAATTTACATTTATGACATTTTAGCAGAAGCTTTTATCCATAGCAACTTACAGTCAGCTACTTCCTTTTGGCTGGCGGATTAAATTAACTAATTCCCTGTCAGTCATTCCCCGTGCTCTGTACTTAACATCTACACTATTGGCTTGCCACAATATTAGCTTGCCTGTAAATGTCATTGAACGTGTTAATTTTTCATAACTATTGTGAACTATTTTCTGATTATTCTTTTAATATATTTTACATTTCGTAATCTTTACTTATATTTTTTTTTCCCATGGTATATCACTTGGAAAAATATTTGTATATTTTTTCATTTTATCTGAACGTTGCAAGCTGCAGGTGCTTTGAGTTATGTTGTTAAAAAGGTAGACCTATCCTTCATTATAGGCATGCTGTGTCTCAGCCTCACTGTTACCTTTATAATATGATTTGATGTCATACTGGTACCTCTTGTCTGCTTTGGCCAGATGTTTGGCAGGTGGGCGGGCTGACTGTCCAGCATAAAGGTCCACCTCAAATAAGATCCTGCTGACTGAGGTCTGATATCGAGGTCTGGGTTTCTTTCCAATATAAAATGCATTGTAGTTATTAATGTTTGTATCGTGGATCGGTGTAGCTCTGATTCTTTTAACAGGTGGAAGGAGAATTGATGGCTACTTTTTGGCCTCTGAATCCACCTGAAGAACATTTGCCATGTTGGCGGGACGTGTCAAAATATAAACAGTGGACCTCTTTGAAAGACTGATCATCCATCATGTGTTTGTACTTTGTATCCTCAATGACTCTTTAACTTCATGTTCATCCTCAGGCTGTAGGTCAATTTAATTCCATTAAGTAGGCTATATAGCTCAGTTGGTAGAGCGTGGTGTTTACAACACCTGGGTTGTGGGTTTGATTCTTATAGGGGGCCAGTAAAAATAAAGTAGTAGGAGAATGTATGCCCTTACTGATGTAAGTTGCTGTGCATAAGAGCGCATGCTAACTTAAATGTAAAACAAGACTACTTCCAAACAGCGGGATCAATCAAGTGTGCCTCTTGCTAATTGACTGTCTCCAGTCAGCTGAGGTGAGGTGTGATTGGGTAATTTACTGTACGTATTTCTTTGAATATTGTTTGTATACAGCATTTAAAAAGTGACTGGCTCCTGGTTTTCTACAGTTTTTGTGTACTTTCCATTTTAAAGAAAACTCACTGATGTGAATAAACATAGTAGAAATGCATCCTATGCTTACACCAAATAAATGCTATTTACTGTACATATGTGCAGAGGAGTGCACAAGGTGTGTGTCTGTGTGTGTGTGTGTGTGTGTGTGTGTGTGTGTCTCCCAGAGAATTAAATATGTTTCTGGTTGGGAACAGTGTTATGGCTACTTAAGATGTGCCCAAAAGATCACTTCAGAGTGCTAATGGGACAGCCGCTGACTAACCTAAGTGCCATGCTGAGGGCAGAGAAAGGCCACAGCCTGTTTCACAGCTTGACTGGGAACCAAACAAAAATCTGTACCATGTGTTTTTCACTGTGGAATGGTATTCTTGTTCAGAGGTTTCATGAAACTCTTCATGATTATCAGTCAGTGAATCAAATTAAATTTTATAAAGGCCTTTTTACATCAGCCTTTTACAGTTTGCCAACCTGAAGCCCCACAGACAACACAACAAATTGATGCACAGTGGCTTGGAAAAACTCACTAATTGGGTCAAAACTTAGGAAGAAACCTAGAGAGGAACCAGACACTGAGGGGGGGGGTTAGTGTTTTCTCTCCATAATTGAATTGATTTAGTCCTATAAGGGCAATTGTGAAGGCGAATGAGCATCAGAAGAAGTGTGAAAAGTGAAGCGCATAATCTCCAAATGAAACAATGTTCCTTATTACCCTTACAGTACAATATGCATACTTTATTTTACCAGGGTATGAAGCCTGACCATTATAAAGTAGTTAGCCAGCTCTCAAATAAAGCATTTCAGTCAATCCTATTTCATGACCTAGAAAGGACTCACGACTTGTTTTTCCACACACAGCTCTCTGTGTTTATGAAGATGAGACGTTAAGATAGCAGAACAGCCTATATATTGAGTGGAGTGGAGGGAGGGGGTGTTACTGACACAGATTATGTAACCATGAACCATTCTCTGCAAGGCTAACTGTACCTCATTTGACTGTATATTTATTTGGCTCATCTTTATGTTTTCTGTTTCTTTTCGTATCAATTTGATATCTAAAACTGTTTTAGTGCATATAGATACATTGTATCTTAGCCTCAGAAGGTTGTGTATTGACCACGTTTTGTGTACTTGTTCTGAGAAGTTTTGTTTAGACAGTTACTGTTTGTTCTAGTTGGGTAAATCCATTTGAACTCAATCACATTCTGATAGCACTTCTAGAGAATTTCTGTAATCTGACTCTACGGTCCTCTGACGTCTTCGCTACCTGGTGTCCTTTAAATTCAAACTAAGTGAAAACCAACAAGCATGTTAATAAAACAATGTAGCTAAATACCAAAGAAACATTAACTTGGGGAAACTTCTGGTCGAAAATTGTTTCGCTCAGGTAGATAATCTTTCAACACTGAACTCTAGTAGGCTGTGCACATTTTGTTTCTGCCACTACTGAACATGTTTGAAACACAGTGAAACACACTGTACCAAGCTTTGTGTGACAAGAGATTGGGTCCTGCTTTTGTTCAAACTCCTTATTCATTTTGTCAGGTGTACTTTTGCTGTTTGGTAACTTTGTAATAAGGAAAACAACAATGAATGTCTCAGTCATATAGAAAAGTGTTTACAGGCTGAGCATCGTAACTTAGTAACTACAATGGATCCAAATGGCAATGCACTTTCACCTCTGAATTAACATAATATTGTAATAACTGTTTACCAAAACCTAGTTCCAAAATTCTGCTGTTATATCTAATCTAAAAGCATAGCATGCATAGAACATTTACATGATGTGGCATGAACGCACCCTCTCCTGTATCAGTGTCCCAGGGAGAACCACCTGGCCTGGGTCTACATAAAGGAGCCCTTGAACGCAGCTCAGCTGCCACGCCTTGACGAGGCACACCTGCCCCCAATCAGGCCTCATCAGGGGGGATAAAAGGGCCCCAGGAAAGCAGCTCCAGGCAGCAGGAGTGGAAGTAGAGAAAGTAGAGTGGCATGCTGTACCCCGCCACATGGGTTTTTACATTTCAGTTTTGATTATGTTCCTTCTGCCACTTTTTGTAATTGAATGGCTCTTCAGGCCCCAGAACACTAGCCCTGTGTTCTACTCTGTGTCTCGCCCCATTACTTTAGGAGTGTGTAGATGTACTTTGTGTATGTACATATTCAGGCTAGTCTAAAGTTTGGACACCACATTCAAATACCCTCATCCACATAGTGTAAAATATAGTGAAAACATCAAAACTATTAAATAACACATGGAATTATGTAGAAACCAAAAAAAGAGTAAAACAAATCAAAATAAATTTCATATTTTTGGTTCTTCAGAATGTCTACCCTTTGCCTTAATGGCAGCTTTGCACACTCTTGGCATTCTCTCTACCAGCTTCATAAAGTAGCCACCTGGAACGATTTCCTACAGTCTTGAAAGAGTTCCCTGTGTCCTTCAGTACTGGTTTCTTAGCAGCAATTCAACCATAAAGGTCTGACTTACACAGTGTACATTTGATAATTTATATTGTTCTATTTTCCATGCTTTTCAATCACTGTCATTCGAATGGCTTGAATACAGTATATGTAATGTTCGTACATCTATATGGCTGAGCTCTAGAAGGTTCCAAGGCTATTTTTTTTTTTTTTATAATGCCAAAGTTATTTGCTAGGAGCCTGGCGGGCTGCATGCTGGGTGAACCGTACTGAGGGAGAGCTGTCCCTAGCTGTCTGGCCTAACAGGGGAATGTTAGTCACTGACCACTGACCAGTTGGTATCAGCCAACCGTCTACAGTCTGGTCTGGCAGCTGGGGTGCTGACTTCTGGCAATCACTCATTTCCTCTGTGTTGTCTTTAACCTGGACAAAGTCCTCTTTCTAGATGGGATTGCTGAGTCTATTGAATCGCTCATGTCTCTACTAGATTGCTGTCATATGGCACCAGTAACTTTGAAACTGTGAGCATCTTTTGAATTACTTGTGGTTATCAACATACTAGTGGATTCTGGACCACCAGCTGTCTGTGAATTTTGTCGAAGTATTCCTGTATGGCTTTCATCGCACAGCATGGTGGAGTATAGACAACAAGGTGTTTTTTGCTTCTTAGTCCTGGATATTGGACAGTATGTTAATGAAATTATGGCTTTCTATCTTGTCATTTTCAAATGTTTGGTTTTTAATTTTCAATTAATGATCATGGCTTTATCACTTACAACAACTCCCCTGCTGGGTTAGGAAAGACGAAGTTCGAAATGTGTCCCCCAATGGGTATCTTGCAAAACCATTCTGCTTCACAATATGCTCCTCGTTCAACCAGTTTCTGCCTGTTCAACCAGGACGTACTGAAAGACAGGGCCATCTCTGGCCAACAAACACAGTAGAGCTTGCAGGTTCCTAACCTACCGCAAGGACATGCTCGTGCACGACAGTCCTGGATGGGGCTGAACCAATTTGCGCTGCCTTGTGTGGGACCTGCAAGCACTGACAATGTCTCATCTGGGATTCAAACTGCTGTTCACAAAGATGCACCTTTACTGCGGGGCTGATGCTGTACTTCTAATTAATATAACATTTTGCACAAGAGTTTTGCAAATATTAATAGAAGAATATTGATATAATTAAGTGTTGTTGTTTAGTTTTTTTTATCAGTGAGCCATTATCCATTTGCTCATCAAAGAGGATCCTGGCAACAAAGAAAATAATTTTCATTCCTTTAGCAACTTTCTGAGAAAACAAACATGATAGCGATTGCTGCTTGTATTATCTGGCCAAAGGTCAGTCATCCACTGATACCTAAGCATGCTGTTTACTGGCTGGAGTGGACATAGCTTACATCAGAAATTAACCCACTGTTCCCTATTTAGTGAACTACTTTTGACTGGCTCTCTAAAGGCTCTGCTTGTAAGTCATGCCACCCTGTAAGGTGCAATTTGGACCAACATGGAGCGTTGTGTACTATAACCCTTTAAGACCAAACATTCCTTTACTTTCATGTTTTTGTTTCAGCTTCAACCTTAGGCATTTGTTGTATGTAATTTGAGTGTGTTTTGCACATTTAAAATGCTTGTTGTGATATCAGTATACATTATTGGTGTGTAGTGTTGGAGTGATTCTCTCATTTTTCTCTACATTTTAAATATTTTAAGTTAAATGGGTGTGGAGAACGTAGTATGATCCCAAGGGTGGTACTAAATCTTTTTTTTACCTTTTTATTGAATATTTTATATTTTCACATCAGCCTCCAAACAAAATAATTTGTGTTGTTCCTTGACAGAGACATGAAAAGACGACAATTCAGAACCTTTCCCTCAAAATATAGCATTTATAATGTTGGTGTATAATTACAGGGTTAGATCTGATGATGTTCATACTGCCAAAAGAGGAAAGTTCTATTTTACAGCCATGGATGGAAATATACTCTGTGTGTACAAAATGACTCAATTGAATAAATGGTAATGACTATGATTAGCTTAAAGTGATTAACCACTTGAATTGCAGTCATAAGTTAAAACATCACTGGTTGTGGTTGGTGAAAGATCAAAACTGAAAGCCACAATAAGTTATTGTTCCAGGTGTGTGTGAGTGTGTGTGAGTCCGTACGTCCGTCGTCAGGTGGGACTGGATGGTAATATGATCTTTTTGCAGAGGAAAGGCCTGATGGGTTTAGTATTCTGGGGAAATCTGTTGAATGTAGGCATGACAGTGCTGCTCTATGAAATGATTAATTGACAGTGATGCAGTAGATACCATACTGTGTGAATTGAGGCAAACTTACGACAGAGCTCTTAACCCAATTTGAATAGACAGATGGTCCATGTCACAAACATCATTGATCTTTCTCTCAGGGGAGTCAATAGAGCAGGAAATGGTTCCCTCACAAACCAGTTGTCCTTGATGCGGGTCACAAGACTGGATATGCCACAGGGGCTGTTGTCCTTAGCTGTCTCTGTTGCACTGACTACCTGACACGTCCTCACTGCTTCCCACTGTCTCATTACATATAGGAATGTGCTCATGTTGTTTCTGACCGATTTGTGTTGAGTGGCATATTAATAATCCTGCAAGTTTGAGATGAAGGCTTTGTACCATCACCTGCTACTGTTGATTTTATCCTCTCCAGCTGTTGTAATAAGCCGTAGGTTTGTAAACTCCCACGATTTTAAACCGAGAGATTTCCATTATGAAACTAATGAAATGGGACCAAGGTACACACGCCAGCCTGTGGGAACATTGCACGCGGAGCTATCAGCTATCCTGTAATACGCGCACAACTCTGAAGCTTCTCTCCCATGATCTAACATTCACACTCAGAGGAGAAAGAAAGCTGAGAACAGCGGGAGGGGCCTAACTCCGAGACTCTCCAATAGAAACATCGTTGGTCACTGAGGGTTGTGGCACGGGAAAGAGAAGAGGGCTGGCTGACAGCAGCGGCAGCAGAAGCCAACATCTGTGTGTCTCTGTCCATATAATCGTCTCAGCAGTCTGAACTGACTGCCTGTGTGCTACGATTTAGCGTAGCCTCGAGAGGTTGTGGACTTTGGAGACTATACTGGATTAAAGGGAGTTCCACTTATTTTCGATAGATTGATTGCTCTCAGTGTTGCTATGTAGAAGGACAGTTCAGTATGATGAATAGTTCGTCGATTTTTATTTTAAATTGGGTTTTTTTGGAACACAAAAGGATTCTGTAGTACACAGTGCAAGGCTTTGTGTCTATCTGCAGGGAGAGGACTTGGCTCAACTACAGCTACGTGACAACACTTGACTCAACCCGTGGATTTTATAATGCTATGTCCAAGCTGAAGAGATCAGTGTCTTTTCCGGGAGCTCTTTTAGATGAGGCTGGAGCTGCATGCTTTTCTCTCCTGGCCTGTACTGTGACGATGGGCATCTCACTACTGGAGATGTAGGAAGTCCTTTCTTCAGCTCCTCACACTGTCAGCAGGACTAGCTCAGTACTGTTGAGCCTGTTTACTGTCCGGACTGGACTTTAAAAACAAAATGCTTAACCATATAAGTGGATCTATTGCTGTTGTGTAAAAAGGTAAGATGATAGGTTCACGTTTTCTAAACGCTTTATGTTATTTGCGTTGTGCCGGCCTGGGTAACAAGAATGCTAGTAACATTAACAGTGGAAACCTGTAGCTGGTTCTGTTCAGCTCTCGACAACTAACTGTAAAGGAAGTATGAGTAGAAGGATACAGGCACAGTGGAATTTTACTCCCTCTTTATTTGGGCAGGTTTGCACTCAGAATGTGTCTGTCATGACTCAAGGGAAAACAACACTCAATCTGTCTCCATGCGGTGTAAACTGTGAACGCAGGAAGACCTGAACAGAAAACCTATTATGAGTGGAATGAGACTTGTATGCATTTCTTCCCAGGGTGTGCCAACATACGCACACCACACACCCATACACACGTACGCACATTACAGACAGACATTACAGACAGGCATTGCCGATGGACATACGTATAGTGTCTTGCAAAAGTATTCAAACCCCTGACCATTCTCTAATTTTACTGAATTACAAGTGATGGATGATCACTCTGACACTGTCCAAAGCCGGTACATACTTAGAGTTGTTATTGCAGCGAAAAGTGGCTTAACCAAATATTCATGTTTATGTGTTGAACAAGTATTTACTTAGTTATGCAAACAACACATTTCAGTTTATATTTCTTACAAATATCTCACGTCATCTTTTGGAAGGTACTGTACATAGCGACACAGTTTGTTTATCATAAGTGCACTGTTATGTGCTGCTGTTTTTAGCATGTCTGGGTGTCATTGTGGTTTTCTGTGATTTATCGTGGTTTTTAGCAGTTCAACTGGAATTGGTCTGCCATTCACCATCTAATTTCGTTGGAAGTTGAGTTTTTTTTTCTTTTCTTTTTTCTACATTACAACACTGGGGTTACACTGTGAGAATTTAGAAACGTCAGGTCGATGTGGCCAGGGACTTTGGCCTTTTGTTAATACCCCTCACTGTTCTGAGTTACTACTTGGCCAATGAAGAGGAAGGGCAAGGGGCAGTGGTTGTTGGCTTTGTCATCATGATTGAATATAGCTGTTCAATAAAACGTCCATGGGAGTGGATGACTGAATGGATGCCGCTGGACGCTTAGCCCATATATAATCAGGAAGCTGTTTGGGTTGGAGCGGTGGTCCACACACACACACAAACACACACCCTACTACAAACACTACCCAGAGACACCCACTCATCCCTGACTGGCAGCTGGGGCCCCCCATGTTTCTCGAGCTTAGTCTGGAAAAACTCATTACTCCCATTGGTCCCCGTTCAATCCCAATGGATTAGCGCATGTAATGCAGGGCACTGAGTCGGAAACAGCTTTGGCAACAGGGGAGGGGGCGGGGGGTGTCCAGGGTGCTGTGGCAGAGGATGAGCTTGGAAAACTGGGAGTTGGCTCGTCTGTGGGTGAGCCAGAGGGTGGGACTGCATGTGTGGTGAGGCCGTGTGGTTGGTTGTCATGAGAGGCATCTAAACCAGCCGTGGTGTGTCTAGCTGCATTCCTGGAGGGACCAGGGACTCCCTGCATTTCTGGTTATTTAATGAGGGATGGAGAGGGGTTGGACGCATGCCCCTAGGGGCTTGACCTATGACCCTTCTGGCAGAGGCTAGGTGAAATATGGGCCGATTGGCATTTTAGCACCCTGTTAATATCTATCTCAGCAACTCCCTAGCACCGGAGTGGGTGATCTGATCCCAATGGCATTCAGGAGAGCCCCGAAACAACTGAGACAGGCTAGGCGACGTTTGTGCGTGCTTTGTTAGGAGCTAGTGAGTTAGTTTTCCATCAGTGAATGGGTCACATGGTACATAGTGTCTACTGTTTCGCCAACCGATGAGTACTATATTGACACGCTCCATTTTGATTATATAGTGATGGAGGTCTAATCAATTTGGGGACTGACTAGACCGCCTGACTTCTGTCTGTCTGTTTCCCTCTCATTCAATGTCTAAAAAGGTTTGGCAATGCTGTCGAAATCATTGATTCCAATTAAATGGTCTGGTTTCTAAGGGGTGGGCTTGCGCAGTTCTTAATGCAATGCTGCACTTCTCAGCTTATCATCAGATTAATGTTGGTACTGTTGACTTGGGATTAAAAGGGTCTCTGCTTCAGATATCCTCCCGCAGATGACACCGATAAGACATCAAAAGGTTGGACTTCAGAGCATCTGAATGCTGATGAAGATTGTGGAAAGTTTTCCACTGATACTGGTCAATAAAAACTGGCAATAAAAGCGAAGCCCACATATTATAGTGGTCCTTTGTTTCAACCGTGCGGTAGTTAATAGAATCCCAGCCTCAGTATCTGACAGCGAAGTGCCATTCGAGTTCAGTGCGTCATGGGGCTTAAAGTGGAGGCTCAACTGTGGCTCTGGCTGGCCTGTCATTCACAGCCAGGGCTGTCATGTGATGGGGAAGCCCCCAGGCTGGTTCCGCTACGGGTTAGCCTGGCCTAGTGAATTCACTGTTTTCTGTTAGCGCGCTGCTTCACTCGGCCCCAAACAAAACCATTCTGCGGTGCACAGGCTTACTACGGCTAGCAGGCGGCGTGCTCTTAGCAGATGCCGGTCCACGTTCGTGGTAGGAGTCTAGGAGGGATGTCTGTCAATGCCGCAAATACCCCACGGGTATTTACTTTTTACGTTTGGTCGGTTGTTGGAGTTTCCTCTTCCAGTTTCATACAGTGTTTAGTTCATATATTTGCCTCTGCCCCAATTTGGTGCCCTAGCTCTGTGCTTCATTTGACCAGGGCCTACAGGGGATAGGGAGCCATTTGGGACTCCTCCCTGGATGAGTATTTGACTTGGAGATGACCAGGGAAATAATAAACGCTCAGGCCGAGAGAGATTAAGACTTCCATCATCATAATAATCTACATGATTGTAATTACAGTGTCTGGCTGTCATAACTTCAGGTCTTTGGCAACCCATCTTGGACATCCTGTGCAAGGCGCCGAGGAGAACACATGAGGAGCTCATGTCTCGCTATCTGTCGGACACGCTGAGCAACTTGTCTCTGCTGGGGGAAAAATATCTCAGACAGTTGTGCATTGGTTGATTATACAGTGGAATAGACCACTACTTGTTGTCTTCACAAAGCAGCCAAGTAAACTGGTTCTGCTCTTCTATTTACTAATCATCCTGACAGGGTTCAGGTACGGTTCAACCACTCTGCGGTTAAGTTGTTGAAACGCCTGGTTCTGTAGCTTTGCGTATCTGTTGGTCAGTCAAACAACATGGTTATTGTGGCATAGCATAGTTGGTGTAATGTAAAATACATGAGGAGTCTCGAAGAACGTTTTAATACTGACTTTGTTTAGGTTGTGACAAAATGGACCCCAGACAGTTCAGATGTTCTTACTGTATCTTGCTGTGTTGTTTGCCTGGCTGCCTTGCCTTTTTGGTGGTGTTGGTTGGTTTGGTCTAACGGGTTGATCAGCAACAGCAGGATGTGCCACATCTCCTCTGCGGCTTGTTTCATATGACTGGAATAGAACTACATCATGTGTGACTTACCACTGAGCTGCTGAGCAATCCACTTCAAAGTGGCTGTTTTTCCTTTCAGCCTTTCCTGTCTCGTTTGGAGCCCTCCTTAGCTACTGCCCGTGCACGAGATTTGTCTTTGAGTGAGGTCAGTTTCCTGGTCTCAGTCTATCGTTTTGGACTAATCTCAGGGGAGTTGATCTGATTGCCCAGCTCCCCTGAAATTCCCTGACTGTCCAGGTTAGAACTGGAATAGGCTCAATATGGGTCCAGGAAACCAGTCTCATATGAACAGTGAACAATGCTCCAATTATTCAGCTATAAAAATATTGCATTCATATAAAGGAGCTGCTAACAGTGTTTATGTTAGTGACTGCTATTATCAGAAGGCCTAACGGGGAAGAATAGCAGAAAAGAAAGAGTGAGTCATCTTTAATCAGAAGTTGTACTCAGCTGAGCTCTGGAGAGAATATCAATGTACAGCCTGTCAGGAGATAAAGACAACGGACATCATGTGATCGCTAAGGACTTCATTTGTTGTTTTTTATTTATTTTATTTCCAGAAGGGTTGTAGCTCCATTCATGGGCCTTCTTGACATCTGGACCCAATATGTGTAAAAAAAACAAAAAAACATCTCCAGCTATGTAGTCCTCTTTCTATAATTACTTCTTGAACATGTTGAGCATATATCAGGTTTTGCTTTGAGGTCAACAGTATGCCTGGTTTGATGTCTAAAAAGAGGAATACACTTAAGGATCTCAAGATTATCATTTAAACTGATTCTGCAAATCGTAAGTCATACTTGTTGCAACGTTTTACGGTTAGTCTAAAACTGTGTTTCAGTGATCCAAATAATACTGCACTATTATAGCCTAGGTACTTTTTTAATAGGCGTTTTTAGTAGGATGTCGGTCATCGGCGTCAGCAGTCCCAGTCAAACAAAAGGGTGCGTTTGGATAAGTATTAGGACAAATGTAATTAGTCAATTTCAGGGCAATTTCCTTATTGAATTATATAAATGGGTCCCAAGCCAGATTGAAATGACTCTCAGCTTATTTGGTAGGCGTTTTACAGCTGGTTCAATACAGTCCAAATTGCTGTTGCATTATGAACGTGTGGGTGTGAATGAACCTATGGCACTTGTCACACCCTGTTTTCCCCTGCTGATTCACCTTGGCAACAAAACAGGGTTTGTCTTGTTGCTGAGGGACCGTGTTTTAGGAGAAGCAAGGTATATTGTTGTATCAGCATGTAATTTCTTTTGTTGACACATGAAATGGCGATGATACATTAGTCACCATCCATGTTTGGATGTGTCCCTCTGTGATGGCCCTAAAAGTGTAGTGCATCCTGGGTAAATGTAAGGAGTGTGTATATACCAGACATGCAACATACCTCTAACATACCTCCCATAATACCCCTTCAGGGTGTACCATTTATTCCCTTTAGGGTGTACAGTGCTTATTCCCTTCAGGGTGTACAGTGCTTATTCCCTTCAGGGTGTACAGTGCTTATTCCCTTCAGGGTGTACTGTGCTTATTCCCTTCAGGGTGTACTGTGCTTATTCCCTTCAGGGTGTACTGTGCTTATTCCCTTCAGGGTGTACTGTGCTTATTCCCTTCAGGGTGTACTGTGCTTATTCCCTTCAGGGTGTACTGTGCTTATTCCCTTCAGGGTGTACTGTGCTTATTCCCTTCAGGGTGTACTGTGCTTATTCCCTTCAGGGTGTACTGTGCTTATTCCCTTTAGGGTGTACTGTGCTTATTCCCTTTAGGGTGTACTGTGCTTATTCCCTTTAGGGTGTACTGTGCTTATTCCCTTTAGGGTGTACTGTGCTTATTCCCTTTAGGGTGTACTGTGCTTATTCCCTTTAGGGTGTACTGTGCTTATTCCCTTTAGGGTGTACTGTGCTTATTCCCTTCAGGGTGTACTGTGCTTATTCCCTTTAGGGTGTACTGTGCTTATTCCCTTTAGGGTGTACTGTGCTTATTCCCTTTAGGGTGTACTGTGCTTATTCCCTTTAGGGTGTACTGTGCTTATTCCCTTTAGGGTGTACTGTGCTTATTCCCTTTAGGGTGTACTGTGCTTATTCCCTTTAGGGTGTACTGTGCTTATTCCCTTTAGGGTGTACTGTGCTTATTCCCTTTAGGGTGTACTGTGCTTATTCCCTTCAGGGTGTACAGTGCTTATTCCCTTTAGGGTGTACTGTGCTTATTCCCTTCAGGGTGTACATTCTCTTTAGGATGAACTGTGTTTTCCCTTTAAATGCGCCATGTATATTCCTTTTAGGATTTACAGTTTTTTCTGTTTAGGATGTAGTAAATGTTACTTTTAGATGTGCAGTATATTTTTTCCTTTAGTCTACACAGTTTATTGACTTATTTAGTTTATAAATAATTTAGTTTATATTCACTTTAAATGTACTGTATAGCCTATATTGCTTTTAGATTAACTGTATGAATTTCCCTTTACAATGTACAGAATATTAACTTTAGGATGTACAGTATATTCTCTTCAGGATAATTTACTGTATATTGTCTTAAAGCTGTAGGCCCATTGTATTTTGTCTTTAGGATGTATTGTATATTTTCTGGGATGAACAATAAATTGTTTTTGTCAGGAAAAGGAAATAAAAAGGATATTAATGAGACTGATAAAAGTTAGTGTCCGTTAGCATTGCTATCAGCATTCTGATTGTTACAAGCTGCTCTTTCAAATGGAAGATATTAAAAATCCCCCATCACCTGAAATGTTCCAGTCTGTCTCTTTGTTCTTACTTTTTGGATAAAAGCAAGGAAAAAAAGCAGTAGAAGAAAAAGGAGAAGAAAACATCAATTGATGGCTGTGCCTCAAAGAGTAGCCTATTTCTTTCCTGAAGACTGTGTTCTTGTGTGTGCCTTTTTTTTCTTCATTAAACTGGCCTGGGTGAGACAGAGGGGAATGGTTTCTCCATCCAGAGGGCTCTGATCCAAGTTTTGCTGCAGCTCTTATACATGCTGTACCTATCCACCTTTTGGTTCCCCCTTTAGTTCCCTGACACAGAGAAGCCCTTTTTCCGAGGACACGTCATGTGAAGTTCACAAAGGGATCATCTGCTATGGTAGGAACAGACCAATCTACTGGAGTCGAACACATGTCGAACACACTCCGGCTCCGTCCCAAATGCACCCAAGTGGCATGTGACTCATACAATTCAACCTTAGTGAAATTAGTGCACTAAAAAGAGAAAATGGTGTCAAATGGGACACCGCTTTTGTGCTGATGATGCTAGTTCATTCCGGAAGGACAAGGTTGTATGTAAACAAACAGACTGTCTGGCGTTTTTGCAATGACTGCTGAGGAGTTTTTTTTTTTTTGAGGTTGTGTAAAGACATCTTTGTTTCATGTAATGTTTAGGTTAGGCAGTCTACATGCAGCATATGTTTGTTTCTACTTGGCCATTATCTTTATTGCCATCGTACATGTTCAAACCACCAGCCTTCGTAAGTGGGTGGTTCAGTGAGGAAACAGTCGTTTGGAAATATCATAGGCCACACTACAGTGTCATATCATTCAAACAGATGCTGCTCAAACATATTCTGCTGAAATAGCCTATACATTTACTGATTTTAATGTATTCGACCATATAAAAAAACCATTTTAGACTGAAATGCCCCCATATGGAATCATCAAAGGTAATGCCATAAAGCTCAACATATTATTTCCATTGAGGTCCTTCAAACACATGCAGGCTGGCTGCTGTGAAGAATGGCTGTTTGATCTGTTCTCTGTTGTCCGTCCCTACTGTAACAAAGTGGTAAAGTTGTTTTCTAGTACTCCAAGACTTCAATGGTGTGGATTGCATGAGTTGTGTGTGTTTCACAGCCACAGGAGTTAGCCTAGCTAAACACCCACACATCCTTAGTGAAAACCCCTATTCATAGCAACTGAAAATGCTGAATGGTGTTCGCTCAGTGATTTGTGGAAGGTCAGAGTACAGCTTGCTTGAGTGTTTTGGAAGCTGGTCATTCTCTCTCTGGAGAAATGACGAATGCATGTTCCTTTCATCTAACCTTTGCCTTTTGTGAATAAACCTTACCAGCCTGACGCTTTCTGATCCTAACCTGACACGGACTGCTTTGTCTTCACATATTGGGTTTAACTTTCCTGTCCTGAAATGGCAATCTGTTCCCTATAAAGTGCACCACTTTGATGTTTTTTGATTAGAGACGAGAATGGTACTCATCTGGTGACTTGGGAACCCTTGAATAAGTGTGGTAGTGTCTACCTGGTTTGAACCAGAAAGCCTTATTTGGAATCTGTTTCCAGTGACCTGTTATTTTCACAGGTCCCGATAACCGGAGGGTTGAGAAAGTTCCCATGCAGAGTCCCAGGCCTAAAATCTGTTTGCTCTGGGGCAGTTATCCGGAGTACAAAATATTTACAGAACAGTACAAGTTAGTTAGCTTCCTTATAGAAAACAGAGAAGGAATGCATGCATCTCCAGAGATTTAGTGAAACCTCATTGGTGAAAGTCTCATTGATTGTTACCCATTTATCTGTGCATTTTAGGTTGAGGTGATTTCTTCAGATTTTCTGCTTTGTGTTTCATTTCTTTCCATGCTCCCCTCCCTATTCCTCTCTCTCGGTATCTTACTTCAGCAGAAACAGCAGGAGTTGAGTCTGCCTCCTGTTTAATGAATGCTCTCAGAACAGAGTTGCATGATTACCTCTCACAACATCCGCATCGCTCCCTCTTCAAAGACTAATGTCTTGCCATTTGTTTTGACAGGCCTAGTCGGGATCGTTGAATATCACTCGCTTCTTAGTAACTGTACCAACTGAACTTTGACCTGTGCAGAGTACCACTGAAGTGCTCCCTCGCGTGCATTGTAACGGTTGGCCTATGGTCTCAAGTGAGTCCTGGGAGCGTGATGAGTAAAACCCCTGCTGACAATGCCACCCCCCCACCCCGGTTAAAGCTTCACCAATATGCGTCACCTCATGAAGCTCCCAGCCACATGTCAGTCTGTGGCGTGGTGAAGGCTTTGAAACTGGACTGGTGGACAGCTTGGCCCTAGGAAAGAATGCCATAAAACGCTGTGCCACTTCTGAGCGCAGGGCCCCTAAATTGAACCTGTTCAAAACGGTACGCCGTTCAGTTTTGAGGCCCATGCAGGGGAATGGAAGCTAAGGCAAATTCACAGGGAGATTTGTGTATTCAACGTTCCTTCACCACTCATTCAATGCTCATGATTGAGTGCATCTGTTTGAAAGTACTAGGACCTCTTTACCCCTGTGGGAAGAGAAGCGGCCAGGGATTCAACCTAGTCAGCGCAGTAACCCCCCCCCATTTTTCTGTGCATGTCCATGTGCTGCTGTGCAGGGTCACTGACATGGCAGGCCGAGGCCTCGTGACAGAACGCTGCGTCCAATCTAGCGCCCTCTTTGCGTTTCTGTTTCTAACTACCTCATCTCGCATCACCTTATTGGAGTATGAGAGACTCAAAGTGCCAAGCGCTATAGCTGCCCGGGCCCCTGAAGACTATCTGAGGATCGTGAAGTGAAACATCTGGTAGGTATGTTCAAAGTTCAGACGGTAAAAAGTCTGGTTGGTTTATGCTACTGGCCCTGGACCCAAGCCAGCCGCGCAACTACATGGACAAATATGGTAGGATGGTGATGCTTTGCTGGATGAGTCGGGACAACTCTATATGGTCATGGTTTGTGTGTCTGTGTGTGTCTGTGTGTGTCTGTGTGTGTCTGTGTGTGTCTGTGTGTGTGTGTCTGTGTGTGTCTGTGTGTGTCTGTGTGTGTGTGCTAGTTATCAGATGATCTGTCACCTCCTAATCCACACTGAGAGAATGATTGGGGGAGAAATGAGACTGAGAAGACAGAGCGGGGAAACTGTGATTTTTCCACTATAGGTGACCCCTGTAATGTCTCTGTCCCGTCAGTATACGGGGCTTTTTCTCTCTTTATGGGGAATCCTTGAAGTTGGATGTCTGGTTGTGTAATTTTTCATTTAGGCCTTGGCTTTAACTGCGTCAGGCCCATTTGACTTGCATCACATTCTCTGTGTGACAAACGCCATGCCTGGGCACTGACATAGACCTACAGCCCTGAGGGGTTATATGCGGTGTCTTTCTGTTTAGAAGTGATGCACATCACGCCCTCACAAAGCAAAAACGTTTGAGATTAATGTCTTGGCAAAACTGCATTCTGACCGTATTTCACTAACAGTGAGCCTTGTGTCTCTCCTCCAGGGAGCCGTGGTGAGAGACGGTGACATACCCTAGAAAGGGCCCAAACCCGGCCACCCCCGCGCCATGGCCCCTCGCAAGCGTCCAGGGCGGGGCATCTCGGATATCTTCTGCTGTTTTAAAGGGAGCGATCACCCGGAGATCACCTACCGCCTTCGCCATGACAGTAACTTCACCCTGCAGACCATGGCGCCCACCCAGCCCATGCCACCCCAGGAGGAGCTGGATGCCATGTTCTCTGAGCTGGTGGTACGTACTGTTCCTGGGCTGGGCACTGTGCCATGGAAACCTGTTTCCTCTTGTTGTGTGTCTGTCTGTCAGTCTGTCTCTTCTGCGTCTCTCTTTCTCTTCTGCCTCTTTCCTTTTTTCTGTTTCTCTCTCGTTCCTCACTATCTTATGTCTCTGTTTACAAACTTCCTCTCTTCTGCCTCTCTGGCTGTGTTCTACCTCTCTCCTGGTCTGTTCTGCCTGTCTTCTGCTACCCCACCCCCCCCCAGTTTATCGCTCATTAAGAGCTGCTGGTTGGTAGTCGATTCATCTCTTCAGTATAAACAGATGACTAAAGAGATCTTGACATCAAAAACGCTCAACCTAATGGTGGCTTCTTAAACAGAATTATTGCATTGGATGTAATCTTTTTTGTTTGGCTATAATTTATTACACGATTACAGTCGAGCCACAAGCTTTCCGGACTGTGAGGTAATTGGCTATCTTAATCATGTGTGAGGGATGCATGGATGGCTGCCATATGGAAAGGCACAGCAGCCAAGTCTACACTTGTTTGTCCTGAGCTCTGTCATCACTGTAAGGCTGTGTTATTGTCCCTGACTCATCAGAACTTACCAAAGGAGGAGCTTACTTTTCATACATGCATCTCCTGTGAAATATTCTGTTCGCTTCCAGTGAAGTCAGAGGCCGCAATATAAAGCCACTCCTCGTCTAGCTTGAGCACACGCAAATGTACAAGGCCAGATTTCCGCTCCACGGCCATGCGGCCCTCTTTGTGGAGCCACCACAGGGTTAACGTACGGCCAGTGATCATGCCTAGTGCTTTTCCTAATGATCCCAACGTCTCTGTGATCTCCTTGTTCCGCTTACTAATGGCCCTTTAAAGGGTTAGCCGCGACGAGTGAGACAATACCGCTTCTCATTTAGCTCTTCAAACTCCGCCGAGCATGGGGCCAGTGAGCGTCTGTGCTGGCAGGGGCCGCCGTCGAGTGACAGTGCCTGTCCCTGTCCCTCCCCGGCAGCAGCAGCAGCCCACGGTACGGTCGGGGCCCTCGACTCGCGGGGCTGCACGCGCTCTGCCGAGTCCGGCGTTCCTGGCACTGGCCAAACAGGCCTCCTGCAGAGAACCCATCTGCGGCCATTGTGTGCTCACAGGACCTCTCACAATGGGCCAGAACAGAGATGTCAAACAGTGTCAGCCTAATCCTTGCCTGGTAAACTCCACGGATCCATGCCGCACAACGAAGGAAATATGGCTCGGCTTGTGTTCAGTGGGCACCAGGCGGATGAAAACATCCCGAATCGTGAAGGGGCCGTGACGGAGGAGAAATTAGGAAGAAGTACATTATACATAGAGAGGGGAATGTTTGTTCTTTTGATGTTATTTATATTACTTCAAGGGTTGGCAGCTAACCAGTTGAGGAAGCTCTGTGGTTAACTTTATTATTTCAGACCTCCATTCTGTCCGTCAGTCTGTCTGTTGATACACCAGCCGGTTGTGTGTCCCTGCCTTGGAGCTCCGTAGGTCTTGTCTGGATAAGATCAGGCCTGTAGCTTGGCAGACCTGGAGAAGAGATGTGGCATCTGGTAGTGACGTTGTCGTTCTGGTATGCCTGTTGTTCACACTGAACTGTCTACTCTGGTCTAGCCACACGGTTTAGCTGTGTTTTTAGGTTGCACGGTGTCCGTCGGTCAGAACAGTGTTTTTCATCATCTTTATTTTTTATTTTTCACTCCTCTCCTCTGTCGCCTCCTGTCACTGCCGTGCTGTCATGACGAGATGGGAAGTTGACCAGGCTGCCTGTAATAATTTACATGTGAAGTTAATATAATAGCACCCCAACATCTGGTTTGGGAACCGACCAGCCCAGCCAGGATTGCTGATGCATTATGGGTCTTGTCATAGAAATGGGGTGCTGTCGGGTCACTCTCAATATGCAAACCCTTTCATATTCCACTTGGCAGCCTTCCTGTGCTGTCCGCACACTGTCCAATGAAATTCTAATGGATGTCAATAGTGATGTGATATTCCAGGGACAATTGATGTTTGGTTGGTAATGATTGGTAACAAACATGAAGCGAGTAGCCTGTATCCTGATGCAGATACACACACACACACACACACGCGCACACAGGGATTTTGAGTTCATACTGTAGCTTTGAATTATCAGCAGATCTCCTCATATCTTCATCTTGATTAATCTGCTTTCCATCTTTCTAACCAAACCGCTTTGACGTCAGAAAACAAAAACATTTTGTGAAAAATGTCATTGCGAATTATAGCTGCGGTGCAGCGATGAACCAGTTTCCTACATGTAAGGCCATATCAATAAATAGCCAAGCAACAACAACAAATCTACTCCCCCTTCACATTTGCTAATGAATGTTTCAAAGTCTTTACATGTAAACATTCTGTATCAACCGGACCAGCGGTTCACAAGTAAATACATTAATTTAGCATTAGCAAACATGCTAACCCTACATGGTAAGGATTAATCTGCCAGCACAGGGTTAGAAAGTTTTGTTGCATAGTCAAATTCAGACAACTTGATTCTTTAAATGAGACAATATAATTGTAAAAATCTGAAAACAAGAATAACCGTTCAGCTTTGAATTGGTTATTCTACAGAATACTCAATTGTCTGCTTGTTTTTATTATTGAAGTAGCATTTTTTTTCCCAGTGTATGAATACAGTGCTCCTGAGTGATCTTGAATCAGATTAATGTGATCATATGTTTCGCATGTACTGTGTCTGGAAAGGTCTGATAGTCCCTCTTACCACAGGTTCAAGAGCGTGTCACGTCTAGAGGTGCCTGTTAACCCACTAACAAAGTCCTGTTTCCTCTCTTCCTGCAGGATGAGCTGGACCTTTCAGAAAAACACAGGGAAGTTATGTTTGCCCTACCAGCTGAGAAGAAATGGCAGATGTACCTCAGCAAAAAGAATGTAAGTTTCATGTGTGTGTGTGTGTGTGTTCCTTCAGTCTCAGTGAAAGAGGTCTTTTATCATGGCTGCCAGACAAAACATGGGGCAGCTATGCTCCCTCCCCTACTCTCTACTCCCCACCACCATGCCCTTTCCCCAATTCAGCAGAGTCAACACATCAAAGCCCTCTGCTGGTGTTGCAGTACTCTAATAGGAACTTATCCCCAGAGTTGTTCTAGGCTCTTTAATAGATTGGGTTTGTTTCCAGGAAGGCATGTTTTCATCTGTCATGACTGACTGTAGCTTATAAATCTCACTAGTTAATACTGTCTGGTTTGCCCTTTTGAAGTACACACTGAGGTCATTTTAACACAGACTTAAACCTAAACAGGAGTTTTAAGCAGTGAAGTTTTACATGGAATTGAATTCATGAAGGAGAGGGTTTGAATGAATTTGAGGTCTCCCCTGGTCTGATACAGCTCTGTAATTGGTGGTTTTCTGTTGTCTGGCAAGTCCTACCCGTAAAACCTCATTAATATGAGAGAAAGAGACCAGAGTGGGAGCTGCAGTGCTCCCATAGAAACGCCAGTGCAGCTGCTGTCTGACGACCAGTTGGCAGGCTGTCTTCTCCATGGTGGGCGCCTAGTAGCATTGCCAGTAGCCAATAGCAGGTGCCTGTCTCTCTGGGCCAAGGTAGCTCTACTTCACCTCCTGTTACGTTACATTACATTTCCTGTATGCATAACTTATGTTCCTACCGAGGTTTTAGTCCCAGAAGTGAAACTTTGCAAGACTTTCAGGGGGAGATTCCACAGACTACAAGTCAGTGGGAGTAGTGAAAATTGTGTCATTTAAATCTAACTGTAAAAACCTAGATTCAGGCATATGGAAGCTGAAACTTTATTTCAATCACCAGAAAGAAGCAAACTGGCACTTTCATTTGTGTAAAATAAACAAAACAAGGTTGTTTTAATTTGATCGCGTGCATATGTGCAGTGGGTCTTAGTTGGCTAACATCGACATGACCTCACTGAGTGCCCATCCTAGGGTCAAGCTCTTGTCTTATTATTTTGTTTGGTTTTCAAGCTTAATATCACTCTGTTTGGAATATTGCTTATCAGTGTCAATAGTGACAATTTGCCAATTTCAGTTTAGGTTCCAGACCAGGTCTAATATTCACTTGGCTGGAACCTAGCAGCCCCAACTGCCAAGTTGTTCAGTGTCGGTAGCTTTCTTAAGGGCTGTGCTCTCTGTGCTCTGTTATTGACCTACAAAGAGAGCGTCCAGCTTGCCAGTCTCCCAGTGAGTACTGAGCAGCACTGTGCTATATTTCACGACAAGTCATTACTACTGACATCCTGCTGACCCAGTCCTTAACACTGTCAGAACTCCATCTATGAGTGTGTAACCCTGGTTTTAGTCTACTGTATGGTCAGGTTTGGGACCGGCCTTTCTGTGGTCCGTGATGGATGCTCATCTATATGCACATTGCTAACCATTCATGGTCCCATATCAGGGAATTTTTTGATATATTTTGATATATTGTCGGTCCTTATGAAACCATTGCTCTTTAAGGTCCCTATGAAATCTCCAATGTGGATAAAGCCGACAGAATCCTGGCATTTAAAATGGAAATGAATATTACCTATTAAATGTTTTTACTTCATTTAGAAGGGGAATGTATTCAATGTATTACAATAAGTAATGAACAGAATATGTTAGTGATTCGTATTTTAGATCAGCCATACTGTCTTTGGTTTGCTGGTGTTCTCGGCTGCTTTGGGATGTGTGGCTGGTCAGTGAAATCAAAAGTGCCCATTTCACCTAGAAGCCTACCTACAGTATCCATACTTGGTGGGACACACTAACACTTCCATGATGACGCGTCCTGGGCTTGGAAAATATGTGGAACGCAGACTCTCAACTGGAAGAGGGAAAGAGCATCTGGGAGAATTTCTCTTTTGAAATGACTGTGGGAGAATGTTTGAGCAAACTTGTGGAATGAAGGCTGGGCTCGATGGATGTCTTGTCATGTTCAACATTGGCCAAACGTCTGCTGTGATTTAAAGAGGAGCAGCTGTAGATTTCTTTTTTTTTTGCCTTAACACGATGAATGATGTAAAATGGCATTGTTTCAGTTCATCTGCGTTTATAGAATTCTAGTACTACCATCTTGTGAGAACCCAGTCAAATGAGGGAAAGTAGCCGTCAAGTAAGACTATGGTCCAGTTTAGCCTAATTCCTCTCCAGCGATGCACAGGGTATTTCTAGAAGTCTGTGAGCAAAGATGAAACTGCATAGCAACCATATGCATTGAAAATGTAGTAAAGGTGTTTGTCTGTGTGATGAATCACTGTCTGTTTTCCATTTCAGGATGGAGAAGAGAATAAGGGTGCTACTAGTTGGCCGGAGTTCTACATCGACCAGTTGAACTCCATGGCTGCTGTAAGTACACCACTTCCCTCATCGTATTCTGTATACAACTGCTGATGCAGTAACTCCCTACAACGAACCATGCAGACATTGTGTAGACAGAGCCATGTGATTTTGGTGTTTCACTAAGTGCTTTATAGACCCTCTATTTTATGGGCATCTCTCCTTGTAAAAGCTTCTGGTCTGATACAAAATCTGTGGGAAATTAGAGTAATTTAGGGGGAAATATCAATTGGTGTTTATAGGTTTGGCTGGAGGGGAGAGGTCTGTGTGTGTGTCTTGTCATAATTCTACATATTTCTGTCATCTGCAAACATCTTTGTCATACAAACATACTTTTGTTTTTATTTTATCTGGTGAGTTATTGTGAGCGCATGCTATTTTTCAAATGACAACCTGAAAAGGCTTGTTCACCTGACAATGTATGGTTTGACAAGGCGTTAATCTATGCTCCATGAATGTTTTCTCAACCTGTGAGGTGTGATATGTCTACGCACCCTTCCTCCGGTTCTAAAGCACTAGTCCAGGTAGGGAACCCTGTGGCTCATTTTTGTCAGGTGTTGAATCCCTAACCTGAAACTTACATAAGTGCCCCAGATTGTAGAGGAAATGGCCTCCAGTCGTGTATCACATAAGAAACTGCCGGTTGGCTGCTGGGATAATGGCTGAAGAGCTTCCTGTTGATGGTGGTCTGCACTCAGGGATTGGTGCTGGTTCCGTCCCAGTAATGTGGCTGCTTGGAGTCAAAGTTCATTACTTGTCATTACGTCATGGAGCCTGGGAATTATAAAGAGCCGTAATGGGCCTTAGGTAGAGCCTGGTACCACCTAGCCTTGTTCCATTTGCGTGCACATTGTCGTTAAGATGCCTTGAATAGAACATTTTCTAAATTCATCAGAGGAAGACCCTTATCGCGCTGGAAATGGAGGACGAGGAAGAGCGAAACAAGACCATAGAGGGCTTGAAGACGGCTCTGAGGACACAGCCCATGAGGTATATCCATGACACCAACAATCACACAACCCCTCTTTCTATTCGGATGTGTGTTATGTATGTGTTTATGAAATACTCAAGTGTGTTGTCACTGCACTTTTTAACCTGGCTTGTGATATGCACCCATTACAGTAACATCCACTTAGATGACCTGATTCCATTTCTTTTATCAGCTTTGAATTATGATAAATTGTATTCTCTTCTGAGTTTGAGTTATCTGAATACGGCAGAGTGTGTCTGATATTTGCACAAAGTAAATGGGTTAGGTTAATTCACTGTGCTCAGTCTCTCAGCCCCATTCATCATCATTAGAGTGACCTAATATGATAAATCACTAGGCTGGGCTTTGTGTTGAGAGCCATTCAACAGCCCCCCGTTCTTTCATTCTGCTGCCACTTCCCTCTAGTCCAAACACCACTGCCTTGTTATGATATCACAGACCTATGCCCACGCCGGGAGTAGCTTGACACAAACACACCCACACATGCAGGGCAAACACACACACACACAAGGTAATGCTTGTTCCCCTTAAGGTCCTCTGTAGTTTAGGTCAACACTGCCCTTTTCACCTTTAACCTCTAACCCTTCCCAGGGGTCATAGTAGTATATCACTGTGGAGCTCTGTCTGTTTTCTTCATGCCTGTCATATTGTACTAAATGGTGCTTGACTATTGGCTAACAGTGTTTATTTTTTCATCCGTTCTTGTTTTAACTGAATGAAAGGTGCAATTTGAATAGCTTACGTCAGGCACAGACTTCACACACGTGTGCAACTCTCTAACAGTTTCTTTGTCACTGTAAAGGGTAAAAAGTGACCTAAAATCAAATAAATCTTTAGTGATCACATCACACATGGACATCACATTGACTGGGAAAAGACCACCCCACACCCCCCCCTGCCCCTTGGCAATTTCACTACTGTTTACAGTTTTTAATCTCACCAACTCCCCGTTTTCTTATGAAACCAAGTCAACTGTAGAATGAGGTTTCTTGCTATAATAAAATAAAACAGTGGGCTACAGTTGGCACTGATCATGTAATGTTCAGGGACAGAACAGGGTTCGTAGTAAAGGTAATTTGTTTCTGGGGTCATCTGAAATGGCACTGTTTTACTTACACCGTGGTCAGTCTCCTCTGAACGTAAACCTCAATACATGTCTCCCTATTAAGATTTGTGACTCGGTTCATCGACCTGGACGGCCTGACGTGCATCCTGAACTTCCTGAAAAGCATGGACTATGAGACCACCGAGTCCCAGATCCACACGTCCCTGATCGGCTGCATCAAGGCCCTGATGAACAACTCCCAGGGCCGTTCGCACGTGCTCTCTCACACCGAGAGCATCAACATCATCGCCCAGAGCCTGGCCACTGAGAACGTCAAGACCAAAGTGGCCGTTCTGGAGATCATGGGCGCCGTTTGTCTGGTGCCAGGAGGCCACAAGAAGATCCTGCAGGCCATGTTGCACTACCAGAAGTTTGCCTGCGAGAGGACTCGCTTCCAGGTAGGAGGATAGACACCACTGTGGCCAAACCTGTAGCTGTGATGGACGTAACACTCCAAAGTGTTGCACCCAAAGGCTTTCTCAATCTTGCTTTAATTGATTAGCACCATCTTTGAACAACATTAAGGGATAGTTTGACCTAGATTCATATTTGGGTGAAATTTGGCTTACCCTGAGATGTTCTTTAAGGCCCATGGTGTCATTTTTCACAATAAGCCATTATTCACCCCTGTTCCAGCCTGGAATTAGCATTATTCGCATTGGCCAAATTTGAAAGTGTACATCCTGAGCCACAAAAGCTGCATTGCAATCGGAAACCTACTCCGAAACTTGTTTTTTCGGGTGTTTTTTCGGATGTCCATATACGTGGAATGCCTGTCTTTATCAATGTTTGGCCCTTCAATCACTCCTTTTCGCCTTCTGTCTTAGAGTCTGTTGAATGACCTAGACAGGAGTACGGGCCGCTATAGGGACGAGGTCAGCCTGAAGACGGCCATCATGTCCTTTATCAACGCAGTGCTCAGTCAGGGTGCAGGGGAGGTGAGTGGTCCTCATCGTCTTCAGGTTCTGATGATGCTGTTAGTTTTCAACAGACAGTTTTAACTGTGTTGTGTACTCTACTTCACAGTCAAGCTTTGAGTTCAGAATCCACCTGCGGTACGAGTTCCTCATGTTGGGAATCCAGCCTGTTATAGATAAACTGAGGTCCCACGAAAACGCAACGTTAGACAGGTGAGTGAACGTCGTTAACTGGAGTAGCGCTGTTCAGACCCAGGCCATTTCCACCTAACTGCACTCGATTGTGGCTGACTGTGAGAGATTCTCTTCCAGGCATTTGGACTTCTTTGAGATGCTGAGAAACGAGGACGAGCTGGCTTTGGCGAAACGCTTCGACTCTGTGAGTGATATTAGCTTCCGCCCACACCTAGACAGTACCCGTCGTTTCCGCGGTTCTGCTTGTTCTGATGTCAACTGTTTGTGATTGCAGGTACATATTGACACAAAAAGTGCCACCCAAGTGTTTGAGCTTATAAAGAAGAAGATGAACCACACTGACGCGCACCCGCACTTTCTTTCCGTCTTACAGCACTGCCTCCTTATGCCTTGTAAGTTCTCCCTGCCTGTCGTCCCGTCTTCAGGCCTCCTCAGGTCACATCTTCCACAGCTGAACTGGTTCGTTTTCCGTTAGGGACGCAACGTGTTATTGACCAGTGTCTTTGGGATGTGTCCTCTTTATCTAGTGCTAAATACCTGAAAATGATTGTTGATGTTCTGAGGTATTTCTTACTGTGTGTTCTGTCAGTTAAGGATAACTTTTCCACTGCGGTGATAAATGTTGCCCCTCTGTAATGCGTTAACTTTGGGTGTGTTGTCTAAAGGGCGTTGACTTGTGTGCCTGATGTGTATGTGTGTGCCTGCTTGCGGTATGGTTTCCCAGACACAGGTTTTGCCTAAATACTGCAGTAAGTAGCACTCTCAATGGAAAATCTCCATTACAAATGCTTTTTACTCTGAGACTAGACTTTGATTGTGTTTAGGAATCCAGCCTTAGATGTGAATGTTTGTCTGCTGCAATCACGTTTTCCCTTATGGGTATTAATAAAGTGTTTCTCTTGTCGTGTCTCAGACAAGCGCAGTGGGAACACGGTGCAGTACTGGCTCCTGCTGGACCGTATCGTCCAACAGCTCGTCTTGCAGAATGACAAAGGTCATGACCCCGACGTCACCCCTCTGGAGAACTTCAATGTGAAGAATGTGGTGCGAATGTGAGTGATAGGAGAGGAGCAAGAGAGGGATAAGTGTTTTGACCTGCTTGAGTCCCGCTGGTTTGGCATCCTCCTCACCTCGCATAACAAAGGACTGAATTTCTTTGTCTGACATCTCCACTTGTATAGCTTGCCTTTTTGCAGACATGGCTTTGAACTCAAATATGGGGATGGTAAATAAAGTGAATGCTGTTTTTATTTCTTGGGTTAATTCAGTGGCAATGGCCTTAAAAATCGTAATAAATGCCCCATTATCACCTTTATTTTACATTCCCTTTCAATACTGTCTTCTAGGCCATCATGAATGCCTTAATGCCTTAATAATACTCAGTACCATCAGCAAGTCATTTTGTGTATACCCAGTATATTAATGATTTTAGAAAATATAATCCTGAGCTCTTCATCCTGTGTTTTTTTTCACCAATCTCATTGTCTCGGTCTGGTTAGGTTTAGTGGAAGGTTTACATGTTTACTGTTGGTAACATTGATCTCCAGTGAGACTGTCTAAACCTGAAGTTGCAGATAATGCTTAGGAGGATATTGCTATGGTGTCTAATGTCTCCAATTCCTAACCTAACCTATGTTTGTCTGCACAGGCTGGTCAACGAGAATGAAGTCAAACAGTGGAAGGAACAGGCTGAGAAAATGAGAAAAGGTACAAACACCTATGGTCTCTGGTTTCTATGTAATGATGGAACTGTCTGAAGGCAGGTCCTGCTGTACCCTGCTTTATCATTCCACTGACTGTTCTGTTCCCCGGTTCCCTGGTTCCTCAGAGCACTACGAGCTGCAGCAGAAGTTCGACAAGAAGGAACGCGAGTGCGATGCCAAGACCCAAGAGAAGGAGGACATGATGCAGACACTGAATAAAATGAAGGAAAAGCTGGAGAAAGAGTCCAGCGAGCACAAGCAGGCCAAGCAGCAAGTGACCGACCTCTCAGCCCGTCTGCATGAGCTCAGCACCGTACGTTTGCTCATTTCTTTGGGTATTTTTTTAGCTCACAAAGGGCCTAACCTTCCAGGAGAAAAAGCTATTATTAATTTTTTTTTATCCATCATTTTCTGTCACTATCACATTTACATCCTTGACGTCCCTTTAAACTGTTTTATTTATTGTGTGTGTGTGTGTGTTTTAGGTCTAACTAACCTTTTGCCGATCCCCATGAGGCAAAAGTCAATTTCCGGCTCAGGGTTTAGTTTTAGTGTCATACTTACAATTCATTTTAGAGTTAGAATTTGGGTTTCTTTAAGGTCCAGGCGTTGTTGGTTAAGTTTAGGGTTAAGGTTAGGCATTACATCTAGGTAAAGTTTAGGCATACATTTCACTTTATTGAGGTTACTGTTAGGGTTAGTGTTAGATTAGGGTTAGTTTAGGGTAAGGGTTGGTGTTATGGTTAGGCTTAGGGTTAAGATTAGGGCAAGGAAGCTTGCGATTTCAATTTTCTGGTCCCCATGAGGATAGCCATAAAAACGTGTGTGTGTGTGTGTGCGTGCGTGCGAGAACATCAAGGCATCGGTCCTTAGTCTGATTCCAGTTTATCTTGTGAACTCTTTTAGTCATGGTCATGCTAAACAACCATCCAGGGAGTTTACTAAACACACAGGCGAAGAAGCCTTATTAAAACACTTGTTCCAATTGCTGTCGATTTACAGCTTCCCAGTATGCAGGTATGAATCGTCCTTTCCTTTTAGCGGTTTAGTTTCGGGTTAGATCTGCAGGATGTTTGGTAATAGCAGCTGGATGTGACACACGGCGTATCGTAGCCTTGTTCTTCCGAATCAATGCGGGTTGATTGAACTGCCATAGCTGTGGTATGGACATAACAGGACGTGTGTTGTGGTGTGCCCAGGACTAATCGAATGTACTGTGCATTTCATGTGCGTCCCGTCTTTTTTCAGAAGCCTAATGTAAGTGTTCCCGGCGGCCCTCCGTTCTTACCCGGCGCCCCCGGCGGTCCCATACCACCCCCACCCATGCAGGCCGGTATGCCCCCACCCCCTCCAGCCCCTGGCAGCATGCCTCCGCCACCACCGCCTCCACCCGGTGGACCCCCGCCTCCCCCGGGCATGGCTCCCTTCGGCCCGCCGCCTCCCCCCGGAGCTCCTATGGGACTTGGGCTGAAGAAGAAGAACATCCCTCAGCCCTCCAACCCACTCAAGTCTTTCAACTGGGCCAAACTGGCTGAGGTCAGTGAGTGCCGCCTAGTCGGGCTGTAAAAGATGACGTCCCAAATAAAACCCTGTGACTGTAAGGTGCACTTACCAACGGATCCCCCTAAATCCCATTCAAAAGTAATTTACTTGATAGCAAATCCGCTGTAATTTGAGACTAATCCGGTAAAATAGTTTTGTCCTCTTTACAGAGGTAGTGTTTTGTTGCTGTAACAGACGGGGAGGAAAAATACTGTGCATCTGACTACCCATGGAAATAAGGCCTAAGGAATTCTCTTTGACACACTGCTTAATCTGTTGCGTTGTTTGACAATGACATGGAATCAATATGCCAAACAAGCTCTAAGCATGTTTTCATGTTGTTGTAACTTCGTTACAGGGATTGATGTCTGTCATTGTGGCTGCTGTATCAGCTTTTGCAGTTTTAGTTACGAATGGGGGCTTGTTTTGTTGCAGAATAAACTGGAGGGCACTGTGTGGACGGACGTTGACGACATCAAGGTTTTCAAAGTCCTGGACCTGGAAGACATCGAGAAGACCTTCTCTGCATACCAGAGACAGCAGGTACCGTTAAACAACCTCAACATAGTAACAACATATTAGGAAAAAGGCATTTCAGTACACATCTATTTGTCCTTAAGGTTAGGACACAAGACCCCGAAATCCCTCCTTGACAATTTGCATGTAACTTGTAGGAGCGTTTCCATGGCCACCGACCATGCCGTTCCAACAAACACTGCTAGCTAGTGATAAACATATGCATGCCATTGCACTCTGTAACTGAATCCTTCCAGCAGCACTTCTCAACACGTTGACTGGAACTGGCTCAGACGGATATCAGGCCCATACAGGGCTTTATTTTTTTATAGCTTGGTCTCAGATCGGTTTGTGCAGTCTTGCCAACTCCTATAGTGACAACGACTATAAGGCATTGCGATACCACACGAACAGATCCGGGACTAGGCTAGCTTTTTTTGGGTCAGTTCAAATGAATCATGACTGTTACTGGGAACCAGACAGAAGGAATGTTTGGAACCAGAAGTTGTACCATGCTGAGAACACAGTCCTTGGATAGTTTGCTAGTGTTGCCTGAGAAGTGTCTACTGTAGTTCAACTGAAATCCTACAGTTATCATTTATCGTGTAACTTTTCCAATAACCTACCTAACATGATTGTGCTTTGGAAAATATTATCATTAGTAACTAATGTTACAATATACACTGAACAAAATTTTAAACGCAACACTTTTGTTTTTGCCCCCCATTTATCATGTACTGAACTCAAATATCTAAGACTTTCTCTATGTACACAAAAGGCCTATTTCTCTCAAATATTGTTCACAAATCTGTCTAAATCTTTGTTAGTGAGCACTTCTCCATTGCTCACAGTTGTGGCATATCAAGATGCTGATTAGACAGCATGATTATTGCACAGGTGTGCCTTAGGCTGGCCACAATAAAAGACCACTCTAAAATGTGCAGTTCCATCACACAGCACAATGCCACAGATGTCGCAGGTTTTGAGTGAGCGTGCAATTGGCATTATGACTGCAGGAATGTCCACCAGAGCTGTTGCCCGTTAATTGAATGTTGATTTCTCTACCATAAGTCGTCTCCAAAGGCGTTTCAGAGAATTTGGCAGTACATCCAACCGGCTTCACAACCTCAGACTACGTGTAACCACATCAGCCCAAGACCTCCACATCCAGCATCTTCACCTCCAAGATTGTCTGTGACCAGCCACCCGCACAGCTGCTGCAACAGTCGGTTTGCGTAACCAAAGAATTTCTGCAAAAACTGTCAGAAACTGTCTCAGGGAAGCTCATCTGCATGCTTGCACGTTGTGTGGGTGAGCGGTTTGCTGATGTCAATGTTGTGAATCGAGTGGCCCATGGTGGCGGTGGGATTATGGTATGGGCAGGCGTGTGTTATGGACAACGAACACAGGTGCATTTTATTGATGGCATTTCGAATGCACAGAGATACCGTGACGAGATCTTGAGGCCCATTGTTGTGCCATTCATTCACGACCATCACTTCATGTTGCAGCATGATAATGCACGGCCCCATGTTGCAATGATCTGTACACAAATCCTGGAAACTGAAATCATCCCAGTTCTTGCATGGCCAGCATACTCACCGGCCATGTCACCCATTGAGCATGTTTGGGATGCTCTGGATCGGCGTACACGACAGCGTTTTCCAGGTCCAGCCAATATCCCGCAACTTGACACAGCCATTGAAGAGGAGTGGCCCAACATTCCACAGGCCACAATCAACAACCTGATCAACTCTATGCGAAGGAGTTGTTGCACTGCGTGAGGCAAATGGTAGTCACACCAGATAGACTGGTTTTTAGACCCCCCCGGACCCCCTCAATACAGTGAAACTGCACATTTTAGAGTGGCCTTTTATTGTGGCCAGCCTAAGGCACACCTGTGCAATAATCATGCTGTCTAATCAGCATCTTGATATGCCGCACCTGTGAGGTGGATGGATTATCTTGGCAAAGGAGAAGTGCTCACTAACACAGATTTAGACAGATTTGTGAACAATATTTGAGAGAAATAGGCCTTTTGTGTACATAGAGAAAGTCTTAGGTCTTTGAGTTCAGCTCATGATAAATGGGGGCAAAAACAAAAGTGTTGCGTTTATAATTTTGTTCAGTGTAAGTTGGGTCAAATGTAATTCCATTTGTTGCATAAGGAATGTAGATGTTTTGAGCCGTGCTGTTGAAAACATGCTGTTTTATCATGTCTAATTGCATCTTTGAATCACTCTGCTGCTCATGATTCAGCTTTTCCTTTAATGCACCAGCCCACTGATCTGCTGAATGGGCAATTATTGCAAAAATTCACCATACATAGCCTCATGCCAGCTTGTTCTAATTAATAATTATTGCTGAATCTTCCTTGCTTCCTACCTGTCTGCCTGTTTAGGACTTCTTAACAATGAACAATAACAAGGTGAGTGACCTCTTAAACGGCTGACCCCTCTGTGAGCTTTAACCTTCTCTGCCTCTGTGAAGTGTCTGTCGTAATGCTCCTTACTCTTTCTGTGCATGTCCTTGGCTTTCTATACTTGTTAGGACCACAAATACTGACATGTACACTTTCACAAAAGAAAATGTGTTTTTGGGGAAATGTTGTCAGTCTGTTAGGGTTAACCTTAGGTGTTTGGGACTAGGGTGAAATGTTTGTCTGTCTGTGTGTTTGTGTGTGTGTGTGTGTGTGTGTGTCTGTGTCTGTCTGTTTGTGGGTGGGTGAAATACTTGTGAATCTGGTGTGTGGATTAATTCTTTCAATCACGACTAACCGCCAGATTATGTCTTTTTGGAATATACTTCTAAACACACCACCACATTGTTTGAATGAAGTATTTCACTTTTAGTGGTTAGCATTTCAAGATGTTTCTTAGCACAATTAGCCAAATTGGTTTTGTGGCGCTCATTCAATTCTGCAAGCAGCTGGAGTCTTGCAACTTTAAAAAGTGCCAGATATCCTTTTTCCAAAAACAAAATGATCCTGTATTCTTGGACGATGCCCCCTAAATAACAACAATAATTTGGTCCCCAAACACAGCATTTCAAACAGTCTTTCCCAGCTGTCATACATTTGGATAAAATACCGTCTGTCTGTCTGTCTGTCTGTCTGTGTGTGTATTTGTGTCTGTCTGTGTGTGTGTCTGTGTCTGTCTGTCTGTGTGTCTGTCTGCCTGTGTGCGTTTTGCTGTCTGTTTTGTGGACTGGTTTCTATGCACCATCATAATGATCAAGGTATTATAAGATAGCAGGTGGTGCAGGCGAAGAAGCCTTATTAAAAACACGTGTTCCCATTGCTGTTGATTAACAGCTTCCCTGTATGAATCGTCTCCAGGCCGCCACTTAGCATAGCCTTTGGACACCGATTCCTGAATCACACTCAGTAGGAACATGTGGTGGTGGTGGTGGTGGTGGTGGTGGTGGTGGTGGTGGTGGTGGGGGGGGGGGTTGGACAGACTGAGGCAGGGAAGGTATGCTTGGACTTGTACGATCAGATACTCTCCTTATTGTTTTCCCTATATTAACCTGAATACTGGGTGTGTCACTTCCTTGCTAGAGAGAGTATCTAGAAGGTCATGGGGTCACAAGCATTTGCTGTGTTCAGCAAATACTGCATCCAGTAGTCCTTAAGTAGGATGAATGATTTACAATTGGGTGTTGCATTAAAGCTGTCTAAACCTAACCCGATGTTAGGAGTATCATTTAAGGGCATGTACAGCAGTACAACAATAATAAATTACGTTCAGCACACAGGCCTTCATCCAAAATTGCATTAGTAAGATAAATTAGTCAGTATAGTTTGTTTATGTGAACCGAATGTACAGCTGTTTGATTGTGTCCACTGAGTATTACTGTTGATTTACAAATTCCTCTACCTCCCTCCTAAATGGTTTCCTTCCAGAAAGAGTCTGAGGATGACACACTGACTTCCAAGAAGGTCAAGGAGTTGTCCGTCATCGACGGTCGCAGAGCCCAGAACTGTAACATCCTCCTCTCTCGGTTAGTGTTTGAACTTTGTACTCACAGCAGAAGCATGTACTACTTTTATTAGTGGGGATCACTTAAAGATGCATTGTTGCGATTAACGTAATTATTTTCTAAATCTTTTTTATGCTGGATGTGTAATTTATGCATAATCTAGTAGAATCACGATTATACCTCAGCCGTTACAGTTTGAATGCGAGTGGTTTTAATGACACGGGGCAGAAGTCTGCACATACAGTACCCAATTTTCAGCCAAAGATCGCAGAATGCGTCTTTAATGTGATTGTATCAATCTAATGGGTGCTTGAAATAGCTGTTCACAAACACACACACATCCTTAAATTTGTACTTTACATAGCCAAGTTACATTAAATGCTGATTTAATCTATCTTGTGCTTTTCTATATTTACATTAAAGTCTAGTTGAAGGATCATTTGTCAAATTTGACAATGTGTTTAAACATTAAGTGCAGCCAAGAATGATATGTATTTTGTAACAGCCAGGAACCACATTTTTCTGTTTAATTACTGTCCTCCCTGGTCTCCATGGCAGCAACCAAAAACATAACGGCCTGTGTCCTTTCTGCAAAGTAGGTTTCATGTAGCTATCATTAACAGTGGCGAATGAAACTTAAAAGTTCAAGGGGTTGAGCAATTTACATTGCTTTTTGTATTTAAAGTCTCATTCAATATTTGTGGTTACGAATGGTGGTTAATTCCTTCTCTGCCAACGTGTAGACCTGAAGATATATTCTTGGCAATTAAACATTAACACTCCACGCCAACACTTTAAATAAGGCGTGCATGTATTTAATCATATTGACATGACTGGACTATAATTTCTCTGTCATTTATGTGTGCCTAAATCAGGTATTCTGACTATGAAATCTCCAGTGCCCTGTCAGAAAGCACAGTTGTCAGCTGTGGTAGGCTGGACTTTCGGGCAAGCTTCTTCAGAGGTTGTGTGTTTGTCTGTCTGTCTGTTTGTCTGTGTGTGGCTGCCCTGGGTTTCGGCCCAAGTCTTTTAGAGCCGTGTGCTCATGGGTTTTCCTGGCAGATGATTTATGTGTGGCAGTGGAGCTTTTCAAAGAGCAGAACCACTGGGCTCCTTACTCCGGCTGTCTCCCACCTGCTCTCTCTGACCGGCCGGGTGATTGTTGCTTTGTGTTTCTGCAGCTGCTGAATGTATAGCACTAGTTACTGGTTGCCGAACCTTATTCGAACTGAAAGTGGCAGACTTTCTGAGTTACTTTATGAGATGCCATATATAGAAGAGTACATGACATGAATGCGCTGTAGATTACTTTAAAAACAAACAATTGTACTTATTTTCCACCATAATTTACCAATAAATTCATTAAAATCCTACAATGTGATTTTCTTGATTTTCTTTTCTCATTTTGTCTCTCATAGTTGAAGTGTACCTATTATGATAAATTACAGGCCTCTCATCTTTTTAAGTGGGAGAACTTGCACAATTGGTGGCTGACTAAATACTTTTTTGCCCCACTGTATGCCTTTGAGCAAGGCACTTAACCCGAATTGCTCCTGTTTTGTCACCCCTGTGTGTTTCCTCTGTGGTGATCCTTCTGTTGTTGTGTTCCAGGCTGAAGCTGTCCAATGAGGAGATCAAGAGGGCCATCTTGACTATGGATGAACAGGAAGATCTACCCAAAGACATGCTAGAGCAGGTGGGCCTTCCTGTCAATGATACAACATGGTGCCTTCCACTTACCTATACAGCACATAGCTTTCCGCTCTCTCCTCATCAAGCAGCTGATCGGGTTTATGCCTTATAGCAGGTCCCAGGAGACACATTATCCAACCCTCTAAAGCTGAATATTGAAAATACGGTCACCTTGAAAAATTCTGATATGATATATAAAATAACACCGGTAATGAGCTATGTTGTAATTTTCCGACTCTAGAATATATTTGTACATTATTATCCACCAAATTGCAATTTTTTTCATAAATTTCTAAGTATTCTTCAGTGTGTACTTTTGGGCTGCCCTCTTCATTTCAAACCACAGGTTTTCAGTTGGATTTGTGCTTGGCATCATTGTCTTGCTGGAAGATTCACTTGCGGCCATGATTCAGTCTCCTGGCAGAAGCAAACCATTTTCTGGCTAAAATGTCCCGGTGCTAGGAGCTCATTATACTGTTGACCCTATCACGTAACCAGTGGGCAAGTTGGCCTCATAACATCAAAGATACACCACCATATTTTATAATGGCATATGAAGTTCTTTTCTGCATACGCCTAACCCATTATGGGTGTGTGTGGCCAAAGAGATCAGTTTAAATTCATCTGACCATACTGTAGCACCCGGTTCCAGTCAAAGTTCCAAAGCTGTTTAACAAACTCTAAACGCCTACTGTTATTTCCTCTCAATAAAGGCTTTTTTCTGGTAACCCTTCTATGTGGGCTATTGACATGGAGATGGTGTCCAATTGTAGGTTTGGGATCTTGGTGACCAAGACAAAGTTTTGTAACTCTAACTTATCTTATTTGCCTCCCGAACCACCTCACTGCGCATGGGGGCAAGATGAACTTCTTGACCATTGCCCTTACAGTGCGAAAGCCGTTTGTTGCATTTTTATTTAAAAAATTTTACCCATTGCCTAAATTTTTTTATCTTTGCCTTTGCCTATGGTGATATTTCTTTCCCCAGTACATCAGGAAGCAATGGAAGACTGATAAAATAAATTTTATTTCTAATAATCCATGCAAATAAATAATAATGACTCACTTTTATCATAATCGTTTTAAAATTTTAAAATAATCTTACATTTCCACAAAACCATTTGGCCTTCCTGTTCTTTAATGCCTCCTAATTTTGAGCAGAGCTATGTGAAATACTGTAATAATTTCCAGTAGATGTGAGAGTAATTGAAGCCTAATCCAGTTTTATAATGCTGTTTCTTTAATCCAGGGCCTTAATTAAAGATGATCTGCAGTGTTCATGGGGACTAGATTAGTGATGGAATGGGGTGTTTGTAGTGGTGGGGCGTGGACACACCCTGACTGGATGGTGGAGGTTATTTAGCAAGGTTTGAAAGCATCTGAATTCTGTTAGCGGGAAGACTGCCTGCCTGCCATGTCTGTTCTGAGTTTTGAAGTTAAATGAGTCCAGCTGCCATCCTGACACATCTGTTTTGTGGAACATTGTCAAAGTTCTACATCTGAGTCATTTAAACGTCATTTGGATTGGAAGCGCAGACACCATTTATTCCCAGCGGCAGATGTGAACACACCTCTTCATGTCTTTTCAGTGACAGCAATTCATAACTGTCTTTTTACTTTAAAAAAACACTGCGCATCTCGTGGTACAGAGCGTCCACACATCGACCAATACAGTGGAGGAGTGGTGAGCCTATAGGTGGACCCACTTGACAATGGTCTTATTCTCCGTCTGTCCTGTTCGCACCAGCTTCTGAAGTTCGTCCCGGAGAAGGCTGACGTGGATCTCCTGGAGGAGCACAAGCATGAGCTGGACCGCATGGCCAAAGCTGACCGCTTCCTTTACGAGATGAGCAGGTACGGACTTCACTTGGTTTAACGGTATTGTCCTTCATTCCTTTGTGTACTTTAGAGGGGGGAAATATTCAGGTGCTTTCGAATGACAACGCAAGCTTTTCTCCTTTGCGGAATTCCTGGAGCGATGTGTTCTGCGTTTTTCTAGCGTTGTATCAACTGTTAGTAGTAATTGATACATCACTGCAATGACACCGGGGGCATATGGAAACAGCATGGCACGGTCGTATGATAGCTGGATGTCCCGTCATCAGACATAAGTCACTCAGACATGTTTAAATATCGAGGGACCAGCGCCAGACATGAGCCACATCTATCAGATAAAGATGCAGTCCTGTTGCTCTTCACAGGACCCTTGGGCTAACCAGACAGAGATGGGAACGTTCTTCAGTCAATAACATGCACTGTGCTGCATTTTGCACGGTAGACAGCCACGGTATAATACAGTATGTAAGCAAGTCATTTGTTATGATTTCGGGGTGGTAAGCAAACCTAGCTGTTAAAGCATCTGACCGGTAACCGAATGTTGCTGAATCAGATCCTGTGACACTGCGGGTTAACACTTTTCTGATCAGTGTCATGGGATCTTTAGTGACCACAGAGAGTCAGGGGACTTGTTTAACTGGAGGCAAAGACTGTGATTTAGGGCAGGGCTGCTGTGTAGATGGCCGGCCTCTATTGTCAATGAATTAATATGAACCTCCCCCACCAGAGACATTCTCAGTTCGCCCAGCAACAAAGACAGTAACCACAGGCCTAGAGCTCACTGTTTAAATAGCACTCTCTCTAATGGGTGCATATTCCTCTCTGTGTTGCAAATTAAGGTTGGATTACTAAGGGAAGCAATGTGCAGGTGCTATTGTACGAGTTTAGCACCAGCACAGTTTTTTCCATGATGTATCAGGCTTTTAACTATGGGAATAGAGACTTCCTTCCAGGATCTGGTGTCGTTTCTCGTTTGTTTTGACTTCCTGAAAACAGTGTAACCATGGGAACAGCATTTGTGTAAAGAGCTTCTTTATTTAGTGTTCTCAGATTTTTCCATGTTGGATATTTGATCTAGTTGGATGTATGCGTTTTGTCAGGTCACAGAACCGCAAGGCCATGAAACTCCTGTGTTGATGAAAATGCCTGAATGTAACAAGTTCTTTTGATATTAGTAATTATAGACCACAATTTCGGTGGAATCTTGTGTCAATGCATACTTTAATAATCATTTTCACTTCTTTCTACAACACAGAATTAACCACTACCAACAGAGGCTGCAGTCTCTTTACTTTAAAAAAAAGTTTGCAGAAAGAATCTCAGAAGTCAAACCTAAAGTTGAAGGTAGGATTATTATTTTTACAATATTCCATGCTCAAATTATCAATGTTTTTTGCCGTGGTTTGGTCCATGGCTTCGAATCAGGCCCACTGGGCTTTCCCCGCTTTCCTTTATAATTAATCATCGAAATATTAGAAAAAGTTTAATAAATAAAATGTCACCTTTTAATCAATTTGCTTGGTGAATGATAATATAGAAAAAAATAATTTGTATTGTGTTAAAGTGTACATGAGGCAGTGTAGTTGATAACTTTTCTGGGGGCTTTTTCTCCACACTGAAGATTCTAAAACTTGTGTTCATCTGCTAATGTGTTTCTTTACCTCTATTTTCCCTAATTTGTATGATGTCCAACCTATTTTACTATGCTATTGTACGGTATTTGGTTGTTTATGTAATATGCTGTCTTTGTGATCTTGCACACACTGATTCAGAACCTGTTATTTAAAAATCTTTAGTCTGCTGTAAGAAAGATCCAGAATATTCTTCAACTCTGGCCCTGAATGGGTTTAACATTTACGTTTTTTGGTTCTACCTGATAGTTAATTGTATTCATCTGGAGTAGAGAAGTAGAGGATTTGGGGAACTGTAGTTTATTAGCCCTTGTGCAGGGTCCTTCCAGGCTGGCGTTAATAGCCTTGGTGCAGGACCTAGCTTGTTGATTGGGACATGTCTTGTCCTCATGTGGTAACTTCTTGTTCTTCACTCCAGCTCTGACCAGGGCCTCTAAAGAGGTGCTTCAGAGCCGCTGCCTCAAGCAGCTTTTGGAGGTGGTCCTGGCCTTCGGTAACTACATGAATAAGGGACAGCGGGGGAATGCCTACGGTTTCAAAGTGTCTTCACTCAACAAGATCGCTGACACCAAGTCCAGCATTGACAAGTAAGAAATCGGCTGGTCTGGCTTGAGCCCATTGTGTGTTTAATTCCTTCAGGAGAAATTCCATTCATGTGAAAAACAATATTGTGCTTAGAAGACTGGTCCAAATGACACAACGAAATATGAGTTTTATATGAGAGTAAAGAGCTGTGTGTGTGTGTGTGTGTGTGTGTGTGTGTGTGTGTGTGTGTGTGTGTGTGTGTGTGTGTGTGTGTGTGTGTGTGTGTGTGTGTGTGTGTGTGTGTGTGTGTGTGTGTGTGTGTGTGTGTGTGTGTGTGTGTGTGTGTGTGTGTGTGTGTGTGTGTGTGTGTGTGTGTGTGTGTGTGTGTGTGTGTGTGTGTGTGTGTGTGAATGCATGCATGAGCACATGATGATGATGATGATTATAATGTGTGACACATGATTTGGATTCACAGTATATAGTGCCTGACATGCATGATGTTGATGTTAACATGTTTTTGTAGGAACATTACTCTGCTTCATTACCTGATCACTATACTGGAGCAGAAGTATCCCAAAGTGGCCATGTTCCAAGAAGAGCTTCAGAGTGTTCCAGAGGCAGCCAAAGTCAAGTAAGAACTGCTGCTAAAGATTACTGAATCAAATCCAACATGAGCGCACACACACACACCACCCACACTGTTTCATAAACCTAAGTTGTTCTCATGTCTGTGTAGTAACTGAGTGGGATTAACGTTGTAATAGTTGAGTATTCCCCTCTGAACCAGATTGATGGTTTAAACAGAGAGGGTGAAAAGGGTTAATACCGTATTGCTGTGTGTTACTCTACATGTTTACAGAGAGGGTCAATGATCGTGTTTATGCTCTAGATGTGTCAGAGGCACAGGTTGTCCCTATTGCCCCAATTTCAGAGTGATTGTTTTTTTAAATGTGTAACGTGTGACCTCATAACTCGTTAACCCCTCAGTCAGTCAAGGTGTTTCCTGGCTTACCACAAAAAAGCTATAGTTTCAGATTTAGGGAAACCTTAAACAGTATGAAAACAGGTTCCAAAAGAAGGGAGGATGTTAGATTTGAACCTAACATTTCCTGTTTCCTCTAAGTTGTGGCTTGATTGGAGTACAGACGATTTGTAATTGTTTCATGGGAATAAACTTTACACTATCTTTCCCCTTTGCTTAACCACAGCATGACAGAGCTGGAGAAAGACATCAACAACCTGCGTTCCGGTTTGAAGAGTGTGGAGACGGTCAGTGGCCATTTCTGTTGGTTTGCCCTTAAATGGAGCCACACATGATGCACGCGGCAGCTCACGTACACTTCTATCATGATACTCTGGTGTTGTGGGTTGTCTGATGAGTCATAGAGTGAACGAGTGCTGTTCCTTGCAGGAGCTGGCGTTCCAGAGGGGACTTCCTCAGGTTTCGGGGGATAAGTTTGTGTCTGTGGTGAGCCAGTTCATCACTGTGGCCAGCTTCAGCTTCTCAGACGTGGATGATTCTCTGACGGAGTCCAAGGAGCTGGTGAGAAAGGGGCGGAGGTCTGGAGGCCTGCCCGTCTGTCCTTGATTATCAGGCATAGAAACACAATAGTTAGAACAGACAAATCCCTTCGGACCACGGCATGTTGCAAGGAACTAATTTGGGACCCTCAGTATGGGGCTTGAACTACCTGTCCATTACTGAATATGGACTGAAATGGCCATTCTACTAATTATATTTCTATGTGGTTGGAGCCGCATTGTCTGTAGGTCCCTAACTGAGCTTTAAATGTAATAGTTGGTTGCCTTAAAATATTTTTATGAGGGCAGCACCAATTGCAAATACAGTAACTTCATACTTGGCCACATAAGGTTGCGTACAGTGTTCTTGATACAGCTTTGAAGTCACCTTTTGAAGTTGGAATCAGCTAATAGACTTGGAAATGCCTAATGTTTCCCTGTGTGACAATGTGGAGGACGTGGTAAGCCACATCTGTTCATGGGTTACAGTCTACCTGCATGAACATTGGAACCACTGAATATAGGCAGTTAATGGTTAACTAAGATGGGTCAAGGCTATCAGTTTCAAAGCCACAGTCCCCCCCCCCCACCCCCGCCCCCCCATTCCTCACTCTTTACAATGTGCCATGTGGAATGTATTTGATGTGTCTACAGTGTCCAGTGGATAGAGGGATATTTATGTGTCAAGTTACACTTTACAATGGAAGGGAGGAGGAAACCACATCTGCTGGGAGCAGACCTGGGTTTAACTGTGATTCTCCCCTCCCTTCCTGGAAGTGCCAGTGTTCGGGTGTTTGCAGCTTTGTGACTATTCTGACGATTACAGTGTATCAGACAAGCTCAGTCGAGCTCAGAAAAAGTATTAAATGTGATTTCAAATGGCATTTGAACTAACGTGTGACGGGGCTAGTTTAAATCTGTATTAATCCACAGCGGCCCCAAGGTCACATTCATCCCTCTAATACTGAAAGAAGGTTCACCTGTCATACTTTGACTGGATTTTATTTCGTTTTCACAAAAGATCTACGATACATATTTCCTTTCCAGGAAAGCCTATTTGCCCATTTTTGAATTATTGGGTGCCTGACATTCTTCCCTCTGTAGTTTCTGAAAGCAGTGCAGCATTTCGGTGAGGACGCAACCCGTATGCAGCCAGACGAGTTCTTTGGAATATTCGACCAGTTCCTACAGGCGTTCGCTGATGCCAAACAGGAGAATGAGAACATGCACAAACGCAAGGAAGAGGAGGAACGACGGGCCCGTATAGAAGCACAAGTAAGACTGTCCATTTCCACCTAAAGGGGACTAGGAAATGGGGGATTCCTCCGATACTGGAGGCGTGCAGTGATATGCCACTTCAGTCACCCGGAGGGCAGTTAGGATGAACAGCCTTGCTCTAGTGCAGAATAACTTAGGAATTTATTTTTGGCCTGCTTGGGGATTCGATCTAGTAACCTTTTTAGTTAAAGGTCAGATACTCAAATAAGTTGGCTACCTGCAAACACTAGACGGTTATCTGTTGTCGTACGCAACTGTCATACGCAAACTTCTACAGCATTTGTGTATTTTAATTTGCTCAGTAAATTTAATAACCTGCTGGGCTACTGTAGGTGTGTATTCTATAGTCACAAACTCCCTCCTCTTTTGTTCTTTAAGATGAAGGAGCAGAGGGAGAAGGAGCGCAAGGCCAGGAAGGCGAAGGAGAACTGTGAGGAGGATGGTGAATTTGACGATCTGGTTTCAGCCTTGCGCTCTGGGGAGGTGTTTGACAAGGACCTGTCCAAGATGAAACGCAACCGCAAACGGGTCAACTCATCAACTGACACTAGCAGGGAGCGACCCGTCACCAAACTGAACTTCTGAATCAAAACAACTGACAACTAACTTGGGCTAGGCTATATCTGCCCTCTGGTGGCCTGGCATGGGCCTAGCACCCACTTATTTCGGAGTGGACAGAATTCACTGCTGAAAACTTACCTGACCAGAAAAGGTGATGGAAAGACATCTACTTAATCTTCTGCTACTCAAGCAACAATAACCCACACCTTGTGTCTGTCTGGAAACAGACATAAGGTATTACCTCCTCTAAATACCATGAACCATGGATCAGGGGAATGTCTCTAAGCTATGTGTTAATTGCCAAAACCTACATTTAAAATGCTGTGGTCTAAATGATAGTTTTGCTCATGTTGGGGAAGTGGACTTTTGGCATAGGACACCTTTTGACGTTTCCTGCCTGCAAAGATGAACGGGAAGTTGAATGGAAAGCAAGCAAGTGCGTGCGTGCACAGACAGACACACCGGCTGTGACACATTTCCTCCTTTATTAAGGGGAGAAAGTGGAAAATCTTTCCTTCTATTGTGTTCAGTCAGTCAGACACCCTAGAGAGGTGTAGAAGAGGATGTCCACCCTATGCAGACTAATACTGTCTCCTGAAGCACAACCTAGCATGTATGAGTGATTGTGAGGTTCTTTTGTAAGTGAAAACACATTTTGATACAGTTTTATTACAATCCTGCAAAGACCTAATTTCCATATTCAAAACCAAATCTCAGATGCAATATTACCATTTTATTAGAGCCTAACTTTAGAAAATAATGCATTCAAAATGCAACAAAAGATAGGTCAAAAAATATGTTACTGTATATACAGTATTGTAGAATATTAGGACCTAGTTTAAGGTCTGCTGATTTTAATAGACATAAAACATCACTTTCTATTTAATTTGAAGAGTTGCCAAAAAGGATTGCTCTTCCTCTGGTCATCCTAACACACTGTGGATATCAGACTGGAAACTATGCAGCCCAACATGTTGAGTTTTGTCTTGGTGGTTTTTGTTCAATACTATTATGTATGTGTATATTATGTACATATGCCAATTCCAGTATCACCGCCTCACTACGTGTCCTACAGGAGCCTTTCTGTTATTTGGTCTGCCTCAATTAGGAAAGACCTTCTAAAATATTTACTCCCATTTCCACAGTCACCCTCCTTCACTGTGTAACAGCATTTTTAATGTGTATGTGGGTTTTTTCAAAACAGCTTTTTTTTAATTATTATTTAAACAATCTCTTATTTTGGAACAGACTAAAGTAATAAACCTGGATGTCAATTCATCTCTTTAATGTTTGTCTCCCACTCAAAACTGCAACTGTTGATTCCACACAGGCCATTTACTTTTTTTAATTACTCTGCAAAAAAAGAAAGGTGTGTATTCATCTCAAGAGCTATTGTGAGGAGCTTCCTCTGATGGCCGGTGGGCACGACTCGCCATTCTATAAATTCAATTTCTGAAATACTGTTGTTTCTGTCAAAGTGTTAAAGGATTTCTGAAAACAAATGTTAGAAGCTGAAATTGAACACATCTGACCGTTATCTGATTAGGTTACAACAGTCCCAGAAGCAACTAATTAGAAAGTATTGTCCAATGTGCTCATCTGGCCTTTGCAACACAGTCCTTGAGGGGATTGAGCTGCTTCATGCTTTGGACACTGTTATATTCAGAAAGCCTGAATAATGACCTTGCCACCAATAAAAACACTGCCAATATTATGGAAACAGTATCCCTCCTGGTTCACCACATCCTGTTGTCAAGACTCCATATAAGTTCTGCAGATAAAACACAATGCATAAAAAATATATGATGCTTCAAAACTTTTATTTGTATGGCAAGCAATATCATTATTACATTTACTAAATGCATTAATGTAAGTCAGTCTGGATAAGTTAGTTTCAGTTAAATTACTAAAACGAAAATGGATAATTTAATGAATATGGTATTCAAAACACAGGCTACATTTTTTAATACAGGTAAATACAAAATATTGTGCTTGCATGTCATTGTTCTACTTATGGATAATTTATGTTTCAATTCATGTTCAAGCAAAGCCCTATATGACATTTTGAACATATAAATAACTAAAACATTCACTGTTTGTAAAGGTTTCATAAAAATTATAAATGATCTGTATCATCAACCCAAAAAGAAATTGCCTCAACTGGCAATTATCCAGTTTTTTACTTCAGTATTGTCCAATAGGTTTAGTTGTTTCTGGTGCAACATGTGACACAAAGTATGGTCAATACTAATATTTAAGCAATAAGGCATAAGAACCCATGAATGGTTGGTAAAAACACCCAAATAGGGTTGTTCTTAGGCCCAAGGCAGAACCAAAGATCACCTGGAATCGAAACCTATAATTTCATTTTATTTATGATGTAGCATAGGATTTATTTGGTGGAAATTCGATTTAAAAAACAAATACAATATTCTAAATAAAGTTATATAAACTTTTTTCGATTCCTTTTGTCAGAAAGCACAAACCTCATCAAGCAAAGTTTGCGGAATAAACACGTAGGCTATCTAGTAAGGCATAAAATAATACATTTAATCCACAGTATATTTAAATGACATTATGATTGTATCTTACTATTTCAGAATCTTCTTAAATTGTTAAAAAATAACCTGGCAAATGTTCCCTTTATATACACAGTAGATGTGCTTCCAAAGTGCACTATTCAATCACAGTGTGTAGAGCGCTTGGCACTGCGTAACAGTGCCAAATTGCGCGTTGGCACTTCATCCCTTATAACTAATCAAAAGACCACCCCGCCAAAGTATTAAATGGCTTTAATCTTTTGACATTCACCATCATTTTTGTTGACGAAAAAGAGTTATCACAGACTGGTATCTGCAGATTCAACTTTTGGTACAGCGGGCTCGGACACCGTATCAGGTTGAGCATCCCTACAGAAGAACACCGCGGGGTTTTTGCAAGCCCACATCGCAACCTCTCCTCCGTTTGCGGGGCTGGAGGAAGACAACCAACTGTTTGTACCCTGCCTGCTAACATACCGGTCTCTAATTCGGTCGGTCCTCGTTCTGACATCCCTGCTTTGGGTTTGTGTCGATAGGTAAGCAGCAATGTTTCTAGTCCTATATCCCTCCTCTCGGCTTCTTCCTAAAAGCATCGAAATGTTTGGGTTTCTAATTGCGTATATCAGTGGGTTTATGGCACCGTTTGCCCACGCCATCCATATGGCCACTGTGTCCATGATGGGGTTGAAGGAGTAATCCCCGACTGCGGTGATAATACCCATCAGACAGTAGGGGCCCCAGCAGAATATAATAAAAACGATCATAATCAGCACTGTCGTGGCAGTCCTCATCTCACTATAAAACCGGAGTAAATATGCGTATGTAGTCACCGGCCGCACCCTTATTTCTGACAACCTAACGGTCTTACAGATGTTGTAATGACAGAAACACATGAGCGCAAAGGGGAGTAGATAACAGACCGCTATTAAAGTTATACTGTATGAAGTGCCCATCCTAGAGGTACCAGAGTGAAATACGTACATACAGTGGTAGAAGCCCCTTTTATGGACGACTAGATCCTTGGATGTTCGCATCACCAGGTACCATGGTATGGAGAAAAACAACGCTGTTAACCACACAGCCAACAGAAGCTGAACAGCCTTTTTCCGGCCTATCTTCTCCTGAGGTTGCCTCACGATGGCATAATACCGGTCAAATGAAATTAGAGTCATTGTCAGTGTGGAAATAATACCAAAGCATGTGTTGAAGAACCCGTTGGCTACGCAGAAGCGGTCTCCAAACATCCACACACCATCTTTGCTGAAAAGCATCATGAACGAGAACGGTAAACAAAGAACTGCGGTCAAAAAATCTGACAATGAAAGGGACATGATGAAAGCATTTGTAACCGTTCTCAGCTGTCTATGTTTAATAATGACGATAACTACTGCAGAATTTCCTAAACTAGAAAGGAGGAAGATGGCCAGAAGCACCAAAGCTTGAGCTGCCACCGTTATGTCCCGGAGGACCGAATTCCCATCAGTGTTCTGCACAAGTTTGTGTTCTTGGTTCTCCTCGCCTCTGGCCGTAATGTTTCCAAGACTGGCCTGCGTAAAAATACCTTGTAACGCCGGTGCTATGGTAACTATTTGCAGCGTTAAACCCGTGCCAGTAGTGTTGTCCGGAGCGGTGGAGTTGCTGGTTCCGAGTAATGCAGTGTTCACGGGGTAATCCATCGGTCATGAATGGGGGGCCTCCACAGACTGGAAGGAGATTCATCCCTCTAATAGTTTAGACGCAGCGACTTAGAGATGGCACATAAATTACATTTAAATCCCCTCTGCAACAGCACTATAGGCTCCTTAATATATTCTTCATTATAATAGCGTATTCGAACTGGGATCAATTTCCCTTACAAATAGGATATCGATAGAAAAGCGCCCCAGATTGCAATTCTCGCTTGGTATTCTCATTCCTTGTTTTCCATCCTGACCTGTATCCAATTTTCTAGAGTCCCCGCCTTCATTGCGTACAATTTGTGTCCTTGTGACGTTAAGAGCCGTTGCCATGGTCTCAGTGATGATTTTCTTTTCTGCGGGTTTACGCACTTTCTGAATGATTTTATCTGTGCAGTTTTATAGGCTTTCCCTGTTTTGCGTATATAGGAAATCACGTGATGGCTCGGTTGGTTGCCCAAAGTAGGCTGTTAATAGAAAGACTGCAAAGTTGAGGTAACCGGTACATTCTCCAAAATGTTCATAGTTTACTTGGGGCTGAATGGTTGATATTTCAGGCATTCTGCTATGGTAAAGTTAATTAGCCTATACGGTAGGGTAGCCATTAGAATAGCTGTTTAAACAATTAATAAAGGTTTCTTATTAGAATATCGATTTTGAAAAGCCAGAGAAAATGTTGGTTTTCTGTTATGTTTTTTTCAAACATAGGAGGTAAATTTTGAATAGGGGTAATGAAGTATCTTCCCTCATTTATATATATATATATATATATATACAATTTTCATAATTTTGGCTCTGTGTGCCACCACAATGGATATTAAATGAGATGGAATTGAAATGCAGACTTTCAGCTTTAATTCAAGTGGTTGACAAACAAAAATATCATATGAAATGCTTAGGAATTGCAACCATTTTCATACACAGTCCCCTTATTTCAGGGACTGAAATGTAATTGGACAATATTAACGTAATCATAAATAAAATCTTAATTTTTAATACTTTGCAGGCAATGACTGCTTGAAGTCTGTAATGCATGGACATCACCAAACATTGGGTTTCCTCCTTTGTGATGCTTGGCCAGGCCTTTACCTCAACTGACTTCAGTTGCTGTTTGTTCGTGGGTCTTTCTGCTTTAAGTTTTATCTTCAGCAAGTGAAATGTATGCTTAATCGGGTTGAGATCAGGTGATTGACTCGGCCATTGCAGAATATTCTACTTCTTTACCTTAAAAAAACCCTGGGTTGCTTTTGTAGTATGTTTTGGGTCATTGTCCATCTGTAAAGTGAGGCACCATCCAATCAACTTTGCTGCATTCATCTGAATCTGAGCAGACAATATATCCCTTTTACATTTCCAAATTCATGCTGCTTCTGTCTTCTGTCACATCATCAATAATAATAATAATAATAATAATAATACATTTTATTTATAATGCACTTTATATCAATTAAATGACCTCAAAGTGCTACAATGCATTAGCCTAAAAGCATAGAACAGCGACATTAAAATAACACAATTAAACAAAAAAGGCTTTTCTAAAAAGATGGGTTTTCAGGCCCTTTTTAAAAGAGTCCACAGTCTGTGGGGCCCTTAGATGAACAGGGAGAGCATTCCACAGAGCTGGTGCAACTGAGCAGAAGGCACGGTCACCCATTGTTCGCAGCCTTGTCCTCAGAGGCTGTAGGAGGTTAGCCTGTCCAGAGCGGAGATGGCGTGAGGCAGAAAGGGGAGTGATGATTTGTTTGAGGTATAATGGTGCAGTGCCATAGAGACACTGATGGGACAGAAGGGAAACTTTGAATTCAATCCTGTATTGGACAGGAAGCCAGTGAAGCGATTTAAGGATGGGAGTGATGTGGTGGTGCTTCCGCACCCCCATCAGGATCCTAGCAGCACAGTTCTGGACGTACTGCAACGGCTGGATATTCTTGCTTGGGATCCCGATGAGGAGTGAATTGCAGTAGTCCAACCTGGAGGAGATAAAGGCATGGACAAGTTTCTCAGCATCTGGGAGAGTAAGTGTAGGGCGGAGTTTTGCAATGTTCCTGAGGTGAAAGGAGGTTTTGCACAGATGTTTAATATGGGCGTCACAAGTCAAATGGGGATCCATTCTAACACCGAGGTTTGTGACTGAGGATGAGAGGTGGATATCGTGACCAGAGAAGGTGATGCTGGTGATGGTAGATGACCGGGTTTGGTGTGGAGTGCCAACAAGAATGGCTTCCGTTTTTGAACTGTTTAGTTGCAGAAAATTATCCGCCATCCATGTCTCTATCTCCTCCAAGCAGATGGAAAGTGTGGAGAGAGCTGTAGCCGGGGTTGGGTTTGTTTTGATATACAGTTGCGTGTCATCAGCGTAGCAATGGAAAGATATTCCATGCCGGCTAATGACATGACCCAGGGGGAGCATATACAGTGTAAAAAGGGTGGGGCCAAGGACTGATCCTTGAGGGACACCACAAGTGACAGAGTGTGTGTCCGATTTAGCACCACCCAAAGATACATATTCTGTTCTGTCCGTGAGATATGAAGTAAACCAAGCCAGAGTAGTGTCAGAAAGTCCAATGGAAGAGTGAAGGCGGTTTAAAAGGATATGGTGGTCCACAGTGTCAAATGCTGCAGTGAGATCTAGAAGGATGAGAAGTGATGGAGATCCAGCATCAGCCGCCATCAACAGGTCGTTGGTGACCCTAACCAAGGCAGTTTCTGTACTGTGGCCAGAGCGAAAGCCAGACTGGAACTTCTCATAAAGACTGTTTGTAATGAGGTGATTGTGAAGTTGCGCAGAAACTACCTTTTCCAACACCTTTGACAAAAATGGGAGGTTGGAGATGGGTCGGTAGTTGGCAAATACTTCGGGGTCAAGACTGGGCTTTTTAAGCAGAGGTTTGATGACCGCAGTTTTCAAAGATGCAGGGACTTGGCCAGACCGAAGAGACTGATTAATGATCTTGGTGATCATGGGACTTACCACAGAAGAGTGACTTTTAATTAAAATTGAGGGAAAAGGGTCCAGTTCACAGGTGGAGGGCTTCATCTTCCTCAGGAGAACAATGTAAGCAATACAATTTCTCAGTTTCAACATTTGATATGTTGTCTTGGTACTATTTTCTATTGAATGATTTGCACATTATTGCATTCTGTTTTTCTTTAGATTTTACACAACATCCCAATGTTTTTGGAAATGGGGTTGTACATTGTGTTAGCACATTCTAATGTACCCCAAAATAACATAACATACAGTATCATACAAATTTGGCTGTGACAGATGTATGAATTAAGTTACATATACCACATACAATAGACTGGAATAGGACAAAGTGGACAACAAATATTGAAGTAATTTCTGTGATAAACAATATTTTCACCAACTTCAAAAAATATTGAAGTCATTTCTGTGATAAACAATATTTTAATCACTTAAAAAGCCTTAACAACAAACCATCTAATCTCTCTGACCTGCTGCTTGCTGAATCAGAAGATATATCAGATTTACATTCGGTGGGGGATTACATAAAGCATATCATTGGACATTAAAACCAATATGTGAGCCGATATCCCCACCGGTCCACTCACACCAGAGCTAAACTGAAACCAAGTGATTCCCACTGAAGTCATGTGATAGGATTTTCAGATATCAGTCTTTTGTGATAGAAGTAACATCTATCGCTTTTGTAAATGTTAATATAATTTAATATAAAGGAAGATTTCAGTATGCATGTCCTTTAAAAATATTGCAAGTATTTCTGGAGAACATCAGACATGGGGGACGCTGTGGCAGATATCGCTTCTCTCTTGCTTATACTTCCCAAAAGCTGCGAAGAAGAAAACTGAAACCGTTGTTGCATAAACTTCCGGTCAAGCGTTTTGATTTAGCTAGCCGAAATGAAATCGTTGCAGACATCAACATGATCATCTGTAAACGCTAAAGATAGTTAACCAAGTATTAAAGCTCAATCGTATGGAGTTTTACTAAAACCATGGGTATGTAACTAACAATGTTGTATTAGGACGGTTTCGTAGACTCAGATTAAACGTCTACTCGAAAAGTAAATCGTCATGTCGCGGTTTCAGCTAGTACGTACGTTCAGTTAGCGTAACGCATTCTCTAGCGAGTGCGTTCATTCGTAATTTTTAGTTTATGTGACTGCTAGATATAATGCCAAAGAGCACTTTAGACGCGTCGTATGCCGTATAACCGTATTTTCATCTGGCAATTTGTTGGGTTCTTTATTTCAGCCGTAGCTATGAGTTCAACATGTCCGGGACTGTATTGCGGCAAGACGTTGATAAATGGCTCATTAGATGGGGAATGTGGGGTGAGTAATCAACTTATTTGTGTATGTTGTCACGCTATTACATCAACTCTCTGTAACACTGTCTATAACATAATAGTTTGCCGAAACACTGAAATGTAGTTGATCTGTCAGGTATGTCCCAGAGGTCAGAGGACGAACATCCAGAAGATCTGTGAGAAATGTAAAGAATCTCCAGAACTCTATGACTGGCTGTACCTGGGCTTCATGGCAATGCTGCCACTTGTTCTGCACTGGTTCTTTATCGAGTGGTACTCTGGAAAGAAAAGGTAATGCCACACACATCCAGCCCTAACAATTTGTTGGAGTGTGGAATGAACATACAGAAAGCAGGAATGTCCACCAGAGCTATTGCCAGGCAACTGAATGTTTATTTATTTACCAAAAGCCAACTACACTTTTGTTTTAGGGATTTTAGCATTTAATCCATCTGGCTTCAGAACCCGCAAACTGTGTGCAACCAAACCAGCATCTTAATTTCCAACCTTTTGACCTGCAAGATTGGTTGAATAAAACTGTTTGTACAACCAAAAAATGTCTACTGTGACAATATCTTGAGGCTGATTGTCGTGCTGTTCATCACCTCGTGTTTTGGTATCATAATGTACAGCCCCGTGATGCAAGAATCTATACACATCTCCTGGAAACATTTCCTGCTTCTTTCACTGTATGCATAGTTACTCATTTTCAGTCACCCAGTGTACATGTTTAGAATGCTCTGGATTTACATGTTCAGAAGTATATACCGTTGTGCTCATACGTTTGCATACCCTGGCAGAAAAGGTGACATTTTGGCATTGATTTTGAAAATAAAGATTTATTTTTTTTAGTTTAAGGATAGTGATCATATGAAGCCATTTGTTATCTCATAGTTGTTTCGCTCCTTTTTAAATCATAATGATAACAGAAATCACCCAAATAGCTCTGATCAAAGGTTTCCATGGCCTTGTTATAGACACACAAAGTGACACACAGGTGAAAATGTCAATTAAAGTTACATTTCCCACACCTGTGGCTTTTTAAATTGCAATTAGTGTCTGTGTATAAATAGTCAATGAGTTTGTTAGGTCTCACGTGGATGCACTGAGCAGGTTAGATACTGAGCCATGGGGAGCAGAAATGAACTGTCAAAAGACCCGCTTAACAAGGTAATGGGACTTTAGAAAGACTGAAAAGGATATAAAAAGATATCCAAAGCCTCGCAAATGCCAGTCAGTAGTGTTCAATCACTTAATAAGCTTTATATTTGTAATTATTTTTTGGGGGGGCATGACAGAGGAAGTGGTGTTTTTGTTGAAAAAGCAGTGATCAGGATTTGAATCAATCTTCGTATGTGTGTCAGAGGCACTGGCTTAGACTTTAGACCACCTGACTGGTCTGGTCCACCACCTACCTTTCTGTCCCATGTGTCTGGGACTAACAGATGCATGTTTATTCTCTGTTGTGACATTCCTAGATTAGGGCCTGTTTCATAGATTTCTATTAAACAAACAATCTTTTGCACTATAAATCTTTGAAATTGTTGCATTTTGTGTTTACATTCTTCGTCAGTGTAAGTACAGCTGTAACCAATGACTTCTTCGCCCATACTACTAACGCATGTCCAATAAGCTACCTGTTGTGTTATGTAGAGAGATTTTGAAAAGGGTGGGTTTATTGCCCTGCGGTAGACTAACTGATAACTTGTGTTTCTGCTATTCAGCCACACAGATTTAATTAATCTTCAAAAAAATGTAAATCCTCTGCCTCAAGACATAGACAACCATTAATTGAAATATAATTAATATATATATAATAATAATGATGATGATGATGATAATATATATATATATATATATATATATATATATATATATATATATATAATTTTTAAGGAATGTCAAGTGGCTGGGTATTACTAAAACAGTAAATCAACTTAGTGTGCCTTTGTATTTTCTACAGCTCCAGTGCCCTGTTCCAACACATCACGGCCCTGTTTGAGTGCGGTGCTGCGGCTGTGGTGACTCTGCTGGTCAACGACCCAGTAGGTCTGCTTTCCATCAGGTCCTGCGGTGTCCAGATGCTGTCAGACTGGTACACCATGCTGTACAATCCCAGCCCGGACTATGTCACCACTCTGCATTGCACACAGGAAGCTGTTTTTCCGCTGTGAGTAGCCTAAGATCTAGGTCACGATTTAGACCCATGCTGATGGCAATGTAGAGCTGCTTTCCCAGATAGCCTGGCGCTAAACTAATGCTGACATTGCTTTTCATCCAGGTTTACTTTCTGTCTGAGACAGTCTCATAATGAACTGAATTCGTTAATGAGTTGAACATATTCAAGTAGTTGGTATGTTCAGAGCAGGGTGCACACCATCAAACAGTGTGATTTACTAACATATGGCTTGTGTTGTTTGTCTACAGGTACACTATAGTGTTGATCTACTATGCCTTCTGTCTGGTGTTCATGATGCTGCTGCGTCCACTCCTGGTCAAAAAGATTGCCTGTGGTCTGGGGAAATCGGACCGCTTCAAGAGCATCTACGCTGCTCTCTACTTCTTCCCCATCCTAACAGTCCTGCAAGCTGTGGGAGGTGGTCTGCTTTGTGAGTATGCTTTCAGCTGAAGTTCAGTTTGTGTCTGTGAGTTAGCTGTGTATATGTTTATGTATGTCAGTAGGGTTGCATGATTTGGACGAAAAATTTTATTGTGATTTCTTTGACAAATATTGCAGTTACGGTTATGATTTGCGATTTTCAAACATGGTGTAAACAGTGTAGATAATCTCAATTTTAAATTAGAGATTATAGCCTACATACACCGATCAGCCATAATATTATGACCACTGACAGGTGAAGTGAATAACCCTAATAATCTTATAATGGCACTTGTCAGTGGGTGGGATATTATTATGGCTAGACAATTGGTACAGGGCATCTCCGAAACTGCCGACCTTGTGGGGTGTTCCCGGCCTGCAGAGGTCAGTACCTATCAAAAGTGGTCCAAGAAAGGAAAAGCGGTGAACTGGCGACAGGGTCATGGGCAGATAAGGCTCATTGATGCACGTGGGGAGTGAAGGCTGGCCATTGTGGTCCCATCCAACAGATGAGCTACTGTAGCTCAAATTGCTGAAAAAGTTAATGCTGGTACTGATAGGCAGGTGGTCATAAAGTTATGACTGATCGGTGTATTGTCCTATATAAAGGGCTATTTGTTTACCTACCCATTTAATGCAATGTCATTTGCTAATTGCTACACTTGTGCCATTGCCATACATTGCACCAGCATTGAAGCCGAGAATTTAAATAATCATGCTGTTTTGTAAGCTATGTGGGACAATATCTTGGTGCCACTCACTAGCTTGAAGCAGATGACTTTGCTAGCAGCTGCAGTGTTAACTCAAACTACTTAAATACCTGATGGTCTTTCAGTGTTAATCTACAAAAATACCTACAGCCTCTGCAAGAAAAACTATTACAGACATACGATGCGTGCCCGTTGCCTCACGTGAAGGGCACCTCATTCACCTTTTTTTTGGAGATGAAAATCCTGGATGTTGGCGATTTGGATATTGCCCATGTCAATTTAGCAGTTTCGATGATTCGATTAATCGTGCAGCCCTAGATGTCAAGGTTTTTCCTGACTGAAAATGTATCAAAGGTGGTACACCAACACCCCTACCCCACGCTCTACCGGTCGCCCCTCTGTGATATACTTTATATAATATCTGGCTGTTTGAAAAACAAAAAACAATTATACTGTTAAATCTGCCCTGTTGTCCATGTCCACTTGAGCAGCTAATGCATGCTACTATCTCCTCCCTAATACAGTAGTAACCAAAAAACAAGTAATACATTTGTTTCCTCTGCCTGTCCGGGACTTGTAGACATTTTATTGGATTTAAGCGCACCCAGCCTATAGTTTCCACTTAGTCCCCAAACACATTGGCTCCACAATGCTTCTAGCATGTATAGCATATCCTTCCCTCTTTGTTATGTCTGAGCCACCTGAAAACATTTTGCAATTGAGCATCAAAACTATGTTTTAAAAAAAATCACTCATCAAGCTTTATAATTAATCAGTCAATATTATTGTTGTCTTTTTTAATTGTTATACTATGTTCTTGTTAATTTGACATATTACAGCCTTGTTATACAGGCCTATACATTTCAGCCTTGTTGCGTTGTTTTTTCCTCCATCCTTGCCTTGATGCCACATCATTTATCCCCCTCTCTCGGCTTTCTTCAGCTGTAGGTTGCTTGTGCTCATGCAGTGTCTTCACGTTCATGTATTTATATTGTTAGTGACATAAATGTTAGTTGTATGTCTTTACACTGTATATTGCATATAAAATGTTGTTGGGGACAGTAGCCTACATACCCTAATCTAATTGTTTTTTCACCAGTCATTTTTGTCTGTCTCGTGAACTCCATTGAAAGAATCTGTGATTCTACTAGAACTCATCTGAAACGTTAACAAATGTTATGCGGATTGGATGTAGTTTAGGTGCTATTAAGTTTTACTTAAATATTTTGACACGCATGGGTGTAAAAGAACTAGGTTCCACTTGTTTTTTTAATGTTACTCATCTCCGCGAAGTCAGGACTGGTAAGGTCCTGTATTCGAAGTTGCCAGATACTGTCAGTAAACCGTGAAATCCGAACAAACGCTCTCTGTATGTTGACCCGCCCAAGCCCATTAAAATAATAGCCCAATAGTGGGGGAAACCTACTCACCTGTCAACACTGCCAATATGAAAGTTTCCTTCTATTGTCACATTTGCTGCAGTATTTCACTGGTAGGCTGTTTAGGATGTGAGCCGAAAATTATGTTTTACCATGCCCACACACAGAGGCGTGCGAGATTTTGGGAAGGCAGCTGCCTTTGAGTTTTATATGCAGGAAAATCCCTGGATGTGTATTTGCCAAAAATTGAAGGAGAAACATTTTTACTGTCCAAATACTTTGATATCTATTACTGTGAATTTATTTGGACAGTAACAGTTTGTTTTTCGCACTGTATTCCAGAACTTTGAATTCATAGGTTTTAAATGCAGAATGTCAGCTTATTTAGGGCAGTGGTTCCCAACCAGGGGTACTAGGACCTGGGGGTACTTGGCCTCTCCACAGGGGGTACTTGAAAACACTCATGACAGCATAGACTTACTAGTGAAATTAACATGAGGGGGTACTTCAGGGGTACTGAAAGCAGTGCAAAAACATTTTGGGGGTACAGTAACTGAAAAGGGTTGGGAGACACTGATTTAGGGTATTTCTGTACATTTTAGATGAGGCATTTCTTTTTGCAAAATCAAATAGACACCCGAATTCTAGGGTACAAAAGTATTTGGGCAATTGGCTTCACAGCTCTCTACTATTTGGCAGGTGTGTTTGTTTGCATTGATGATGCATGCTCAAGAGATCTGTCATAGCCAAAACATTGTGGGTGCCAAAATCAAGTGTTTGGTACATTAAGAAGAAAGGAAACACTGGTGAGCTTAGCAATGGTAAATTCTCTCTTAGAGAAAGGAATATTACCAAAGAATGGTGAAGAAAGAAATAAGTCTAACAGAACACTCCAGAAGGTAGACAAAATTAGTCAGACAACCACATGCGGAAGAGTACAACAATAGAACTTTATAAGGTAAAGTACAATATGCTAACCACTAGCAAGCCTTAAGAACAGAATGGCCAGTTCTGTTTGCTAAAAAAGTACCTAGAGAGCCTTTAGTCGTTTTATAGACAGATGAAGATCAACTTGTACCGTAGTGAATGGTTATCTGATATGGGAAAAGAATACCCTCAAATTATGGTTGACAACCTTCAATTCAACCCAATATCCGGTCCATTGAGAATCCCAAATTCTGCAATGCAGAGGCAAAAAAACAATGTCATTGTCCGAATACATTCGGGGTTCACTGTATGTGGATTGCATTATTTGAACATTAAAATGGATGAAGTGTAGTGGGGTCATGAGAATGTGTCATGTTTTCACTTATCAAACAAAGTATATTGTGGCTGGGCTGGTCCAACCGTTAAGAGCGGCTGATCAGGGAGAACATACAGTGAGGGGATTTTTTTTTTGGATCCTCTGCAGTTTGCCCACTGACAAAGAAATTATCAGTCTATGATTTTAATGGTAGGTTTATTTAAACTGTGAGAGACAGAATAACAAAAATATCCAGAAAAACGCATGTCAACATTTTTTATGAGTGAAATAAGTATTTGACCCCTCTGCAAAACATGACTTAGTACTTGGTGGCAAAACCCTTGTTGGCAATCACAGAGGTCAGACGTTTCTTGTAGTTGGCCACCAGGTTTGCACACATCTCAGGAAGTATTTTGTCCCACTCCTCTTTGCAGATCTTCTCCAAGTCATTAAAGTTTTGAGGCTGACGTTTGGCAACTGGAACCTTCAGTTCCCACCACAGATTTTCTATGGGATTAAGGTCTTTTAGACTGGCTAGGCCACTCCAGGACCTAAATGTGCTTCTTCTTGAACCACTTCTTTGTTGCCTTGGCTGTGTGTTTTGGGTCATTGTCACCCATCCATGACCCATTTTCAATGCCCTGGCTGAGGGATGGAGGTTCATACCCAAGATTTGATGGTATATGGCCCCTTCCATCGTACCTTTGATGTGAAGTTGTCCTGTCCCCTTAGCTGAAAAACACCCCTGAAGTTTCCACCTCCATGTTTGACGGTGGGGATGTTGTTCTTTGGGTCAAAGGCAGCATTACTCCTCCTCCAAACACGACGAGTTGAGTTGATGCCAAAGAGCTAAATTTTGGTCTCATCTGACCACAACACTTTCGCCCAGTTCTCCCCTGAATCATTCAGATGTTCATTGGCAAACTTCAGACGGGTCTATCCATTTGCTTTCTTGAGCAGGGGGACCTTGCGGGCGCTGCAGGATTTCAGTCCTTCATGGTGTAGTGTGTTACCAATTGTTTTCTTGGTGACCATGTTTCCAGCTGCCTTGATCATTGACAAGATCCTCCCGTGTAGTTCTGGGCTGATTCCTCACCGTTCTCATGATCATTGCAACTCCACGAGGTGAGATCTTGCATGGAGTCTCAGACCGAGGGATATTGACAGTTCTTTTGTGTTTCTTCCATTTGCGAATAATCGCACCAGCTGTTGTCAACTTCTAACCAAGCTGCTTGGCAATGGTCTTGTAGCCCATTCCAGCCTTGTGTAGGTCTACAATCTTGTCCCTGACATCCTTGGACAGCTCTTTGGTCTTGGCCATGGCGGTGAGTTTGGAATCTGATTAATTGATTGCTTCTGTGGACAGGTTTCTTTTATACAGGTAACACTCCCGTTAAGAGTGTGCTCCTAATCTCAGCTCGCTATCTGTATAAAAGTCACCTGGGAGCCAGAAATCTTTGAGAGGGGATCAAATACTTATTTCACTCATTAAAATGCAAATCAGTGTATAACATTTTTGAAAAAGAAAATCTCTCACTGTTCAAATAAAATGACCATTAAAATTATAGACTGATCATTTCTTTGTCAGTGGGCAAATGTACAAAATCAGCAGGGGATCAAATAATTTTTTCCCTCACTGTAAATGCCAACCTGGAGTCCTTTCACTCACCCTCCTCAGATCAACTGGCTGCTATAAGTTTATTTTCCTGTTTATTTCAGATTATGCCTTTCCATACATTATTTTGGTGTTGTCCCTGGTTACCCTGGCAGTGTACATGTCAGCGTCAGAGATACAGGTAAGATGCTCCTTATGTTTACCTAACCAACATTTTAAAAGATTTACATTGACTCTGTCATTATATGACCAATTATGGCATTCATTTTTCTTTCCTCGTACTAATAGTCCTTTAAGAATCTCATTGCTAAGAAGAAGAGGTTGGTGGTGCTCTTCAGCCATTGGCTCCTTCATGCGTATGGCATCATCTCCATCTCCCGATTGGATAAACTGGAGCAGGACCTCCCTCTATTGGCTCTGGTACCTGGACCTGCCCTATTCTACCTGCTCACTGCCAAGTTTACTGAACCTAGCCGGATTCTGTCGGAAGGCGGCAATGGACACTAGAACTGTTATAGAGAAACGTGGACAATATTATCCACCTGTCATTGATCCACGAAATATTGTGCAATTGCTGTATATGGGCAGTGGCCTTGACTGCTTTAACAGGAAAGTGCAGTACACTTCAAATGATGACAAGGGAGAAAAAAGATCACTGTGTACATATGTCTGTAAATAAGGCTCCATATATTTAAAAGGTTCTGTAAGGCTCTGTCAGTAGAACATGCCAAGTGTAATGCCAGGATTTGTTGGTTTGTTTCTCAGGACCACCCACATTAAAATGTATGAACGCATTACTGTAAATTTGCTTTGGATAAACCATCTGTAGAATGAGATTTATTATGTTTTAAATTATTGAATTGTGTTGATTTTTGGACATTTGAATGTGGTTATTATGTTTGTATGGAGGTGGTTATACTGGACATTTTCTGCATTGTTTCATAAGTTACTGTTAATTGTTTTTAGCCCTTGGTTGTTGTGACATCAGAGGTGGTCTCTGTATTGTCCAATAGGTTAGATGCTCGTGAAATAATCTAATGTGCCAAAAATCTCTGAACACATGCATTATGCCCTGAAGCAGATACAATAGTTCATTATAACCTGGAATTGTATATAGATGAAGTTCCATTGCTTTGCTTCAATAAAAATTGAATAAAAATTCTGTGGTGGAAATACATTGAATAGGAGGCAAATTGTGAATTTATTAGATGGTATGTTTAAAAAATAGTTGGATGTTTATCATCATACCACAGTATGAATTTTAAAACATTGAACAAGGACTTGATAAGCTACAATTGACTGTTGGTTGTACATTCAGTCAGAAATGTTGCTTTGCTCAAAATAAATGTAGTGAAGTAATCACAAGAGTACTCATCTACTTCATCTAAAATGTTTCATTTGTACTTCTTTTGTAACGTGTTTTGTACTCATTCTTAATGTTTCATTAGATACCTGGCTGTGTAGGTTTAATACTTGATTTATTACTGGCCAACAGAGAACCCATGCCCTTCAGTTCCTCTTGTATCCTGCTGTTGATGTCCCCCAGTTTGAACATCCTGTTGTGTATCTTGGTCATGAGTCTGTGGATAGCTTCCAGAATCTTCTGGTCTTTCTCTGATGATTTCTGAAGAGTTAAAATGAGTCACTGGATGATTGTGTCATGAGTGTCATACTGTAGTTTGTCCTACACTGTGGCTTCTATCAATTACTCTACACTTTCCTGAGAAATCTGGTCAGGTTATGTCAGCAAGTACAGTATAAATTAACATCACCAGTTGTACATATTAAAATGGCTATAGGGGAGAGTCTGGTAAGTTGAACCAATTTTTACTTAAGTTGTCCCACAGTCACAAGGGGAAGAGATAGTAATAAAACATACATAAACCCTTATTTCAGGACATCTGTCCTGTGAAATGGCAACAACACAACAATGACATAATGGCTTAAAGATAAGTTGTCCCGTGGCTCAACCTGCCCCAGGTAGGGGTACGTGGATCCTTTTTTACAAATAAAAACCTGAACACAATTCCTAATTATTTTTCAAATATAATTTGATAATGCATTCCCTTTCCAAACAGTGTTCCATATTTTCTGTCTTCATTACAATGTTTAAAATTACAAAAGTAACTAAAGGAGAGAATCAATGTTGACTTTTTTTTAGAAGTTTATGATATGTGAGGTTTTACGGTAGTTCAGTGTCATTTGATTCATTTATTTTTTATTCTGGACACTACGGTATGGGGAGTGTCCCTTAGATTGGATAATTACTCAGATTTATTTTTAATTGTTTCACCTCCGACAAACATTAAAACATTAAGTATTAAAACTTTATATTGTTAAAAGTTACCTTCAAAACAGAAAATATGAATACAAAACAGTATTACTTTACTAAAGGAACAATTAGGGGTTAAATTGGGCTGAGCCCATGCACATTCGGTCCATTAAAGAGCCTGGCGAGGGCGAACTGTGGCATCTTTGGTTATGGGAATTCTACCTACAACACTGTAATGAAAATCAGCAAATCAAATAAATATTATTCGGCATTCCTTACTATTTTATTATGTACTACTCTATCCAGCTGTGGATGAAAATAGGTGGTACACGTCACAATATACAGAAATACAATTGGATGGCAAACTATGAAAACAAAAGGCAGAGAAATATGTTTCTAGGGATAGAAAGCTTTTAGCTCACACTCATGGTCTACACAAAACCTCTATTAAATTTCTTCATCATTGGGCAAGTCAATTCCACTGGAATTCCAATAACAGACACACCACAGATGTACAAACGTTGTGTCATGATAGCTTTTCTACAATAACTAAAATAAGAAATAAACTGAAAGGTACGCAGTTTTATATTGAAATAATATTTGATCCATCAGAAACGTAACTTATCTCATCGTGGGGCAAAGTGAACCATTGGTCCAACTTACCCCCCGGTCTTTGGCACATCTTGCCCCACAGCCACCACTTTGGAAAGATTGCCTAGCTTAGCAATTATTGTTTTAATTTATACAGTGGCAATTCACCAACATGTATGATATATATTTTTAGACCTGGATAAATTTGCTTTGATTTAACATTAATTATGCCTGACGAGAAAAACATTTACTGACAATCAAGAAAACTGTTTTTTGGGAAAGAAATACTACTTTTTTCTGAGCCTTTCTCCATCACTGCCATTTGTCAGTTGTTCCTGATTAAATGATCAAATGACAACGTTTGTGTACAGTTGTCTAGTTACAGGGGGTGGGTCAACTTTCCCACTCGCCCCTATAGTAAACTGTTGGGCTGTCCAGTCATGTTTTAAGGGTCCTTACCTTGGTCACCCTCATGTCTTCTGCCTGAGCATCAAGTAAACTCCCTGGGAAAAAACAAGGTATGACAACTTGGTCTCAGAGAAATACGTAACTTAGTATATGTAAATCTTTGACATTACATTAGGGTACACTATAAAGTGTTACTAAAACATATGTTATGAATACTACTAAAACAAATACCTTGAGGCTTGGGCACATACAGGCTTTTGGTTAACGTGCAGACGCAAGAGAAATTAGCTCCTCATTCCGATTAGAGATCATCATGTTCACGCTGCCTACTTCTCAGTTTTGAGCATGCGCAAGAAATAACCTGTTCTCGCTCTTGTTGACTTGTACTCACAATTTCTTCTCCTGTTTTCTGATTGTCTCAGAGCTGACAACTAGTGATTCATCAAGATGAAATGCTAAGCATTAGACGTTAGCTGTGGGTGATCTTCAAAACACAGCATGAGTTAGCGATCGGCGGTAAGACAAGATCTTTACGATTATTATTATTTTTTTAATGGTATGAATTACATGTAACATATGATACAGCATGTTACAAATTACATAAGGTAAGGTATGAAGTGAAACTGTTATGAATAATATATATCTATGCATTGTATACCAGGGTTATTCAGCTCTTATCCTATGAGATCTGGAGCCTGCAGGTTTTCTGTCCTACCTCCTCATTAATTGCACTCACCTGGTGTCCCAGGTCTAAACAAGTCCCTGATCAGAGTGTTGCAATGAAAAAATGGAGTGGCTTTAAGGTCCAAAGTTGAATACCCCTGTAATCTATAATATAACTATAAAAGGACTGGAACACTTTTGGTTTTCATCCTCTCCTTATCAGAGACCTGGGACACCAGATGAGTGGAATTAACTTGAAGAAACCAAACCAGAAGTGGTTGAACCATTTAGAAATGTCAGTACATTTATATTGTAAGAATTATAGTGTATAACTTTCCCATTTTAAGTTCCCAAATGTATTTGGACAAATGGCAATTGTCTACAATCGGGGGACTCCATACAAAATGTTAGAATTAGAAAATAGTTCAATTAAATTAATAACATTTAAATTAAAGCAGACGGTCTGCACTCTAACCCCGTTGTCATTGTACCATTTACATGCAATACAGATATTTAAAAAAATATATTTTGGATCTCGCCATACATGAATTGTGGACAGCGTTCCACACTCTTTCCCCATATTGAGATTTGATGCAGATGTCACAGCAGAGAATGTGTTGTGGAAATTTCTTATCCTTTGACGGGCTGAGAAAGAGTGCCTGACGGGAGCTGTGACTCGTGCTTGATCAGTACAGGTTTCCTGCGGAAATTGAATTTGGAGGCAAGAACGCAATTCGGTCTAAAAACTTAAAGTTGGACTTTATAGTTTAAAATCTGCAGTAAAAGGTTGGACCTTTTAAAATCTCATTTGTGGGCTGACGAGCTTGACTTCGCTTTCTGGTTGGTTGAGTATAAATTAGATTTACTGGGTAAATCTGAAACATGGGGACGTGCGACAGTAAATCTTTGCCGGTCTCTCGTGTTTACGCTGGACCGGCAAAAATTATCACTGACGTATATGGTGTTTGGACATGTGAACAATGTTTCTTTGAGTGTTATTAGGTTTTCCGGCGACTGGCGTTTTCATTCGGTGATGGATGCGCGGCCTGTCGGGCTGATTGGAGGTAGATGGCCGTGGTAACGTATGAAAAGTTGTTTGGAAAGCGTAGGCTACGGTGTGTAGACAGTGTGGAGTATATTGATCTGTGTTGTAGTTTTTTTTTTGCTCAGGTTAGATGGCTCGTTCTCCTCTGATCGCCCGTCACCCCACCCCGCGGAGTTCAGTTGGACCGATAGGTGGGTCTCCTTGGAGGCCCGATCGGGACACTGCATCGTTGGAGTCATAAGCTCTGTGGACTTTTTCGTTGTGAACGTGGAAATGCTGTGGGCCGCTGGAGGCCGTTTTCTGCTCCGCTTTGGAAGTGTTGAGCATGTCTACGAGTTTCAAGAAAAGTTCCAAAAGTGGGGAGTTGTACACACCAGGTGTACACACCCGTAATCTCTTTGGCCTTGCCGCGAGTGATTCAACGGGAACACGCAGGAACGCTGAACCGCCTGAGGGAGGGGTGCGGACGGTCAGACAGGGGACCAGAGGGAGCATCAACCGGTGAGATTGTTCCTTAATACAGTTTTCATATGCTTTAGTAAACAATGTGGTTGTTTTTGTAAGTCAGATTTGATGGTTTTGTAGAAATTGATAGATGGATTTGAGTAAGTATGGTGACTAGAAGTTTTTTTGAGTATTGCAGTCAGGGCGGCTGTAGTTAGAAACATGTCGTTTTTGTTCCATGTCCTGACACCAATTCCCGTGCAGCAGCTGGACTGCGTGATGGACATATGTGATGATGTACTATGCAGTTGGAACTAATCTTCTCAAGGATAATTCACACATTCAGATACAGAACACTTGAAAGCGATTCAACAAGAGAGGACTTGTTGGAGCCCTGGGAGAGACTGAGCTTGGCTTAAAAGGACAACTGTGGGGTGGCTGAGGTGAGATGGATCACACAGACACACAGACAGACTGTCCTACAGCTGAGAGAGGAGTCGACTCTGGCTCGCTGCACGTCTAGGTGCTGCACGTCTACAGGATGCTGAGTTCCTGTGAGCTGAACTGATTTGAGTCCTGCTGGTTCTGCAATGTGATGGAGAAGACAACCTCCGACCGAGAGGATGGAGGCGTAGGAAAGATCTACTGCACAACATCATGCTACGCTGATTGGGCCCATACCAGGTACATCTCATCTGCTGTCCAGGTAGCTGAGAGAGGAACCTGGGGTCGACGACACGCTACACAAGGATTGCAGTGTTGAAAGGTTAGACGCAGTGAATTGAAGTCACTGAGGGAAAGTGAATTTTCTGGTGCTCGTAACCAGTCACTTTCTACATGGCCTTTAGCTCTAGAACCTTTAGCTAAAACTGGTCATCTTGGAGTTCACCAGGGAGAACACACAGATTCTCCTGGCCTGGCTGATAAAGCAGCTAGAATGGAGACAACAAGAGCTGTGTCTGCATTTGAGCTGTGAAGGACAACACCTTGGAATACACATCTGACTTTTTCGTTCTGTTACATCGACCTTTCAAAGAAATGGTTCATAACTGACTGTCTGACGTTTGGAAGAGCAGAACAGTTGTGATGACTTTGGAAGGACATCCAAATGGAACCATGGAGAGGACTTTTCAGTGAATTGAGCAATTGGCATGAGAGAACTTTGTAACAGTGATGAATTGAAGGATGCATTCAGTGATAGGTGTTTATGATGATTTTAACATAAAAGTTTTGCTGTACTATGTTATGATTCTGTATGATGACAATGTGAGATCTTGGTGTCTATACGGAAGGTACTGATCTAGAAGAATGTAAAGGAGGACTCAGACATTTCAGTTTGCTCAGTTCTCTAATCATTAAGGATAATAATATTGAATGGGTCATGTTGTTAAAGAGTACTGTTTTGTTGCAGTCTACATCCTAATGAGTGAACTGTTTAAGGTTTGATACCAAGGTTTGACATGGTATCAAGAGGATGGATTGTTGTGGAAATTTCTTATACAATGTATTCTGACTGTATAAAGGATGGAGTCCCACTGTTAAGATAGGTACAGGAATGTGTGGGACCTGGTATTTGCATAGGGGACATCTATTGTCTGTCCAGATGGAGATCAATGGGTTTTAGGACAGGATAGGAGAAGATACAACAGGGGGCAGTAAGGTCAGTTGGCCCCTTTGGGTAAACATTATTGCAGGAAGGATAAGGTGGGGGAAGATAGCATTTGACGTGTGTGATAGAACAAAGGGAAAGGTGTTTGATTGACATGAAACAGATGGCAGCATCTTACCACACCCCTTCTTCCTATGTAATAAATACTGTCGAAATGATGTTTTTATTTAGAAACTATCCACCGTTACTTTGTAACCTGTATACTTTCTCCTTGCAAGCAAGATTAAAACCGTTTATTGCGCAATTGATTTCTCCTGTCTTACCTACCATTTTCATAGAACTTTGGAATTTTAGAAATTGCCATCACAAATGCCATAGGGATGCCATATTTAAATATAACACATCATTTTATAATTTTTACATCCTTATGTCGTATACATAAATTATAATAATTTACTAGTTTCTCACAATGACTGGCTCTCTGTAAACTGGAGTGGGTTTGGTGGTAGATTTCTGTAACGTAATTCCTATTATTGAACCCTGATACTCACCAAATAGAGAGTGAACCTCCTCTTTTAACCACTCAATCTCCTGGCTGTGTCTTTCCTTGTCTTTCCTGGCATTCGATATGTCCTCCTTCATTTGTTCAATACACTGAAAAAAAATCTTAACATTTAGTTTTTTTCTTAGTAGGTGAGTGAATGGTTTAGTTCAGTATGGCAACACATTGTGAGAGAGTAACACACGTCTTACCACATGCAGCCTGCTGTTCTCCATATTGACTTGTTCCAGCATTAATCCGTTCTCATAGATGTTTTTCTCAGTGGTACTGATGTCTGAAGCATGAGATCTAAGCAGCTCCATGTGTTTCTCACGTAAACTCCCCAGACTCCTCTTCATCTTCTCCTGTCAGTAACAGCCAGACTCTTTCAGTACTATTGGACAGCACTGTTTGCCTTGTTAGCGTGTGGTAACAAAAATATTCATACTGTAGTTTGCGTAATCCCCACCTTTGGTTTGAGAAGAGTATTAATGTTCTCTTTCATATCCTGAATTGAGAATTCTAGATGATTCTTCTTACTCTTTAAATCTGGAGAAGAAATATGTTGGACTATTAAATATAAAAACAAAACATATTTACTTATTCAACTGTCATTTGGGCAATACCTGAGGTATGTTTTTTCAGTTTTTTGTGTCTGGACTGGTCAAAATCAAACTGGGCTTCCACCTCTACCAAGACAGACTCTTTACTCATCAGGCCCTCCTCCTCCACCAGTCGGCTTTGTGTCACTGACTCAGCTTCAGTCTGTTTCCATAGAAGAAAATTTAAAAAAGATAATAAATACATGATGTGTGATGTCGACAGCTTATACAGTGGGGAGACCAAGTATTTGATACACTGCCGATTTTGCAGGTTTTCCTACTTTTTTTTATCATACTGTGAGAGACAGAATCTAAAACAAAAATCCAGAAAATCACATTGTATGATTTTTTAATAATTAATTGCCATTTTATTGCATGACATAAGTATTTGATCACCTACCAACCAGTAAGAATTCTGTCTCTCACAGACCTGTTAGTTTTTCTTTAAGAAGCCCTCCTGTTCTCCACTCATTACCTGTATTAACTGCACCTGTTTGAACTTGTTACCTGTATTAAAGACACCTGTCCACACACTCAATCAAACAGAATCCAAAATCTCCACAATGGCCAAGACCAGAGAGCTGTGTAAGGACATCAGGGATAAAATTGTAGTCCTGCACAAGGCTGGGACAGGCTACAGGACAATAGGCAAGCAGCTTGGTGAGAAGGCAACAACTGTTGGCGCAATTATTAGAAAATGGAAGAAGTTCAAGATGACAGTCAATCTCCCTCTGCCTGGGGCTCCATGCAAGATCTCAACTCGTGGGGCATCAATGATCATGAGGAAGGTGAGGGATCAGCCCAGAACTACACAGCAGGACCTGGTCAATGACCTGAAGAGAGCTGGGACCACAGTCTCAAAGAAAACCATTAGTAACACACTACGCCATCATGGATTAAAATCCTGCAGCGCACGCAAGGTCCCCCTGCTCAAGCCAGCGCATGTCCAGGCCCGTCTGAAGTTTGCAAATGACCATCTGGATGATCCAGAGGAGGAATGGGAGAAGGTCATGTGGTCTGATGAGACAAAAATAAAGATTTTTAGTCTAAACTCCATTTGCCTTGTCTGGAGGAAGATGGAAGGATGAGTACAACCCCAAGAACACCATCCCAACCGTGAAGCATGGAGGTGGAAACATCATTCTTTGGGGATGCTTTTCTGCAAAAGGGACAGGACGACTGCACCATATTGAGGGGAGGATGGATGGGGCCATGTATCGCGAGATCCTGGCCAACAATCTCCTTCCCTCAGTAAGAGCATTGAAGATGGGTCGTGGCTGGGTCTTCCAGCATGACAACGACCCGAAACACACAGCCAGGGCAACTAAGGAGTGGCTACGTAAGAAGCATCTCAAAGTCCTGGAGTGGCTTAGCCAGTCTCCAGACCTGAACCCAATAGAAAATCTTTGGAGGGAGCTGAAAGTCTATATTGCCCAGCGACAGCTCCGAAACCTGAAGGATCTGGAGAAGGTCTGTATGGAGGAATGGGCCAAAATCCCTGCTGCAGTGTGTGCAAACCTGGTCAAGAACCACAGGAAACGTATGATCTCTGTAATTGCAAACAAATGTTTCTGTACCAAATATTAAGTTCTGCTTTTCTGATGTATCAAATACTTCTGTCATGCAATAAAATGCAAATTAATTACTTAAAAATCATACAATGTGATTTTCTGGATTTTTGTACCTATGATAAAAATTACAGACTTCTACATGCTTTGTAAGTGGGAAAACCTGCAAAATCGGCAGTTTATCAAATACTTGTTCTCCCCACTTTATATGCGATGAGGCTTCCCAATGCCTGTTTGCCGATTTAGATGTAAAATACATCAACATACTTACTATCAGCTGCTGGATCTCTGCATTGTAGGAAATGGTCATTTGTTCATAGCCCTCCTTGGCCTCAACAATCTGGTTGCTAAGATGATCAATCAACTTGTCCATCAATAAATGGTCTTGGAGTTTCTTCTCCTGATAAAACAAAAATTAAGTGAAATCCAATCTCTCTAGACAATGTGCCAGGGCTTCAGTAACATCAATCAAAAAACTCCCTAGTAGGGTCGAAACTTAGGAAGATATGTAGAGAGGAACGAGATTCTCATCGGTGGCCAGTCCTCTTCTGGCTGTTGCCGGGTGAAGATACAGCAACATGTCTGTGGATATATGTCTGTGCTGTGTGGAAACAACGTCAGTTTGGCAAAGAGAAAAACAGTGGAGTTGGCCCATCCAACATTTTTGCATCACTGCATTATCCACAAGTTGTTTAGTGTAAACATCCCCCACAAAACAGCAGCTACTGTAGCAACATAAAAATCACAGAAGTTATTATTAAGGAGTGCATTTTACAAGGGACTGGTTTAAAGCCACTACAAAGATTTTGGCTTAATTATCTTTGGCTGATCTGTGATGTTCTGGCAGGTTTGCATTGTGATTGGTTGGGAGAATTGTTCATCTTTTTCCAGTGAGAATTTGTAATAAATCCCAGACCTGGTGCCGATGCTGCTCTATAGGTCTGGTATTTCCAAGGCTAAAATAAATACAAATGTACAGGTGCTGGTCATATAATTAGTATATCATCAAAAAGTTGATTTATTTCAGTAATTCCATTCAAAAAGTGAAACTTGTATAATTTATACATTTATTCCACACAGACTGATATTTGTCAAGTGTTTATTTCTTTTAATTGTGATGATTATAACTGACAACTAATGAAAACCCCAAATTCAGTATCTCAGAAAATTTGAATATTGTGAAAAGGTTCAATATTGAAGACACCTGGTGCCACACTCTAATCAGCTAATTAACTCAAAACACCTGCAAAGCCCTTTAAATGGTCTCTCAGTCTAGTTATGTAGGCAACACAATCATGGGGAAGACTGCTGACTTGACAGCTGTCCAAAAGACGACCATTGACACCTTGCACAAGGAGGGCTAGACACAAAAGGTCATAGCTAAAGAGGCTGGCTGTTCACAGAGCTCTGTGTCCAAGCACATTAATAGAGAGGCGAAGGGAAGGAAAAGATGTGGTAGAAGAAAGTGTACAAGCAATAGGGATAAACGCACCCTGGAGAGGATTGTGAAACAAAGCCCATTAAAAAATGTGGGGGAGATTCACAAAGAGTGGACTGCAGCTGGAGTCAGTGCTTCAAGAACCACCATGCACAGACGTATGCAAGACATGGGTTTCAGCTGTTGTATTCCTTGTGTCAAGCCACTCTTGAACAAGACACAGCGTCAGAAGCATCTCGCCTGGGCTAGACAAAAAGGACTGGACTGCTGCTGAGTGGTCCAAAGTTATGTTCTCTGATGAAAGTAAATTTTGCATTTCCTTTGGAAATCAAGGTCCCAGAGTCTGGAGAAAGAGAGGAGAGGCACATAATCCACTTTGCTTGAAGTCTAGTGTAGTTTCCACAGTCAGTGATGGTTTGGGGTGCCATGTCATCTGCTGGTGTTGGTCCACTGTGTTTTCTGAGGTCCAAGGTCAATGCAGCCGTCTACCAGGAAGTTTTAGAGCCCTTCATGCTTCCTGCTGCTGACCGACTTTATGGAGATGCAGATTTCATTTTCCAACAGGACTTGGTACTTGCACACAGTGCCAAAGCTACCAGTACCTGGTTTAAGGACCATGGTATCCCTGTTCTTAATTGGCCAGCAAACTCGCCTGACCTTAGCCCTATAGAAAATCTATGGGGTATTGTGAAGAGGAAGATGCGATAAGCCAGACCCAACAATGCAGAAGAGCTGAAAGCCAATATCAGAGCAACCTGGGCTCTCATAACACCTGAGCAGTGCCATAGACTGATTGACTCCACGCCACGCTGCATTGCTGCAGTAATTCAGGCAAAAGGAGCCCCAACTAAGTATTGAGTGCTGTACATGCTCATACTATTCATGTTCATACTTTTCAGTTGGCCAACATTTCTAAAAATCCTTTTTTTGTATTGGTCTTCAGTAATATTAAAATTTTCAGAGATACTGAATTTGGGATTTTCATTAGTTGTCAGTTATAATCATCACAATTAAAAGAAATAAACATTTGAAATATATCAGTCTGTGTGGAATGAATGAATATAATATACAAGTTTCACTTTTTGAATGGAATTACTGACATAAATCAACTTTTTGATGATATTCTAATTATATGACCAGCACCTGTGTGTATATATATATATATATATATATATATATATATATATATATATATCAATGTGTATGCACTATCTTGATATATTATGAAAGAATGAAGTCAAAAGGCAAACCTCGTCAAGCAGTTCCTCATATCTTTTCCTGGCTAAATCAATATTAGAGTTGACCTCTTTCACATGCTGTTCGTGATCTTTTTTTAGATTCTCAAGAGACTGGCACAGTTCTTCTTTTTCAACTTCAAACATTCCTCTGAAATGCAAATGTGAAAACCTTAGACTGTATAGTCCAACTTCTGAAGACAATGAAATGATCTACAATATAAATTGTTGCTCACATGTTCTTCTTTTCTTTACTGAGCTGTCCATGCAACTCCTCCATATTTCTTTCAAAATGGTCTGCAATAACTCTGAGAAACAGAAGGCAAACTAGTAAAGATTCTATGACACTGCTGAGCCCAATTGTGGACCAGGAAATCTGTTATTTTTAAAGTAATTATTGAGCCATATTTTACATTTCTTATTTGAACAAATGGTAAATAATGTCCCTAAAGAAAAAATTATTTGGAACTACTAAAAAAAGTGTAAACATGTAGTGGTGCATATTGCTTAATAGGATAGAACAGACCATATTTCTTACATATTGGTTTCATTAAGTTGTTTGATCTCCTCCTCCATTTCTCTGATCTCAATTTTATGTTTAGCAATTGATGCAATACGTTCCTCAAGTCTGAGTTTGGACTTTTCAAACCTGAAAATAAAGCAGACATAAACATTTGATAAAAATTAGCCTTTTAGCCAAAGAAAGGGAAAACAAAGTGGCTGGTATACTTTATGGCAAATATTAATATGGAGTACCGTCTTGAGACAATGAGGTGTTCAGCCATAAAGTCGTCCTCTGCTTTCCTCTGAGCTTTGAAGCTGTTAGAGAGCTTAACAATAGAATCCAGGTGAATGGCATTCACTTTCTGTCCTTCCTCCCACTCAATATCCATCTGCACACATTACCGAACCTTAGTTATTTCTACACAGCACCCATCTACCAATAATGCATGACAGTCCCCTGCATACAACAAAACATACCAGACCAGCCCTGTGTAAACAAATGTTTTGAAATGCTTAGGTACTATCTGAATTAGTGCTACAAAAAAAAACACAGTTTAGTGGAAAAAAATAATTGAAGATAAAAAAATATTTTTGATAAATCATTCAGCCTTTTGGCAAATACACCCAGACCACTGAAAAAAAAAAACGTAAAGATAATTCTATTCAAAGGGCATATTCTTCACGTTCAGGTAACCTTTCATCAGCTTATGTGGCCAGACACAGTTGCTATGCCCTTTATTGGACTGTGTGAACTCCAAAACATCAGAGGACCCTCCAGTAAACTGACACTCTTAAAGGTCAGATTTTGCACAAAGTACCTTTAAAGGAATACTTTCTAAAAAGATCAACTTGACTACAGAACAGCAGGCTGAGGCCTTTGGCAGTGGCAGAAAATCGATGCCTCAAATCTATCATAATACAGGTGTTTAAAGTCCCTCCCACCATGGACACGCTGTCAGAGTGCAAAGAGGGGATGGAGGAAGAGGAAGATGAAGAAATGTAATGGAATACCCAAAGGATTTTTCACCTCTTCAATCTTGTCCTGTAGGGACTTGACTTTCAGTTCAAACGCCATTCTCACTTCAGCCAATTCCTTTTCATGAAATTTCCTGTTGAACCGTTGATTAATAAAATAAATTAAAGGGTAGAAACACATGTGATATAAAACTAGGCCTTGATTCAGTGCCTTTAAATGTTTAAATGCCAATACCCTGCTTTCAGATTGAATCCATGCATAAATATTTGCATCTCAGGTGTGCTTCATGTATACATTACAGTAAGTCAATTAATGCAAATCTTACTTTTGAACAGCAAGTTCCTGAAATGTTTTGATCTCGTCCACCAGCTGCTCTTTTGATTGGATTTCAGATGCTGTCAGTCTAGCTATACTCTGCACTAACTGTGCAACGTGCTGCAAAAATTGTATTGAGAAATTACAGAAATTACAGATTTCTATGATATTACAAAATGATATACAAGGCAAAGACAGTAAGTCAAGAACATTAGTGGAAAATAATGTATTAATTTATTGCCAGAATATAATTCATTAGTTAACATACTTTTTTTAGCTCTGCAACCTTGTCCTCCTTATCCAACAGTTGCGATGAAACAATATCCAGCTCTCTGCGTTTCTTTGCATTGCTTTTCCTCTGCATGTGTATGTTACTGTTGGTTTCCTCGTACTATATCAGCAGGGGAGGTTAAGATGAAAACAGTTTCTCACACAGTATCTCATATATAACAAGAGGTTATCTGTGGCTGGGATGTACCTCTCTCTGAAGGTTCTCCTTTGATTCAATGAACACCTCGTTCTTTTGAATCATGTCTTCCACTAGCTTCACTTTAGCGGTTTCCACATCTGAGATCTTGGTTTTCACTTCCCGGATCTTATTTATCGTTTCATTAAGCAGAATCTGTTGATTGGCCTTCTCTGACAGCTGGTAGTTTAATTGGTTGATTATATTTTCATGGTCACCTTTCACCAACTCTCTCTCAGGACTAAAAAAAGATTACAAAAAAAAGATTACAATGTTATAACATCATACAAAGAAATATATATATTAAGTGCTTCCATACTCTCTAAATGATTGGTTACACTTAAAAAATAGATTGTTCTGCATTACAAGTTCATTAAATATATAATCAAAAATCTTTGTTTGGATATTATTTTAATGATAGGACAGTATGAAATAGAGGGTAGGGAAACAGGCATGTAGAAGGAGACAGACAAGATCACCCGTCATGTCAGTATTTGCGCTCTGGAGTTGGGAGCTTAGAACACTACAGCAGACTCCAACACACATTATCTTTAACACTTACTAAAGAACTGCATTTTGCTTTTCGAGGACATCCTGTTTTTTCTCCATAGACTCTATTTCTTGTACTACACTGTTCAGTTCATCTTGGAGTTGAGTAATTTGACCCATGTTTATGTTTCTTGCAGCAGCAACACCGGCTGAAAGAGAAAATGACACAGTATGGAGTGAGTCTGCACAAAGCTTGTACTCTCTGGAAAATCATATCATGACGTTATTACCTGAAATCTCTTTCTGGACATCATCACAGATATTCTGGGCTTGATAACGAAGTTTGCTTGTTTCAATAGTTTCTACCTCAAGTTTTTCATGGGTTGCTCTCCTAGAATACTCCTTATGTATAAAAAAAGGGTTCATAAAGAGTGTGTAAAGCAATTTCTCTGGCATTCATAGCCCAGCATCGCGCTTCAGATTATCAGCTGAGGATAGTTTTTTAGTCTGCATTGTAAAGCATTTCTTTGTTACATTAAATCATGTATTGACTAAAAAATATATTTATTTTGTCCCAATTGCCTAGTATTGCAACCTGGTCTCAGAATGATGACGTAGACTATTTTACGTACATTTTAGCCAGGGGATTTCGTAAGATATATTACGTGCAGTAAAATATCATTAGAGTCGGAATAAAAAAAAGAAAAAGCATTAACCATGGTTTGAACCAGCAACCTTCCGCATCTTACACAGGTGCACTACCAACTGCTCCACTGGGGAACCTGTAACTGATACCAGCTGCCTTCTAATCCAAACGTTGCTGGTTCGAAACATAGGACTAACATTTTGTCAAAAACCCGCCTTTCATAGCGGTCGTAAAATACAGGTGCTGGTCATAAAATTTGAATATCATCAAAAAGTTGATTTATTTTAGTAATTCCATTCAAAAAGTGAAACTTGTATATTATATTCATTAATTACACACAGACTGATATATTTCAAATGTTTATTTCTTTTAATTGTGATGATTATAACTGACAACGAATGAAAATCCCAAATTCAGTATCACAGAAAATTTTAATATTACTTAAGGCCAATACAAAAAAAATATTTTTAGAAATGTTGGCCAACTGAAAAGTATGAACATGAAAAGTATGAGCATGTACAGCACTCAATACTTAGTTGGGGCTCCTTTTGCCTGAATTACTGCAGCAATGCGGCATGGCATGGAGTCGATCAATCTGTGGCACTGCTCAGGTGTTATGAGAGCCCAGGTTGCTCTGATAGTGGCCTTCAGCTCTTCTGCATTATTGGGTCTGGCGTATCGCATCTTCCTCTTCACAATACCCCATAGATTTTCTATAGGGTTAAGGTCAGGCGAGTTTGCTGGCCAATTAAGAACAGGGATACCATAGTCCTTAAACCAGGTACTGGTAACCAAGTCCTGTTCGAAAATGAAATCTGCATCTCTATAAAGTTGGTCAGCAGCAGGAAGCATGAAGTGCTCTAAAATTTCTTGGTAGACGGCTGCGTTGTCCTTGGTCCTCAGAAAACACAGTGGACCAACACCAGCAGATGACATGGCACCCCAAACCATCACTGACTGTGGAAACTTTACACTGGACTTCAAGCAACGTAGATTCTGTGCCTCTTCTCTCTTCCTCCAGACTCTGGGACCTTGATTTCCAAAGGAAATGCAAAATGTACTTTCATCAGAGAACATAACACAGCAGCAGTCCAGTCCTTTTTGTCTTTAGCCCAAGCGAGACGCTTCTGACGCTGTGTCTTGTTCAAGAGTGGCTTGACACAAGGAATGCGACAGCTGAAACCCATGTCTTGCATACGTCTGTGCATGGTGGTTCTTGAAGCACTGACTCCAGCTGCAGTCCACTCTTTGTGAATCTCCCCCCATGTTTTTGAATGGGTTTTGTTTCACAATCCTCTCCAGGGTGCGGTTATCCCTATTGCTTGTACACTTTTTTCTACTACATATTTTCCTTCCCTTCGCCTCTCTATTAATGTGCTTGGACACAGAGCTCTGTGAACAGCCAGCCTCTTTAGCTATGACCTTTTGTGTCTAGCCCTCCTTGTGCAAGGTGTCAATGGTCGTCTTTTGGACAGCTGTCAAGTCAGCAGTCTTCCCCATGATTGTGTTGCCTACAGCAGTGGTTCCCAACCAGGGGTACTAGGACCCCTGGGGGTACTTGGCCTTCCCACAGGGGGTACTTGAAAACACTCATGACACCATAGACTTACTAGTGAAATGAACATGAGGGGGTACTTCACGGGTACTCCAAGCAGTGCAAATTCTTTTTGGGGGTACAGTAACTGAAAAAGGTTGGGAGCCACTGGCCTACAGAACTAGACTGAGAGACCATTTAAAGGCACGTGCAGGTGTTTTGGGTAAATTAGCTGATTAGAGTGTGGCACCAGGTGTCTTCAATATTGAACCTTTTCACAATATAACATTTTTCTGAGATACTGAATTTGGGGTTTCCATTAGTTGTCAGTTATAATCATCCCAATTAAAAGAAATAAACACTTGAAATATATCAGTCTGTGTGGAATTAATGTATACATTATACAAGTTTCACTTTTTGAATGGAATTACTGAAATAAATCAACTTTTTGACGATATTCAAATTTTATGACCAGCACCTGTATAATACGTTTGTCTGGCGTTCGTATTCTATTTTACGTTTTAATAGTGCTCGTAAACATTTGATACGTTGTAATGGCGTTCATAAGATATGTTACGTTTGAATAATTTCGTAATGTATCATACGTTTTGGTGGCGCATTGTAATGTAACCTAATGTAACTTCACATATCATACGAAATCAGGTGCCATGGATTTTCGTAAAATAGTCTACGTAGGTTCCTGAGACCAGGTTGAGTTTTGGGATATGCCTACCAGTTCAGTGATGGCAGCTGCAATTTCTCTCAAATGATGACTTGCCTCTGGACTGAATGGAACTCCCTCATCACTCAGCTGTTTGTCTTTGTCAAATCAAACGTTCAAATAGGTAAAATGTGTTATAAATGTAATTTTAATGATAGGTAGGCTACTTTTCTTAAAATAAAACAACTAGGCAATAATAAATCAATGTTAACGAGTTGTATCAAGTTTGCTGTCATTTGGAAGTTCTAAAGGCTCAACACAAAGTAGTAGATTAGCTTACACAATGGGCATCACAATGCATTTCGCAGAATTCAAAAGTGTTAAGAGAGAAAGCTTGGCGTGTTTTCTTACCTAACTCCCCCAAATGCTCCAAAGCGACAAGAACAGCTGGAAAATCAGGCACTAAGCAAGATGCCATGTCAAATGTAAACTATGTGCGGAAAACTTGCTCTGTTTTATCAGTGTCCATTGCTTCCAAGTTTCAATAGTTCCACCCACCAAACCTGGGTCGGCATGGTAACTAACAGACACGAGACAAAAGTGAGAGTAAAACGAACTCAAACATGATATACAAGGGTAATAAGAAGGGTATGAGTCATGGCAGATATAACACGGTTGTACTTTTAAGCAATTATCCGATTTTATGGTTATCATTAAATTATTTTCCGATCAAAATAGAATTTGCCTTTTTTGACGGTATATACCAATATAATAAACTACTTCTCATGATCAAGATATTAATTGTTATAGCCACTTGACAATATTAATTAGCATAGTTACAAGTCAATTTCAGTGAGAGGATTTATAAAATCCAGGCAAATTTACATTAAATTCTGCTTGGAAACGTGCTGATACACTAGATGGCAGTGTAGGACAAGCAACAGCTCTCAGGACAAAACGGTCTGCCAAAACTGATAACTACTGCAGGCGGCAAAAGACAGCTATTTCTGCATAAATGATCTGCCATTTATGGCAGTGGACATATATGGCTGATCATGGACGTTTCATGGCCATTGGGACATGAATTTGGAAAGAATGTTACTGCATGTTTAGCGAGTACAGGTTCCTCCCCATCATATGTCTGGAATAGGGAGGAAAACAGTACAGCAAATATGGATTTCCAATGCTGAGGAATACGTTTCACACATCTCCACATACTACACATGCAGCAATACCGGTTCTTTGTGTCAGTCGTTTTTAAAAAGTGCTTATCCTTATTTACATTGTGGCCATTGATCTCAAATGGAAGGGAAATATTATGGAGTAACCGAAACCAATCCAAGTCTTTTCACATATCATTAAACTATTAAACACCCCTTTTACATTTCCATACTTATTTTTACAAGTAGGGGGCACTATGGATGTGTCTGTATGACTATGCTTGAAGGCTCAAAATCGCAGTGCTTTAGAGGAAAATAGATGGATTTGACTTGCATTACATTTTGGTCTTGATTCTTTCCTAGGCACAGAGCCTAGGAAAGAATACCTCACATACATGCATACATACATACTGTAAATATTTAATATCTAAAGTGCTTAAAACATTTTATTTTTACAAATTAACCAATGGAAGCTATAAACCTGGGTTTACATTGATTGCATGTGCAGTAATTGTTTTGGAATCTTTGATTCCCACACACCCATTTAACGTCCCATTCATAACATTGTTTACCCAGGGCAATGCCCTGTTCACTGCCCTGAGGCATTTGGATTCAATCTTTAGGCCAGATGGACGAGTGCTGCTTGCTGACCCTTCACGTCCAGCAGCATCTGGTCTCCCACCCAAGGACTGATCAGGACCAACCCTGCTTGACTTCAGAGGTGAACCAGCAGTGCAACACACTGTACCAACGTAATAGCTCTGTGGAATGTTTCTGATGCTTCTGACACTTCTAAATATAAACAATACAACTGCTGCTGACCTTCAGATAACTATTCATTTGCAGGCTTTTAAAGGAGTGATAAAATAGGCCAGCAGCCGTAGAACCCCACCCCCCACACCTGGGTTAAACACCATGCAGCAGGACTGTAGGGAGAGACACTGTCTTCTAACAGGCTGGGAAGAAGCTGTTCTCCCAGAGCCTTACACTCACTTCACCGTTGTCTTTGACGACCAGCACATTCAAAACTATAAGATCAGCAAAGGCTCAGGATAGCTCACTCAGTCAGACAGAGACCCCAAATCATAGCTCTTATCAAGTGGGGAGCTGAGAGAAGTACCTGAATAGAAACCTGGAATTTCACACAGAATAACAATACAAATATTCTCACTGTTTGTGTGTGTGTGTGTGTGTGTGTGTACATGCACTTGGGCCCGTGTTGATGTGTACAGTCTGTACATGTCTGAGAGGATGTGTGTTCTTCCCTGAACTGATTCTCTGGCTATCTGAAATTAAAGGAAGCATTTAGCAGTAGTAAAGATGTTGCCAGCCTGTCCCCAACCTTTGTGTCCTTAGGACCACTCCCTGATGAAAAAAGGTAGTATTTTCCTCCTTTGTTTATGCCATTTGCTGTGTTTGTGTGTGTGTGTGTGTGTGCGCGCTGTTTGCAGGACAAGACAGAATAATCAATTATGGGGCATGGTCATTGTGCATAATGAAAATGGTGGAATGAGATTTTAGCACATGGCAGGCAGGTCGTAGGATCTGTTACAACTCATGTGCATAATTTATTTCTAATTCAAGGTCAAGTACAAAAGACCAGGGTAAGTATGAGATCCCTATTCACTAACACCTCAATGTCAAACAGCTCCATTGTTTCCTGTAGCTGATATTAAGCTGTTCAACGTCTTCTTGAATATCACTTAGGAGGGTGATGTGTAAAATTAACCTTTGTAAATACAGCATTTACGATAAACGTTCCAGTAAAAGACGCATAAGCATGTACTATGTGTCAGGATTGTTAACTTGAGGGCCTCTCTGATTCCCACACTGTACATTTCAAACCGCCCTACTGTTAGTCTTACTATTATGCAACTGACTATGAACAAGCATTAATGTTGGTATTGTACATTTTACTACTTTGTGATCAAAGGTTTATACAACCTTGTGATTTACTCCAACAGCTTATCTGACAGAATGTTTAATGGTAATTGACATGCTTGGACACGCCCCCCCCCCACTGTTTTGGGCAGGCTTCAGCGTTCTACGTCACCGGCCTTCTGACACCACCGCCCTGCCCATCACATCATCCAGCACTCCTGTCTCCTTAATTGCACACACTTGATTCTCATCCAGTCATCATCCCCGTCATTTATATGTTCCCTCTCCCCTTGTGTTTGTGTGTGACTGTCTCTTCTGCAGCGACATCAGGCTTCCGTTCTTTATTCTTTTTCTATGTGACCTTTACTGTTGGGTCGAGATATTTACCTCTTGCCTGCCTGTGAGGTTACTATTAAATACTCCTTCAAGATACTCCTCCGTTCTGACTCCTCATTCGTTACGCCTGACAGAATTACGTACTAAACCATGGAGCCGAAATAGGAGCTCAAGGAGCACCCGGTGTTGCGGAACAGGTGAAGGAACATTCGGCCATGCTGGCCAGTCTAGGTGCAGCACCGCCTTGACAACACTGACCATAGCGGCGCCTAACTGAGCAAGCAGAACTCTGTAAGACCGGTAGTGCAGCCACCACCCCAACCACCCCGAACGACTATACCATCTACTGGCAGCGGGGTCTGGGTGGGCCCTGATAGACCACTACCGCTGCAGTCTTCAGGAGGACATCCTGAGGGAGCTAGCGTGTCGAGACGCCATCCTTCATTCGACCAACTAGTGAAGATGTCGATCCGTCTCGACAACTTGCTGACTGCACCGAAGACGTCCTGGAAAGGATCTGCCTGTTCCACCCCAACATCAGGACACCGCCGTCCCCAAGGACCTGGGGGTATCTGCGCTACCGGGCAGAGGGCGTGGACGTGTGGTGCGGAGAGCTTCCGAAAGGAGACAAGGCCGTTCCATAGTAGCACCTCGTTCACGCTCCGCTGGGTTGAGAGGCGGCAGGCAAGACACTTCCGTGTCACACCAGGTAGTCCATGCTTGCTCTCCTCTAGTTTCCCATCCCAGTACACCGTCCCTGTTAGGTTTCCCGGGTTTCCGCAGGCTACCCAATCTGGGGAAATAGTAGATTCAGGCACAGCTGGGAATTTCATGGATAGGTCGTTTGCCTTGCGCGCACGCATTCCCCTCAAGGTTCTCACCTGTCCTTTGCCTGTTAAAGCTTTAAACAACCGTCCGTAAGGGTCTGGTTTAGTCAGACGTTATAGAATCCCTGGATTCCTGTGGTGTCAAGGTAGGTGTTTGGGTGTTTTCCGTCTGCCATGGTGGAAAGTCCAGACAGTGTCCCCACCGTGCCAATCCCCACCCGAATACATAGATTTGGCACGGGAGCTTTTACAGGGTGCTGAATAAAATCACCATTCAGTTCAGGTACCCTCTCTCTCTAATCTCAGTGGAGGTGGAGAAGATGCACGAGGCTCCCTTTTTCAGAAAATTGGATCTTAAGAGTGCTTATAACCTGATAGGCATCCAGGAAGGGGACGAGTGGAAAAGAGGCCTTCAGCACTACCACTGGCCACAGTGAGTACTTAGTGATGCCGTACGGGTTAATGAATGCTGCATCAGCCTTTCAATCCTCCATCAGCGATGTGTTTAGGGAAATGTTGAGTTGTGGTGGGTGTATATTGATGACATCTTGATACACTGCTACCCGCGTTGTTTCGTTGGAGAGTAAAGTGATTGTGAGACTGTTGGAGCATGTATGTCAAAGCCGAGAAGTGAGAAGTGTTCTTCCAGTGGTCCACTTTCTTCCTTGGGTACTGTTTTTCCAGCGCAGTCATGGCTATGGAGGAACCGCGCATTGATCCCGTGTGTAATTGGCCAACCCCAACCACAGTAAAGGGAGAGCAACGATTTTTAGGCTTCGCCAATTACTAAAGAAGGTTTATCTGGGGCTTTAGCCAGGTTGCTGCTCCGATCACCTCTCTCCTTAAGGGTGGGCCAACCAGGTTGCGGTCCCTCCTCCAGTCATCCTGGTATCAGACGGATGGTGCGCGCCCTGGTAAGTACTGGTGGCCCGCCTTATTTAAGGATGTGAGGGTGTACGTCTCTTCCTGCTCAGTGTGTGCCCCCAAAGCAAGGCACCCCGACAGCTACCATTGGGTAAGTCACACCCCTTGCCCATCCCACAATGACCATGGTCTCACCTTTCCATTGATTGTACTCTGTGCACTCCGTGCGCTCCATCATTGACTCGAGGCGCTGGGTGGGGGGGGGCCTCCAGTACCTTGTTGAGTGGGAGGGGTACTAAAGGAACTGGATTTTGACCTGTTTTAGATTAATTCCAAATAGGCAATTAATTAATGTAACAAATGAACTTAATTTATAAAGAGAGTATTACAATTACAGTACAAGTATCCAAGATAAAAGTTCTCTGGAGATTGAAGATGTTTGCAAGAGCAAACATGCAGACAGAAGTGAGGAAAATGCTAGAGAGAGCTTTCCCAAACTCCACTCTGGTTTATATCTCCAAACCAAATGTGTGGGGGTTGGTTTACTGACCTAAGGATAACAAACTAGTCCTGAAGAATAGATCCCTTATCAATTAAAGACACATTCCAATCTGTTCTGGGGCCATCTCATATAATAGAGTAGTGTTATCTTGAGAAGCAACCAAACTAGGCAATAACAAGCAAACCTTTTGTCGCTGCATTCACACGTTACCAAAACATCTGTTAACTGTAGACATTCCAATGATTGCCTACTAGGATAGAAATTAAGTACATAGGTACACATGTCTATAATACAAACCCAATTCCAAAAAAGTTGGGACAATGAACAAATTGTGAGATTCACAAATCTCATAAACTTATATTTAATTCACAATAGAATATAGATAACAAATTGAATGTTGAAAGTGAGACATTTTGTAATGTCATGCCAAATATTGGCTCATTTTGGATTTCATGAGAGCTACACATTCCAAAAAAGTTGGGACCGGTAGCAATAAGAGGCCGGAAAAGTTAAATGTACAGATAATGAACAACTGGAGGACCTATTTGCAACTTATTATGTCAATTGGCAACATGATTGGGTATAAAAAGAGCCTCTCAGAGTGGCAGTGTCTCTCAGAAGTCAAGATGGGCAGAGAATCACCAATTCCCCCAATGCTGTGGCAAAAAATAGTGGAGCAATATCAGAAAGGAGTTTCTCAGAGAAAAATTGCAAAGAGTTTAAAATCATCATCTACAGTGCATAATATCATCCAAAGATTCAGAGAATCTGGAACAATCGCTGTGCGTAAGGGTCAAGGCCGGAAAACCATTACTGGGTGCCTGTGATCTTCGGGCCCTCAGACAGCACTGCATCACATACAGGAAGGATACTGTAATGGAAATCACAACATGGGCTCAGGAATACTTCCAGAAAACATTGTCGGTGAACACAATCCACCGTGCCATTCGCCGTTGCCGGCTAAAACTCTGTAGGTCAAAAAAGAAGCCGTATCTAAACAGGATCCAGAAGCGCAGGCGTTTTCTCTGGGCCAAGGATAATTTAAAATGGACTGTGGCAAAGTGGAAAAGTGTTCTGTGGTCAGACAAATCGAAATTGAAGTTCATTTTGGAAAACTGGGACGCCATGTCATCCGGACTTAAGAGGACATGGACAACCCAAGTTGTTATCAGCGCTCAGTTCAGAAGCCTGTATCTCTGATGGTATGGGGTTGCATGATTGTGTGTGGCATGGGCAGCCTACACATCTGGAAAGGCACCATCAATGCTGACAGTTATATCCAAGTTCTAGAACAACATATGCTCCCATCCAGACGTCATCTCTTTCAGGGAAGACTTTGCAATTTCCAACATGACAATGCCAGACCACATACTGCATCAATTACAATGTCATGGCTGCATAGAAGAAGGATCCGGGTACTGAAATGGCCAGCCTGCAGTCCAGATCTTTCACCCATAGAAAACATTTGGCGCATCATAAAGAGGAAGGTACGACAAAGAAGACCTAAGACAGTTGAACATCTAGAAGAATTAGACAAGAATGGGACAACATTCCTATTCATAAACTTGAGCAACTTGTCTCCTCAGTCCCCAGATGTTTGCAGTCTGTTATAAAAAGAAGAGGGGATGCCACACAGTGGTTAACATGGCCTTGTCCCAACTTTTTTGAGATGTGTTGATGCCATGGAATTTAAAATCAACTTATTTTTCCCTTAAAGTGATACATTTTCTCAGTTTAAACATTTGATATGTCATCTATGTTGTATTCTGAATAAAATTTTGAAATTTGAAACTTCCACATCATTGCATTCAGTTTTTATTCACAATTGTACAGTGTCCCAACTTTTTTGGAATTGGGTTTGTAAATAATGAAGAATCACTGAATATGTAAACAAACATAAAAGCAACAGACATTGGGGACAACAAAGCTACAGACTGGCAGAGGGCGAAAACGACTGTCCACTGACCGAGATGACCATCAACTAATTTGAATGTCACTCAACAACCATAGGATGACATCAAGTGACCTACAAAAAGAATGGCTAACAGCAGCTGGGGTGAAGTGCATGGCAAGGATGGTTCGAAACAGGCTTCTAGAGGCAGGGCTGAAGTTGTGCAAAGCTAGAAAAAAAAGCCCTTCATCAATGAGAAGCAATGAAGAGCCAGGCTGAAGTTTGCAAAAGACCATAAGGATTGGACCGTAGAGGAATGGTGTGAGGTAATCTTCTCTGACGAGTCACATTTTCAGCTTTGCCCAACACCTGGTCATCTAATGGTTAGACTGAGACCTGGAAAGTCCTACAAGTCTTGCATCCACTTTGAAATTTGGTGGAGTATCGGTGATGATTTGGGGATGCTTCAGCAAAGACTGGAATCGGGCAGATTTGTCTTTGTGAAGGACGCATGAATCAAGCCAAGTACAAGGTTATCCTGGAAGAACACCTGCTTCCTTCTGCTCTGACAATTTTCCCCAACTCTGAGAATTTGTTTTTCCAGCAGGATAATTCTCCATGCCACACAGCCAGGTCAATCAAAGTGTGGATGGAGGACCACCAGATCAAGACCCTGTCATGGCCAGCCCAATCTCCAGACCTGAACCCCATTGAAAACCATTGGAATTTGATCAAGAGGAAGATGGATGGTCACAAGCCATCAAACAAAGCCGAACTACTTGAATTTTTGTGCCAGGAGTGGCATAAAGTCACCCAACAGAAATGTGACAGACTGGAAGAGAGCATGCCAAGTCGCATGAAAGCTGTGATTAAAAATCAGGGTTATTACACCATATACTGATTTATGAACTCTTCCTAAGTTAAAACATTAATATTTAGTTGTTGAAAAATGAATATGAATTAGTTTTCTTTGCATTATTTGAGGTCTGAAAACAATGCATATTTTTTTTGTTATTTTGACCAGTTGTTGTTTTCTATAAATAAGTACTCTAAATGACAATATCTTTATTTGGAATTTGGGAGTAATGTTGTCAGTAGTTTACAGAATGAAACAAAACTGTTTATTTTACTTAAACACATACCTATGAATAGTAAAACCAGAGAAACTGATCATTTTACAGGGGTCTCTTAAAATGTTCCAGAGCTGTATATATATTCCCTCTTCTCCCATTGTTTTTGTGTGTAATTATCTCCTCTTTATTATTTTCTAGGAGTCCTTTACTGTTGGGTTGAGTAATTTACCTCTTGCCTGTGAGGTTACTATTAAATACTCCTTCAAGATGCTCCTCTGTTCTGACTCCTCATTCGTTAGGCCTGACAACTATATAATAAGCAATACAAATACTGACCCAACTGTATCTCAAAACACAGGGAAATTATACTAATCCAATTGCTCTGGCAAAAATAAAAATGTATTAGCATCTAAATTATTGGAAACCCAGATTTCAGTCCTCAATAAAGTTAGTTAAAAACAAATTACCAGGTTAAACTTACACTCAAATAATCATATAAATCTAAACATTTTATTGAGTCAACAAAAAACATAATTTTTAATTATTTAATTCAAAACATGTGCCACAATCATAGGCACCCCTATAAAATCTTATGAACAACATGTAATTGATATACAGTGGGTATATAAAGTTTTTTTGATGTACAGCATGAAATCAAAACACATAAAATCTGACTTTTCTGACTGGAATCATATTCTATGGTCTGATTTGACTCTATGGTCTGATTTGACTCAAACCCACCAGAGGTGGGTTTGACCACTGTGAAAGGGTGGATCTGTGATTCTGTTTACTTCCAAAGGTACTGGGAACCTTTTAGGATACAGTGTTGTGAAAAAATATTTGCCCCCTTCCTGATTTCCTCTCCTGTTGCATATTTGTCGCAATTAATTGTTTCAGACCATTTTACAAAATGTAATATATCTTTGGAACTATTCTGAAGTGGACTCTTGTGTTTTGGATCATTATCCTGCTGCATAACCCAATTACACTTCAACTTCAGATCACGGGCTGATGACCTGACATTCTCCTTCAGAATATTCTGGCAGGTAGTAGAATTCATGGTTCTTTCAATGATGGCAAGTCCTCCAGGCCCTATTGATGGGTTGGAGTGGGTACAGTGAGGCTCAGACCTTCCAGGCTCTGAAACAACAAAGCATTGCCACACCACCCCACTACCACTACCATGTTTGACTTTTGGGAGGATTTTCTTATCTTGAAATGCAGTGTTTATTTTATACCAGAAATAACAGAACCTGTGTCCCCGTGGGGGAAAATACTTTCACAGCACTGTACATGGCTATATGGACTCCAAGCACAACAAGATTTTAGAACAATACCTGTCTGCCTCTGCCAGGATGCAAAAAATGGATTGTCATTGTCAGCAGGACAATGATCCAAAGCATTTCTTCAAATCCACCCAAAAATTGTTCACTGACCATTGGGATCAAGCTTTTGCAATGGCCGTCACAGTACTCAGACCCAAATTCCATTAAAAACCTTTGGGGTGAGCTGAAGAGGAGAGCCCACAAGTGAGGACCAAGGACTCTGAGGGATGTGGGGAGTTTCTTTATTGATAAAAGGTCTCCAATCCCATCGTGTGTTCTCCCACCTTTTCAATAAAATATAGGAGATGACTCAGAGTGTAAGACCGACTCCCTGTTCACCTGTCATTTCACATCCTCAGCCTCCAGAACACAGCGTACTTCATTCTCAATTAAGGCAGCTCACACCCCATTTCCAGAATATTAATCACATGTTCACCCACCTGGTTTTCATTAGTTGTTCCCTATTTAGTTTAGTTTGATGCTCCTTTTTCTCTGTGAGGTGTTGTTTTGTATTCCTACGATATGCTAAGCCTTTTCTATAGAGTGCTTTTTGATTATTAGCTTTTCCTGTGTACCGACCAGTCTTCCTGCCTGTTTATTCTCAACCCTGTTTTGAGCCTGCTTGATATTGTACCTATGCCTTTCTGCTCTGCTGTGTATTGACCATTGCCTACTGCTGATTGGATTTTGAATTAAACCTACGCTCTGTGTAGAGAACCACTCCACCATCTGGGTCCATGTCGTTTTCTTACACAGAGCTGTTTTGGCAAAGGAAGGGTGACCAAATGATCAAATGCAGGATAACTGTGGCACACAGAAATCATCTTTTTTCTTTCTGGACAATTTTTCACTTCAGGTCAGATTCAAATGATAAGTTCAGTCTGATTAAAAACAATGTAATTTTTTCATAGCCTTTATATTCAGCTCTGTAAAAAATTAAGAGACCACTGCACCTTTTTCTTTCCTTTCCAAAAAAGTTGAAGGGCCAAAAGTTCTGGAAAGCAATGAATATATATATTTTCTTGTTATTTGTTTAAAAACACTGGCATAAGATGCTGATCCACAAATCCACTAATAAACAATTAATTGATCACGATCTTGCAAATGCCAATTCAGTGTCTGGACTTAAATCGCATCAAAAATGTGTTCTCTAATCTCGAAATGGTTCAGTGTTAACCTTACAAGGAGAAGGCGCTGGAGTTTTGAAAACAGTGGCATTATTTTTAAGGTATATTTTCTAATGCATTTGTAAATTACTTGTAAAACAAAAAACTTTCAGCAATTTTATTTACATTATTAGTAAATAATATCAGGTTATAGTCTAGAGAAATGATATATAAATAATCTCACAGAAGTTAATAGATGCTGTATTGCCCATGAGGCACCTTTAATTTATGTTTGTTTGTCTAACAGCACATTTTGAAGTACCCTACTGTGATTTAATTGTGCATGGTGTTACAGCATTGACTCCTCTCATTAACTAAATACCTAGTGCATTGCATGTGACATTACAATGGCATCGATCTGAAGAAAAGCATATCCGGGTTCAAATACTATTTAAAATCTCTCAGACAAATTATTTGGCTTTAGCTTGCTTATGGTGCAAGGTATCTGAGATTTAACCTCGCAGGACTTTCCTGTTAGTCAATTTGTTTTACACAAGCTCAATTGATGACAGCTAAAGTTATTGAATGATTACACATAATATGTAACCCAGGAAGGTCTGGATAAAATATTTAAAAAGGAGCATCTGTAAGGCAGGCAGAGGCAGAGAGTCAGACAGGACAGTGGAGCCACAGTCAGTGTGGTGTGCCTGGAGCCCAAGCTGTCATCTCAAATAATCCCCATCTGCTGTGGTACACAATAAAGGGAGTTCTAGACTAGCCATTATGCCACGCCACCACTGCTGTCTGGATAAACTAGCCTCCACAGTGGGAAATCCAAACTAGCTATGCAGATCGGTCCGTCTTTCACTTTCATCTAAAATCTTTAAGAAATCCTCCTCGTCACAGAGCTCTCTGTTAATCCTACAAAAAAGTGGAATGACACTCTCAATGCAGCACAGCAAAACTGCTTTGAAAGTACTGATTGGACTGTGTTCTCAGAAATGCGACACTGGATAAAGCTTTATCAGATTTGTTTTTTTATTGGTGGGGATACAGTTGTCCCTTCAAAAACATTTTTTAAGCCCTGGATTACAAAGGAAATGAAAGTTGTTATGAAATGCATAGAACTGAAGTCAAACAGGCAAAGCATAAAGGTCATACAAAGAGAGGGTTGAAGAACTAACATTAGGTAGGGCCTAAAAACCTTTTTAGTCTACCCATCAACCTCAATAAGGTCAATCAAAAAAGGACATCTCTTTGAATTTAAAGAGTCTGATCTCTGTTTACTCAAAATGTTTGAGTGTGAATGTCAGTATTGGGAAGGATGAGCTTTTGCGAGTACTGTTATCTTAAGCTAAAGGAAGTTGATTTGGTTCTAAAAGCACAAGATGCTGTTCATAGGGTATTAAAATGAATACCAAGCAGGGAAGCCACTGGCCCAGATTATATCAGCAACCATGTTCTGAAGTGCTGTCACAAGGACATTTTAGGTGTACTCACTGAGAGAGCAAACAGTACCAGGTCTGTGGAAGTGCATCATCTCATGCCCAGTGGCCAATAAGACTCATCTTGATGTCCTTAATTATTACTTGTCTAGTTGCATTAACATGTGTCATAATACAAATATTTGAGCCCTTGGTTCTCTACCACAAACAAAAAATAATGTTTGAGACATTATAGACCCTCTTCAATTTGCCTACAAGCAGCAGGGAGTCATGACTCAATCCCATTTTGTGAAGCCTAAATCTTTTGGTCGGATATTATATTTTGACATTTACATTGCTTTTAAGAGCCCGCACCAGACATTTTTTGGTGGGAAATACATTTTATGTAATTCCTTCTAAAACGATTAATCACATGCTTTACCATAATATAGATGTCAGAATTATCCAGGCCCTTCCCTTCACTAGCTCATTAGAGGACATTTCTATGGTTGTAATTTCAAAGATGGAATAGAAAGCGAGACAAAAACAGACTGCAAATCTCAAAGATGTTTAAGCCTCCCTGACTTAATGTCAATGTGTGCATGTCTCTTACTTGAGAATTTACATGCTACATGGTTATACACTCCTCCCCACACAATACAACATGGTTGAATACAAAAAAATTTACAATATTCAGAAACTATGATTGATTGAGATATGACATATTTAGATATATTTCTGTACCACACCCACAACTTGGAGGAATCTCTTAAGTGTGAGGATGGTGGAAACAGTTGCGAGGACATCAGCGATGAAGGGCTGAACAGTATTATGATAATTTTGAACTAAGGTACATTTGAGAAATGTCTGTCTTTCCATTTGGCTGATATGTAGATCTTTACTTTGATTGTGACACACATGTCTGTATAATATCAGAGGATTATTAGGTATTTGGGCCATGTCCTCCTGCCTAGAAGAAGGGTATCAGTCTTTTGTTCCTCAGGAATGTGGGGGAGCTGGTATTTGCATAGGGGGCATCTATTGTCTGTCCAGATGCTGTAAGAACTCTTAGAATTGAAGAAGTTACTTATGGCGGGAAGGAGAGCTGTCCTTTGTGTGAAGCTTAGGTAAACACTACAGTAAACATTATGGCAGGAAGGATAAGGTGGGGGAAGATAGCATTTGACTTGTGTGATAGAACAAAGGTGTTTGATTGACATGAGACAGATGGCAGCATCTTACCACACCCCTTTTTCTATGTAATAAATACTGTTGAAGGACATGTTTTGAGTTAGAGACTCCTCAGACGATTATGTGTGTGTAAGCGGTTGACGCATCTCTCATAATAGTCTCTGTGCATAATAGTTAATAAAACGGTTATAATGTACAAAGAGAACTTTGTCTCAGTGTCCCTTACTCCGAGTGTCGATACATGGAATGCATGGCTACCCCTAGGGATATGGAAACCTTTTTGGCTACCCTTATGGATATGGAAACATTTTTGGCTACCCCTATGGATAACGAAACCTTTTTGGCTACCCCTATGGATATGGAAACCTTTTTGGCTACCCCTATGGATATGGAAACCTTTTTGGCTACCCCTATGGATATGGAAACCTTTTTGGCTACCCCTATGGATATGGTAACCTTTTTGGCTACCCCTATGGATATGGAAACCTTTTTGGCAACCCCTATGGATACAAGAACAAATACAGAATCAACGTCAAAATCCAGCGGTGACGTGACTGAAATTTTTTATTCACCATTTAGATATGAAAATATCTGAAATTGCTTTCTGTCATGACATCTGTGCATATAACGAAATGTGTCTTCTAAAACTTTCACTTATAGTCCCAAAGGCATAAATAATAAAGTCAGGCACTTCGTGTTGAGAGTAGATGATACAAACAGACATTTGAATGTGACTGGTTTGCTGTTTATAATGACCAATGGCACAAATGTGCAGCCCTGGAAGATGAAGACATTTGTATTGAGTTACAAGCTCCAGTTCACTTTCCTATTTCAGAGCATAGTCACATGATCGGTCCCCATGGTGACAACACCAGTCCTTTGTTGAGAGATTTTTTCTCACTTGCAGAAACATACCATTTACATATTTCCCATGATAGAGGCCTAGGATGACTGCTACAGTTGCTACTTCCTGGTTCCCAAAAGAAGTGGGATTTTTTGTACAATTCTAGACATAAGGACTCTTAATTGGTTTGTCAGAGTCTACAAATTCAGAATGCTGACTCTGAAGGATGACATGTTCAAGACTGGGTGATTTCCACCTGTTTGAACACATCCTTTTACCTATTGTACATCCAAGGCTCTTATTGTCCTCATTGCTCATCATGCCTCAGGGCTTTTTTGGCTCTTCCATGTGCCATGTGCATACAATACTGTGCTCTTATTTACTATACTGTATATTACTGTACATTAATGGACTGTTTATTACTGTGCTGTAAAATACTATAATGTAATAACTGGCTGTACTGTAATTACAAATGTCCACATTTAACAAATTTAATTTTAAAACATTTTCATCTAGGTGAATGATATTTTGATGAAACCGGTTAAAAGTAGGGTGACCGAAGTATTAAAAAGAACTTTAGCTCATACAAAGAGAGTTGTTAAATTATTGTCCCTCACTCTGTCAAACACTAGAATTCAGGAGGCAGCCAATATTCTACATAAAATACAGCCTGAAATGTAATACACCAATGTTAGTGTCTTAACATCTTAATAATGTAATGTAATGTAATATTGTAAATATGAACAGCCTTTAAACCATCATCACATTTAATCACATGGCTTTTTGTTAACCGAATGTAAGCCTACTCAAGCAGAACTTATTACCATATACTAGTAACTAACGTTCTTTTACCTTTGGTGTGACTGGTAGGCTACTTACCAGGAGTAGTGTCACTGGATGCCATAGTGTAAATGTAACACACAATTCTCTGAAGAATGAAAACAATTAGATTTGAGAGGACAGGCTTTGAGAGTACACAACTTCAAATAATTGCTTTCTCAATTGAGGACAACAATTGAATGGGTCTTGCCAGGAAGTCAAGCCTGAAGACTGATGCTTTTAAGAAAAATGCTGAAGTTACAGTGGATATTGCAAGTGCATTACAATGGTTCGGAATTTCCGTAACCAACAAACACCAAAATAAAGCTGGACAGTTAAAGTAGAAGACCAGAGATGTAAGTAAGGTTCAATAATTTATTGAAGGAGTTAAGTTTTCCTTATCTTTTCAAAACAAAGTAGTGTCTCACAAAACCAACAAAACAGGTGATACGAAATGTGAAACAAAATCTTTTGGTATTTAGCTGTGTAAAAACACAACAAAGATTATCAGAACATCTCAATAAGCAATTACTGTTCTGACTAGTCCTGTACATGCAGGAGGAGATAAAGTAGACTAGAGCTGTCATAAACTACATAATTAGCACTACTCAGAGCATGCTGACAGCTGCTGTTCTTCCTCAGGCATCACGTCTACTCTCCCCCATGTCAGCTCCAAAATGAGCTCAAAGCTGTTGAGCTCCCACCCGGAGGGTGCTTAACTAGGGCAGAGACAATATAGTAGTTAACAGGGGTTAAATTGGGTGGGGGCCAGCCGGAGCTGAGGTGGAAATGAGACCTATAGTGGTGCTGAGCTCCCAAACTTACACCGGGCAACAGTTTAACTTCCAGATACAACTGGGACTATTTTCTTTGGTCACTTGGACCTGTAACCCTGTAGTAGGTTAATATTTTGGAGGGAACTGTCGGACATCCCTATGGGACTCACCGTAATTGGCCCCATCGTAGTTCTGGGACCAGGGGTTACAACCAGGGGTTCAATGGGGCTGAGGCATGGTGCTCTACTGCTGGTACTCTAGGGCTGCTCCTGGACGTCCTGGGCGCACCTCCTCTGTAGGAACCTCAGGGTCATCAGCTCTCACCACAACTGATGGGCGGCAAAGTCCTCCCAGGCCACGGGACTTCTCGTTGGTGTCAATATCGCTGCTGGGATGTACTGTCTTAGGGGATTGCTTCCTGGAAGTACTAAAAGTCTTTGGCTCTTCCTGACACTGTTGTTGGAAGCGTTCTTTACCCTGGCCCTAGCATTCTCCCGTTTCCCTGCTGAAGCGATGTTCCTCTGATGTTCTTACTCATTGGGGCATAGGCACCGGTCTAGTCGTCCTTAATGCGAACCCGACCATTGTGGATCGGGGCCTCACCAAAAGGTGCCTGGTAGCTCCCATGACTTGTTCTCCATCCCTCCTGTTGTGCAACCCACTTCTCTGCTCTGACAGGCCTGAGGGAGACCGGAGACGACTTGTCATGGATCCTTCTCAGGGATGTTGGGGAGTCCACCCATCTGTTGGACAGTTGAGTGGTGGAATGGAACATTTCAGTCATCTGGCACAGTTGGTCTGCAGCCTGGGATCCTTCCTGCCAAACCATCTGCGGCATATCTGGGGGCAACTCCCAGAGACACTCGTAAGTGACGATGGTCTCCATGACAATCTGGATCCCTTTTCTTCATTGCAGTCTTGATCAACATGAAAAGCTGGGGAAGTGGAGGGTCTCCTTCCGCGATAAGTCCAGTCATGGAAGCGTTAAGCCCTCTGTCTTGGGTTGAGCTGAAATCAGGGCAATGATTTTTGCCTTGAGGATCGGGTAGTCTGTGGCAGCTCCTTACTCTTAGGCTTTTTAAATATATTCTAGATTCTGTGTATATATATATATATATATATATAATATAATTTTTTTACATATATATTTTACATATATATATTTTTTTTATATTTTACCCCAATTATATACACTGCCAATTTTATAATGTCCAGTTCATGATTATTGCCTCACAACAACTCCATAGCAAGTACGGGATAGTTGAAGAATGAGACATGTTTCCTCAAAGCACATCTGCTCAATCAGGATGTTTATGCTGTTACACACTCACCAAGGAGAATGTTCCCAGGCCCCTGATTCACTTCAGCGCCATGTGACAGGACACCTCTGTCTGACATTCCTCCTGTCCTGCCTGGGCTGCGCTGAGCCAAATGGTGCCACCCTATGCTGGACCCGTAGGCATTGTCTGTGTGCCGTGACTAGAGCTTGACCACCTGGGCACAATCACGCTACATTGATGCAGCTGTACAGTGATGCAATGACTAAGACCACTGTACCACCCAGGGGCTAAGGACTCAATGTTGACATATTTCTATGACGAAGTATGTTAGTAAACTGTATTCTCTTTTTGAAACAATGAAAAGTATATTGTATATTGCGGCTGTTTGTCAGATATCCAACATTCCATGAACAACTCTTAACCATAACCAGGGTATTTTGCAGAGAAAATTGTTTGAGGCATGATACAGGTCATGTCATCAACGACATGTTTCCTTTGTTATACCAGGCAAAGAATTTAAAAGAATGATAAATCACCCTTTTTCTTGACTAACAATATGAACTTACTGTCAGGGTATTCTGAGACAGTATCAAAATCACAGCTATATTGCCGTTATCATTTTATGCCAACTGATTCTGTGTGTAATAGTGATACTGTATCTCTAGTGATAGTTACTAGGTTTCCTGATGTATGTGTATTTGGAATGATGATCAATCCAGAGGTCAGTCAAAACCGTATTATACTGTTATAAGACATAGCACCCAGAGTTTTGACTGAGAATAAGAATAAGCCCATTTCACTCGCTCAGTTGATTTACATCCTGGGATATGACAGATATTGTGAGTCATTCAATTTCAGCTCGACTAATCTAAGTCCATGTTTAATTGCTAAAAGAGCACTCCAGACTCTTTAAAATTGCCTGTGCTGCTCACTGAACCTGCTAAGCACTTTATTCCATCTGCATCTGTATATCTGGTGTATATCCTCATACATGCACCTTATCTCTCTGTATACAATGCTGCTTGAAAGTATGTAAACCCTTTGTGCAATTATAGATTTTTAGTGTTCCCCATGAAAACACACCATGCTGAGTGGAAAGGAGATCTCAGAGGACATCAGCAATAAGGTAGCGAGAGCACATCAGTATGAGGATGGCTGTACAACCATCTCAAAATGATTTCAGCTCCATCAGTCCACTGAGAGGCAAATCATTTACAAATGGAAAGCATTTAACATGTCAGTAGCTCGACCTACAAGTGGTTGCCCTTCCAAAATATCCCCAAGAGCCACAAGAAAAATAAGAAATCAGGTAAATGCCAACCAAAACAAAACATCTTGAGATTTGCAGACCTTGCTTGCTGCATTTCAGGTTACTGTGCATGCTTCAACAATAAGAACATGGAATTTAAATGGTATTCGTGGGACGTTTGATAGGAACCAAACTGCCCATAATAACTTTGCCAGAAACCTACTGCGCAAACCTGAAGGTTTTTGGAAGTCCGTTCTGTGGACAGATTAGACCAACATTCTGTCTTTTTGGTCACAGTTGTTAAAAATTGTCTACTTTTGATCTGTGAACAAAATCATAAAACCAGAAAGTTAGGGGTGCCCATCTTTATAAGCATGAGTTAGGGTTACAGATGTTACCGTCTGTAGATGGTACATGTTTTCTGACAAACAAATGATGACAAAGTATTCTATTATTTTATGGCAAAATCCATAGGAGGCGGTCAGTGATCATATAGGCAACCAATGGTTCTCAGACCCCACAGCCTGGACATCTTCCAAACAGAAATGTGTATCTTTCACTCTATCCTTGTATGGTCTTGTAGTGTCCAAGGGTCTATCAGTGAGTCTTATGAGTCTCTTATATATTTAAGAGTCACTTCTGATCTGGTCATCCTTTTCCTCTGGACCTGGTCTTTGATGTAGACCTGGAGATTCTTGAACAGAATGTCAGGCATGTATCAGTCAAGGACCTAAAGCTGGGCAAAATTGGTTCTTCCAACAAAACAACAACCCAAGGCATTCAAGCAAATCTGCACATTTGGGTGTGTCTGGAAATGAGATTACCTTTGAAAGAAAAGCTTCACTGCTTTTAAAAGTTTATTACACTCTGAGGATAACAACTGTTATACACGTTGTGCCAACATGTCGGTTGGATTATCTTGGGCTTGTTTAGCTGAGAGAGAGCTGAACAGAGTTCTGTTTCTTCCAAATTTGTTAACCAATCAAAATAATGTTTTTGTTTCACCCACACAACTGTGCACATGACATTCAAGGCTGATTGTTAGCATTTAGCCGCCAAAAATAATGACTTTTGATGTTAGGTCAGCTGCAAATGTCTGAAAGTTTTCTACCTAAAGCCTTTAGGCAACTGTGATTCTGTCATTGCTATTACATGTAACAACATTACTACTTCAGGCATTGATGTTTGTTTAAAAAGGGATGCCTCTTGTATGGATAATGTCCTTTAGACAATCTAATATGTTAGGTAGCTAACACCCCCTCCAAGAACTGCCACCCCCTCCAAGAACTGCCACCTTAACGTGGTGGAGGGGTTTGAGTACCCGAGTGACCCTAGGAGCTATGTTGTCTGGGGCTATATGCCCCTGGTAGGGTCTCCCAGGGCAAACAGGTCTTAGGCGACGGGTCAGACTAAGAGCGGTTCAAACCCCCCTTAATGAAGAACAACATTATGAGTACCGTGACGTCGCCCGGTATGGCGCAGCCGGGGCCCCACCCTGGAGCCAGGCCCGGGGTTGGGGCTCGTATGCGAGCGCCTGGTGGCCGGGCCTTCCCCCATGGGGCCCGGCCAGGCTCAGCCCGAACGGGTGACGTGGGGCCGCCCTCCCGTGGGCTCACCACTCACAGGAGGGACCATAAGGGGCCGGTGCGAAGAGGATCGGGCGGCAGTCGAAGGCAGGGGCCTAGACAACCCGATCTCTGGACACAGAAACTAGCTCTAGGGACGTGGAATGTCACCTCGCTGGCGGGGAAGGAGCCTGAGCTAGTGCGTGAGGTTGAGAGGTTCCGATTAGAGGTAGTCGGGATCACCTCTACGCACGGCTTGGGCTCTGGAACCACACTCCTTGAGAGAGGATGGACTCTTCACCACTCTGGAGTTGCCCATGGTGAGAGGCGGCAGGCTGGTGTGGGTTTGCTTATAGCTCCCCAGCTCTGCCGCCATGTGTTGGAGTTTACCCCGGTGAACGAGAGGGTCGTTTCCCTGCGCCTACGGGTCGGGGATAGGTCTATCACTGTTGTTTGTGCCTACGGGCCGAACGGCAGTGCAGAGTACCCGACCTTCTTGGAGTCTCTGGGAGGGGTGCTGGAAAGTGCTCCGACTGGGGACTCTATTGTTCTACTGGGGGACTTCAACGCCCACGTGGGCAACGACAGTGACACCTGGAGGGGCGTGATTGGGAGGAACGGCCCCCCTGATCTGAACCCGAGTGGTGTTCAGTTATTGGACTTCTGTGCTAGTCACAGTTTGTCCATAACGAACACCATGTTCAAGCATAAGGGTGTCCATCAGTGCACGTGGCACCAGGACACCCTAGGCCGCAGGTCGATGATCGACTTTGTTGTCGTCTCATCTGACCTGCGGCCGTATGTCTTGGACACTCGGGTGAAGAGAGGGGCGGAGCTGTCAACTGATCACCACCTGGTGGTGAGTTGGATCCGATGGCGGGGGAGAAAGCTGGACAGACTCGGCAGGCCCAAGCGAACTGTAAGGGTCTGCTGGGAACGTCTGGCCGAGTCTCCTGTCAGAGAGATCTTTAACTCCCACCTCCGGCAGAGCTTCGACTGGATCCCGAGGGAGGTTGGAGATATTGAGTCCGAGTGGACCATGTTCTCCACCGCCATTGTCGAAGCGGCCGCTCGGAGCTGTGGCCGTAAGGTCTCCGGTGCCTGTCGAGGCGGCAATCCCCGAACCCGGTGGTGGACACCGGAAGTAAGGGATGCCGTCAAGCTGAAGAAGGAGTCCTATCAGGCCTGGTTGGCTTGTGGGACTCCTGACGCAGCTGACGGGTACCGACAGGCCAAGCGGGCTGCAGCCCGGGTGGTTGTGGAGGCAAAAACTCGGGCCTGGGAGGAGTTCGGTGAGGCCATGGAGAAGGACTATCGGCTGGCCTCGAAGAGATTCTGGCAAACCATCCGGCGCCTCAGGAGAGGGAAACAGTGCCCTACCAACGCTGTTTACAGTAGAGGTGGGCAGCTGTTGACCTCAACTGAGGATGTCGTCGGGCGGTGGAAGGAATACTTCGAGGATCTCCTCAATCCCGCTGTCACTTCTTCCATTGAGGAAGCAGAGGATGAGGGCTCAGAGGTGGACTCGTCCATCACCCGGGCTGAAGTCACTGAGGTGGTCAAGAAACTCCTCGGTGGCAAGGCACCGGGGGTGGATGAGATCCGCCCTGGGTACCTCAAGTCTCTGGATGTTATGGGGCTGTCTTGGTTGACACGCCTGTGCAACATCGCGTGGCGGTCGGGGACAGTGCCTCTGGGATGGCAGACCGGGGTGGTGGTCCCTCTTTTTAAGAAGGGGGACCGGAGGGTGTGTTCCAACTATAGGGGGATCACAATGGATCACAATGGATTGCCCAACCAATCCACATGTGTTTTGTGGATTTGGAGAAGGCATTCGACTGTGTCCCTCGCGGCATCTTGTGGAGGGTGCTTGGGGAATATGGGGTCCTGGGTCCTTTGCTAAGGGCTGTCAGGTCCCTGTACAACCGAAGCAGGAGCTTGGTCCGCATTGCCGGCAGTAAGTCAGACTTGTTCCCAGTGCATGTTGGACTCCGGCAGGGCTGCCCTTTGTCACCGGTTCTGTTCGTAATTTTTATGGACAGAATTTCTAGGCGCAGCCAGGGGCCGGAGGGTGTCAGGTTTGGGGACCACACAATTTCGTCTCTGCTTTTTGCAGATGATGTTGTCGTGTTGGCCCCTTCTAACCAGGACCTTCAGCATGCGCTGGGACGGTTTGCAGCCGAGTGTGAAGCGGTGGGGATGAAAATCAGTACCTCCAAATCCGAGGCCATGGTCCTCAGTCGGAAAAGGGTGGCTTGCCCGCTTCAGGTTGGTGGAGAGTGCCTGCCTCAAGTGGAGGAGTTTAAGTATCTAGGGGTCTTGTTCACGAGTGAGGGAAGGATGGAACGGGAGATTGACAGACGGATCGGTGCAGCTTCTGCAGTAATGCAGTCGATGTATCGGTCTGTCGTGGTGAAGAAAGAGCTGAGCCGCAAGGCGAAGCTCTCGATTTACCAGTCAATCTACGTTCCTACTCTCACCTATGGTCATGAGCTTTGGGTCATGACCGAAAGGACAAGATCCCGGATACAGGCGGCCGAAATGAGCTTTCTCCGCAGGGTGGCCGGGCGATCCCTTAGAGATAGGGTGAGAAGCTCGGTCACCCGGGAGGAGCTCAGAGTAGAGCCCCTGCTCCTCCACATCGAGAGGGGTCAGCTGAGGTGGCTTGGGCATCTTTTTCGGATGCCTCCGGAACGCCTTCCTGGGAAGGTGTTCCGGTCCCGTCCCACCGGGAGGAGACCCCGGGGAAGACCTAGGACTCGCTGGAGGGACTATGTCTCCCGGCTGGCCTGGGAACGCCTCGGTGTCCCCCCGGAAGAGCTAGAGGAAGTGTCTGGGGAGAGGGAAGTCTGGGCATCCCTGCTTAGACTGCTGCCCCCGCGACCCGGCCCCGGATAAGCGGAAGAAGATGGTATGGTATGGTATGGTACAACATCAGTCCTTCTCTAAGAGTAAACTAATGCAGACTAATGTCAGCTTCTGAGAAACTTAACATTATGGATGCCTGAAAGATCTCCCACATTGTTGTCTTGACCAGCACTGTCAATTAATCCAGTAAATGTCACTAAACTCAATCCAACAAATGTTGAGAAATGTTTGAGAACAGATTAGCCTTGCTAACATTATGAATGCTTATACTACATTTGTCAAGTGCATGATATTTTGTTTGGACAAATTGTGTTACTTTTTATGTTGGTATGCATTTAAATGGGATGGAATTAAAAAACAATTGCAGTAGAACAGGAAGTGGGTCAAGTGTAAGTGAAATCATCAGGTGGATACTGCAGTATGGGAAGAAAATATAAATCTCCCCATACTGCAAAAATCGTATCTGCAGCAGACAAATCTGTCTTCTCAATTTTAGTTAATACATGGAGGCCTTCTTTCAGGTCTGAGTGCTAGCTGAGATTATTGTGGCCTTAGTCACAGCAGTGCTCTGCTCATCAAGTGATCCTACTTAAGCCTGGTCACTGGATATGGGCCCCGTACTTAACATCAGATATCCTGCTCATCTGATACATTATTGAGCCTCTTACCTGGAGTGGGCTCTGAATAATACATGAGGGGGGAGATAAATAGTGCAGTACTGATAAATGACAGTTTCCTTCCTAAGGAGTCACTTAGGAAGTCATTGTGCGTGTATTTCTATGCCCATGTTATCAAACTTTGAGGCATATGAACTACTTATGATATTGAGGTAGTAAAATGGAACCCGCCCTGCTGTAACCATTCAAGAGCCATCTGTAAACTGTACTGTAATACATGCTGAAGGTGATGGGTGTGAGTGTTTGGACAGAAGCTTTAGATGGCTTCAGCCAGTGATCTCCAGGGGGTAGACGGAGTAATATATCACTACGTGGGTAAGGGCTCACATCCGTCAGCTCCTCTGACCAGTACACGATGATTCCATCCGCTTTTCCCCACTTGACATGACAATGATACACCTATAAGTACTATCTCGCTTCTCCACCCCCCCCACCCCAGAGAGGTACCCATGGCAGTGATATATACCACAAAATCACAACTCAATTTCCTGCTTAACAGGTTTTCTTAAGTCACCTTTCAGGGCTGGGAGGGATCAGGGTTTATAGCAAAGATTTATAGGGCAAATTTGATAGGAGGAAGGTGGGAATGCTGACACAGAAGTTTGGAGGTCCCTTCTGGAAAGGCAGCAGTGGGCTACATTCTCAGTGTTTCAGAGCGTTGTTTTCTATCAGGACATCATGTTACACTTTCACTGAAAAGACCCACTCTAAGTCCTGTAGTGCTCTCGTCACTTCCTCCTCCTTCTCCTCCTCTGGTTCGATCTCTGCGGGCAGGTGACTATGATCCCTCCATCTCCCTTGGTTCCTACCTTACCTTGACCAGTCACTGCGCCCAGACTGATTCACTGACTCAGGGGGTACAGTCACAACAGTGAAAGATTTAGCGCCGCAAGGATCAGCTTTTCACCCTGTATGCCGCCCCCATCACTCCTATCTATTCAGATCTATCTCTCTGGCTCTCTTCTGTGGAGACCGAGTTGCCTAGATGGCAGACTGAGTGATCTACAAAACCCTCTCCTGGCCTTTAGATAACCTGGACTTGATTTATACCACCTGTTTATTTTTTATTCTTTCATTTGATTCCCCTGTAATGGCCTTGGGTGTGTGTGGATGTTGAGCAGCACTTAGGCACATACAATACCGTTCACTGTACATACAGTATATATAAAGTATCTAACAAAAGTGAGTAGACCCTTATATCTTTTCATGTGACAACTCTGAAAAAATGACACTTGGCTACAATGTAAATTAGTAAGTGTACAGCTTGTATAACAGTGTAAATTTGCTGTCCTCTCAAAATAACTCAACACACAGCCATTAATGTCTAAACCGCTGGCAACAAAAGTGAGTACACCCCTAAGTGAAAATGTCCAACTTGGGCCCAATTAGCCATTTTCCCTCCCCGGTGTCATGTGACTCGTTAGTGTTACAAGGTCTCATATGTGAATGGGGAGCAGGTGTGTTAAATTTGGTGTTATCGCTCTCATACTCCCTCATGCTGGTCACTGGAAGTTCAACATGGCACCTCATGGCAAAGAACTCTCTGAGGATCTGAAAAAAAGAATTGTTGCTCTACACTAAGATGGCCAGGCTATAAGAAGATTGCCAAGACCCTGAAACTGAGCTGCAGCATGGTGGCCAAGACCATACAGCGGTTTAACAGGACAGGTTCCACTCAGAACAGGTCTCGCCATGGTCGACCAAAGAAGTTGAATACACATGCTCAGCGTCATATCCAGAGGTTGTCTTTGGGAAATAGACGTATGAGTGCTGCCAGCATTGCTGCAGGGGTTGAAGGTGTGGGGGGTCAGTCTGTCAGTGCTAAGGTCATACGCCGCACACTGCATGAAATTGGTCTGCATGGCTGTCGTCCCAAAAGGAAGCCTCTTCTAAAGATGATGCACAAGAAAGCCCACAAACAGTTTGATGAAGACAAGCAGACTAAGGACATGGATTACTGGAACCATGTCCTGTGGTCTGATAAGACCATGATAAACTTATTTGGTTCAGATGGTGTCAAGCGTGTCTGGCGGCAACCAGGTGAGGTGTACAAAGACAAGTGTGTCTTGCCTACAGTCAAGCATGGTGGTGGGAGTGTCTGGGGCTACATGACTGCTGCAGGCACTGGGGACCTACAGTTCATTGAGGGAACCATGAATGCCAACATATACTGTGACATACTGAAGCAGAGCATGATCCCCTCCCTTCAGAGACTGGACCGCAGGGCAGTATTCCAACATGATAACGATCCCAAACACACCTCCAAGACAACCACTGCCTTGCTAAAGAAACTGAGGGTAAAGCTGATGGGCTAGCCAAACCCTATTGAGCATATGTGCGGCATCCTCAAATGGGCATCTCTAACATCCACCAGCTCTGTGATGTCGTCATGGAGGAGTGGAAGACAACTCCAGTGGCAACCTGTGAAGCTCTGGTGAACTACATGCACAAGAGTCTTAACCGTTTGACGCGTACGGTCACACCAGTGTGATTAGAACGTCATGTATAGAACGCACCATTAGCATGCCTAGCTACAAGTAACGTAACAATGGCTGGTCAGACTGCGCTGTTATTTACTCACATTTAGCTCAAACAGTGTTTATAACTTTATTTCCTGATTGTAATTGTTTCAAGACCATACTATGATATTAATCAGGTAGAAAGCATTCAAATCGGGACAAGAAGTGTTACTTACGTACCAACAGACAGCCAACACTAATACACAAAAACAAATTATATTAGCGACTACTACCGATCATAACCATTGCAAAAACTTTCTAGAAGTTACGTTACCCGTTGTATGCATTTTATATAGTTTATTCATTTTCACTGCACTGAATTACTGGTCACGATTTGTTAGCTAGCGGGCAGCTGATGTTTGCTAGCGGTTAGCTGACATTTTCTAGCTACAGTTATAAATCAACCAACTTTTGCAGCTCTTAGAATTGGAGTCAATGAGAGAAGCTTGCAATGCAATGCATGTAGTGTTCCTTACCTAGAAAGGTGACTGTTCAAATGCTGGCATGAGTTCAAATGCTGGAGAGTACTGAAGTCACGTGCAAAAAAACTCACACTGGGGGGTCGGTAAGGAATATTTGAAACTCACGCGTGAAAAGGTTAAGGCAGTGCTGAAAAATAATGGTGGCCACACAAAATATTGACACTTTGGGCCTCCATTTGCAGCAATTACATATTAGCAGACCTTTGTGGAATCTGAGCATTAACAATTACAATATGTACGTTTCATTGGATGTGAATGAGCCTAGATAATGAGAACAACAGAAACATCTCTATTTAAATTATCTCTCTGTAGGTTGCGCTCTTATAACCCCAGGAATGTTCACATTGACCATTTGGCATGGGGGTTAACTTCTAGAAACATGATCTGTGCTAGGTAGAAACACCCTTAATGTATAGGCTAGCTAACATTACAGTGAAAAGATAATGGAACGTTCACCGAATGACATCTGTACTGCAGTTTTCCAATTAACTTGAACGAACTTCTCTCTCGATTTGATACAGGTTCTACATTATTTGACCACTATACGTAACTGCCGATTTCTAACAGTTTGGTGCCGTGACCGGATGGACAAGTTTTACCGATTCTATGGAACTTCGGCTGGAGAGCTTAGGGGCTTGATTTGCAATTGCGAGGAAGAAGTAGTTTTTCCCAATTACTGGTTGCTGAGAACAACTGAACAGTGAGTCATAAAACTATGCCATATAAAGAACTGTCAAGATTGCTGTGACCTTTATGGTTGGAGATTTAGATTCTACCAAAAATTCTGAAAAGTTGGTGATTCTGAAATCCAAACCATTTAACGAACAAATCGAGTAATACAAGAGCACAGGTAGTGATAGGAGACCTAGTTACTCTCTGACTGGGCCATGAATTAGAACGTGTAAAATATCTCTAGGGGTGGATAAATTGGAGAGAAGACCTAGTTACTCCCTGACTGGGCCACAAATTACATTGTGTATCGTGTAAAATATCTCTAGGGGTGGATAAATTGGAAAGAAGACCTGGTTAGTCCCTGACTAGGCTACAAATAAAATTGTGTAAAAATCTCCAGGGGTGGATAAATTGGAGAGTAGCGCTGAACTGTATTTCGTTGACAATGCGAATTGCTTTAGGCGAAGTATTATATAATGCCGTCCAGTTGTACAAAAACGACGGGAAGAGGAGTGCAGCCTCTGGCAGGATGCGTTCATATTTAAATAGCATGGCGCGAATAGGACACCATCAAGAACGAAAAGGATCATTAACAACAATGCCTGGAGTCGAAATGGACAGAAAGAAAAATACGTTTTCCGGCTAAACAAGATGGATTCCGAGGAAGTTGTGTATAGAGAGATGGAGAGTGTCGTACAGACAAAGATAGAAGACCAAGGAAAGTTAAGATGGCCGAGAAAGAACAACAGTCAAAAGGCGGGAAAGGAGACAGTCGAAATGGACGAAGATTCATTCTGTTTGACCACCTGGCTGACCGACAGTAGTCTCAAGATGGAGTCTCACTTATGGGATCCTGGAATCATGGACGATACTAGGAACTGATGTGAGCTTTCATAATCATTGATTCAGAGTTCTTAAATGTTTATTTCTTAAAATGTATTGAACCTAACCATTAAATGAAGCTGGAACTTATCAAGGAAACCTGATCACCTTCCTCTGTAATAGCGAAGCTTATTTACTTGAATATTACATGTAGTTTGAAAAACACTTTGATGGTATATAGCATGTTTTAATAGGCATTCGAAATAGCCTGTTTTGTTCTGTCATGCTTGAACATGTTTTAATGGGTATTCAAGAAATAACCTGTTTTGTTGCGCTTTGTCATGTGTACTTATGTAGTTTTTAGTCAAACTTATTTATTGCTTGATGATACTGTTTAAAACCCTAAGGCCTCAAGGGGGGTCTCACAGCAATGTAGGTAGGCCTTAACCCAACTGTTGCGTGCTGAGCTGTTCGTAGTACAAGTGGGTATGTCTGAAACCTAGTGATTAATTAGAATTTGGTACAATGATTTTCTAATGTGGTAAAATTGTCTTATGGTTGTCTTACAAAATGTTAACATATTGTGTTTTCGCATGGTGATAGACTTGAATGTTAAGTGTTCAGACTGGTCTCATCTATGGTAATTTCACCAACACGAGCATATTCACTTTTGGGATGAACAAACATTAAATGAAAGCTAAATATATTCTCCTCTCATTATCTTTAATGTTGAAATTTATGATTTTGAAACCAACTGAAGTGAGGATAGAGACCTAAAGTCATCCCCCATTGTTGATGATAGAACAAAGAAAAAGCATAGTTTTGATTTAGGGTTTGGCTGACCGCCACTATTTGGAATAAAAATGTATCTAACTTTGTGAATTCCCTACAATTTAAGAGGTTAATCAAGACACTTGGTGTTTGCCATGAGGTTGTTTGGCCGTTGCCTGTAAAAAAGCTAAATTTGTATGCTGTAGCTATGCTAATACAATTGCCCTGGTGGTTGTAACAGGTAAACCACTCCACATGGGCTGGGGTTTTTCACTCCTACAATTTAATTGTGCAGCTTATCCCCTAGGGGGACAAACAATTTAGTTAGGAATGTGCCAAGAAACTAAAGGATATTATAAATGCATGATACCCAATTTCAAAGACCTGTGTGATGGTAACGTGGGAAAGTCAAATTTGAGAGCTGTTTAGCTACTATGTTGTAAAATTTGTTAATAGGTTATATGGTTTATAATTCCTTCGAACAAGCGACCGTGTTGCAAATTGATGTCTTTGATGGTGTTAGTGAATGTTCGGGTTTTTAACATGTTCACTTTGTTTTGATGAATGTACAGGATGCAACTCCTTACTGAATGGATTATAGATCCGTCCCTATTAGCGATTCTCTATTTTTCATGTCCGTCCTGAAAAGATGGCCTGTGCGGGTTCAGGATGGCGCAACCTGTGGCCGTATTTGTCATTGTTCTGCATTCACTCATGGTGTCATTTTCCGTTGACTTAATGAAGTGAAGGCAGGGGGATGTATGAAATGATAATTGATTTTGATTGGAAAGAGTTGAGCTTAGGGCTTGAATAAATTGGTATTTATAAGGAGTTATGTAAAAAAAAAATGTTTCTCCTGTTTGCATAGTTATAATGGAGCATTGGCATCTGTTATGTTTTATATTTTCCATTTACGGGATGTTTTTAATTGGTTTATTTGGAGATTGTTTTGTTTGATGTAAGGTCTAACATTTTAATGGTTGAATAGAATAGATCTAACCATTTCTGATTTGGCTAAGCAAAGTCAAGTCTTACAATCTTATTCCACTGCTAGTTGCTATTGGGCAATAATATAGCACAAGGAACCAAACATAAACCAAGCCAGTTCTGGGTGGAAAAGGAACTTTGAAATAGACTTATGGAAACTTGTCTGAATAGGGTGTACGCTTCACTCTGATGATGGAACTTCTGAGATCCACAAGTTTTCAGGACTGATCTATTGTCTTCATTGTTGGGGGTTGATGGAAACATACCCAGAGGATTAAAGTCTGATGGACGGTTGAACCACACTAATCGTTGTTTTGCAGTTATACTTTCAACAGATCTGGACATCACAACTGACTGGATACAGATAACTGAGTGTGTGAGTAACAGCAACATGTTCAATAAGGATTTCTACAACTACACTGGTGGAATCTGTTCCAAATCTTCCTGACCACTCACATGGCAGAACGATGCCAGGGTCAGATCACTTGGCTTCACACTCCATTTCTGGATGAATCAACGACAGCGAGATGAGAGGAGAATCCACCGGAGTCCTGAAGGACTCCACATACTACAGGTCAGAGTACCACAGGCCAGTTGACTGGAAAGGTCACATGGTCCCAACACAGTAGAAGACACTGTTGTGGTGTTAATCTTGAATTAGTGAAGTGTTGGAAACTCACTGTTCCATTATACACCTACACTGACTTGTTAGGACAACCAGGCAATTTGCTGGGTCCACATCACACTGACTGCAATAACTGATATTGGACTTTCATCACTGATGCAAGACAAAGAAAACTGAAGACAAGAACTGAAGGACACTTGATTGGAAACTAACTTATTTTCTTACAATCTGAGATTTTCCTAAATGAACTGATATGGTGATTTCATATGTATGAAGGTTTGTTTCTCGTAAGACAGGTGGGAAACTCTGTACATGACAATCCCAATATTGGACTTCAGCGTATTTGTTGTGATGCTTAATGATCTAAATTATGACAGCTATCATGGTTTGTTTGGATAGTGAATTGTTCCTTATGATGAGGGGTCCCTATTAAAGGTATGTTTTCCCTATTTTAAAGGTAGAATCTTTCACAGGTACAACAGGATATGAAGTCTTTTGTATGATATTGTCGCATGGATCATGATACAGACAAGGGGGGTTTTGATTGTTCAATGGACTTTGGGGAAAATATTTTAATCATGATGTCATGTTGAGTCAGATTTTCTGCTGAACACCGTTTACACTGATAAATACCTGCACCTCAGGAAATACCGGCGGAGGGACCTCCTGCACCTCAGGCTGCTGGAGGGGACCAGCCACCACCGGCCTGAGGAGAGAAACGTGAAACGAGGTGTTAATCCTGTAATCAGGGGGAAGTTGTAATTTATAAGTTACCTTGTTCACTCTCCCCAGGATTTTGAACGGCCCCACAAACCGCGGCCCCAGCTTCCGGCTGGGCAGACGGAGAGGGAGGTTCCAGGTTGAGAGCCAGACCTGGTCGCCCACAGTGTAGACCAGGGCGTCACTACGCCGGCAGTCAGCAGCGGACTTCTGGCGTTCCCTGGCGCGCCAGATGTGTCGATGGGCCACGGACCAGGTGTCTTCGGCGCGCCAAAACCAGTCATCCACCGCCGGAGCCCGGTCTCGGGCTGGCTTTGCCACAGTGCCAAGACCGGTTGGTACCCCAGGACACACTGGAAGGGGGTCAAGGAAGTAGAGGTGTGGCGGAGCGAATTCTGGGCATACTCTGCCCAGGGCAGGAACTCCGACCACTCCTGGCAATAAGACCGCAGGAACCTCCCCAGGTCTTGGTTCACACGCTCCACCTGCCCATTAGCTTCGGGGTGGAACCCGGAGGTGAGGCTGACCGAGACCCCCAATCGGCCCATAAAGGCCTTCCAAACCTCAGACGTAAATTGAGGGCCCCGGTCAGATACTATATCCTCCGGCACCCCGTAGTGCCGGAAGACATGGGTGAACAGTGCCTCTGCGGTCTGCAGAGCCGTCGGGAGACCGGGGAGGGGAAGGAACCGGCAGGCCTTTGAAAACCAGTCCACAACAACCAGGATCGTGGTATTGAGAGGGGAAGATCGGTTAAAAAAATCAATGGACAAGTGAGACGATGGTCGTTGTGGAACGGGTAAAGGGAGTAACTTACCCGCCGGAAGGTGTCTAGGTGCCTTACACTGGGCATTTACCGAACAGGAGGACACGTACGCCCTCACATCCTTGGCCAGACCAGACCACCAGTACTTATTGGTAAGGCAACGTACAGTATGGTCTATGCCCGGGACGTGTGGGCCCAGTAGATGAGACGGTCACGGACATCCAGCGGGACGTACTGACGATCCGCAGGACACTGAGGAGGCCCAGGATTGCTGCGCAACGCTCGCTGAATGTCTGCGTCCAAGTCACACACAACCGGCGCCACAATGCACGAGGCAGGCAGAATCAGTGTTTCATCTACCTGCCTTACAACTGCGTCGCACAACCGAGACAGCGCGCCTGCCTTGGCGTTTTTCGGACCTGGCATGTATGAAAGCGTGAAATGAAACCGGGCAAAAAACAACGCCCACCTGGCCTGACGAGGGTTCAGTCTCTTTGCCGCCCGGATGTACTCCAGGTTACGGTGGTCGGTCCAGACTACAAACGGGTGTCTCGCTCCCTCGAGCCAATGTCTCCAAACAGTCAAGGCACTAAACACAGCCAACAGCTCCCTCTCACTGACGCCATAGTTGCGCTCTGCCTCACTGAGCTTCCGCGAGTAAAAAGCGCAGGGGCGACGCTTAGGAGGGGTACCTGACAGTTGGGATAACACAGCACCTATCCCTACCTCTGAGGCATCCACCTCCACTATGAACAGCAGTGACGGATTGGGGTGAGCCAGAACTGGGGCAGAGTTGGACATTCTCTTAAGTGTGCAAAATGCAACGTCTGCCTCGGCCATCCAGGTGATCCGGCTCGGCCCACCCTTCAATAAGGAAGTAATAGGAGCTGCTACCTTGCCGAAGACCCGTAAAAACCTACGGTAGAAATTGGCAAACCCAATAAACCGCTACAGCGCCTTAATTGTGGTAGGAACGGGCCAATTACGCACGGCTGACATGCGATCGATCTCCATTTCCACCCCATTGGCAGAAATCCGAAACCTGAGGAAAGAGACGGCTTGCTGGAAGAACACAGACTTCTCTGCTTTAGCGTACAGGCCATGCTCCAACAGCCACTTCAGCACCCTGCGAACAAGAGACACATGCTCAGCACACGTAGTGGAATACACAAGGATGTTGTCAATGTAAACCACAACCACATGTCCCTAAACACACCGTTCACGAAGGACTGAAACAGTGCCGGGGCATTCATCAACCCATATGGCATCACCAGGTATTCGTAGTGACCTGTGGTGGTGCTGAAGGCCGTTTTCCACTCGTCTCACTCTCGGATTCTCACCAAATTATATGCGCTCCTGAGGTCCAGTTTCGTGAAGAAGCGCGCCCCATGCATTGACTCAATGTATTGGGAAATCAGGGGGATGGGATATGAATACCGGACCGTCAGTTTATTTAACGCCCTGTAGTCAATGCATGGACGCAAACCTCCATCCTTCTTCCTCATGAAAAAGAAACTTGAGGAGGCGGGCAAGGTGGAATGGCGGATCTGCCCCTGCCGCAGGGATTCGGCCACATAGGTCTCCATTGCTGCTGTTTCTGCCTGCGACAGGGGATACACATGATAATAAGGTGGCACAGCATCTCCTTTTAGGTTTATAGCACAATCCCCGGGCCGATGTGGTGGCAAACGACTAGCCATGGTCTTAGAAAAGACCAGTGCTAAATCGGCATATTCCGGGGAAATGCGCACTGTAGAGACATTGTCTGGACTTTCCACCGAGGTCGCACCAACGGAAAAACCTAGACACCTCTCCTGACACCCCTGAGACCACCCTGTCAACACTCTCTGCGACCAGAAAATCGTTGGGTTGTGTCCCCACAATCACGGAAGACCCAGCACCACAGGGAAAGCAGGAGAATGAACATAAAATAACATGAAATTAAATCTTTTCGGTATGGGCGTGCTGTACAGTCATAGTGAGGGGCACCGTGACCACCAGCGGAATGTGCAGTCTCTGTGTGTAACCGCTGTCCATAAAATTCCCAGCTGCTCCTTAGTCTACGAGCGCCTTACACTGAGAATTAGACAGGAAATCAGGGAAGGCCACCAAAAGTGTCATGTGATTCGCAGAGAGCCCTGACAGTGTGTGTGGTCTACTCACCTGACTCAGTGTAGGGGTGTCAGGCTTCCTCCGCTCGACCCTTTTCTGCTGGAAACAGTGGGAGGCAGAAAAGGAACACTCCCTAGGCCGCACCGTCTCCCTTTGTGCGGCGCCTCCCACCTCCTTAGGTTCAGGTCTGACAACGGGGTGTGCCGGAGGGGGCAGATCATTCCCGGTGCGTCCGCGGGTGGCTAGCAGGATTGTGTGTTGGTGGTGGCTGCTCAGGTGGCAACCTCGCCTCCAACTGCTGCAATGCTTGGACCATCTCGGTCATGGCCTCCCCCATGGACGTGATCATGTTGCCGTGCTGATGCAGCAGGTCGCTCCCTGCTGGCTCCATTATTAAGGTGTGGTATTCTGTAACAGATGTTGTGGTGATGTGCAGGGAGAAGGAGCCAAACGCTGGAGTTTTAATATTCGATTACTTTATCGAAGTAAAAAGATATTCCAAATTCCAGGAAAAACAACTGAACACTATCCGTACACAGTCTCCAAAAGAAAGGAAGCGTCAAAGCACAAAAACAAACGGATAACGTGTTCTGTAGATCGCACAATGCAATACATCAAACATAGAACAATACCACACAAAGACACCCAGAAACACAGGAACTAATATAGGCAACCTAATGAGGGAATGGACACCAGGTGTGTGCAATAACAAGACATGACAGAGCCGTGGGAGGAGGAGCGGCGTGACTAGAAGGCCAGCGATGACGCACACCGAATACCACACCGGGAGGGATGGCGCGCGTCCTCCACACGCGTCCTCGTTACAGTTTCTTGACCCTTATAATCTGAGGTGGGGACGGGATTGATGACTGTCATAAATTGAGTTATGTGTCGGAGTGTGGTGTGTCAATTGTCTTGTTTACATTCATTTTCATTTGAGGAACAATGAGACCTGATTGGTCAGATACTCCTTTTGTTGTTTTGTCTTAGTCATTTGTAATAAAAGTGTATGGGCCTTTTCTTTTCATTAGGCATTTAATTGTAATGTTCAATTCAAACATGTAATGTTTTTCTTTAAATGATTGATAGGGGGGAGTGTGGAATCTGAGCATTAACAATTACAATATGTACGTTTCACTGGACGTGAATGATCTTAGATAATGAGAACAACAGAAACATCTCTGTTTAGATTATCTCTCTGTAGGTTGCGCTCTGATAACCCCAGGAATGTTCACATTGACCATTTGGCATGGGGGTTAACTTCTAGAAACATGATCTCTGCTAGGTAGAAACACCCTTAATGTATAGGCTAGCTGGCAACTAACATTACAGTGAGAAGATAATGGCACTTTCACCGAATGACATCTGTGCTGCAATTTTCCAATAAACTTGAGCGAACTTCTCCCTCGATTTGATATGGGTTCTACATTATCTGACCACTGTACGTAACCACCGATTTCTAACACCTTTGACATTCTAGTTGTCAATTTGTTGAGGTAATTTCTCCATGCTTCTTGAAGCACCTCCCACAAGAGGGAGTGGCTTGATGGTCACTTCATACGGACCATACGGAGCCCACAACAGTTCAACAGGGTTGAGATCCGGTGACCGTTCTGGCCACTCCAATATAGACAGAATACCAACTGACTTCTTCTTTCCTAAATAGTTCTTGTATAGTTTGGAGCTGTGATTTGGGTCATTGTCCTGTTGTAGGAAATTGGCTCCAATCAAGCGCTGTCCACAAGGTATGGCATGGTGTTGCAAAATGGAGTCTGCATCTCATGAATGTTATTGTTCGTGATCCGAACACCTCAAAGCTAGATTTGTCTGTCCATAAACTTTTTTCCAATCTTCTTGTGTCCAGTATGTTCTTTTTGCTTTTTCTTTCGAAAACATGGACATTTCTAAGTGACCCCAAACTTTTGAACGGTAGTGTAAAAAATGGAAGTGCTCATGCCTGTTGCCTGACAGCCTTTCAGCCAAATCCCACTCTAGTTACTCAGATAGCACTCTCACGAGGGTGACACAAAATCAGATCGCATTGATTTTTCTGAGAGATAGACAGAAATAATAAGGCAGCTTGTCAGCTGTGAACTGACAATGGGCGAATGATTGGAGGGAAGGGGCTCACCGGCCATAATGGATGTCTTACAGGCACTACTGGCAGGACTGAAAGCCTGTTAAAAGCAAACAATAGCACTCTCCATCCAAAAGGCTGGCCTGTCAAAAGTGAATTGTCAGAAGGTACTGCCCTCAGCAGGATGTAGGTCTCACAATCAGAATTTGGAATGCTCACAGGTTTACCTGCATGGATAATCTGTAATGTGTGCTGCTTTTTGTTATAATTTAAATGAATTATACATACCTATTGATTCCTGAAGAATATCTGACTGAACAAAAAACAATTGTTGCTTTAATCTACATTTGGGCTCTGCTTCTTGATTGCACTACTAGCTAGTTGCATTGTACAAATCTGTTGGTAGCTGTCTTGATTTTAAGATGGTAAACACCAAAATTGTTGATGGTAGTACTGCATGACTGTTTAGTAGGTGTATGAGATCCAAAGTAATTGCTTCACCTCTCATGTGTGCACTCTTTGTAAATGCCTGAGAGAGACTGTTGCTTTTTCCCAATAATCTTATCACTGACCTGCACAGCTCTCTCTAGGCCTATAGGGTGTTCTGAATTACCCATGTGAGGAAGTCAAACCAGTTAAATACATTAAAAGTTAGACTCAATAAAAAAATCAATGAAGAGACAGTGAAACAAATTTGATTGTCATTATATTTTACTGAAACACAACATGTTTTTATTTCCACGGAGGCTTGGAACATTTTGTGAGCAAATATTTAGCTTACAGTACATTAGGCTCCGGTCCAAATGGTCACATCTCTCACTGCGCTGTGTGTCAAGGTTATTATCAAATTTTGGGATAAGGTACAACAGAATGTGATTTGTCAAGAATTAATGTGTCATGTGAATATTTTATGTATGTTATCTCAGAGCAGATTTGTCCTAGATGGGAAATAGAAGTGGAGAGATGATTTCTACTTTCTACACTAACTATTGAAACCATTGTGTTATATTTGACAGAAAATATAAAATGCACAGAATTAGTTTTGGACTAAGGTTATTGAAAAGTTCTAAACCTTAGATGTAATGGTATTGTGCTAAAACACTGAAAAGGCCCACCATCTGGAAATAGGACTTCTCAAGATGGTACTGAGCAAAGTGTAGTAGTACTGTAACTACAAAGAGCACAGTCCACTGCTTTCTGTTATTTATTGGCTAATTGTAGGGGTCTTCAATGTAATGAATCTGGTTTTGTATGTGGGGAAGTAACAACATGTTTCAATGGCACAGGATGGGAATCAGTTAGAACAGCAGGAAGGCTCCTCTTGACCACTGCCAACTCTATAACCAAATCAGATTTTCCTTGCGGTAAACTATAAAAGTTCACACAACAGCTCACCCTTCCCAGGACTAAGACAAGGCTGTCAAAACGAGTTAAACTAAGAGGCGAACTATAAACATATAAGTATAATCATTTATGTTGGCTACTGTCTGAAAAAATGAAAAATTATAGCTTCAGTACAAACCTGAACATTGTTTCACTGTTTCAGGATTGTGCTGTTACTAATAGCTTTTATACGTTACAGTTGGTTGAGAAAGGATGTGAGTGAAAACAACAGGATTTGGTAAAACAGCAGGGTGTTAGAATGGATTGTTCCTGTTGCCAAGTTCTGATGCAAGCCATCCTCTTACTATTCATTTCTCACTGAAGACAGTATGCAGTCCCCACACAATGTTATTGATCATCTTCTCAAACAGTCTGAATGAAATAACAGAACCACACTAGTCGAAACATTCTCACTAGGCAGCGCTTTTGAATAATTGGAATTGTATTTTTACTTAATATGTCTGGATAATGTGTGTGTGTGTGTGTGTGTACAGATGCTTCTAAAAATGTTTTGAATGTCCATAATTCAAATCAATTAGTGACCCTATATATTCTAGATTTATTACACATAAAGTGAAACATTTCATGCCTTTTTGTTAATTTTTTTATGAAAAGAAAATTAGCTTACAGCTAATGGAAATAAAAAATCCAGTATCTCACAAGATTAGAATAAAAAATGTACACTCACCTAATGGATTATTAGGAACACTAATACTGTGGTGGACCCCCTTTCGCCTTCAGAACTGCCTTAATTCTACATGGCATTGATTCAACAAGGTGCCAATTTGAAATGATTCGAGCTTTGTGACATGGTGCATCATCCTGCTGGAAGTAGCCATCAAAGGATGGGTACATGGTGGTCATAAAGGGATGGACATGGTCAGAAACAATGCTCAGGTAGGCTGTGGCATTTAAACGATGCCCAATTGGCACTAAGGGGCCTAAAGTGTGCCAAGAAAACATCCCCTACACCATTACACCACCACCACCAGCCTGCACAGTGGTAACAAGGCATGATGGATCCATGTTCTCATTCTGTTTACGCCAAATTCTGACTCTACTATCTGAATGTCTCAACAGAAATCGAAACTCATCAGACAAGGCAACATTCTTCCAGTCTTCAACTGTCCAATTTTGGTGAGCTTGTGCAAATTGTAGCCTCTTTTCCTATATGTAGTGGAGATGAGTGGTACCCGGTGGGGTCCTCTGCTGTTGTAGCCCATCCGCCTCAAGGTTGTGCGTGTTGTGGCTTCACAAATGCTTTGCTGCATACCTCGGTTGTAATGAGTGGTTATTTCAGTCAAAGTTACTCTTCTTTCAGCTTGAATCAGTCGGCCCATTCTCCTCTGACCTCAAGCATCAACAAGGCATTTTCGCCCACAGGACTGCCGCATACTGGATGTTTTTCCCTTTTCACACCATTCTTTGTAAACCCTAGAAATGGTTGTGCGTGAAAATCCCAGTAACTGAGCAGATCGTGAAATACTCAGACCGGCCCGTCTGGCACCAACAACCATGCCATGCTCAAAATGGCTTACATCACCTTTCTTTCCCATTCTGACATTCAGTTTGGAGCTCAGGAGATTGTCTTGACCAGGACCACACCCCTAAATGCATTGAAGCAACTGCCATGTGATTGGTTGATTAGATAAATGCATTAATGAGAAATTTAACAGGTGTTCCTAATAATCCTTTAGGTGAGTGTATAATACAGAAATGTAAACCTGAGAGAGCTCTAATCAGCTAATTAACTCAAAACACCTGCAGGATTTCCAAAGTATGTTAATTTATGCACTCAATACTTGGTTGGTGCTCTTTTTGAACAAATTACAGCATCAGTGCAGCGTGGCATGGTGGCAATCAGCCTGTGGCACTACTGAAGTGTTATGGAACCCCAGGTTGCTTTAATAGTGGCCAACAGCTCGTCTATGTTGTTGGGTCTGGTGTATCTCATTTTCCTCTTGGGTTTGGTGTATCTCATTTTCCTCCTCAGGTCAGGGGAGTTGGATGGCCAATCAAGCACAGTAATAAGATGGTCAGAAAACCAGTTACCAGTCATTTTGGCACTGTGGGCAGGTGCCAAGTCCTGCTGGAAAAGGAAATCAGCATCTGATTGTGGTTGTGTGTACTGAAGGCTCAGGGAGTTAATTAGCTGATTAGAACTCTACTCAGTTTGACATTTCTGCATTGCAAATATTCACATTTTCATTGCATATTTTTCATGATTTCCATGAGCTGCAAGCCGTAATCATCAAGATTGAAACAAACATTTCACTTAATGTGTAATGAATCTAGAATATATGAACTTTTACACAATATTCAATTTTTTTGAGATGCGCCTGTTTATGTTTTTATTCTTAACATATCACACAGAATTGGGTAAAGTGTAGTACACTGACATTAAACATTTGCTTTTGACCATAGAAAATTCTAATTTGACCATCACTTGCAGTACCAGTCAAACATTTGGATACACCTAGACTATATACCCTAAAGTATTTTTTTTACTCATAATTCTCAAAGTTTGAGAAATTTTCCTAATTACTTTATAGTGTAGTGAATGTTTATGTGATGTACTGTATGCTCTGCTTCAGTTGATATTTAGTTAGAGTTGTTTATTTTCCTTTGTTGCATGTACATTGACTGATTAATTCATCTGAGCTACACAAACATAAAATACATACATTTTTCTAAAGTAATCCAAAGTTTTTCATTTTTTGTATCCTATACTGAAATTGTTACAATTAAATCCAAATCCATCTTCCTGTACATGTAAAGTATTAAGAGTTGAGCATTTATAAGAATTGCCTAGGAATTGAAATGACTGAAAATTAATGAGTCCAACAACCATGTCTCTATCATTAACAAACACAGAGGTAGATGGAAACTAGAGTTCACCTGATAAATAATAATAATATAAGCATAATATAATAAGCAATAAATTCTGGGAAATGTTATTGTAGGTGTGGCTTAGTATATCACACCATTCCAAATACAACTCAAATCTGGACCCCGTTTGAGTAGTATCAACTGACCATTTTTTGTGTGTGCTTATTCAATAATTTAACTAGTATGGAGTAAATAGACATAAACCTATAAGTTCAGGAGATTTAAATTTAAAATATTAAGGCATCTGATTGCCTTAATTTGTTTGGAGTTCTGTGAACATATTCATGCTTACATTGTACTCACTACATTGTATTTCATGTTTTTTCCCCTACACAATAATAGCGAAGATGTCAAAGCTATGAAATAACAACAATAAACCATGTAGTGACCAAAAGTGTTAAAATTTATCTAAATACATTTATATTTCAGATTCTTCAAAGTAGTCACCCTCTGCCTTGATAAAGTTAAGCACACTCTTGGCATTCTTTAAACCAGCTTCATGACATAGTCCCCTGGAACAGTCTTGAAGGAGTTCCCACATACAGTATGCTGAGAACCTTTTGGCTGGTTTTCCTTCACTCCGCAGTCAGACCCACCATAAACATCCCAATTGGGTTGAGGTTGGGTAATTGTGGAGGCCAGGTTATCTGACGCAGCGCTCCTTCTTGGTCAAATAGCATACCTAATATTGTGTAGGTCCCCTTTTTGCGCCAAAACAACCCTGATCCGGCAAAGCATGGACTCCACCAGACCTCTGAAAGTGTGTTGTGGTATCTGGCACCAAGAGATTAGCAGCAGATCCTTTAAGTCCTGTAAGTTGCCAGGTGGGGTCTCCATGCATCGGACCTGTTTGTCCAGCACATCCCACAGATGCTCGATTGGATTGAGATCAGGGGAATTTGGATGCCAAGTCAACACCTTGAACTCACTGTTTTCCTCAAACCATTCCATTAACAATTTTTGCTCTGTGGCAGGGCGCTTTTTCCTGCTGAAAGAGGCCAATGTCATCAGGGAATACGTTGCCATGAAAGGGTGGACATGGTCTGCAACAATGCTTAGGTAGGTGGTACGTGTCAAAGTCACATCCACATGAATGACAGGACCCAAGGTTTTCCATCAGAACACTGACCAAAGCATGACACTGCCTCCGCCGGCTTGCCTCCTTCCCATAGTGCATCCTGGTGCCATGTGTTCTCAAGGTAAGCAACGCACACGCAACTGGCCTTCAACATACTCATCTCATCATCTTCTTCTCAGATGAGATGAGATGGAACATACTGTAAAACGAAATGTGATTAATCAGAACAGGCCACCTTCTTCCATTGCCCCATGGTCTAGTTCTGATGCTCACATACCCATTGTAGGTGCTTTTGGCAGTGGACAGGGGTCAGTATGGGCACCCTGACTGGCCTGCGGCTACGCAGCCCGATACGCAACAAACTGTGATGCACTCTGTATTCTGACACCTTTCTATCAGTACCAGCATTAACATTTTCAACAATTTGAGCTACAGTAGCTTGTTTGTTGGATCAGACCACCAGCCTTCACCCCCCATGGGCATCAGTGAGCATTGGGTGCCCATGACCCTGTTCCCAGTTCATCGCTTTTCCTTCCTTGGACCACTTTTGATAGGTACTGACCACTGCAGGCCAGAAATACCCCATATGGTCTGCAGTTTTGGAGATGCTTTGACACAGTCGTCTAGCCATCACAATTTGGCCCTGGTCAATGTCGCTCAGATCCTTGCTCATTTTTCCTGTTTCTAACACATCAACTTTGAGGACAGAATGTTCACTTGCTGCCTAACATATCCCAATCACTGACAGGTGCCATGATAACGAGATTGTCAGTGTTATTCACTTCACCTGCCAGTGGACATAATGTTATGGCTGATCGGTGTATGTTTTAAGTCATTGTCATGTTGAAAAACAAATGAATGTCCCACTCAGGACAAACCAGCTGGGGTGGTGTATCATTGCAGAATGCTGTGGTGGCCATGCTGGTTGTGTGTTTCTTGAATTCTAAATAAATCACAGTCTTACCAGCAAAGCACCCCCACACCATCACACCCCCTCCGTGCTTCATGGTAGAAACCACCCATGTGAATATCATCCAGTCACTCACTCTGCGTAACAAAATCAAGGAGGTTGGAACCAAAAATCTCAAATTTCAACTCATCAGACCAATGTCTTTTTCTTGTTTTTCTTGGACCAAGCATGTGTCTTCTTATTGATGGCCTTCAGTACTGATTTTGCAGTAATTCAACAATAAAGGCCTGATTAACTCTGGATCTTCCTTTCCTGTGGAGGTCCTTATGAGAGCCATTTTCATTATAACAATTGAAGTTCTTGAAATGTTCCCAATTGACTGACCATCATGTCTTAGAGTTATTATGGAATGAGGTTTTTCTCTGCTTATTTGAGCTGATCTTGACATACTACTACAGTACAGACATAATGATGGTCTTCTGCATACAAACCCACCCATGTCACAACACAACTGATCTGTTTAACTTTTTCTTATTTACTATGTTTCCCTTTGGAACCATCAAGAAAATAAGCAACCGTGAAAAAAGGGCCATGGTCAGGGAGATGACCCAATCATCATTCTAACAGAGCTTCAATTTCTCTGCAGAGATGGGAGAACCTGCCAGAAAGACAACAATTTTTGCAGCACTCCATCAATCAGGCCTTAACAGTAGTGGCTAGGTGGAAGCCAGTCCTGGGTAAAAGGCATTTGATATGCAGGCTGAAGGACTCAAAGATTTGACAATGAATCCAAGCACACAGCAAAGACAATGCTGGAGTGGCTTTGTGACAAGTCTGTAAATGTCCTTGATTGTCACAGCCAATGCCTGGTCTTGAACTAACCGTATTAAACATGGAAATCAAATATTGTTCAGAAAGTTCTCCCGGAGAGTTTTGTAGAAGTTCACACAAATATGTTGCACCTGTAAGTTGCTTTGTGTTCACCCTTCTGCCCAGTTCATCCTAAAGCTCAATGGGGTTTATGTTTGGAGAGTGTGCTTGCCATTCTGTGATTTAAAGCCTACCGTCTTGTTCATTTCTTCTAAAGTATTTCTGACATAACGTGTTTTGTGTCATTATCTTGCTGTAGGATGACCCCTGACCAACTAGTTTTACAACAGAGGGTATTGCATAGTGCTGCAAAATGCTGTGGTAGCCATTTTGGTTCAGGGTGCCACTCACTCTGTGCAAGTTGGAGACTCTGGATCAAGCAAAAGAGCCCCAGACCATCATGCTTTGTCCTCCATGTTTGACAGTTGGTGTCACACAGTTAGGTACCATCCTTTTGTCTATTGGGCAGTGTATCAAAACCATGTAAATCCACAATACATGACGAACTGAAGATTCCAAATGTTGATACGTAAGACCAGTCTTCCAGTCTTCAGCAGGCCACTGGCAGTGATTAATTGTCCAGACAAGCCTTATTTTCTTATTTTGCCATCTTAGCAATGTTTTGACCAGTCAAACCTGCAAGTCGTTTTCAATTGAATACTTGCTTAATTCAACCAGCGTCAAGCTGTGCTTGAAGCTGTTGTCCAGTGAGCCACCTGTCACGCAAGCTGTTGACTCTCAGAAACTTGTTATCTGATTCTATTGTGGCTTTGGGTCTGACAGGCCTCTTCCTGTCGGTTTCTTTCAGGTTCTAAGTGCCTTTGGATGGTGTAGGAAACTGTAATCACTGACACCTTGGCTTTCTTTGCATTTTCTCTAAAGGAAAGACCTACACTTTTAAGGGTTATAATGGCTGTCTGTCTTACTTTGTTAATTGTCTTGTCTCACTATTATAATAGCAATTCCCTACTTCCTAAAGTACAATTATTAATTATTATTATTATACCTTTATTCAACAAGGAACACAGACTGAGACCAAGGCCTTGTTTGCAGCTGGGACCTGCATATATGTTTACACTAGTGTTGTCACGACACCATCATTTAGACTTTGATACTGATACCAAGTAAAGTATCATGGTACTCGATACTAAAACAATACTAATGATTTAATTAATCATTAATCAGCTGCATCAGTATAGCAGAGGCCACACTTTTCTGCAGGTGCAAAAAATATACATATACAGCTCTGGAAAAAAGAGACCACTCCTAATGTTTCTTAAATCAGTATCTCTTCATGAATGGCAGCCATTCCATTCCAGTGTCTGCTAAATTCCAACACAGGGACACCTCATTTTACTTAATGAGTTACTGATTAGGTGAATACCTGAACCAAATCTAATTTAAAGAGGAAAAGTATAAAAACCACTGCTGTGGTCATCACTATTCTCTTGCAATAGAACCAGCTGGATGGAAAGAAACTGTGCAAGTAGTACCTCAAAGGTAATTTGAATTAAAAAAAAACTATTCAGCATGACGAAAGAGTTGAAAAGAAAAGCTTTGAGTGAGGAAAAGAAGGGTTAAATTCTGACTTTACTCGCAGAGGGATACAGAGAGCATCAGGTTGCTTCCATCCTGAAAAGGCGGTTCATAAGAACAAGGTCAAGCTACAGACATTATGGACAACAAAGCTAAAGACTGGCACAGGGCAAAAACGACAGTGTCCACTAACCGAGATGACTGTCAACTCATTTGCATGTCACTCAACAACCGTAGGATGACATCAAGTGACCTACAAAAAGAAGTACAAACAGCAGCTGGGTTGAAGTGCACGGTGAGGATGGTTCGAAACAGGCTCCTAGGTGCAGGGCTGAAGTTGTGCAAAGCTAGAAAAAGCTCTTCATCAATGAGAAGCAAAGTAGAGCCAGACTGAAGTTTGCAAAAGGTGTGGACCATAAAGGAATTGAGTACGGTCATCTTCTCTGACAAATAAGATAACCAGGTGAAAGATTTTCATCTGGTTGTCTAATGGTTAGACAGAGACCTGGAGAGGCATACAAGCCACAGTGTTTCGCACCCACTGTGAAATTTGGTGGAGGATCGAAATAATCTGGAGATGCTTCAGCAAGGCTGGAATCGGGCAGATTTGTCTTTGTGAAGGACGCATGAATCAAGCCAAGTACAAGGTTGTACCGGAAGAACACCTGCTTCCTTCTGGTCTGACAATCTTCCCCAACTCTGAGAATTGGTTTTTCCAGCAGGATAATGCTCCATGCCACACAGCAAGGTCAATGAAGGTGTGGACGGAGGACCACCAGATCAAGACCCTGACATGCCCAGCCAAATCTCCAGACCTGAACCTCATTGAAAACCTCTGAAATTTGATCAAGAGGAAAGGTCACAAGCTACTTTCATTTTCGTGCCAGGGGTGGCATAAAGTCACCCAACAGCAATATAACAGACTGGTGGACAGAATGCCAAGACGCATAAAAGCTCAAACACATACCTATGAATACTAAAACCAGAGAAACTGATAATTTTGCAGTGGTCTCTTAATTTTTTCCAGAGCTGTACATTACCTTGATTTTAGCAAGGCACCTAATGTGTCATAATCCCATATTAAAACAGCTTCACATGGTAATAATCCAAATTATCAATGATTTTCCACAAGCAATAAAGGCTAATATATTAAATAGAATATTATGTTTACATGTATTTCTTCACATGACACATCTACCACTTCATTGGTTTGCATTTAGGACTTGGTGAAATAACTTTCCTCTTACTTTATATGTTAATAATTACATGCATTTTTGTCTAATAAAATTGATAATTTAATTCCTGGATTCATTGTGTTTCTTCCCTTTGCAAAACGTGCGTTGAAGCACTGCTTGCGTTTCGGTGCTATCAGGTTTTGGGGGGTCACCTTTTTCATTGGCTTGGTAAGCAAACTACTTCCATATTTCACTCCGGGCATGTTCTTTGTCAATAAGTTTCAGTTGACTTGAAGCAAGTTCTCCTACTGTGGCCATTGTTAATCGACGCCTCTTGTCTGCTTTTGCTCCTTGGCTAAAACACACGCAGCATGTACTGTAGTAGAGCACAGGCATGATGTCACATGCAGGCCCACTTGTCTTATAGATACAGACCAGCTTTTATTGCCGCTGTTCTACAGCCTGTTTCGACACGTAAAAGTATATGCCAGTAGAGTCCCGCTGCAAAATAAATTGTATTTCGCTACGGGTACAATACCTGTCTACCATGCCACACTAGTTTACAAATATTGTTTAGGCACAATGATTAAAAACAACACATACATGTAGCTTCTTTTAAGTCTTAATACCTTTGTCAGTGCATGGAATCGCAGTTAACACAGACCGCAGCAGAATGTTGCATTCACACAGAGGTTATTCCCCTGATAGCACAAGTAAGGAATCGACATGTATACCTATGTACTTAATTTCTATTCTAGTAGGTGTTAAGAATTTTGAGTGTATCAGAATCTCTGAAGAAGCACAAGGCTTCGGTCCGAATGAAGATTTAACACAAAGATTTGATAAATGATAAGTCAAAATACATGAAATACGCTGCAGCGGTCAAATACTTGTTGTAACCCTCAAGCTTCCATAAATATTTGCCCCGAATCAAGATTAACCATTGGTTTTGTTTCTCCCGCCATAGGGGCGGTTACTTTTCACTCTTGTGAGTAAAACCCATCCTTATTGGCTCTTCGTTGGCATGGTGACATGTTGGACGAATCTCTTTGTTTTCGCTGTCCAATGAAAGAAGGGCATGCTCTAAACTCTTCCCCTTTGGTTCTTGCACACAGATGTGAAATATTAACAAGGTTACAGTAATTTACATTCTATTGTCCTAACCTAGACTAGAACATCAGGTGGTTGGAGACAGAAGGTTTCTTCCTGCTGTATAGGAGGCAGTTTCATTTGTATGTTAATGGTTGGGTTTTAATCCTGTCTCTCTACCTGAGCCAGGTGTAAGGTCTGAGTGAGTGTGGCTGAGTGTAAGACAAAAGACAGTCTTTACTTATTCTTCCCAGAGATAAGGTGTGAGAATTTCAACAGTATGATGGAGTTTTAAACCTCGGAAGTTATACCTGGCTGCAACATAAAATGTAATAAAACAAAAACATAAAAATACATGGTTATTAAATCAGCATTTTTTAAACTTCATTTATCTCAACATAGGCTGTCATGGGAATGTTCATGGTTAACAGCTGTTTCTGTAAGGAGCGAATGCAGAGACAAAGGTTTTGCTTTTAATTGCCTAGCTTGCGTGATCCTTGAGATAACACCCCTGTGTCATATGAAGAGCCCCAGGGATTGATAAGGTGTGTTTTCTACAGGACTGGTATTGCTTTCCTTAGGTCAGTAAACCAACCCCCACTACTTGAGTTTTAAGATATAACCAGAGTGAGCATTTGAGGAAGGTCTCTTGCATTTACCTTTCCTGCTTCCTGCATCTTGGCTCTTACAAATATCTTCAATCTCTTACAAATATCTTCCAATCATTTATACTTGTACTGTAATTGTAATACTCTCTTAATATATTAAATTCATTGGTTACATTAATTAATTGACTATTTGGAATTAATCTTAAAAGGGTCAACATCCAGTTCCTTCAACAAAAATGTGGATTACCCAAAACAGTTACAGGCAACTGTGATGGCAATTCCATTGATCGACACTCTTAAAGGAGTAAGAAACAGAGTCAAAATTTTCTTGGCACAATTTAACAGTTTATTAATAATTTGCAAATAAGAGAGATGCGTCAAACGTTTACAAACATAATCGTCCGAGGAGTCTCTAACTTAATACATGAACAGCGTTGTATTTATTACAGTTAAAAGGGGTGTGGTAAGTTGTTTCCATCTGTCTCGTGTCACATAGGATTTTAGCCAAAGGGCGGGCTGTCCCCCCACCGTATCATTCCTGCCATAATGTTTACTGTTGTATTTACCTAAAGGGGCCAACTGACCTTACTTCCCCCCAAGGACCACATTCCTGAGGAACAAAAGGACTGACACCCTTCTTTGTCTAGGCAGGAGAACATGGTCAAAAGTACCAAATAATCCTCTGATATTATACAGACATGTGTGTCACATTCAAAGTAAAGATTTACATACCAGCCAATGGAAAGACAGACATTTCTCAAATGCACCTTAGTTCAAAATTTCCATAACAACAACACAGACACAAAAATCCAATAATTGCGTAGCGTAACAGGAAAAGGCAGCCATACCAATTCTGTGGAGATTACAGGGGCCTTAAATTTAATCCAGGCTTGAGATCTAGTTTTATACAACTCTGGAAAAAATTAACAGACCACTGCTACTTTTTCTTTCATTTACAAAAAAGTTGAAAAGGAAAGTTTTGAGTTAGGAACGAAAGCGTTCAATTTGCAATGGTCTCTTAATTTTAACCCTTCTGTTCCTCACTCAAAACCTTCCCTTTGACTTTTTTAGAAAGGAAAGAAAAAGGTGCAGTGGTCTCTTCATTTTTTCCGGAGCTGTATTTCAAATTTTGATGAGTTTTGATGAATAAGAAGGTAGTTTATTTAGACGTACTTTAAAGACAAACATGAGGGCATGTTGTTCTTGGCACAAGGACAGCGAAGTCCAGGCCACACTTTGATATAAACTACAGGGGGGAGTTCTGTAGCTAGCACCAATAATAAACCTACAGTGGGTGTGCAATGATAGGTAGCATTCAGCGGTATATGTGTGGATGCCGCAGCATGGATGGAGATAAAATCTCCACAATCTATAACCGATATAAAAGTAGCTTGCACAGTGTGTTTTCTATTTGTGGATGACAAACATGTTCTGTTTCTATAGAGGAAGCCTAGCTTAATCTTTTGCCTTTTACAGAGTTCATCAACATGTATTTTAAAAGACAGTTTATAATCCAGCTATATCCCTAAGCTTTTTGGAAATTTTGAAACTTGTAAAATTTGTTTTCTTTGCATTTAAAACCAGTTTAAGTTGTAAAGAAGACCCTTGTATCATCTTAAAATCTGTCTCCAGCTGCAGTAATGGTTGGTCAGCAGTCAAAGCAGTAGCGCACTTGACAGTGTCATTGGGGTATAGATGATTTTTACTTTCTTATCTCATCACCTATACTGTTTATGTAGAGAATGAACAGTAATAGTCCAAGTATAGAAACACCAGTGGCGCCGACTGGATGCCGTCTACTCAAACAGCCTGATGTCTTTCCTTAAGATAGTCATGAAACCAATAACAGACATCTGGTCCTAGTCCTATGACGACAGCTTACTCAAACGTATCGCATGGTCTACAGTGTCAAACGCTTTAGACAAATCTACAAACATGGTGACACAGCGCTTAACATTGTATAGGGCATTAGCAACATCATTTACAACACGTACTGTGGTCGTAGTGGTGCTGTGTTTAGGTCTGAAACCAGATTGAATGATTGGAATGATTATTGTTAATCACTAAAAATTATTATAGTTCTTTATTCACCAATTAATCGAGAATTTTTGGCCAAACAGACAAGCTTAGAGATGAGCTGATAATCCAATTCACTACTTTCACCTCCCTTTAGGAGTGGTAAACCAAAAGCTGTTTTCTATGCTTTGCTTTTTCCTATAATTAGTGTTTGATTGAAGATGTGCGTAACTTTACTAGCAATGACAGGAGGAGCACACTTCAGTCAATTATTGATCCAGATTTTCAGCACCTACCGATTTCTTTGGATCAATTGCAAATATCAGGGAATAGGATGCAAGTGCATGAAGTTTATTCAAACATAAGGTACAGACTCGGTCTGAAGAGAACCAAGACTGGAAACCTGGAACAAAACAAAGGTGAGTACAAGACTCTGTAAACTGGGTAATACTCTGGACTTGTATATGTCTCCAACATAGAAATAACATTAAGACCTTACAAAGAGTGCTAGGTCACTGAGGCAATAAGTAGGGTGACTGATTACATAAGTGGGAGCAGGTGCAGTCAACGATCAGGTAACAGTGAACGTGGCAACATAGAAATAGGGTGACTAGAAGGTTGTGGGATGGTGAGGACTGGGAACCCATGCTAGTGGCTGTGTGGACATCACAGAGGCAATAGACTGATCAGGATTATATTGGCAATTGTTTCTTTCAAAAAGAAAACCAATAGAGATAAAGTGCTTATTAAAGGCATCACACATTTCAGTTCCATCACTGACAGAATCTGATACCACATTTAAATGAGTTGAAGGTTTTCCAGAATTTAGAATGATCACTGGCAGACTCCAACATAGCATAAAGAAAATGTATTTAGCCATTTTTATTTCTCCGGTCCATTTATTTCTCAGTTGCCTAAAATGCAGACAATTAGCATTTGGAAAACTGAAACTGATGAATCAGGAAAACTGATTCATCAGTTTTCCTTTCCTAGGAAGAGGCTTTTCAAATCAGAGGAGAACCAAGGATTAGTTAGATTTTTTCTCTTTAGTGGGGTGGGTTTTTCAACCATGGAAGTAAAAATTGAAGAAAAGAATCAGAATGCTAATACTGGGTCCATTATGTAATTATTGGATAAAAACTCTGAGTGACAAAGGTCATGGATAAAGTCTTGCTCTGAGAATTATTTGTACATTCTCTTTAAAGGAGGCAGGAGGCATGCAATAGGGCAGTGGTCACTTTCTGGATCTTTAGATATTAGGATGGGTAGGTGTAGTTATTAGTTGAGTAAGATATATTTCATTACAAATGTATTTTAGTTTAAGCGATGCTGGCACCAGCCAGTCTAGATTGAGTTTTTTCAGTTTTTAGTAACCTAAACTTTTAGGTTACTCCGTGTAACTTTTTACCATTTTAGGTTTTTCACTGGACTTGAACTGCTAAAATGTCAATATAAACTGGAAAAATGGGGGTGTTCTAAAACCTTTGATCGATAGTGTATGTCTGAAACACTTCCAATCACTCATAATTATGTATGGAGCCTGAATAAACTCATCCAATTTGTTACCATAACTCTCACCACTGTGAGCTTTCAGTGTGTTAAGCTGGCAATACAACTAGTTTACTGTAGTCATGTAGCAGACAATCTTATCCAGAATACCTCTACTGCAGATAGCTAAAACTGTACACTCACCAGCAAATACACATATAAAGAAAACTCAGCAATTAATATACCTTTTGTGTAGTATTTTATCTATATTTAGAGTAGCCAGTTAAAGATAGCTACCATTCATAAGCTTGGTAACTAGGTAGCTAGTAGATGTAACGTTGTAGTCAGGAAAGACAGAAGGAGTTTAAATAGGGACGGTGATTAAGAACACTGGTGAGGGCAATAATGACAAATAGGTCTCTGTGCCCCAAATGAGACTGAAAAGACCTGCCATGCTAGGATGTGACTGTAAACATTGTAGATATTTTCAAACCCTGCATCGGTTCAGCTTCAGGGAAAATTATGGGCTACAATGCTTCATACTTATAATCCATGTTATTCTTTTGATTAGTTGGGACAAACTTGCCATTTTGAAATGTGTACAAAACAAAAGGAGCCAAATGAAGAACAATGTTGTCCAAACTAGTAGTTTACACTAAGTTAGCTAGGTAATAATGACACAGACAGCGTCTACTGTTTACCACACACCATTATTTGTTATCACAATGCTGAAATTGCTAGGAACCATTTAAACCACTTTCAGATATTTTTTTTAATCCAAACTTTTACATTTCTTAATATTGTGTTTATCTAAGATTTGTTTCTTCAGTCATAATAATAATTAAAGTGCATGATCAAGATGCTAGCTAACTTGCTATTAAGCTCATTTTAATGCAACCCAAAGATGGCAACCTGTCATGTCGGCTACCTATTTTCCATTTAGACCATGTTTCATAACGTTTCAGCAATAATGAAGGCTGCCCATTGTGATGGCAATTCCATCGGTCAGAACTTTCTAAGGAGTAAGTACAGAGACAAAATTATCTTGGCACAATTAAAAGTTTATTTGCAAATAGAGAAACGCGTCAAAAGCTTACAAAATAATCATCTGAGGAGTCTCTAACTTAATTCATGACAATCATCAGTACTTATAGTGGAAAAAGGGGTGTGGTAAGATGCTGCCTATCTGTCTCGTGTCACATAGGTTTTACCCAAAGGCCAGGCTATCCCCCCACCTTATCCTTCCTGCCATAATGTTTTTTGTTGTGTTTACCTAAATGGGCCAACTGCCCCTACTTCCCCCCAAAGGCCACATTCCTAAGGAACAAAGGACTGATACCCTTCTTGGTCTAGTACCTATCCATCCATCCATCTTCTTCCGCTTATCCGGGGCCGGGTCGCGGGGGCAGCAGTCTAAGCAGGGATGCCCAGACTTCCCTATCCCCAGACACTTCCTCTAGCTTTTCCGGGGGGACACCGAGGCGTTCCCGGGCCAGCCGGGATACATAGTCCCTCCAGCGTGTCCTAGGTCTTCCCCGGGGTCTCCTCCCGGTGGGACGGGACCGGAACACCTTCCCAGGAAGGCGTTCCGGAGGCATCCGAAACAGATGCCCAAGCCACCTCAGCTGACCCCTCTCGATGTGGAGGAGCAGCGGCTCTACTCTGAGCTCCTCCCGGGTGACCGAGCTTCTCACCCTATCTCTAAGGGATCGCCCAGCCACCCTGCGGAGAATTCTCATTTCGGCCGCCTGTATCCGGGATCTTGTCCTTTCGGTCATGACCCAAAGCTCATGACCATAGGTGACAGTAGGAACGTAGATTGACTGGTAAATCGAGAGCTTCGCCTTGCGGCTCAACTCTTTCTTCACCACGACAGACCGATACATCGATTGCATTACTGCAGAAGCTGCACCGATCCGTCTGTCAATCTCCCGTTCCATCCTTCCCTCACTCGTGAACAAGACCCCTAGATACTTAAACTCCTCCACTTGAGGCAGGCACTCTCCACCAACCTGAAGTGGGCAAGCCACCCTTTTCCGACTGAGGACCATGGCCTCGGATTTGGAGGTGCTGATTCTCATCCCCACCGCTTCACACTCGGTCTAGTACCTAGTGATGCTGAAATGTATACAGATGTGTGTCACAATCAAAGAAAATAGTTACATACCAGGCGATAGAAAAGCAGACATTTCTCAAATGCGCCTTAGTTAAAAATGTCCATAACACCATCCACCCGGCTGTCACGGTGGAGCAACAACTTCAAGTTGAAGTTACACATAGATCAAAAAAAGATTAAGATAGATTAAACTGAACACACATCTTTCTGAGTAACCATCACTCACATGATGTGACTACACTATTAGTGCCAGGGTTCTGATGTGTGTGCTGCTCATGATGGGTATGTTTGGGAAATTCTCTGCCTATCTGCTGACCTAAACCAGAGGGCACAGTCAGTTTCTGTCCATTTACATCTCTGAGACATCCTGCCATTATATCTGATAGACATTGATGACCACTGACCAGAGGCCTGGCTGGAGCTTCTGGTTGCTCTAGAATCTTAACCCAAGAACTCCTTGGCTTTTTCAACATACGCATTCCAACAAAATCCCATCAGGCATCACCTCTGCCTACACCAAATGTTAAACAGTTGACAACCACTTTGCTTCTAGTCTCTGTGGCATAGTGCTTTAAATTGTTTCAAACTAACCTTGTCGGTGGCATCGTCTTGCACTACCGAAAAAGTCACATGCTCTGCAGAGATCCATTTCTCCCAGAAAAAACATGGGCTCCCCTGTTTACACAGAGATAACAATCTTATTTACAAAGGTGCCCTGGGTGCTAGCTGGCAAGCTAACGCTCCAGTTTTTCAATTGGATTTAAAACACTTCAGCTCTGAAAGCTCAAATATATTTCCCATAAGTGAACATATTTCTTCCGTAGCTGTGTTAAAAAACAAGGAGTCCTTCAAAATCTCTTAATTTTCACGGTGAAATGATAAATGCCAGCCAGAAACCAAACCAGCCGGAATACATTTTGTCTAATTGATCATAACAAATGGATGTAGAACCCTGGCTTGGTAAATGGACTCCTTTGCCTTAATTTCATATCTACTTTTAAAATAAGACAAATACTGGTGGTCTTAATTGTCTAAATATAGCAGGGGGTCTATTTGCTTTCCACCTCCTCATTAATCACACATTATGGAAATAACATTAAAACCCAAATGTTACGAGATAACCTCTGTCTGACCTCAAACGTAGTTGCAGAATAGTCCGGTCAGTAAAACGCATGGGGAAGAACAGCCCATTTGATTGGAGACAAAGGTTAGGGTAATGATGATTGTGATAACTATTATAGTGCCTAAATAAAAGAAGAAAATATGGGTAATTGTGGTTTATAAAATATGATAACAAATCTTTGTCTTCACATGGTTTCTTAGAATGTGGATGATTCTGGGAATGTTTTGTCCATGTAGTTGGTTGATGCAGAACTGTCTCTGGATTATAAATGTTTCATGCACGCCAGTGAAGAGGAAAACATATCGTCTAAATGCCCAGACACTTTTATGGAAAAAAAGAATCATTTTTCATTCAAATGCAGCCAAGGAACTTAAAATAGGACAGTCAAAATACTAAAGAGGAAGAAAATGTGGCTACTTGAATTGTTTTCCAACACCCAGACAAGCAAAATCAGATTGTTAGTATTATAGGGTTGGTTTTAGGACCATGCCGACAGTTAAGAGCAGATCACATATACATTAATGCCATTATGGCTTATGTTCCAGCATGGATTGAGCCATTGAGGCCCTAAAAACATGTCCTTGGATTGGGGACCTCCTGTCACTTTGCATACCCTAGATTAAGCCGGGTTCCAATTTAGCCTGTATAGAGTTGAGTTTGATCAGTGATTATTACAAAATGAAACTCAACACTATTATTGGCATTGTAATGTGTCCTCATGAAATCAAGTGGTATTCATTTTGGAAAAAAACTAACAGATTACCATATGATAGCTACACTAAACAATTCAGTTGACTGGACATATTGGAAATATGTATTCTTCTCAGAAAAGGGTAATATGCCCAGTTTATGGATGTAGATCATCACTGAAAGGTCAGAGCTATTTTAAAATGTAAAAACAGTACTTCACCCCAATGCATTATGTATCCATTTTGTACACAATTATGTTTTCATGTAGCCGTTAGGCCATTACAAGCTCAACTGAACCCTAAACAACCTGAATTAATAGACTGATTTATGTTTTGTAATGTATATGAGACAATGAGGAACTGTTTTTATGTTGCTTGCTGACATCTTTCCACGGTCCACCTATTTTCTGAAAAATAGGCTAGAGGAAAAGCTGTCTGCAAACTTGGAAATATAAGTGCTTACCTTGCAAGGTGTCTATAACTCAGACAAAATATTTTTATTTTTCAGATATGAAAACCCCATTCCCACAGAAGAGGAAAGAGGAATACAACTTCTGTTTTTGGAGCATAGTAAACCACTATAGTTTGGTAATTATGGAAAATGTACCTTGTAGGATAATATCCCAACGTGAAAATATTATGTATATAATTGAAAGACATAGTATCCAACCAAAATTATGTTTTTCAAATTGTCTGTTTTGCCAAGAATTCATTGTTACTGTTAAGCAGTATTCTAGCTGTAGTTTCATGCTACCCAATGAGGAGTGCATATCTATATCATCATATTGCCTATCATTCATTGCTTTTATCAGTGGTTCTTGGCAGAGTTATTGTGTTTTTATGCCTTCTATGTTCTTTGTTGTGTACTACTATGCATTAGATGACACAATCCAATTTCCCCTTTGAGGATTAATGAAGTACTATCTTATCCTATCTGATCTTATTTCCTGCATTTGAATGTGTTTGGTGGGAAACTGAATGTGCATTGTGTAAACACCATTCAGGAGGGGTTGTTTATGGGATGATGTACTTGATGCTTTGTGGTGATGCCTCATTCTTCTTATTTCCTCAGACTCCTCATCTGGCTGTGTCTTCTTTGGCATGTCATCCAATACACACACACACACGCGCACACACGCACACAGGTACAAGGAGCCTCAGTGGGCTCAGATTAATAATGAATGGTTTATCAACTGTGCTCCCTATCACTGAACACCTGTGCACTGTCTGCTTTGTGATGTCATCTATAAAATTTCACCCACATGGCATTTACTGTGTAAACTCTGGAAAATGGACACTCACTTTCTTGGAATTAGTGGAAGAATTTCTTTCTCTTAAAAGCAACTTAGAGTTCAGCATCCTGATGCACATTAAAACACTATTCAATACAAGTGGCTTTGTTGACATGACTGCAATACAACCAGGCGCTGGGCTCTGACTAACTTTCAAAGGTTTTTTACTTATTTCCTTGGAAAGTTAATCCTTCTGTTTTTACCCCTTGATAAGTGCCAGCTTGTTTTCCTTTGGAACAATTCATAAGAATGATTATTGTTTGGCACTTCTGATTGACTGTTGTTTAATAAAGATTTGAATGTTAAATTGCTTGCTGTTTCTGATTGTCTGCTGTTTGTTTTCCTGGGAAACTAATACATCTATTGTTTGTCATCTTTGATGTGCTTGATGATTTTTGATGATAACAATAGTAACAACAATAATAATAACAACAATAATAATAATCATAACAATAATAATAATAATTAATATTCAGGGCAATTAGCCTAGATCTTATTTGAGAGGGGGCAGCAAGGGACCTTGATAATGGATAGGGGGCCGCTGGCCCACAAAAAGTTGAGAACAACTGCGGAGAACAGTAACTCGTTGTGGTTTTTTAGTCTGACCAACATGGTATATTGTATTTTGATTGTAAAGTATAATAATTCCCATAAATTATTAGTAGGCCCAAACAGACACGTTGCCCTGTGTAGGGATTGGTCAATGAGAAAGGAGGTTAAATGCGTATTCTAACTCTGTGGTCACTAAACATCCCATGGTGTTAACCCCAGAGTCCATTCTGACCCTCATATAGTTATGGCCACCAAACCATCACTAGCTCCTTACAGGATCATCAATTTTCTGTCCTCCCCAGTAATTAAAATGTTGTAAGCACTACATTTCACCTAAGTTGCCATGAATAACAACGTTAGCTAAATTACTAAAATGTAAATATAAATTATTTTTTATGCTTTGTTCTGCACTAGGGAGAAATAGCCTATTGTGCAGTCTTTTTTTGGCGTTTAGATTTCTACATTTCTCCCTCCATGCCCGTGAAAGTTGCCAGAGAGAAGCAGATTGAGTGAGAGCTAAATGTTCTCTAGACAACAAGTCAGGCCAGTAAGCTTAATAACGCTAAATGAATTTCTGACCAACCATGTCCCAAATGGGTTTTCTTTTCCAGTGCAGTGATCTGAGTTTTCAAACCATGCAGCCTGCTGCTGAAATTTAACTAATTGTTAAATTCAGAAATGCTTGCTAATGTTCCTTCCGAATAATGTCACCTTTGGAGTGTAAAATGGTTGTGGTGAATGAATAACTGGAACAACTCAAATATAATGAGACAAGTGGAAAATAAACGAGACACACTTGCTGAGTCTTCATCTTTTGTTTTATATAGGTTTTGTTTTCTATTCTTTGTTAAAATTAATGAACCTTTGCACAGTGGTCAACTGGTTTCTTCACCCAAACAAATACATTTAGAAGTGGTTTAACTCCTGCATAGTCGAACCAAACAGTATAGCTCTTTTCTACAAACAAAAACATGAATGACTGAGACACTACTGGCATAAAAGAAGAAACTATTGGTATTAAATAAACTAGGCCAGTAGCATGTAAATGTGTCACAAAGGAGTGTTTACCTGGGGCGTAATAGTGAAAGCTGTGAACAGATTATTCAAGAGACACTAGGCTCAAAATGAAGAAACAAACCAAACAAAAACTTGCACCTATACCGAAAGGACCCCTTCACCTCAAAGTGACCCACCTCAATTGCGCCCAAACTTACCACCAACAAAACAGACAACCCTCATTCCTTAGAACACAGGACATCAATTCCCCTACAGAGGCCCAGCTTGTGGGCGGAACACAATGCTCAAAATTCCCTACCACTGTTCAGCTGTCATTTCATGCGGATTCAAATACACTCTAGTATCTACGATGACCTCTGACTTCTCTGTTGTTCGAGCTGTACAATTCACCACCTGTTCAATGAACGCTACAAAATCCACTTTCTTCACCATCACCGTGTCTGCCTCATTCAACTGCTGAACGACATGTCCAATTTCCCCTGGTTTCACACTATCACACAAGTCCCTTATCTCTACCTGCTTCTTCCACAGTTTCCCTTTGCTCTCTATACCTGCTAACTCTCTAACCCTAACCAGTCATGTTATTAGGACCTGGACCTCCCAGACATCATAACAAATATTTTTACAATTACATTATGTTGTATTTTCAATCACTGGAAAATTAAGAAGGCATGGTTTCATATATCAATTTATAATTTTTCTTACACTCCAAATGGGTTAGAAATTGTTGGCTGACTGTTTCATACTGTTTATGAGCAGTAAATATAGGCAAGAAAAGGAGCAGAGATTCATACTCCCCTGGTGGATATTTACACTGTGTAATTAAATGTAATGTAACCCTCTGTCTGAAAGCAAACGCCCACAATGAAAGGCGTTTTGTGTGCTCCCATATGGTATGCACATTTAAAAACCCTGTCCAATCATGAGCCTGTGGAAGACCTCAGTGTAGTAAAATAAGAACAACTGTATATTTTCAGAAGAAAAAAAAACACGTTATGAAATAAGTGTAGTCAAACCAAAGTTCAGTGAAAAGAGTCGTTTTGTCAAGAATCACACAACACTGTTTAGTTAAATATACAGTACATTTTGACTGTAAACTAGATTTCCCCATCACAATGTCAAGAGAAGTAACCAATCAATCAATCAATCGTATTTATAAAGCCCTTTTTACATCAGCAGCTGTCACAAAGTGATTTAAAAAAAAACTGGTCTTAAACCCTAAGGAGCAAACAACAGTAGTGTTGAATTTTAGTGGCTAGGAAAAACTCCCTAAGAAAGCCGAAATTTAAGAAGAAACCTAGAGAGGACTCAGGCTCAGAGGGGTGACCAGTCCTCTTCTGGCTGTGCCGGGTGAGATATTAAGAGTCCAATTGGAATAATAAATACATTTCTCTGGGCTAAATCCAGAGTCTATTTGATTCTAGACTACGTCAAAAGTATGACCACCCACCAACCGCAACCCCCCTGAATGAGGGCCGAGTATTGTCAGCAGCGTACAGCCCAATTGCAAAAGTGCTCAACAGAGAGTCAACAACAAGCCAGTGACTCCTCCCCCGAAAGGCATTGGAGAGAGGGCATCCCAGTGGCGACGAAAGCCCACCTGGCAAGACAGCAAGGGTGGACAGTATCAAGTCTACTGGTCACCTTCACGCCCCCGGGCCAGGTGAACATATTAAAAGTACAAATTGTAATGATTAATAAATGAATGTGGGCCAGAATCTATTTAACCCTTTGGCGCGTACGATCACACCGGTGTGATCAATCTAGAGTGGTCCCTGAAGCGTACGATCACACTGGTGTGATTAGAACGTCATGTTTAGAACGCACCATTAGCATGCCTAGCTACAAGTAACATAACAATGGCTGGTCAGACCGCACTGTTATTTACTCACATTTAGCTCAAACAGTGTTTATAACTTTATTTCCTGATTGTAATTGTTTCAAGACCATACTATGATATTAACCAGGTAGAAAGCATTCAAATCGGGACAAGAAGTGTTACTTACGTACCAACAGACAGCCAACACTAATACACAAAAACAAATTATATTAGCGACTACTACCGATCAAAACCATTGCAAAAACTTTCTAGATGTTACGTTACCCGTTGTATGCATTTTATATAGTTTATTCATTTTCACTGCACTGAATTACTGGTCACGATTTGTTAGCTAGCGGGCAGCTGACGTTTGCTAGCGGTTAGCTGACGTTTTCTAGCTAGCTACAGTTATAAATCAACCAACTTTTGCAGCTCTTAGAATTCGAGTCAACGAGAGAAGCTTGCAATGCAATGCATGTAGTGTTCCTTACCTAGCAAGGTGAATGTTCAAATGCTGGCGTGAGTTCAAATGCTGGAGAGTACTGAAGTCACGTACAAATAAACTCACGCTGGGGGGTCGGTAAGGAATATTTGAAACTCACGCGTGAAAAGGTTAAACTTAGTCCATGTCAGAAGCATGACCAGATGGACAAGGACAGGGACAACACGGGGCAGTGGCAGCTGAAATCGTCAGGTATCGTCTTGATCTGCAACACAACCAGGAGGACTTTGGACAGGGACAGCAATGGGTCTTTCAAGCCAGGTACTCCTCAGGTTTGTGCCAGGACCTCATGTCCTCCTAAGTTTAAAACAGCAGGAGACATGGAGCATTTAGAAAATGCATAGCAGCGTAAGACTTTGGGGCTGAGACAGGGGGGTCCGGTGACACTGTGGCCCTATCTGGGGGAGGCCCCGGACAGGGCCTAACAGGCAGGAAATCAATCTACCCACATTGCCAAGCATCAACCAAAGGGACACCCACCAACCGCAACCACCCTGAATGAGGGCCAAGTATTGCCAGCAGAGTACAGCCTAATTGCACAAGTGCGCAACAGAGAGAAAACAACAAGCCAGTGACTCCGCCCCCGAATGGCATTGGAGGGAGGGCATCCCAGTGGCGATGAGAGCCCACCTGGCAAGACAGCTAGGGTGGACAGTAACAAGCCTTTCTGGTCACCTTCACGCCCCTGAGCCAGAATGCACTTAATCATAGACTTAATTGGCAATTAATTCCACAGTAGTGGAGCTCTATGAGAAAAGGCCCTGCCTCCGGCTGTTTGTTTAGAAATTCTAGGTACAATTCTAGGTACAAATTCTAGATACAAGGCCTGCATCTTGCGATCTAAGGTTAGGCATGTATGGTTGGATCATTTCAGCGAGGTAAGTAGGAGCAAGTCCATGTATTGATTTATAGGTTAACAATAAAACCTTAAAATCAGCCCTAACCCTAACAGGCTGCCAGTATAAAGAGTCTAGTACTGGAGTAATGTGTTCAAATATTTTTGTTCTAGTTAGGATTCTAGCAGCCGTGTGCAGCACTAATTAAAGTTTATTTATTGATTTGTCAGGGTTACCGGAAAAAAGAGCATTGCAGTAATCTAATCTAGAAGTAACAAAAGCATGGATAGTTTTTCTGCATCAGTTTTTGATAGAAAGTTTCTGTTTTTTGCAAAGCGTCGAAGATGAATATAAGAAACATTGGAGACATATTTTATATTTTCTTCAAAGGAGAGGTCAGGGTCAAGGGTAAGGCTTTGGTTTCTAACAGTTTTTTGGGATACGACCATGCAGCCGTCGAGGTTGACAATGAGATCTGCCTTTTCTTGGGTCCTAAAATGAGCATTTCTGTTTTTCTTGAGTTTAAAAGCAAGAAGTTCTCTGTCATCTACTTCCTAATATCTGAAACGCATGCTTCCAAAGTAGCTAGTTTTGGGGCTTCTCCATGCTTCATTGAAATATATAACTGTGTGTCATCAGCATAACAGTAAAACTTGACATTGTGATTCCGGATTACATCACCCAGAGGCAGCATATATAATGAGAACAATAATGGGCCCAGAACCGAGCCTTGAGGAACACCAAAACATACCTTTGATTTGTCAGAGGAAATGCCATCCACCGATACAAACAGATATCTTTCAGATAAATAAGATTTAAACCAGGCTAGAACATGTCCATGTAGCCCAATATGGGTTTCCAGTCTCTATAAGAGGAGGGAGTGATCAATAGTGTCAAAAGCAGCACTAAGATCAAGAAGCAACAGGATGGATGCGGAACCTTTGTCTGAGGTTTTTAGAAGGTCATTTGTTACCTTCACGAGTGCAGTCTCAGTACTATGATGGGATCTGAAACTGGTCTGGAGCATTTCATAAATGTTATTTGTATTCAGGAAGGCATTCAGTTGTTGGGAAACACATTTTTCTAAGATTTTGGAGAGTGACAGGACCTTTGATATTGGCCTATAATTGTTCAATATGTCAGCATCCAGATTAGATTTTTTTAGTAGAGGCTTAATTTCCGCTATTTTTAGAGTTTGTTATACATCTGGAGGAAAGGGAGCAATTTATTATGTTCAACATTGGCTGACATACCACAGGGAATAGCTCCTTATTAAGTAATTTTGTTGGAATCGGGTCTAGCTGAAAATTTCTCAACAAGAGAAATTGCAGAAGGGCAGAGCAGAAATGGAAAAAGTCAAAATTGCAGGTTCATTATGATAAGTTTTGAGGTCTTGTTGGTATCTCTGATAGACTAATTATTTTGTTGCTGTGTGTTTGCACATTGACATTTAGCCTAATAAAAGTGGTGGGAGGACCACAGAGCATAATCCTTGCTTGATTCCAAGGCAACTTATGGCTATTTTATCCCAATTTGGTCATAAAGGAGTTTCCTCTGCCATTTCTCATATCAGACAAAAAAAGATATGTCAAATAAGCTAATTTTCCATTGACATTTGTTGTATTTTTTCAAGACTGACTGGGTTAAGCGGTTGTGATATTATTTTTTTTATGCTACATTTGCTGATTACAAACTATGAATAGAAAAACATGGTATCTGAGTGGTTTTTATTCTCCAAGGTGTACAAAATGTTGTACCAGCCTAAATAAAGAAAATTAATCTGACCACTTGGGGTGTTGCTGTTTGTTGAGAACATGTGAAGTAGCAATGTTCAAGGATTTATGTGGACACCAGCAGTTAGGGATGTGACGCAGGGTGGTAAGAGACAAAGCAAAACATGCCTCACACTGAGGCGGTATTGAAACTCAGTCTGTGTGTGAGTGGTGACCTTTAAAAGGAAGCAAAACTTTGCATGCAGTGCAGAAATCATTATGATGTCTTCCATCTTTCGTACTCTAATCTCTGTCCAATGTACCAAATTTACAAAAAAACAGTAAAGTGAAAACATCCCTTTGGATTTGGAATTTCATTTCCCTTTTGAAATCTGTCTTAATCATTGAATTAAACGCACTGAGCTACTAGTTAATTAACAAGTCCTCGGGTGAGTCCTTGGCTGGATTCTTTTTATCTGGAGGTACAGTAATTGATAACCTTATCTGATTGCCTTTTGATGGATGACTTTTTCAGTGGAAACCTCCCGGGGACACAGGGCACAATATAGACCCAGGATGGCTCATTGTGTAAAGAGCAGTGCCACTGCTGTTCCCTGAATCTAATCCCCACTGTGCCGTTACAGGACAATCACTTGGACAACCCAGCCAACTCAGTAAGCTATTTAGTCCTCCAGGCATCGCAACACAGGAACAGGAAACACAAAATTACTTCATAAGCTCCCATGCTCTAACTCTATATCTATGCATTTCAGTGCAAATGCCACAATTAAAGTGCAAACTGTCGGTTTTAATTTAAAGATATTTTCATCCATATTGGATGAACCATTTCGAAATTACAGCACGTTTTGTGTAGTCCCCCAAATTTAAGGGTACCAATAGCATTTGGCTTCATATCTTTTTCTTATTAGGCAGGTGTGTTTGCTTTCAATATTAGTGTGTGCACAAGAGAGCCTGTGAATATCTAGTCTTGATTCTAGGCTTTACATTTGCATTCGCTGATGTCTGGAAACATGATGAACAAAGAAGTGTCTGTGTCATATTAGTCATGATGAATCACAATACATCTATCAGAGACAGACAAAACATCTGCCGTGCCAAAATAACAAAATCAACTGATACATTAACAAGTAAACAGAGAGTACTGGTGAACTCTGCAATTGCAAACGACCTGCAATTGCAAACTCTGCAATTGCAATCAGCAACACTGTCCTGGAGTTGGACATGTGACAAAGACTACAGCACCCTCCACTAATATTGGCACCCTTGGAAAATATAAGCAAGTGATAACAACCCTAAATTATGTGCTTTTGTAACTAACATGTCTCGACTTTGATTGTCCCGCTGGGAGTTGCTGCGACGAAGCAGGGCCTTCATCTTGGATTTGATGTCAGCGTGGTCAAAACGGGGTAAAACATTTTCATGTGTACGTAGAGAATTGAAGTACGGAGATGATACATTGCCACTGAAATCTGAGCAACCAAGCCTGATTTCAAGGTATAGTGATGTATTAAATTATATACAGTCACATGGTGATTTTATCACTGGGTGAATGATATATAACTTGGAGCATTGGTCACGGTCTGGATGTTAGTGACATTCCTAAGAGCTTATGTGTTGTTTCCCCTTGAATGCGTAATGACATGTCAGTATGAAATGTTGTGTCTAGCAGGGTGCTTTCCATTGGGTGAACAAAGCTGATGATGGTGCTGGAGGTAGCTAATGCTCCTGCTAACATAACAGCAGTAGCTAACATTACAGCAGTGTAGCCAATTGACAATTATAGTATACTTAACCAAATAAATATGGACATATACTGAATAACTCACCATCAAAACATGATGCCTCGTCGACTACCATTCCAATGAGAAGCTTGTATAACTTAATGCAGTGGTTGGAGCAAAGGTCTGTCAAGCCATCAATCAATCAATCAATCAAATGTATTTTTAAAGCCCTTTTTACAACAGCAGTTGTCACAAAGTGCTTTACAGAGACACCCGGCCTGAAACACCAAGGAGCAAACAACAGTAGTGTTGGATTTCAGTGGCTAGGAAAAACTCCCTAAGAAGGCGGAATTTTAGGAAGAAACCTAGAGAGGACCCAGGCTCAGAGGGGTGACCAGTCCTCTTCTGGCTGTGCCGGGTGAGATATTAAGAGTCCAATTGGAATAATAAATACATTTCTCTGGGCTAAATCCAGAGTCTATTTGATTCTAGACTACGTCAAAAGTATGACCAGGTGGACAAGAACAGGGACAGCAACAGGCCCCCCAAACCAGGTACTCCGCAGGTGTGGACCAGGACCTCATCTCCTCCTAAAATGTAAAACTGGAGGAGACTGAGAAAAGTTAGAAGTGCATTCCTCATATCCCCCAGCACAATAATATAGCAGCGTAACACCCTGGAACTGAGACAGGGGGGTCCGGTGACACTGTGGCCCTACCCGGGGGAGGCCCCGGACAGGGCCCGACAGGCAGGAAATCAATCCACCCACATTGCCAGGCATCAACCAAAGGGACACCCACCAACCGCAACCCCCCTGAATGAGGGCCGAGTATTGTCAGCAGCGTACAGCCCAATTGCAAAAGTGCGCAACAGAGAGTCAACAACAAGCCAGTGACTCTTCCCCCGAAAGGCATTGGAGAGAGGGCATCCCAGTGGCGACGAGAGCCCACCTGGCAAGACAGCAAGGGTGGACAGTATCAAGTCTACTGGTCACCTTCACGCCCCCGGGCCAGGCTACACCTAATTATAAACTGTATAAGCTGTAGAGATGAGTTTTTAGTAGACACTTGACAGTTTGCACTGAGTTTGCATTTCTAACCTTAATTGGCAGATCATTCCACAGTAGTGGAGCTCTATGAGAAAAGGCCCTGCCGCCAGCTGTTTGTTTAGAAATTCTAGGTACAATTAAAAGGCCTGGATCTTGCGATCGTAGGTTACGTGTAGGTATGTATGGCTGGATCATTTCAGCAAGGTAAGTAGGAGCAAGTCCATGTATTGATTTATAGGTTAAGAGTAAAACCTTAAAATCAGCCCTATCCCTAATAGGCAGCCAGTGTAAGGACGCTAGGACAGGAGTAATGTGTTCAAATCTTTTTGTTCTAGTTAGGATTCTAGCAGCCGTGTGCAGCACTAATTGAAGTTTATTTATTAATTTGTCTGGATAACCAGAGAGAAGAGCATTTCAGTAATCTAGTCTAGAAGTAACAAAAGCATGGATACATTTTTCTGCATCAGTTTTTGATAGAAAGTTTCAAATTTTTGCAATGTTTCGAAGATGAAAATAAGCAACTCTTGAGACATATTTTATATTTTTTTTCAAAGGACAGGTCAGGGTCAAGGGTAACGCCAAGGTTTTTTACAGTTTTTTGGGATACAACCATGCAGCCGCCGAGGTTCACAGTGAGATCTGCTAACAATGCTCTTTGTTTCTTGGGTCCTAAAACGAGCATTTCTGTTTTCCTTGAGTTTAAGAGCAAAACATTCTCTGTCATCCACTTCCTAATATCTGAAATGCATGCTTCCAAAGTAGCTAATTTAGGGGCTTCTCCATGCTTCATTGAAATATATAACTGTGTGTCATCAGCGTAACAGTGAAAGTTTACATTGTGATTTCGGATTACATCGCCCAGAGGGAGCATATATATTGAGAACAATAATGGGCCCAGAACCGAGCCTTGAGGAACACCAAAGCATACCTTTGACTTGTCAGAGGAAATGCCATTCACACTAACAAACTGTTATCTTTCAGACAAATAAGATTTAAACCAGGCTAGAACATGTCCACGTAGCCCAATATGGGTTTCCAGTCTCTCTAAGAGAAGGGAGTGATCAATAGTGTCAAAAGCAGCACTAAGATCAAGAAGCAACAGGACGGATGCGGAACCTTTGTATGAGGCCATTAGAAGGTAATTTGTTACCTTCACGAGTGCAGTCTCAGTACTATGATGGGATCTGTAACCGGACTGGAGTATTTCTTAAATGTCATTTGTCTTTAGGAAGGCATTCATCCATCCATCCATCCATCTTCTTCCGCTTATCCGGGGCCGGGTCGCGGGGGCAGCAGTCTAAGCAGGGATGCCCAGACTTCCCTCTCCCCAGACACTTCCTCTAGCTCTTCCGGGGGGACACCGAGGCGTTCCCAGGCCAGCCGGGAGACATAGTCCCTCCAGCGTGTCCTAGGTCTTCCCCGGGGTCTCCTCCCGGTGGGACGGGACCGGAACACCTTCCCAGGAAGGCGTTCCGGAGGCATCCGAAAAAGATGCCCAAGCCACCTCAGCTGACCCCTCTCGAAGTGGAGGAGCAGTGGCTCTACTCTGAGCTCCTCCCGGGTGACCGAGCTTCTCACCCTATCTCTAAGGGATCGCCCAGCCACCCTGCGGAGAAAACTCATTTCGGCCGCCTGTATCCGGGATCTTGTCCTTTCGGTCATGACCCAAAGCTCATGACCATAGGTGAGAGTAGGAACGTAGATTGACTGGTAAATCGAGAGCTTCGCCTTGCGGCTCAGCTCTTTCTTCACCACGACAGACCGATACATCGACCGCATTACTGCAGAAGCTGCACCGATCCGTCTGTCAATCTCCCGTTCCATCCTTCCCTCACTCGTGAACAAGACCCCTAGATACTTAAACTCCTCCACTTGAGGCAGGCACTCTCCACCAACCTGAAGTGGGCAAGCCACCCTTTTCCGACTGAGGACCATGGCCTCGGATTTGGAGGTACTGATTTTCATCCCCACCGCTTCACACTCGGCTGCAAACCGTCCCAGTGCATGCTGAAGGTCCTGGTTAGAAGGGGCCAACACGACAACATCATCTGCAAAGAGCAGAGACGAAATCGTGTGGTCCCCAAACCTGACACCCTCCGGCCCCTGGCTGCGCCTAGAAATTCTGTCCATAAAAATTACAAACAGAACCGGTGACAAAGGGCAGCCCTGCCGGAGTCCAACATGCACTGGGAACAAGTCTGACTTACTGCCGGCAATGCGGACCAAGCTCCTGCTTCGGTTGTATAGGGACCTGACAGCCCTTAGCAAAGGACCCAGGACCCCATATTCCCCAAGCACCCTCCACAAGATGCCGCGAGGCACACAGTCGAATGCCTTCTCCAAATCTAGGGGTCCTGTTCACGAGTGAGGGAAGGATGGAACGGGAGATTGACAGACGGATCGGTGCAGCTTCTGCAGTAATGCGGTCGATGTATCGGTCTGTCGTGGTGAAGAAAGAGCTGAGCCGCAAGGCGAAGCTCTCGATTTACCGGTCAATCTACGTTCCTACTCTCACCTATGGTCATGAGCTTTGGGTCATGACCGAAAGGACAAGATCCCGGATACAGGCGGCCGAAATGAGCTTTCTCCGCAGGGTGGCTGGGCGATCCCTTAGAGATAGGGTGAGAAGCTCGGTCACCCGGGAGGAGCTCAGAGTAGAGCCGCTGCTCCTCCACATCGAGAGGGGTCAGCTGAGGTGGCTTGGGCATCTGTTTCGGATGCCTCCGGAACGCCTTCCTGGGAAGGTGTTCCGGTCCCGTCCCACCGGGAAGAGACCCCGGGGAAGACCTAGGACACGCTGGAGGGACTATGTCTCCCGGCTGGCCTGGGAACGCCTCGGTGTCCCCCCGGAAGAGCTGGAGGAAGTGTCTGGGGAGAGGGAAGTCTGGGCATCCCTGCTTAGACTGCTGCCCCCGCGACCCGTCCCCAGATAAGCGGAAGATGATGCTATGCTATGCTATGCTATGTTTGCGGAGCAAGTGGATTTCTTGTTTCAACGGTAAATGTAATAAGACAGTGATCCGATAATCCAGGATTTTAGGGGGAAATTATTAGATCTACAATATCTATTTCTCGTGACAGGACTAAATCTAAGGTGTGATTGTGGCAATGTGTTGGACCTGAGACATGTTGGATAAAACCCATTGAGTCAATTATGGCTTCAAAGGCTTTTTGAAGAGGATCATTGGACTTTTCCATATGAATATTGAAATCGCTAAAAATTAGAATACTATCTGCCATGACTACAAGTTTAGACAAGAATTTTGGAAACTCAGTTAGGAACATTGTGTATGGCCCGGGGGGCCTATAAATATTAGCTATGTAAATGATTTATCGGCCTGGTAAACTTTCATTAGTAAAACTTCAAAAGAATGAAACTAAATTTATATTTACTGTCATAAATATTAGCGACAACCCCTCCTTTTCGGGATGCACGAGGGATATGATCACTAGTATAACCAGGAGGAGAAGCCTCATTTAAGGCAGTGAACTCATTAGGCCTTAGCCACGTTCTACATAAACCAATAACATCTAGTTTATGATCAGAGATTAATTCATTTACGGCAACTGCCTTTGGAGCAAAGGATCTAACATTTAGGAGTCCCATTTTGAGATGCGAGGTGATACAGTCATTTTAATTTTTAAAATGACTCTTTCTTAAGAGTATTTTTCTTGTTGTGCTTTATTCTGCATGTGATTTGAGGAACACAGATCACACTGTCATAATAATCACAGACACCAATACGCTCTATGCAGATGAGCTGTACGAGAAGCATAGGACATTGGTACCGCCTTCGAAAAAAAAACAGTTGTTCTCCCTGTGAGCACTGCGTGCAAAACAACTTGTTCTTCCAGTGTGTGAAACAAATTATTTCAAAGTCTATGCCTCTATAGATGGAAGGAGATCACCATAGGAATGCACACTGATGGTTCCACGTTTGTTTGCTTGACTACATGAATTAGCTACGTTTTCAGTTAAAACACAAATTATCCTCACCTCGTTTAGATGTGATCAATATTGCAGCCACAACTGTATCCCTGGCGCTATTGAGAAACAATTATGTAAAAAAAAAGTTTTGCTTGCTAACAGTACAATTTTGCCATGCTAGCTAGTTGTTCATCCAACATTATTTGTGACGGTAATGGATCTGTTTTTGATGGGATTTGTCTTTCTTATGTTGTTTGTTGAAATATTTCCATCCCTTGCCGCAAAAGAGAAAGGGGGAGCAGGGACAATAGCAGAGTGCGAATTATACAATCAAAACCTGGGGGTTTTGATCGTTACACTCTCCAGAGTGTAACGAGAACCCAGTACAGCGCAGGCGGGTGCTTCACTGAACTGAAGTCTTACAATCCTTACAGTATCTGGCTTGTTCAACGTAATATCTGCAGACTGTAGATTATGTTTTATCCAACCCATTACACCAGCTCATGAGGCATGAACCACACAACAACCATTGTAATTAAGGGACACCAACAAAGTGTCATAGTGCAAAACTGGCAACAAGACAGACCAACACACACTACAACAGCTGACCACAATTTCTGCTGAAACACAGACCCACACAATACCAGAACCAAAGACACTGTCAACATGCCAAGGTAGGCAGATGTGTTACTACCATACCATAGGCCTGTGCCTGACTAACAGTAATGGCATAGAACACCCAATTTGTCAGCTGTTCCCTTACATAGACTATTAGACTTTTTTCAAAGTAAGAAAGTAGTTGACACTTTTTTTCTGTCTTCAAAGTATCTTCCCAGCCAGCAACACGGCAGTGGCCCACAAGCTTTATGCTGCTGTGGCCGCCGAGCCTTTCTGCAAAGCGTCTGGCCAGCAGGCCGCCAGTGGCGGACACATTTTTTTATAGCGCGCGTCACAATCAGGCCACCAGTGGGCCGCTTCCATTACAATGCCTTTCAACAATACCCTGATCAGCGGCTCACCAGCAGCTCCACAGCGACTAGCTGCTTTTATGCAATAAACCCAGCGGGATGCCTCACGTCCCAGTATTAGGTTTTATTCATAATAATCCTTTATAATAACTTTGGTCATATCACAAATGACAATGAACTGAATAAAAGCATGCAAATCAAACATGTGCAAATTAATTGAAAGACATTAAAAAAAAAAATAGTGCAAGAAAACATGTCGAGCAACTGATATAGTAAAATTACATTATTTGAATGTGAAAAAGTACTAAATAAACATATTACAATACAAAATAAACGAGGGCAAGAATGGCAGTAATATACATAAGTATGACCTAGCAGCAATCTATAGTTATTGAATATTATAGATACATCAGTGCAATAAGCATAGCACACTACCACTACAGTCAGAATTAAAAACATTCACACACAGCTTTAAATATATTAAGAGGATAATGCAATCATATACATAACACTGTAAATAGCAGCAAAAATATAAATAAATGCTGTTGTACTGTAGATTAGCAGCAATATTGTTTGTGCTGGAGATGTCATTCATATTCATGGCCGCTCCCTTGTACCGCCGCAATGTCTTCTCCCACCTGCACGGTCAGCTGCCACTTTCTGGTACCTGATGACCTGGTTCTGTCCTCGTCAGTGGCATCCTGGTTGGAAGGATTCTTCCTTATGGCTCCTGTAATACAGTAATCAGATACTGTACTTAAATGGTCTGACATGATTTTGAGAATTGCATGACATTCAAGACAAATTAAATGTTTCATGAAGACAACATGCTAGCGCAAGTCTTGTTTTTACCTGATTGTAGAGCCAACTATGCCCTCAGCTTGACATTCTTCAGTCAGACGTTTATCAGAAGCTAAAAAGCACAATTAAATTGTCAAGGTTGGTGTAGTGGTGGAGAGGAAAGGAACCAGACGCAGGCAGAGTTGCGGTCAATGTCGTATTTTAATAGAAAATGGCCAGGTCAGGCCCGGATGCGTAGCGGCCGGGACTGGAGGGGGCGCCGCTGAGGAGGCACTGGCTGCTGCTCCTGGGCAGCAATCGGGACGGCCACCGGGAACAGCCGGCGTCTTGGAGCTGGCACCGGACGTCCCTGGGGCACCTTCACCACCCCCCATGTAGGTGGCAGCAAAGGCTCGTCGTCCCACCCCTCCGGGGGTTGTCTGCTGTGCCGCAGCCCTCCCCGGGGCTGACTCACGGCAGGTCGGTGACGTCTCATAGCCCCCGTCAGCCTCTGGAAAGGCCGGAACCAGCAGGCACCGTACTGGGTCCCACGCCAGAACCCCTTCCGTTTCGTCGTGTTCCCAAAGTTCGTACTCCACCTCTGAATCGTCCAACGAGAGGGAAGCCGAACAACCACAGAGACGCCAAGCTTCCTACTCTGGCGTCTCTGGCTTCTTCCATGGCCACAGGTAGTTATCTGTGGCCATGGCGGGTTGTTGTGGCTTGCCTGCGGGTTCCTTTTTGGTCTGTCATTCTGTCATGGTTGGTGTAGTGGTGGAGAGGAAAGGAACCAGACGCAGGCAGAGTTGCGGTCAATGTCGTATTTTAATAGAAACGAACACCGAGCACTGAAATATAAACAAAACAAAAGGTATGAAAAACTGAACACTCACCACGCACGGTAACAAGCGTAGACATGGAACAATGAAAGACAAGTGAGGGGAGCAGAGGAGAAACATTTAAACACATATTAATGACTTGATTGGGACCTGGTGTGAAGGACAATTGGAGACAAGACAAATGAAGCAGTCTGGGGTGAGTTCTTGTACCATAGCGGGAGATAACGGAGCTGACCGTCACCTCAGCGTCACAGAAATGTCAATAGTTTAATAGTGAAGTAAACAAAACTGCCATATACATGTAATTTCCCAAAGGCTGTACAGTATTGCATTTTAGTAAAGGGAACACGTTCAGACAAATGCAGTTTAATGAAGACAAGATGCTAGCGTAACTATAGTCTTGTTTTTACCTGATTGTAGAGCCAGCTGTGTCCTCAGCTTGAACTTCTCTTCAGTCAGCCGCTTGATCTTCTCCAAATGTTTTGAAAGTAAAGACAGACAGCTAATTATTCAGTCCTAAATATCTGGTTATTTTACAATCAGAACTCAAATCGCAGTGTCAGCCAAAATGTGCAGAGCTAAAACTTATCCCAACTTCTGCCTTCTTGCCCTTAAAATTAAATTGAAATTGACAAATAAAATTGGAAGCAACATCCTTTAATAACAAGTTAAGCATCTTAAGTGAATGAACCCACACATACCTTTGTAGCAGCCTCACATGTGTCTTCAGGTGGTGAGCACGTTCTGGCAAACTTGTCGTGGCTGAAGGACTTCCTGCTGGTGATGCTGTGTAGCAAACTCCCCCTTTGAGCCACAGGTGTGGAACTACTGCCACACAGTCATCCTCCTCTGGAACAAAACTACAGAAAACGTCATGACCAGAAAACAATGTTTAGAAAAGAGGTTTAAAAAACCATAAGACACACACAGGCCAGCTAAGAACAATGTGGATACACAAAGACACACAAGACACCTCAGTAACAGAATTGTAACAAGTGCGGGTTTGGCTAATCTAGCTAAATGTTACTGCCAAGAGTAACATTAGCCACATGATGTGGATAACGTTACACAAAAAACCAAGATTTAGCTAATGTTACGTATCAGTTGATAATAGTTACTAGGAATAAGCACATATATTATAACATTGTAACTTGTTGATACACTAAGAAACATGATTAAGACAAGTTAGCTAACAATGTTACAATACCTGTTCAACTGTTGATATGCGAAGAAGCACAAAACATCCGAACTTCAGGATAAACAAAGAAACAAAAAATAGTAAACAACCAAACAAAAACTCTGTTTCTATAACTTGTTTTCCCGCCAATGGTTTAGAACTTGCATTCAGCTACCAGTGACTTTGACAAAAGAATTTGAATGTTAATAGAATATTGCAAACAGTCATGTCATTGTTTAATACAAAACAGTAATTACGTTCTTACTCAGTAACCTAACAACACTTAACGCTGGTTATTTATAATAGAACAAAACTCACCATAGCTATGTAGGTGACTCTGCGTTCAATAATTTTCAGATGTCCAAAACAATCTTGATCTTCGTTTGTTTCGGGGGTTCATCAAATTGTAGTAAAACAATGTCATGATCCACATGTTGTATTGACATAACACGCCTATTAAATGCACATGCCAGACTGAAATTTTTAACAGAATATCTTAACCTAAATCACTTAATTGTATTTTGCAGCTCAGATGGATATTCTATGCAAGGCTGTTCTGTGTCTTTGTCACACGTGTTTTATTTTTGCCTAAACGCATGATAGCCTACTGGTCAGTGGGGAACCATCAGGGCCCTCAGAGAAGGCCAAGGATAGATACATATATATTTTATTTTATATGTAATAATTAGCTATTTTGTTTTCGTTGATTTAATATTTTTTTGTGTTAATTGTAATGTTCTTCCTATTTAATTTTTTCAGTTTGTGTTGGAAAAAGAAGGGTTAATATCCAAGAGGAAAAAATATCCAATTAGTATTTTTTTCTCTTGGTAGAACTTATTTTGCTCTGCTCAACGTTCATTGGGTAGGCCCTCAGGCTATGAATACAAGGCACCAGCCAACATCATTAACATTGACCTCAAATAGAGCAGCATTTTGGAGTGACAGTAGAATCAACCAATCACAAATTGGCTTGTAATAGGTGGGACTAAGTATACGTCACTAATTCAGAGCTAGCTGGCTAGCTTTTTGCAGTGAGTTTATGTAAGGATGGAGATGGCCTGGCTGTCAGCCCTGGCTTTGATCTCAATAAAAAAATTACTTATTTTGGATTTAAAATCAAAAGACAAGCTACATGAATCTGTCATTATTCGTTTCATAAAGGACAGGAAAATTGACTTTGTTTTAAAATGATAATCAGAATGGTGAGTGGACTTTTTGTTTTCATCCACTGCTTGCTTTTTGTTGCCCATTTATATCATTTTGAATACAATGTGTAAAATATTATTTCAACTTAGATCACTGGTTGTGTGGTAAAAACCAAGGTAATGACGTTGCAACAGGAAGTACTGAGTACATGATATTTCTTGTTGTGCATTTTTTATTTTTTATTGCATGCTGGACATATAATAGTCTACAGCAACTTTTTCCTCTGTGACATCATATAATGTCTGTGGTCTTGAAACAATGTGAGTAGTTGTGTGTTTGAATTTATTATGTCAATATTTGAGTGACAAATATTTATTTTAAACGACACAACCATATTTTTTTCTAATGTGGTTCCTGCATCACATTTTCAACCGTTGTGTAGCCTACATTTGCTGCGTCTGAGTCACAGCGGAGGCATGGCTTAGGACCGTTTAACTCTGTCATCAAATACACAGGCATCCGAAATTCTATATGTATGACGTCAGATCTATTTTTCGTTACTTAGGGCCTAGCTCCAATAGTCACGGTTCCCCACTGCTACTGGTGTAATGTCATTAAGCAGTTATAAAAACAGCCGTGGACATTTATTTTGAACATGAAATTTGGAATCGCAACGCAAAGGTGGAGCACTGGGCTAGCAGTCCAACTTATAGTTTCAAAGAACTGCGTTCGGGTCATATCTTTGCAGACGCCAGATTACTGACAAAAGTTTGTACGTAGAAAAACAATTAGTAAAAAATAAATGGAGACGTAAAGTAAGAATTTGACGTGTAAAAAGTAGTTAAAGGGTGTAAGGGTGTATGTTCACAAATCTAATTTCACGGGTACGTTTCATGTTTTACGTATTACCTTTTTTATGATCATACCAATTAATTAATGTATTTTCTTACGATCCTAAAAATACGTACGCTTAACCTTTTAGCAGATATCTCACTCCATACAATTTGTACCAGGAGAGTAGCCATAGTGAACCCAGTCAATCCTTTACCGCCAGATTAGAGAACAGTCAGAGAAATCTCTTTGGAATGACCTCGGCATGAAATTTGTTTTCCACCAATATTAGCATTGTGACTTTGGGATGAGAAAGAAAAAAATATATTCTGCTAATGCCCATTCATGGTTTTGATTGGACGAAAAACAACTTTGAGAAGTTCTCTTTCCAAAATCCAATGGAGCCAAAACTACAATATTAAGGTTATGCTATATGTTTTAAACAAATTATTAGTTACACTGTGTTGTGAACAAAGCTGAGATAATGTTAATGTTGGTCTGTGTCAGTATCTACTAAGTGTTTAGACAAACGTCTCTGCATGTCCTTGTGATGAAGAATTTGAGAGTCTCTCAAAGAGACAATAGGAAAAACTACAATGGTGACATGCTGAACCCAAAGCTGTCATTCGCACAATTAGAGTGATGGGAGGAGAAATTATGTATACTCAACTCCTTCATCCTCTGTCTCAGCCAGAGTAGAACAGAATCCACTCCTGTGAGAGAAATTCACAAATACCATGTGAGATACCAACAATACCTTTCAACAAAAATAGGAGTACAATTCAGCCATGCTTTTTCCCAGTTGTCGATCGTGTTAGAACAATGAATACAATCCTTTAATCACTTGGGCTGGTTCATTGTATAGGCGTCTGTGATTGTAGATGTTTAAATGTAGAAGTTATTGTAGGTTGTTTAGGTTGACCTTCTGACCGCTGATGAGGGTTGTAAAGATGTGTCTGATTGGTATGCAGCGCCACCATCCTGATAAGGGCAACCCTCTGTCCACATCCTCATCTCCATAGCTTTTATCCTTTGATTGAATAAGCTGCTCATCACCATTATTGAAGCTATAACAGAGAATCCGAGTCAAGGGTTGCATCCCAAATGGACTATTTTTTTCCTACATAATGAAGTACTTCTGACCAGCTCACTATGGGCCCTGGTCAAAAGCTGTGCACTGTGGAGAGGAAATAGGCTGCTGTTTGGAATGCAACTGAGGCTCCTTCCCATTCATGGGATCTATCGTTTGCTACATTACCTTGCTTCTGCCTGGCTGATCCCCCACCATTCATTTGCAAATCAAAGTATCAGACAGGGAAGGAGGAAAACATTATTTCATATTCTACCTGGAGGCCGAACCCATTGGACTAATGTGGGTGGTGTAGGAGGGGAGTGAATGAGAGGAGGAAAGGATAGAAGGTGCGGAGAATGAAAGCGGCATCTGATGCATAATATAGGCGATGAATAAGCAAATGCGTAATTCGATGAAATCAGCCTCTCGTTCCCTTTATGGGGCTTGTCGTGAAGCCATTATTTAGGATTTGTGATGGCATAAACAACCTGTCTTGCTTTTTTACTGCCGCCCAGCAGAACAGAGACAGGAGAGAGATAAGGGGAGGGAGAACAGGAGGGAGGGAACCAGAAGGAGGTCCGTATTGCAGACGGAGATGGAGATGGGTTTCAGGGTGACCTTTAGTTTAGTGGCTGTCAATGTATCCTGGAGAGAAGAAAAGAATATCAGTGAAAATGTACGCCGACAAGAGCAGTTCTCAGGGCAGCTCAGAAAGCATTTAGCCGAGTGTGTCCTTTTGTTGAAGTAACTGTTTCAGGTTATTACTGATAGACTGACCCCTTTCTATCTGCTCACCTCAGATGGCTGCTCTTCAGTACCGCATCCAGAATCAGACTCAAAACTTGCCTGAAACAATGAGGATTCTTTGTAGTTAGACAGGAGGAAAAACAGCAGAGCAATGTTATTGACGTATTTCATGTTAATTGCTTGTTTCAGTTAATAAAGAATACTTTCAATTGATAGATTGCGGTGCAGAATATATTTTTGTTTACTGGACGTGGCCAAAAAAAAAAGGGAAACAGAAACTCACAAATTGTGGTTCTTAGTCAAAATGAATACGCTAGAGAATAGGGAGTGGTTTGGGACGCACTCAGGAATTTTTGGTTGATTGTAGTGCACTGGTGGTGTCCTACAGGAATGGCTGCTTGTCTAAATGAAGCCTCATATCTCCATGGTGGATCTTCAGAGAACCCTGGGTTGGTCACTTGGAGGATCTTTAGTTATGAAGGAATCAAACAGGCAGAGACTGTGAAACCAACAAAATTAAAAGTATTTTAGTGGTTTAATGGTATAACCAAGCAGCATTGAAGAAAAATCAGCTAGTCATGACATGATCAAAAGAGGCTTCACTTGTGTAATATAAGTTCTAATTCTGAAATATACACTTTTCAGACATTTGGACTATAGTGCCGCGAAATGACGGTGTAGTCATACGTCTGTACAACAAAACACTGGCATTCAATTGCTTGCACGGAACGTTCTATGGAGATGGTTTTGAACCATCACTGTGCTGGCATTTCCATGTGTAAAGAAATGTTTGTCACTAGGCAACCAGAACTGTCAATCAAATAACCTCAAACTGCATTAGTGCAGCCTATCTGTCTGCTGCCCGGCAGTAGACCACTCTCCTCTGAAAAAGTACATTAAGGTTTATTTATGCCATAATAAGATATTCAATAGAAATATAATGCACTCGACCATAACCAAAAGGAATAAAAACAACACGTACCTGTACTGTAGCACCTGAATCTGAATTGTAGTTGTCATGGAAACAGTACTAAACAATCTATACCAGAGCAAAATTCTCTTGTCAAAGTCAGTCTTTTATTTGTCAAGTGAACAGGATAACATGCACCATTCTGAATAATTAAATTCTTATGACATGGCACGCGACATCTACGCAGTAATTAAGAAATATATAAAGCAAAAATAACAGAAAATAGAAAATACAAATTAAAATAATGTAGAAATGGGATTATGGACACAAAAGTGAATACACCCCTTACATTTTTGCAAATATTTGATTATATCTTTTCATGTGACAACACTGAGGAAATGACACTTTGCTACAATGTAAAGTAGTGAGTGTACAGCTTGTATAACAGTGTAAATTTGCAGTCCCCTCAAAATAACTCAACACACAGTCATTAATGACTGTGCGCTGGCAACAAAAGTGAGTACACCCGTAAGTGAAAATGATGTTAAATTAACTTGTTTTAGAATAAAATATATTTTTGAAAATCCTGTAACGCAAATTTTTGCATATTTGCTACATGAGTATCTGAGACCTCTATGTCGTCAAGCAATCATCTGTGAAAAATGTTGTTGTTGGAAACGATTTTGAAAATGTAAACTTGTGTATTAGCCGCATAATGATAATGACTACAAAATGTGTGTATAAGCCATGGCTTATAAACAGGAAATTACAGTACATTCTTTATCTCAATGCTACACAATAGTAATTTTTTTTGAATGCAGTGAATTTTATGTAATGTAACCAACAGTTCAAATACTGTTTGCGTGTGTTTACATTCACTTGGTTTACTTGACTTAAAGGGTCATATGTAAGATTTTCACTGTACTACTTGCATAAAGACTAGCATAAATAACGGAAAGCCATCGGTAGGGAATGTTTTAAGTTAATGTTTGAAATATCTTTTTCTAAGCTCGCACTAAACACTCCAAGTACCCTAAACCTGCTCATTTTCCATGTGGACTAGTGAATACTATTCCAGTCTTGTTTAGTAAGGGATGGAGAGGAAGAAACAAGTGGTGTCACTGTTTAATATTCAGTACTGTATGCTTTAAAGGTAGGATTCTACAGAGTAGGCCTGTAATATGGTGTCTTATTGAAACAATTAACGCTATGTCCATCTACACTCAGGCTACTCTCTGCCAGGATTTCACTGTATGGCTTTAAAAATTTAGTAAGATCACATATCTCTTTACTGAGCCCTCTGTTGTTTTAGTTGTGCATGCCCTAGTCTTGAGAGAAGTCTGCTTCATTTGTAAAAAAATAAAAATACCATACCATCATGCTTATCCGGGGCCGGGTCGCGGGGGCAGCAGTCTAAGCAGGGATGCCCAGACTTCCCTCTCCCCAGACACTTCCTCTAGCTCTTCCGGGGGGACACCGAGGCGTTCCCAGGACAGCCGGGAGACATAGTCCCTCCAGCGTGTCCTAGGTCTTCCCCGGGGTCTCCTCCCGGTGGGACGGGACCGGAACACCTTCCCAGGAAGGCGTTCCGGAGGCATCCGAAAAAGATGCCCAAGCCACCTCAGCTGACCCCTCTCGATGTGGAGGAGCAGCGGCTCTACTCTGAGCTCCTCCCGGGTGACCGAGCTTCTCACCCTATCTCTAAGGGATCGCCCGGCCACCCTGCGGAGAAAGCTCATTTCGGCCGCCTGTATCCGGGATCTTGTCCTTTCGGTCATGACCCAAAGCTCATGACCATAGGTGAGAGTAGGAACGTAGATTGACTGGTAAATCGAGAGCTTCGCCTTGCGGCTCAGCTCTTTCTTCACCACGACAGACCAATACATCGACTGCATTACTGCAGAAGCTGCACTGATCCGTCTGTCAATCTCCCGTTCCATCCTTCCCTCACTCGTGAACAAGACCCCTAGATACTTAAACTCCTCCACTTGAGGCAGGCACTCTCCACCAACCTGAAGCGGGCAAGCCACCCTTTTCCGACTGAGGACCATGGCCTCGGATTTGGAGGTACTGATTTTCATCCCCACCGCTTCACACTCGGCTGCAAACCGTCCCAGCGCATGCTGAAGGTCCTGGTTAGAAGGGGCCAACACGACAACATCATCTGCAAAAAGCAGAGACGAAATTGTGTGGTCCCCAAACCTGACACCCTCCGGCCCCTGGCTGCGCCTAGAAATTCTGTCCATAAAAATTACGAACAGAACCGGTGACAAAGGGCAGCCCTGCCGGAGTCCAACATGCACTGGGAACAAGTCTGACTTACTGCCGGCAATGCGGACCAAGCTCCTGCTTCGGTTGTACAGGGACCTGACAGCCCTTAGCAAAGGACCCAGGACCCCATATTCCCCAAGCACCCTCCACAAGATGCCGCGAGGGACACAGTCGAATGCCTTCTCCAAATCCACAAAACACATGTGGATTGGTTGGGCAAACTCCCATGAACCCTCCAACACCCCGTAGAGGGTATAGAGCTGGTCCAGTGTTCCACGGCCCGGACGAAAACCACACTGTTCCTCCTGAATCCGAGGTTCTACTATCGGCCGTATTCTCCTCTCCAGTACCCTGGCATAGACTTTCCCGGGGAGGCTGAGAAGTGTGATCCCCCTATAGTTGGAACACACCCTCCGGTCCCCCTTCTTAAAAAGAGGGACCACCACCCCGGTCTGCCATCCCAGAGGCACTGTCCCCGACCGCCACGCGATGTTGCACAGGCGTGTCAACCAAGACAGCCCCACAACATCCAGAGACTTGAGGTACTCAGGGCGGATCTCATCCACCCCCGGTGCCTTGCCACCGAGGAGTTTCTTGACCACCTCAGTGACTTCAGCCCAGGTGATGGACGAGTCTACCTCTGAGCCCTCATCCTCTGCTTCCTCAATGGAAGAAGTGACAGCGGGATTGAGGAGATCCTCAAAGTATTCCTTCCACCGCCCGACGACATCCTCAGTTGAGGTCAACAGCTGCCCACCTCTACTGTAAACAGCGTTGGTAGGGCACTGTTTCCCTCTCCTGAGGCGCCGGATGGTTTGCCAGAATCTCTTCGAGGCCAGCCGATAGTCCTTCTCCATGGCCTCACCGAACTCCTCCCAGGCCCGAGTTTTTGCCTCCACAACCACCCGGGCTGCAGCCCGCTTGGCCTGTCGGTACCCGTCAGCTGCGTCAGGAGTCCCACAAGCCAACCAGGCCTGATAGGACTCCTTCTTCAGCTTGACGGCATCCCTTACTTCCGGTGTCCACCACCGGGTTCGGGGATTGCCGCCTCGACAGGCACCGGAGACCTTACGGCCACAGCTCCGAGCGGCCGCTTCGACAATGGCGGTGGAGAACATGGTCCACTCGGACTCAATATCTCCAACCTCCCTCGGGATCCAGTCGAAGCTCTGCCGGAGGTGGGAGTTAAAGATCTCTCTGATAGGAGACTCGGCCAGACGTTCCCAGCAGACCCTTACAGTACACTTGGGCCTGCCGAGTCTGTCCAGCTTTCTCCCCCGCCATCGGATCCAACTCACCACCAGGTGGTGATCAGTTGACAGCTCCGCCCCTCTCTTCACCCGAGTGTCCAAGACATACGGCCGCAGGTCAGATGAGACGACAACAAAGTCGATCATCGACCTGCGGCCTAGGGTGTCCTGGTGCCACGTGCATTGATGGACACCCTTATGCTTGAACATGGTGTTCGTTATGGACAAACTGTGACTAGCACAGAAGTCCAATAACTGAACACCACTCGGGTTCAGATCAGGGGGGCCGTTCCTCCCAATCACGCCCCTCCAGGTGTCACTGTCGCTGCCCACGTGGGCGTTGAAGTCCCCCAGTAGAACAATAGAGTCCCCAGTCGGAGCACTTTCCAGCACCCCTCCCAGAGACTCCAAGAAGGTTGGGTACTCTGCACTGCCGTTCGGCCCGTAGGCACAAACAACAGTGAGAGACCTATCCCCGACCCGTAGGCGCAGGGAAACGACCCTCTCGTTCACCGGGGTAAACTCCAACACATGGCGGCAGAGCTGGGGAGCTATAAGCAAACCCACACCAGCCCGCCGCCTCTCACCATGGGCAACTCCAGAGTGGTGAAGAGTCCATCCTCTCTCAAGGAGTGTGGTTCCAGAGCCCAAGCTGTGCGTAGAGGTGATCCCGACTACCTCTAATCGGAACCTCTCAACCTCACGCACTAGCTCAGGCTCCTTCCCCGCCAGCGAGGTGACATTCCACGTCCCTAGAGCTAGTTTCCGTGTCCAGAGATCGGGTTGTCTAGGCCCCTGCCTTCGACTGCCGCCCGATCCTCTTCGCACCGGCCCCTTATGGTCCCTCCTGTGGGTGGTGAGCCCACGGGAGGGCGGCCCCACGTCACCCGTTCGGGCTGAGCCCATGGGGGAAATAAAAATAGAAGTGTAAATTAAGCTTTAACAACTCACCTGCTTAAACACTGTACTAAAGAAAATAGATGTTTTGCATGTCACTGTACAAGTTATGGAAATGTTTTTTTACCATGTTTGATTTACTGAAATTGAAAATGAAAAAAGCTGTGAAAATAGTAGTTCCTCATTTGATTTCAATAATCAAGGATCAGCCCTTCTAAACTAGTTGACTGGGCAAGGAGGAGACTGATCAGAGAAGCTACATGAAGCCAATGGCAACTTTGGAGGAGCTTCAGGCCTTTATGCCAAAAACTGGTCAATGTGTGCACGAGTCCACAATATCACAAGTGCTCCACAAATCTGGCCTCTATGCGAGGGTGGCAAGAACACTCTTCCAAAAAGGCTACATCATGTCTCGTTTGAGCTCTGCCATTGTAGATTCCATGGCCAAGTGGCAAAATGTGCTGTGGTCAGATGGAACCAAATTTGAAATGTTTGGCCTAAATGCAAAACAAAATGTCTGGCCAATACCTAATACATCTTTCCATCCAAAGAGCACCCTGTTGACAGTAAACCACGGCAGTGGCAGCATCCTGTTGTGGGGGTGTTTCTCTTCAGCAGGGACTGGAGCACTTTTCAGGATACAAACGAAAATGTACAGTGCGAAATACCCACAGAATCTTCAGGAAAACCTACAGCCCTTTGCGAGGAAGTTGAGAATGGGAACATGATTCTCGTTTCACATGAACATTGTAGAAGCAAGAATATATGAGTGTTAAGTAGTAGTATACCACTAGCCTTGGTTATTCTTTCACCTAGTTTGACCACAGAGAACATAAGTGATATCGCCTCCTCTTTCTTTCCCTCTATATACAGGTGCTGTTCATAAAATTTGAATATCATAAAACAGTTGATTTATTTTAGTAATTCCATTCAAAAAGTGAAACTTATATTATGTATACATTCATTCCACACAGACTGATATATTTCAAGTGTTTATTTCTCTTAATTTTGATGATTATAACTGACAACTAATGAAAACCCCAAATTCAGTATCTCAGAAAATGTTAATATTGTGAAAAGGTTCAATATTGAAGACACCTTGTGCCACACTCTAATCAGCTAATTTACTCAAAACACCTGCAAAGGCCAGTCTATTTCTGTAGGCTACATAATCATGGGGAAGACTGCTGACTTGACAGCTGTCCAAAAGACGACCATTGACTGCATGCACAAGGAGGGCAAGACACAAAAGGTCATTGCTAAAGAGGCTGGCTGTTCACAGAGCTCTGTGTCCAAGCACATTAATAGAGAGGCGAAGGGAAGGAAAAGATATGGTACAAAAACTGTACAAGCAATAGGAGAGGATTGTGAAACAAAACACATTCAGAAATGTGTGGGAGATTCATAAAGTGATGAAAGTTGAAAGTAAATTTTGTATTTCCTTTGGAAATCAAGGTCCCAGTGTCTGGAGGAAGAGAGGAGAGGCACAGAATCCACGTTGCTTGAAGTCCAGTGTAAAGTTTCCACAGTCAGTGATGGTTTGGTGTGCCATGTCATCTGCTGGTGTTGGTCCACTGTGTTTTCTGAGGTCCAAGGTCAATGCAGCCGTCTACCAGGAAGTTTTAGAGCACTTCATGATTCCTGCTGCTGACCAACTTTATGGAGATGCAGATTTCATTTTCCAACAGGACTTGGCACCTGCACACAGTGCCAAGGCTACCAGTACCTGGTTTAAGGACCATGGTATCCCTGTTCTTAATTGGCCAGCAAACTTGCCTGACCTTAACCCTATAGAAAATCTATGGGGTATTGTGAAGAGGAAGATGGGATACACCAGACCCAACAATGCAGAAGAGCTGAAGGCCACTATCAGAGCAACCTGGGCTCTCATAACACCTGAGCAGTGCCACAGACTGATTGACTCCATGCCACATCACATTGCTGCAGTAATTCAGGCAAAAGGAGCCCCAAATAAGTATTGAGTGCTGTACATGCTCATACTTTTCATGTTCAAACTTTTCAGTTGGCCAACAATTCTAAAAATCCTTTTTTTGTATTGGTCTTAAGTAATATTCAAATTTTCTGAGATACTGAATTTGGGATTTTCATTAGTTGTCAGTTATAATCATCACAATTAAAAGAAATAAACATTTGAAATATATCAGTTTGTGTGCAATGAATGAATATAATAGTTTCACTTTTTGAATGGAATTACTGAAATAAATCAACTTTTTGATGATATTCTAATTATATGACCAGCACCTATATTTGCCCCCTCATCCTGCTCATTGTTTTGGGCTCCTAAAAACAGCATGTGATTATGGCAAAAAAATTATTGGTTTTCTGGCACCATTGGTTGGTTCGCTTTTCTAATGTAGGTCATGAAATAAGAAAATAAAAGACAGGGTTTGTCATCCCTAGCAGAAACCACTAGATTTAGGTTCAGTTAACACAGTGAAGAGCAACAGTATACCGCAATGGAGTCAGACACCTATGCACTGCTATTCCAACTATAAACTCTATCGACTACGTTCCAAGAAGCACTTGCATTTTTCTATATTCATTATATCAGTGCAACGGCTTCATGCTGCCCCTATTCCACAACTCAGTATAATTTTCTGTATGTTTTTTGAATAATGTGGACAAGAAAAGTAAAGTAGAGAGACTCGAAAACAATTTCCAGGGATTTCTCCAAAACAATTCTCCCAAACAAGACCCCATTTCTATCAGGAAATTAAAGAAATTTCTGGTAAAAAAAAAAAAAAAAAAGTATATTAGAACATAATATATTGAACTGCGGCTCAGACTAGTTAAAAACAAATAAAGAAAATACAAAAATCCAGACTTTCCATCTCTGTGCCCGGCTTACACCAGGCATCATTGCCCAACTCCATGTGCTCGGGAACCACTGCCAGGCACCGACAAATGAACACTCACTCCCAGACACATGGCCAGACTCATCTGAAGTGTGTTAATACACGCAGGCACACTTCTCTTGCAGCTGAGCTGAGCCTCAATGGTGCTGTCATCCAGTTCACCAGCTGTGACCTTTGTTTATTGTAAACAATCTGATGGAGGCAGGACATACATACTTTGAAACCATGGAAGATGTTATTCTTAATGTGATGGGTGTCATAATGACAGCTGAGTTTTTACCATGAACAGGAATGTCTGACCAGTAATGTCTTCCATTACTGGAGAGAAAATACAATCATAAGAAGTAAAAACCTCCTGCTAGGAAGACAATAAATCTAAATGTTCACCCAATGAGATCAAACATCTTACCAAACAATGTTGGTATAAGATTATTGTTGCAAAGTGTGTGCAAATTTATCATCAAGGCAAAGTTAGGCTGCTTTGAAGAACAATATTAAATGTGTTTTGATCTGTTTAATACTTTTTTGGGGTTCTGTACGGTGACTGAGTTGCAAAGAAAAAACCATATCTCAGATCACAATACATTCGGCACTGACTTGTTATTTTAATAGACAAAATAAAAAAGCATTTCTTTCAAAAACAAGAACATTTCTAAGTGACCCTGAATGGCAGTGTACATTGGCATTTAGATCTATGAGAGGGACAGTAAATAGGGTTGGAAATTGTGTTCAAAAGTGCTCATTTGATGACTATGATGCTCATGCATTACTGCAATATATTTGGAAAAACAGAAGAGCGACTCTTTCCCAGGTGACTGAGAATGTCAATGCAAAACGTGATTAGACTGTCAGCAAGAACAGTTTGTCAAGAAGTACACACAGCGGGATATAATAGCTTGGTTGCAGTGCATAAACCCCTGATTTCAAAGGTTTTTCCTTTAATTTGTCACCAGTCTGCCTATATTGTGATGACTGGCTGGTATCAGCGCCTCGACAGGTCCCTCAGCACCAAGTAGACGGCTGTGGCAGAGGCATTGCCCGGATGAGAGTAGCGCACACGCAGGCCAATCAGTATCGGCAGAACCCACCAGCTCCGCCTTGCTACAGCTGCCTCATCTTCATTAGCAGGGCATAAAGGGAGGTGCAGCAGCTCTTTGAGGGATGAGTTGGTTCTCCATCACTGCTAATGTCACTGCCAGTGTTTTACAGACTGAGAGAAAACACCTCCGTCAGGCTGAAGATGCCAAATCTGACGCTCAACGTGACAGAGATCTTCAGTTTCCTTTTCTGAAATTTGGTTTTTGCTTAATAAATTACCCTTGAGCTATGATAAAGTGGGGCAAAAAAGTATTTCTCCCACTTAAAAAGATGAGAGAGGCCTGTAATTTTCATCATAGGTACACTTCAACTGTGAGAGACAAAATGAGAAAAAAATATCCAGAAAATCACATTGTAGGATTCTTTATGAATTTATTGGTAAATTCCTCTGTAAAATAAGTATTTGGTCAACTACAAACAAGCAAGATTTCTGGCTCTCACAGACCTGTAACAACTTCTTTAAGAGGCTCCTCTGTCCCCCATTCGTTACCTGTATTAATGGCACCTGTTTGAACTTGTTATCAGTATAAAAGACACCTCTCCACAACCTCAAACAGTCACACTCCAAACTCCACTATGGCCAAGACCAAAGAGCTTTCAAAGGACACCAGAAACAAAATTGTAGACCTTCACCAGGCTGGGAAGACAGAATCTGCAATAGGTAAGCAGCATGGTATGAAGAAATCAACTATGGGAGCCATTATAAGAAAATGGAAGACATACAAGACAACTGATAATCGATCTGGGGCTCCACGCAAGATCTCACCCCATGGGTTTAAAATGATCACAAGAATGGTTAGCAAAAATCCCAGAACCACACAGGGGGACCTAGTTAATGACCTGCAGAGAGTTGGGACCAAAGTAACCAAGGCTACCATCAGTAACACACTACACCGCCATGGACTCAAATCCTGCAGTGCCAGACGTGTCCCCCTGCTTAAGTCAGTACATGTCCAGGCCCGTCTGAGGTTTGCTAGAGAGCATTTGGATGGTCCCGAAGAGGATTGGGAGAATGGCATATGGTCAGATGAAACCAAAATATATCTTTTTGGTAAAAACTCAACTCGTCGTGTTTGGAGGAGAAAGAATGCTGAGTTGCATCCAAAGAACACCATACCTACTGTGAAGCATGGGGGTGGAAACATCATGCTTTGGGGCTGTTGTTTTGCAAAGGGACCAGGACGACTGATCCGTGTAAAGGGAAGAAATAATGGGGCCATGTATCGTGAGATTTTGAGTGAAAACCTCCTTCCATCAGCAAGGGCATTGAAGATGAAACGTGGCTGGGTCTTTCAACATGACAATGATCCCAAACACACCGCCTGGGCAACGAAGGAGTGGCTTCGTAAGAAGCATTTCAAGGTCCTGGGGTGGCCTAGCCAGTCACCAGATCTCAACTTCATAGAAAATCTTTGGAGGGAGTTGAAAGTCTGTGTTGCCCAGCGACAGCCCCAAAACGTCACTGCTCTAGAGGAGATCTGCATGAAGGAATGGGCCAAATTACCAGCAACAGTGTGTGAAAACCTTGTGAAGACTTACAGAAAACGTTTGAACTCTGTCATTGCCAACAAAGGGTATATAACAAAGTATTGAGATAAACTTTTGTTATTGAACAAATACTTATTTTCCACCATAATTTACCAATAAATTCATTAATTTTGGCTTGTTGACTCTCTGTTGCACTTGTGCAGTTGGGCTGTACGCTGCTGGCAATACTCGGCCCTCATTCAGGGGGTTGCGGTTGGTGGGTGTCCCTTTGGTTGATGCCTGGCAATGTGGGTGGATTGATTTCCTGCCTGTTGGGCCCTGTTCGGGGCTTCCCCCGGGTAGGGCCACAGTGTCGCCGGACCACCCCATCTCAGTTCCAAGGTGTTACGCTGCTATATTATTGTGCTGCGGGATATGAGGAATGCACTTTCTAACTTTTCTCAGTCTCCTCCAGTTTTACATTTTAGGAGGAGATGAGGTCCTGGTCCACACCTGCGGAGTACCTGGTTTGGGGGGCCCGTTGCTGTCCCTGTCCTTGTCCACCTGGTCATACTTTTGACGTAGTCTAGAATTAAATAGACTCTGGATTTAGCCCAGATACATTTATTATTCCAATTGGACTCTTAATATCTCACTCGGCACAGCCAGAAGAGGACTGGTCACCCCTCTGAGCCTGGGTCCTCTCTAGGTTTCTTCCTAAAATTCAGCCTTCTTAGGGAGGTTTTCCTAGCCACTGAAATTCAACACTACTGTTGTTTGCTCCTTGGGGTTTAAGGCCCGGTGTGTCTGTAAAGCACTTTGTAACAACTGCTGTTGTAAAAAGGGCTTTATAAATACATTTGATTGATTGATTAAAAATCCTAGTGTGGTTATATGGATTTTTTTTCTCATTTTGTCTCTCATAGTTGAAGTGTACCTATGATGAAAATTACAGGCCTCTCTCATCTTTTTGAGTGGGAGAATTTGCACAATTGGTGGCTGACTAAATACTGTTTTGCCCCACTGTATGTATATATATATATATTTACATTGGGGAGAACAAATATTTGGTACACTGCCGATTTTGCAGGTTTTCCCACTTACAAAGCATGTAGAAGTCTGTCATTTTTATCATAGGTACTCTTCAACTGTGAGTGACGGAATCTAAAACAAAAATCCAGAAAATCACATTGTATGATTTTTAAGTAATTAATTTGCATTTTATTGCATGACATAAGTATTTGATACATCAGAAAAGCAGAACTTAATATTTGGTACAGAAACCTTTGTTTGCAATTACAGAGATCATACGTTTCCTGTAGTTCTTGACCAGGTTTGCACACACTGCAGCAGGGATTTTGGCCCACTCCTCCATACAGACCTTCTCCAGATCCTTCAGTTTTCGGGGCTGTCGCTGGCCAATACAGACTTTCAGCTCCCTCCAAAGATTTTCTATTGGGTTCAGGTCTGGAGACTGGCTAGGCCACTCCAGGACCTTGCTTCTTACGGAGCCACTCCTTAGTTGCCCTGGCTTTGTTTTGGGTTGTTGTCATGCTGGAAGACCCAGCCGTGACCCATCTTCAATGCTCTTACTGAGGGAAGGAGGTTGTTGCCCAAGATCTCGCGATACATGGCCCCATCCATCCTCCCCTCAATTCGGTGCAGTCGTCCTGTCCCCTTTGCAGAAAAGCATCCCCAAAGAATGATGTTTCCACCACCATGCTTCACGGTTGGGATGGAGTTTTTGGGGTTGTACTCATCTTTCTTCTTCCTCCGAGTGGAGTTTAGACCAAAAAGCTAAATTTTTGTCTCATCTCACCTCCTCCCATTCCTCCTCTGGATCATCCAGATGGTCAATGGCAAACTTCAGACGGGTTTGGACATGCGCTGGCTTGAGCAGGGGGACCTTTGCTTGTGCTGCAGGATTTTACTCCATGACGGCGTAGTGTGTTACTAATGGTTTTCTTTGAGACCGTGGTTCCAGCTCTCTTCAGGTCATTGACCAGGTCCTGCCGTGTAGTTCTGGGCTGATCCCTCACCTTCCTCATGATCATTGATGCCCCACGAGGTGAGATCTTGCATGGAGCCCCAGACCAAGGGAGATTGACCGTCATCTTGAACTTCCATTTTCTAATAATTGCGCCAACAGTTGTTGCCTTCTCACCAAGCTGCTTGCCTATTGTCCAGTAGCCCATCCCAGCCTTGTGCAGGTCTACAATTTTATCCCTGATTTCCTTACACAGCTCTCTGGTCTTGGTCATGGTGGAGAGGTTAGAGTCTGTTTCTTGAGTGTGTGGACAGGTGTCTTTTATACATGTAACGAGTTAAAACAGGTGCAGTTAATACAGGTAATGAGTGGAGAACAGGGGCTTCTCAAAGAAAAACTAACAGGTCTGTGAGAGCTAGAATTCTTACTGGTTGGTAGGTGATCAAATACTTATGTCATTCAATAAATTAATTATTAAAAATCACACAATGTGATTTTCTGGATTTTTGTTTTAAAAATTACAGACCTCTACATGCTTTGTAAGTAGGAAAACATGCTAAATCTGCAGCGGATCAAATAATTGTTCTCCCCACTGTATATATATACAGTGGATATAAAAACACACCCCTGTTAAAATGCTAGGTTTTTTTGATGTAAAAGAATGAGACAAAGATAAATCATGTCAGAACATTTTCCACTTTTAATGTGACCTATAATGTGAACAATTCAATTGAAAAACAAACTGAAACGAAAACTGGGGATGTGGCTGTGTTCAGAATGAACCAATCACATTCAACCTTATGTTAAATAGAAGTCATTACACACCTGCCATCATTTAAATTGACTCTGTTTAATCACAAATAAAGTTCAGCCATCCTGACATTTTCTTAGTTGCATCTCAGAGCAAAAGCCATGGTCCGCAGACAGCTTCCAAAGCATCAGAGGGATCTCATTGTTGAAAGATATCAGTCAGGAGAAGGGTACAAAAGAATTTCCAAAGAATTAGATATACCATGGATCACAGTGAAGACAGTCATCATCAAGTGGAGAAAATATGGCACATCAGAGACATTACCAAAACTGGATGTCCCTCCAAAATTGATTAAAAGACGAGAAGAACACTGGTCAGGGAGGCTTCCAAGAGGCCTACAGCAACATTAAAGGAACTGCAGGAATATCTGGCAAGTACTGGCTGTGTGGTACATGTGACAACAATCTCCCATATTCTTCAAATGAATGGGCTATGGGGTAGGGTGGCAAGAAGAAGCCTTTTCTTACAAAGAAAAACATCCAAGCCCCCCAAAAGCACGTGGGAAAATGTGTTATGGTCGGATGAAACCAAGGTTGAACGTTTTGGCCATTATTCCAAAAGGTATGTTTGGCGCAAAAACAGCACATCACCCAAAGAACACCATACCCACAGTGAAGCATGGTGGTGGCAGCATCATGCTTTGGGGAATTATGGACAGTTCCAAATACCAGGCAATTTTGGCACAAACATTCAGGCGTCCATTAGAAAGCTGAAGATGAAGTTCACCTTTTAGCATGACAATGATCCAAAGCACACATCCAAATCCACAAAAGCATGGCTTCACCAGAATAAGATTAACGTTTTGGAATGGCCCAGCCAGAGCCCAGACCTGAATCCAATTGAACATGTGTGGGGTGATCTGAAGAGAGCTGTGCACAGGAGATGTCCTTGCAATCTGACAGATTTGGAGCGCTTATTCAAAGAAGAGTGGGCAAATATTGCCACGTCAAGATGTGCCATGCTAAAAGACTCCAACCTAAAAAGACTGAGTACTTTAATGAAATCAATAGGTGCTTCAACCAAGTATTAGTTTAAGGGTGTGCACACTTATGCAACCAGGTTATTGTTTTTTAGAAAAGATTTCAGTTTGTTTTTCAATTGAATTATTCACATTATAGGTCACATTAAAGGTGCAAAAAATTCTAAATATTGACAGCAATTAAATACGTATATATATTCATGCAAGCTGTGGTTTGTAAAAGTATTTAGACCCCTGACAAATTCTCTCATACAGTACTGAATTACAAATGGCACAGTGACATTTTGTTCTGTTTGAAATGTTATCTACTATGTATTTATGTATTTTATTTGCATGCAACATATTTCATCAAACAATATAGTTCTTACTAAAAGTGCTTTAATGTAAAATGCGAGAATTGGTCAGGAGTCTGAATACTTTTTCAAGGTGCTGCGTCTGTATTCTCAGTCACATGAAAACCATAAACTATGGCCTAATGAATATATTTAAGTTTGAGAATTACATGATTTCTCGCACACTCTGCATTGAACATGAACCAGCAAATCTCATCTTTCACTGTATTTCACTTTATGTGTTTACTAATACTGTTTTATCAGTAAGGTATTAAATAAATATGAATTTTACTCAAATGTAGCCACACATGATCAATTGCACTTTTTTTATGTTATATTGCATCAATGTGATTTTCGTGTGGCCCAATCACAAAACATCTACAGTTAGAAATGCACAGCAAATCTGCTTTAAGATACTACTGTAATGTTATTTGTCACCATAAAATACCTCAACAACTTGTTAGCATGCAACACGTACAAGGTAAGTAAATACAAGTTCCTTAAATAAATCAAAGATGCTTCAAAGAAATATGTTTAATATCTCAGATTCATGACGCACATGGTAAGCCATGGACTCACTCCGATGTTTACCACCACTAAAGATACACAAATGATGCTATTCACAAGGTCCCAACACACCTAGATTAAACCTATGTGGGAATCCTGGTCACTAATTATATTTCCCTTCAAACTCATCAGGAAGTTCAGAGCGCTAGGTCTAGACACCATACTGTGCAGATGACTACTAGACTTCGATGTGCAGACCTCAGGCTGTATAGATTGGCAACGGCACTTCTTCCAGACTGACTCTGAGCAATAGTATAAAGGCCCAGGCTACAAAACAGAGATTTAGAGTGATGCACCTGTTTTATTAATTTGGTTGAATGTTTTTTTAATTCTCATGGATAAAATGTCCCCAGAAATATTTTTTTTTTGTATGCAGTTCTTGAGCTACAACAGATTCTGTGAACCCATGATCTAAGGTTTACATGGACATATATGAAAATTTTCCCTTGAAGTTCTGAATTGATAAGTACCACAAGATGCGGGAAAAGTGGCGCATGCAATGTTTAGAGTCTTTCTATGTCCTCACACACCTTTGATAAATGAGTCCCCTGGTCTAGCCTGGGGTGGCTGGCTGCATTGATTTGTCTTGTTTCTCCACACAATGCTAGTCTATTGATCCAGACCATGGAGCGTTTGATATAAGATCAGTGTGTTCCTTTTTGTAGGGGGATGAATAAAAGCTGCAGCAGTGCAGGAAGAGTAAATGCTTCATGTTGAGAACAGCCTGGTCCTTTATACAGTGGGAGAGAGAAAGGAAACAAGGAAGGAAGAAAAGGAGATAGAGAGACACCTGGGACAAGGAGAGAGGGAAATATTGTATCCTGATACTGTATATTCTGAGTGAAAAGGTAAAATGTGATTGAGTTGAGTTTGTTATTGTGGTAAATCTGACAGGTACATGGTATAAGAGCCTCAGGCCCATCGGCAAGACACTGATTCGCAGTAAGATAATGGTGTTGTGGTCGGGGAATAGCTTGTGAACGTATAGTTAGAAGGCGCAAGTACAGTACGATAACAATGTCAGTGCGTTGTTATTGGGAGCCTCTCTCAATCTGCAGATGTGTTGGTTATATCCTGTCACTGATACACTTAGTTTAATGTATGTTAAGATATAATCTATCAGGGTAAATAAAAAGTAGTGAAGTTCATGTGAGACAGTAGACATTGACTGCATTTAATTGAAGTAAAGGGATTGGATCGGGTTAGGTTGCTGCATGACGGAACGGAGCACTAAATATTTGCAGAGCAGCTTTAAACTAGTTTTCTAAGCCATGCATTATTCATGTCAATGCAAAAGCAAACATTGATTCAAGATGAAAAGGTGAAAAGTAAAGGAGAAAGGGAGTTAGAGTGTGTGTGTGTGTTTCTGTGAGATAGCGTGAAAGAGAGTGAAGGGGCTATTCTCAGTGATAAAAGTTTGAAAAAAAACAGCTCTAGATTTGAAAGTTCATAATGCAGTGTGTTTATAAATACAGTATTTGTAGTATATGTTATTTGTATATATACAGCACTCATCAAATGTTTAGACACACCTACTGATTCAAGGGTATTTCTTAATTTTTAGAAAAATTCTCTCAACCAGCAACATCTGGAATGGTGTTCCATCAGTCTTGTAAGAGTTCCCACAAATGCTGAGCACTTGTTGGCTGCTTCTCCTTCACACTGCAGTCCAACTCAACCCAAACTATCTCAATTGGGTTGAGGTTGGGTGATTGTGGAGGCCAGGTTGTCTGATGTAGCAACATCACTCTCCAATCAATCAATCAATCAAATGTATTTATAAAGCCCTTTTTACAACAGCAGTTGTCACAAAGTGCTTTACAGAGACACCTGGCCTTAAACCCCAAGGAGCAAACAACAGAAGTGTTGAATTTCAGTGACTAGGAAAACCTCCCTAAGAAGGCGGAATTTTAAGGAAGAAACCTAGAGAGGACCCAGGCTCAGAGGGGTGACCAGTCCTCTTCTGGCTGTGCTGGGTGAGATATTAAGAGTCCAATTGGAATAATAAATGTATCTGGGCTAAATCCAGAGTCTATTTAATTCTAGACTAGGTCAAAAGTATGACCAGGTGGACAAGGACAGGGACAGCAATGGGCCCCCCAAACCAGGTACTCCGCAGGTGTGGACCAGGACCTCATCTCCTCCTAAAATGTAAAACTGGAGGAGACTGAGAAAAGTTAGAAGTGCATTCCTCATATCCCCCAGCACAATAATATAGCAGCGTAACACCTTGGAACTGAGACGGGGGGGTCCGGCGACACTGTGGCCCTACCCGGGGGAGGCCCCGGACAGGGCCCAACAGGCAGGAAATCAATCCACCCACATTGCCAGGCATCAACCAAAGGGACACCCACCAACCGCAACCCCCTGAATGAGGGCCGAATATTGCCAGCAGAGTACAGCCCAATTGCACAAGTGCGCAACAGAGAGATAACAACAAGCCAGTGATTCTTCCCTCGAAAGGCATTGGAGGGAGGGCATCCCAATGGTAACGAGAGCACACCTGGCAAGACATCACTCTAATTCAGATAGGCCTTACACTGCCTGGAGGTGTGTTTTGGGACATTATCCTGTTGAATAGTATCAGACCTCGTCGTCCATGCTTCAAAGCGGGAACTGAACAGAGATCAATGGTTGGAACCAAAAATCTCCAATTTGGACTCATCAGATTTCCACCTGTCTAATGTCCATTTCTTGAGTGTCTTGGCCAAAGTAAGTATTTTCTTATTTTTGTTCTCCTATAAGGGTTTTCTTTGCAGCAATTCAACCATGAAGGCCTGCTTCATGCAATCTCTTCTAAACAGTTGATGTTGAGATGTGTCTGATACCTGAATTCTGTGATGCATTTATTTGGGCTGCAATCTGAGGGACAGTTAATAGCCAAATTCTGAGGCTTAAAACTCTGATGAAGCTATCTTCCGCAGCAGAAGGAAATCTTGGTCTTCCTTTCCTGTGGCGGTCCTCATAAGAGCCAGTTTCATCATAGCGCTTGAAGGTTTTTGCGACTGCACAAGAAGAAACCTCTTGAAAAGTTCTGCATTGACCAATCATCATAATGATGGATTGTAATTTCTCTTTGCTTATTTTTCAGCTGTTCTTGCCATAATATCGACTACTACAGTACAGTCATAATGATGGTCTTCTGTACACCAACCTTACATTTTCACAAAACTACTGACTGGCTCAAATGCATTAAGAAGGAAAGAAATTCCACAAATGCACTTTTATTAAGGCACACCTGATAATTGGAATGCATTCCAGATGACTAACTCATGAAGCTAGTTGAGGGAATGTAAAGAGTGTGCAAAGTTGCCATCATGGGAAAGGGAGGCTACTTTGAAGAATCTACAATATGAATGGTATTTTGATTTGTTTAATTCGTAAAGATTCAATTTCCCAACACAGATCCAAAGATATTTGTAAATACTTGGTCAACAGGCTTTGGACTTAAGAGGACAAACTAGTCCCTAAGTGGTCGGTGGGGATTTCGGCCGGATTTCACTACTGGGACATTTTGGGTCCTAGATTCATTTCTGTAACAGATACAACCTATTATGATGTATCCTGGTAATCACAACCTACAATAAAAACACATAAAAACAGATCTGGGTCACCATTTTAAAAACTTATCTATTGGAAAGGCAAAAAAATATTTTTCAGTAAACATTTCTGCCATTCAGCATAATGATTTTTTTTTTGAAAGCATTATAAAGTTTTGTCTCAATGGTATTCCCTCATTATTTTCATACCTTTACTATCAAATTACACTGTATTGGGTTGAAAATAATGAAGAAATAAAATAATAGAAGGTAAAAAATATAGGCACCCCCAAAAAATGAAATAAAATGAGAAATAATTATTTTATATCACTTCTTTTGGGGTGTAATGACGCAAAACGGTAACTAGATCGCTAGTTACGTTTGGACTTTTATATTTTATAAACTCTTCTTACCAACTTCTTCCCAAAAACTCAAGAACACCCCCATACTATGTTGAATAAATATTTATTTTTATATCATATTTATAATACAAACGATGTATTATGGTTCAAAACATCATATATAGTGATGTACACCCTTGTAATCCCTATTCTTGTCTACACATTAGCCTTTCTAAGATGCAGAGTCGTTGCCTGGTGAAAAGTTCCCATAGCAACCCAAACTATACACAGACAACCCAAATTATACACGGAACGCTTCAAGAAAGTGGCTACAAATAATATACCATTGAAATCGGACGTTTATTGGGGATTCTATTTTTATAAATATTTATGCAAATGAGCACCAGACTGGCTTCACCAGACTGACCAGACTGGCTTCATGTATAACAGAAACTTGTTTTTAAATCTCAGGCACCTAGTCAATATCACGTAATCCACAGGGTTTCCTAATGTGTAACTTGATGTTTTCTCTATATGCTGAGATATACTTGAAAGACACTCAAAATTAAATATCTTTATATGTGAATGGAATTCATTTCTATGTAACAGAATTTGACAGAAATTGACTTAGTCAATGTGTGATCATGTTCCCTGACAACCTGGAGGAATCATGTTATAATTAGACTCTCATTATACATAGCACTGTTTGTACCTGGAAGCAGATTATGTGTAATTATTCACTCTTGATAGTAAGAAACCCCTCCTTTGCTCTTCAGTAATACCTTTGAGTGTTGGAGATTATGGGTATTCATTCATAGATTATGTCTCATTAAATTTGCTGAGGGAAACCTACAAAAAAATGTGTATACCTACAAATAAATTAAGGACAATGGTACAAAACAGATTCTGGCATCTTTAAAAAGTCTAGAACTTCCTGGGTGCTTAAAAACGTAGCCCAGCTCCAGCAAAAGTATACAATGCCCTTCATAAGTAATGGGACAGTCCCTTCAAAGAAAATTGTGAAATCATCATCAATGGTAAAATGTATCCACAGAATAAAGAATAAAGATTGTCTGTTACATCAGAAAGTAGGCATGGATGTGTCAGCCACTGCCATAAGCAGAAGACCATAAGAACTGAGGCTACTGTATATTGCAAGTTGCTTAAACCAGAAAGTAGTAATTTTTTGTTTTACACTTATATGTGCATGCAATTACTAATTTATTCATGTATGAGTGCATTCCGTTAGGGACAACCCTATTTCCAAAAATGTTGTGTAAAATGTAAATTAAAAAAGAATGCAATGATTTGCAAATCATATAAACTCTATATTCAATAGAAAAATACAAAGACAACATGTCAAATGAAACTGGGACATTTAATTGTTTCTTGAAAAATATATACCTAGTTTGAATTTAATGCCAGCAGCACATTTCAAAAAAGTTGGGACAGAGGCATCTAAAGACTGGAAAAGTTGTGTAATGCTAAAAAAAATTCCCTGGTGGAATATCACACAACAAATTGGGTCAATTGGCACCAGGTCAGTAACATGATTGGGTACTAAAAGATCATTCCAGAGAGGATGGGTCTGGCAGAAGTGAGGAGGTGCTCACCACTCTGTGAAAGACTGTGCGCGCAAACAGTGCAACAATTTAATAACGTTTCTCAATGTCAAATTAGAAAGAGTTTGGGGATCTCATCATATACGGTACATAATATCGATAAACGATTCAGACAATCCAGAGAAATCTCTGTATTCAAGGGACAAGGCCAAAAACCAATAATGGATGACCGTGATCTTCAGGCCCTCAGACGAAACTGCATTACAATTCAACGCAATTCTGTAGTGGATATCACAGCTTGGGCTCAGGAACAATTCCCAAAACCACTGTCTGTGAACACAGTATGTCAATGTTTCCACAAATGCAAGTTAAAACTCAACCATGCAAAGATGAAACCAGATACAAACAAGATCCAGAACCACCACTGCCTTCTCCTGGCCTAAGCTCATTTAAGATGGAATAAGGCGAAGTGGAAAACTGATCTGTGGTCTGATAAAAAAAATTGGAATCATGGATGCCACGTCCTCCAAACTAAAGAGGAGAGGGACCATCCGGCTATTATCAACGCACAGTTCAAAAGCCAGCATCCGTGATGGTTTTGGGGTGCATTAGTACATGACATGGGTGACTTGCACATCTGTGAAGGCACCATTAATGCTGAACAATATATACAGGTTTTGGGGCTGCCATCCATGCAACGTTTTTTTCGGGGAAGGCCTTGCTTATTTCAGCATGACAATGCCAAACCACATTCTGCACGTATTATAACAGCATGATTCCGTAGTAAGAGTCCAGGTGTTAAACAGGCTTGCCTGCAGTCCAAACCTGTCATCCATTGAAAACATTTGGCACATTATGAAATGAAAAACACGATGAGACCCCAAACTGTTGAGCAGCTGACATTTTATATCAAGCAATGGGAATGGGAACATATTTCACTTTCAAAACTACAGCAATTGGTCTCCTCAGTTCCCAAATGCTTACAGAATATGGCTGAACGAAGAGGTGATGTAACACAGTGGTAAACATGCCCCTGCCACAACTTTTTTGAAACGTGTTGCTGGTATCAAATTCAAAATGGGCATGTATTTTTCCAAAAACAAACATTTCTCAGATTCAAAAATAGATATGTTGTCTCTGTACTATTTTCAATTAAATATAGGGATAAACACAGCGGTGTCCCAAAATCTTTGGAAACTGGGTTGTATTTTATATGCTCTTAGTTCTTAGTCTATACACTGTCACTGTCACTATTTGGCATGGAGGCAGGACACAGGCACAGAGGCTTTCAAGGAAAACCGAGATTTATTGAACAGACTCACAAGAAACAGTAATTGACATGAAGAAACACTGGGGCCAACAAGAAACACTGGGGCAGTAGGTTAAATAGGGACACAAACAAGACTCCGGTGCAAACAATAATACAGAGGGCAAGCTGCATTAAAAATCAAAGGACAAAAACCAAACAGAACAGGCTACATGCAAAAGGAAAGGGAAAAACAAAACAGAACAAAAAACTAATCCTAACATGTGCTTTGTAAATTAGATTTTTATTAAAAAAACACATTAAATATAGACAAAAATGTAGCATTTTAACTTAATTGTAATGATATACAGAGGCTTTTATGACTTCAATGTTCTAGTGTCTTGCATACAACATGATTTTTTATCTGTCTAAAATCATGTAATATATTTCAAGCAAACGACTGTCTGTCCTTTCATTAGTACATGTACTGTAGTAAGATGAACAAATGACAGTACAATTTAAAATATGGATTCACACACTGAACAAAATTATAAATGCAACACTTTTGTTTTTGCCCCCATTTATCATGAGTCTCTGAAAACCAGTCAGTATCTGGTGTGACCACCATTTGCCTCATACAGTGCAACACATCTCCTTCACATATAGTTTATCAGGTTGTTGTTTGTGGCCTGTGGAATGTTGGCCCAATCCTCTTCACTGGCTGTGTGCGGTTGCTGGTTATTGGCGGGACCTGGAACACGCTGTCGTATACGTCGATCCAGAGCATCCCAAACATGCTCAATGGGTGACATGGCCGGTGAGTATGCTGGCCATGCAAGAACTGGGATGTTTTCAGCTTCCAGGAATTGTGTACAGATCCTTGCAACATGGGGCAATGCATTATCATGCTACAACATGAGGTGATGGTCGTGGATGAATGGCACAATAATGGGGCTCAGGATCTCTTTACGGTATCTCTGTGCATTCAAAATGCCATCAATAAAATGCACCTGTGCACCGCCACCATGGGCCACTCGATCCACAACGTTGACATCAGCAAACCACTCACCCACACAATGCCATACACGCTATCTGGCATCTGCCCTGTACAGTGAAAACTTGAATTCATCCATGAAGAGAACACCTCTCCAAAGTACCAGACGCCATCGAATGTGAGCATTTGCCCACTCAAGTCGGTTATGACGACAAACTGCAGTCAGGTCGAGACCCCAATGAGGACGACGAGCATACAGCGACGTTTTCTGACAGTTTGTGTAGAAATTCTTTGGTTATGCAAACCGATTGTTGCAGCAGCTGTCTGGGTGGCTGGTCTCAGACAATCTTGGAGGTGAAGATGCAGGATTTGGAGGTTTGGGGAGTGGTGTGGTTACGTGTGGTCTGCGGTTATGAGGTCGGTTGGATGTACTGCCAAATTCTCTGAAACGGCTTTGGAGACGGTTTATAGTAGAGAAATGAACATTCAATTCATGGGCAGCAGGTCTGGTGGACATTCCTGCAGTCAGCATGCCAATTGCACGCTCACTCAAAACCTGCGACATCTGTGGCATTGTGCTGTGTGATGGAACTGCACATTTTAGAGTGGTCTTTTATTGTGGCCAGCCTAAGACACACCTGTGCAATAATCATGCTGTCTAATCAGCATCTTGATATGCCACACCTGTGAGGTGGATGGATTATCTCGCCAAAGGAGAAGTGCTCACTAACACAGATTTAGACAGATTTGTGAACAATATTTGAGAGAAATAGGCCTTTTGTGTACATAGAGAAAGTCTTAGATCTTTGAGTTCAGCTCATGATAAATGGGGGCAGAAACAAGTGTTGTGCTTATAATTTTGTTCAGTGTATAATGAGTGGTTTGAATCCTGAATGCTGGTTGGCTGAATTTCTTGAAATAGAGTAGTACTTTTCTTTAAAACCACAGAGATAGAGACTGCAGCCACTAAAAGCCTCATAAGAGGCTGCAGTCATATCTCTGATGGGTTTTAAATGAAACAGGGGTTATTACATTCAGAGCAGAGTCTTAATGTACATAAAAAGAGAACAATTTATTTTGTCTTTGTGTTAAGTCTTCAAATGGTGCTTTTTGGCAGACGATTGTAGGCCAAAACATGAACTTAGGAAATACATATTTGGGGTATTCTTAGCTCTACCATTGATATTCATTTCTTATCTTGTCTCTGAGGAGTTTTGCAGGGTTTCTCTATACATCCTCACAAAAAATACAGGACGAGGGTGGAAGCTATAATGTGTACCCTTGAAATAGAATACAAGGACTTGCACAAGTAGATTAGCAAAAAATGTACATGGGCATTTTTTTGTGCTATCCTAAATCAGTGTTGGACATGTCCTATAACATCATTGTATGTAGGGATCCATTTAATGAATTTGTGCATTCATTTCAGTTCACAGCAAGTGATTTATTCTAAAAGCAGGTACTGACTATAAGAACAGTAATACAACAACTTAGAATGATTCACACTTCACCCAAAGACATGAAGCACTAGAATTCTTATGACATAATTAAACTGAGCATTCACATTTCAGGTACTCATTTTTAAGAATCAGTTTACTTCTACATTTTAGAGATACAATGATGCATGCATCAAATAATTTATGTTTGGCTCACTGAAACTCAAGTCATGACCAACCACCATACAAAATTAAAGCAACAGCTTAGTCAACTATTTATTATTCAACATTTGGTAGAGACAGTGCCATTTCACTGTATAGAGACAAATACTGGGTACTCGATAAATGTCATATTTTCTTTCACAAAATCGAATAGTTCATTAATTTAGCATTCTTATTCTGAGCAACTTACAGTAGTGAGTGCATACATTTTCATATTTTTTATGGCCCCCAGTAGGAATTGAACCCACAACCCTTACGTTGCAAGTGTCATACTCTTTTAATAGTTGTTGACAAAATATAACACTGTATTCTACTTTGCTGACATTTTAGTGATTACAACATTTTGCTAGTAAGTAGTTGAACAAGAAACTTATGCTCTTTGCTTCTGTAGGCAGTACTTCTGCCTGAAACCTTGGGACAGGTTTAATAATTAATCAATATGATTTGATCTCACAAACTATTTTTCTGTAGTCTCTATTTTGTCAATTAACCTCGGGTAAATGGATAGAGCTGGTAGGAAATGTTTTTATCACCTATAATTTATAAGGAAAATGTTGAATGATATGCAGTAAGGTAGCTTAAATGAAGTGTTTTTGTTTAAATATGCTTTTTATTGGACTTGGATATAGGCTAGTATAACCTCATACAGTATAATATAGCTAAAGCCCATTGTCCTAGAAAAAAGACCAGGAGGTGCCGATTCAGCAGGTACCAGATTACATTTCAACCTTGAAAAATGTGAAAGATAATTGAGTTGTTCTTTAACCTTTCCTGGGAACTCCCGGACATCTCACAATTTGGTGTAGCCCTGAACTAGCTCAACTGAATACTGTCAAGGGAGTAACATTTCGTTTTCAACTTGTAGCAATAGGGGGACATTAATTGAGTAGCAATAAGGGTACATTAATTGACTTTAGTTAATAATTTAGTAAATAATAACAAACATGAATTATAGGTCTTAATAAACATCCATTCTTCTTTGTTAATATTAACTAAGGCAGTTGAACATGTATTAATCCTAGTATATGTATTAGTTAAAATGTATTAACATTTAATACATTCATGTAATATGTGATTGTTCATGTTTATTTCTGTTGAAGAAAACATCAATACATACATTAATTAAAGTTTGTATTTTACATAACTTTTGTCGGACTCAGCGCATTTAACTCCACTTGCTCATATTGGATGGATAATTAACGCTTGCAGAGTCTTCATTAGCATGACTTAATAGTAGCAAGGCGTAAAATCTTCCGGAATACATACAGAATCTGGGTCCCTAGTGGAGGTTTCAGGACCACGGGTTTAGGGAACCCAAAAGGCTAGGCCCTTCCCATCCAGATTTCCTCCCCTCAGCCTCCCCTCAACAGGACAATTGAAAAGTACTGCATCTGTGGCTGTCTGACTCTGGGGAATTAATCTGTGAAATATTTGATTAGGCAACAGAAAAACCTTCTACTTCTATGTTTCCCAAAATTATAAAAACATACATAGATGTTTCACTAGGGATTTTGGCATGGTTTCCTACAATCAAAAGGGTAGGCAGCATCCCTGGTATAAAAATGCTGTTGATGTTTCTGTTTTATAGCTCTTCTCTTTTTTTTTTTCATCAATTACTATCATTTGCTTCATTGTCTGGTTTATTACATCTGGGATGGATGAGATGTGCTCTCCCCTCATTGTTGCAGGCGAAAGAACTGTCAAGTGTGAGCCCAGTTTCTGCAGTTGTCTATTCAGATTCAGACAGAACATTGTAAAGCATTGTCTACAGCAATGTGTAGTAGGGTCATTGTATGAAAATACAATTCATTTTCGACTTTTCCAAGGAAGATTTTGAGTGAGGAACAGAAGGGCTGGCAATTGAACTGGCAATTGAACTCTTCTGTTCCTCAGTCAAAACTGTTCCTTTTTCATCTTTTTGGAAAGGAAAGAAAAAGGTGCAGTGGTCTCTTAATTTCTTTCAGAGCTGTATATATAAACAAAGTGAGTATGTCCAAAAAAGTAAAAATGTCCAAATAGTGTCAATATTTTGTGTGGCCACCATCATTTTCTAACACTGCCTTTACCCTCTTGGGCATGGAGTTCACCAGAGCTTCACAGGTTGCCACTGGAATCCTTTTCCACTCCTCCATGACGACATCACTGAGCTGGTGGATGTTAGAGCGCTCCTCCACCTTCCGTTTGAGGATGGCCCACAGATGCTCAATAGGGTTTAGGTCTGGAGACATGCTCGGCCAGTCCATCACCTTTACCCTCAGCTTCTTTAGCAAGGCAGTGGTCATCTTGGAGGTGTGTTTATCATGTTGGAATACTGCCCTGGGGCCCAGCCTCCGAAGGGAGGGGATTATGCTCTGCTTCAGTATGTCACAGTACATGTTGGCATTCATGGTTCCCTCAATGAACTGTAGCTCCCCAGTGCCGGCAGCACTCATGCAGCCCCAGACTATGACACTCCCACCACCAAGCTTGACTGTAGGCAAGACACACTTGTCTTTGTACTCCTCACCTGGTTCCTGCCACACACGCTTGACACCATCTGAATCAAATGCGTTTATCTTGGTCACATCAGACCACAGGACATGGTTCCAGTGATCCATGTACTTAGTCTGCTTGTCTTCAGCAGACTGTTTGTGGGCTTTCTTGTGCATCATCTTTAAAAGAGGCTTCCTTCTGGGACGACAGCCATGCAGACCAATTTGATGCAGTGTGCGGCGTATGGTCTGAGCACTAACAGGCTGACCCCCCACCCCTTCAACCTCTGCAGCAATGCTGGCAGCACTCATACGTCTATTTCCAAAAGACAACCTCTGGATATGACGCTGAGCATGTGCACTCAACTTCTTTGGTCGACCATGGCGAGGCCTGTTCTGAGTGGAACCTGTCCTGTTAAACTCCTGAATGGTCTTGGCCACCGTGCTGCAAGCTCAGTTTCAAGGTCTTGGCAATCTTCTTATAGCCTAGGCCATCTTTATGTAGAGCAACATTTTTCAGATCCTCAGTGATTTCTTTGCCATGAGGTGCCATGTTGAACTTCCAGTGACCAGTATTACCAGTATGAGGGAGTGTGAGAGCGATAACACCAAATATAACACACCTGCTCCCCATTCACACCTGAGACCTTGTAACACTAATGAGTCACATGACACCGGGGAGGGAAAATGGCTAATTGGGCCCAATTTGGAAATTTTCACTTAGGGTTGTACTCACTTGTGTTTCCAGCGGTTTAGACATTAATGGCTGTGTGTTGAGTTATTTTGAGAGGACAGCAAATTTACACTGTTATACAAGCTGTACACTCACTACTTTACATTGTAGCAAAGTGTCATTTCTTCAGTGTTGTCACATGAAAAGTGAGGGGTGTACTCAATTTTGTGAGATATTGTGTGTATATATATATATATATATATATATATATATATACATATATATACATATACAGTATATACAGTGGGGAGAACAAGTATTTGATACACTGCCATTGTTGCAGGTTTCCTACTTACAAAGCATGTAGGGGTCTGTAATTTTATCATAGGTACACCTCAACTGTGAGAGACGGAATCTAAAACAAAAATCCAGAAAATCACATTGTATGATTTTTAAATAATTTATTTGCATTTTATTGCATGACATAAGTATTTGATCACCTACCAACCAGTAAGAATTCCGGCTCTCACAGACCTGTTAGTTTTTCTTTAAGAAGCCCTCCTGTTTTCCACTCATTACCTGTATGAACTGCACCTGTTTGAAATCGTTACCTGTATAAAAGACACCTGTCCACACACTCAATCAAACAGACTCCAACCTCTCCACAATGGCCAAGACCAGAGAGCTGTGTAAGGACATCACGGATAAAATTGTAGACATGCACAAGGCTGGGATGGGCTACTGGACAATAAGCAAGCAGCATCAATGATCATGAGGAAGATGATGGATCAGCCCAGAACTATATGGCAGGACCTGGTCAATAAACTGAAGAGAGCTGGGACCACAGTCTCAAAGAAAACCATTAGTAACACACTACGCCGTCATGAATTAAAATCCTGCAGCGCTCGCAAGGTCCCCCTGCTCATGCCAGCGCATGTCCAGGCCCGTCTTAAGTTAGCCAATGGCCATCTGGATGATCCAGAGCTTTTTGGTCTAAACTCCACTCGGAGGAAGAAGGATGAGTACAACCCCAAAAACACCCTTCCAACTGTGAAGCATGGAGGTGGAAACATCATTCTTTGGGGATGCTTTTCTGCAAAGGGGACAGGACAACTGCACCGTATTGAGGGGAGGATGGATGGGGCCATGTATCGCGAGATCTTGGCCAACAACCTCCTTCCCTCAGTAAGAGCATTGAAGATGGGTCTTGGCTGGGTCTTCCAGCATGACAACGACCCGAAACACACAGCCAGGGCAACTAAGGAGTGGCTCCATAAGAAGCATCTCAAGGTCCTGGAGTGGCCTAGCCAGTCTCCAGACCTGAACCCAATAGAAAATCTTTGGAGGGAGCTGAAAGTCTGTATTGCGCAGCGACAGCCCGTATGTATGGAGGAGGGGGCCAAAATCCCTGCTGCAGTGTGTGCAAACCTGGTCAAGAACTACAGGCAACGTATGATCTCTGTATTTGCAAACAACGGTTTCTGTACCAAATATTAAGTTCTGCTTTTCTGATGTATCAAATACTTATGTCATGCAATAAAATGCAAATTAATTACTTAAAAATCATACAATGTGATTTTCTGGATTTCTGTTTTAGATTCCGTCACTCACAGTTGAAGAGTACCTATGATAAAAATTACATGCTTTGTGATTGGGAAAACCTGCAAAATCGGCAGTGTATCAAATACTTGTTCTCCCCACTGTAGACGACCTACTTCCTTTCCCGGTTCAGAGGTTGGACACCACAAACTGTGTGTTCTATCCCTGAACCAAAGGTCCAGCACCACCCTCTATAATTGCAACATGAAAACAAATCTAACACATTTCCAAACCACTATTATTTACAAATTGCAATACTTAGCAGCCCACTCCACCAGAACTGTAACTTTGCAACTATCTGTCACAATGTGTATATTTATATATTTATCTGTATATACATAGATATGTGCATAATGATTGTCTTTGGCAAGTTATTATTGTAAAATGAAAAGCTGTTTCATAGTAAACTACTGTATTATGATTATTTTGATGAATATATTTAGCATCTACATTTGATGCTAAACTCTTAAAACCACCATGCAGGCCTACTCTCAGCCTACTCTTTAATTCTCATACTGTGGATATCTCTTTCACTCTCTGCAGTTTTATTTTCAGGCCTGTCCATTCTGGTCTTTGTTTTACAAAGCAATGTGTACAGATAGCTTTTACAATTGCCACACTCTTATCAATCTGTTCCCCTATGAGGAGAGATTGTTTTGTCATGGCAATTCATCTTAGAGCCCAATATGTGCATTGATCCACAGAGGACTTTTAGTTTGCGTCTGAAATGGAACTCCATAGGGCTCTGTTCAAAAGCATTGCCCTACGTAGGTACTAGGATGACATTTGGGACACAGAATTATTGTATGTTTTAGAACATTCTGCTTGATTGTGTAACCTTCTGGTAAAGTGGGCCAGACAACCTTTTGTTCTATATGGGTTATTTCTCTTTGTTCTTTTTCTGCTTTAACAGAAAGATGGATGCATTTTTCCTCTGATTCAATAAATAAATACATTTTTAAAACTCATGAACCTCACTTTAAAATAAGAAAAATGAATGGATGAAAGAAAGAGGGCTATTTGCTCTAACCCCAAGAGGCAACTAGATCTATTCTAGATCTCTCTAGGCTCCTGATATGAATTAATAAGCAGTTCATAGAGAGGCCTGAAATAGCTGAGGAGTGGCCAAATAGTCAAAAGCCACAGGACAACACATTCCTACTAGCGGAGAAGCACTAATGCAACAGCACGTTTTGTACATTGTCCCCTGATGTAGGGGTACCAAAAGTACCTTATTCGGTATGTACGTTTGTTTGCATCATCGGAACATGCCCAAGAGAGCTGTCAGTGTATAGTTGAGATTCTAGGATTTGCATTTGGAGTTGGTTGCTTGTGATTGACAACACAAGTAAAGTATTGTCAATGCAAGTCATGATGGCCATAATGATTCAGATGAATCAGAATAAATCAATCAGAGACATAGCACAAACAAATTAGGAATACAAAATCTGCACTTTATCTTGCAGCAAGGCAATGACCCAAGACATACTGCTAAAGCAACAAAGGAGTTTTTGCAGGGCTAAAAAGGGAATTGTTCTTGAGTGGCGAAGTCATTCACCCGACCTGAATCCAATTGAGCATAAGGCAAAAATTTCCCCAAACAAAAAATAGCTGATGATGACTGCAGTACAGACATAGCAGAGTATCACCAGAGAAGACAACCAATGTCAGGTGATGTCTATAGGTCACACACTTCAGGCAGTCATTGAATGCAAAACATTTGAAACTACGTTATGAATACGGTGACTTAATTTATGATTATGCAAAAAAAATATTACTTTTTGTCCTGTAAATTGGACAACGATTCCCAAAATGTCCCCTGAAATTTTAGTTGTCAGTCTGCAATTTGTTTTGTCATTGTTTCATATGAAATCCAATGTGCTGAAGTAAACAAAGAAGATTGAGGAAATGGGATTTGGCATGGCTATGGGTAGGCAATTTTGAACAGATGAGTCTTGAGGCGTTGCTGGAAGATGGGGATAGCCTCAGAGTCACGGATGGTTTTGGGGAGAGAGTTCCAGAGCCTAGGAGCAACCCTTGAGAATGTCCTGTCACCAAAGCCTTTGAGCTTTGACTTGGGGATTATGAGGTGGCCTGCAGTACTGGAACAGAATTGTTAGTTGATATGGAAGAACAAGGTCAGAGAGGTAGGCAGGGGCCATATTGTTTAGGGCTTTATATGTCAATAGGAGGATCATGTAGTTGATGCGTTGGGAGATAGCAAGCCAGTGCAACTCACTGAGGATGGGGTGATATGCTGCCGAGACTTGGTGTTGGTGAGTAGTCACACCAAGTTGCCACAGAGTTTTGTACCATTTGGAGCTTATGGAGGGATGTAGATTTGATGCCAGTGAGTAGGGAGTTGCAGTAGTCAAGACGGGAGGTTATGAATGCATGTATTGGGGTTTCAGCAGCAGGACGGGAGAGGGAAGGTCTGAGTTTGGCGATGTTGCAAAGATGGAAGAATGAATATTTTACAGTCTGTTTGACGTGCTGATCAAAAGAGAGTATAGAGTCCAGAATGACGCCAAGATTACGTGCGTAGGGGGATGGGGAAACAACAGTGTCAATGAGTGAACTGAGGTCTGTAATACAATTTAATATAGTTTTCGCAAATTAAAAGAAAAAACCCTGCAAACCTCCTGGTGTTCATAGAACCACCAAGTACAAATAAAGGATTTGTTGTAAAGGCAGGAATTCAGATTCCTGTCTCTTGTTCTTCTGCCATATACATTTCTTCTCACATTCTATCACATTGATGGACAATCTGCTAAGATATTTTTCTCAGCTATTGAAGTTCTGGTTCTAGAAAGTATTACCACTTCTGCGTAGTTGTACCATGTTGCTTTCCAATGAGAATAATACAAAAACATGAAAATCTTCATCTATGCTTCACTTTGACATTTTTGTTCTTTCTGAATCTACTGTTTTGCTGTTCATGAAACTAACGTGTAAACTGTTGAACTCCAGGGCTTTGTTCAAATCAAATGTATTTATAAAGCCCTTTTTACATCAGCAGATGTCACAAAGTGCTTTTACAAAACACCTGGCCTTAAACCCCAAGGAGCAAACAACAGTTTAATTTCGGTGGCTAGGAAAAACTCCCTAAAAATGCCAAAATTTAGGAAGAAACCTAGAGAGGACCCAGGCTCAGAGGGTTGACCAGTCCTCTTCTGGCTGTGCCAGGTGAACATATTAAGATTACAATTGTAATAATTAATAAATGCGTGTGGGCTGAGTCTAGAGTCTATTTAAACTTAGTCCAGGTCAGAAGCATGACCTGATGGACAAGGACAGGGACAACACCGGGGAGGTGTCAGCACAGTGGCAGCTGAAATCGTCAGGCATCGTCTTGATCTGCAACACAACCAAGAGGACTCTGGACAGGGACAACTACGGGTCCCCCAAGCCAGGTGCTCCACAGATGTGGGCCAGGACCTTATGCCCTCCTAAGTTGAAAACAGGAGGAGACTGGGACATTTCTGAAAATGCATTTATAGTGGAGAAGGAGAACTTAGTGGAGAAGGAGAAACTGACCCTACTCCCCCAGCACAATAATATAGCAGAGTAAGACCTTGGGACTGAGACTGGGGGGTCACTGTGGCCCTATCTGGGGGAAGCCCCGAAAAGGGCCCAACAGGCAGGAAATCAATCCACCCACATTGTTAGCTTCAGGAACAGATTTGTCATATTGCATATCATCATACTGAACACAAAAATAATGACACAGGACAGTTTTACAGTGTGACTAATGTTTCTGATTCAGATTCATAAAGGAGCAAACCAACACATTCTATTAAGCAGAACTGTAGAATAAGGAACCATAAAATATTCATGAGAGGTATTCAATGGAAACAAATGAGTATAGATTTTCCAAAACAAAGAACGAACTGGTGCAGTGTATTGAGTGTAGTGCCCATGTCACAATATTACTTGTTTCTGCAAATTTGCTATTTGGAGAAAATGTAATGAATGACCCAAATGGCCTCCGTAGTTCATTATCCCTTAAGTATAACAAGTAATATCAAATAACATATAAAATATGTTATTCCGTAACACAAGTATGGAGGTTTCCAGGCCTTTCTTACATTACATTATTGTCCTGATCACACTATGAACATATAAGACTTTGAAAACAGCTTCAAGGTGCATTATGTAGATCGAAAGGTTTTTTCTTCTTCCAAACTGTGAAAACTACGATGCTTCTTTTGGGAGGTTTGAGGTAGATTTCATATCCTATGTTTAATACCAGCTCCATTAGTCTTAAAATAGATATTATGGAAAGTTTCCTTTCTGTGTCATCTGCTTGCGGAGGCATGTTTGATTAATCGGGCAAATCTTTACCCTAGCAAATTATTAAGGTGGTAGAAGAGGGCTCACTTTATGGCTAGGGCATCTCTTTTCATTGTAGCATACCGTGTTTCTCAATCTGCTAACTTTTGCTTAAATGATAGATCAAATGTTCTTTGTCCCCTGACCCCTGGGACAGGACTGTCCAGTCTGAGATCAAAGTTCGTCTGATGAGGTATCCCAATAAACAAAACGCTCTTTCACAGATTTAAATGAAATCCCTCAAGGTAACAGGGACTGCTGGGAAAAAAAATAATGTGGGATGCAAACAGTCTGTTGTTCCCCATATAACATCAAAACAAACTTTTTTTGTTAGATAACCAGCAAGGTGTCATATCATCATCTTACCCTATAAGACTGAGTTTTTGTCGATCATCGTGTTTGGACCCAGTCCATTCAAGCAACACATAAGTAGAGAGGCTACTGTGCTGCTGTAATGACGTTAGGCATTTTGCTATATATCAACAGGGCTAATAGGCTGGCTAATTTATTTATCTATTTTCTATTTAGTAGCTAGATGACTCTGCAGAACTGCAGTGCTGACCATGGCAGGTGGCTGCTAAAGGCTGACAAACAAGTGAACGAATGTGGAGTTGTATTTGCACTATATATGATTCTCAGGTAAAAAAACAATTTAAATGGGTTTACAGTGATAATTAGTTTCATGCCATTAAGCATTTTAAATTAACTGCAAAAATTACTGCAACTACTTTGACATAACTAGTTAAAACAATTATTGTTGGTTCAAAAACTGATGGTTTTTAGATTGGATGGTACTTGACACACCAAGGATAGCTGGCTGGCTTTCTTCATTTTGCCTCTTCATGTGGTGCTGGCTTCTGCTCCTTTCCAAAGTTCTTTGAAGAATGGGCAATATCTCCCATGTAGGACTGGTACGGTCATAATTTCTGAAACTCTAACCTTAATACTGCACTTACAGGGTTATTATGTTTACTCTGGTCGTGGGGTACGTGTCACTAGTCAACACCTGTCCCTGAATCAAGCTTTAACGTCAATACTGGTAAGCAGGCATCCTCCATACATGCCCACAGATGGGGAGGTTCATGGGCATGAGAGCTTAAGGGCTGATGATGGTTCTGTTAGCACTGGCTCATTGTTGAGGGGGCACAGTCATGAAATATGGTGCCTTGGGTTACAGTTTCTGTCATTCATTACCAAGTCTTTCTGCTCTGAATTATGTTGAAACAACAGTTCCCTAAAGCCCAGCGCCCCAGTTCTTTCCAAAGTTTATTTCATTTTATTTCATTCTAGAGATTTCTTTCTAGTTTTGCAAACTATGCTAAAATAGAATGTCAAATTATTATCACTACAAATCCAAAAAGGATATGTTATTAATACAACCCCATTTCCATAAAAGTTGGGATGCTATGTAAAATTAGAAAATCGGAATCCAATGTGGTGCAAATCATTTAAACCCTATATTCAGTTGAAAATAGTACAAAGACAACATATCAAATGTTGAAACTGAGACATTTTATTGTTTCTTGAAAAATATATGCCCACTTTGAATTTGATGCCAGTAACATGTTTCATAAAAGTTGTGACAGAGGCAACTAAAGACTTACCATCACTAATACTACCATCACTACTGCTAACATCACTGTTACTACCATCATTATTACTACCATCACTATTTCTACCCATACTACTACCATCACTATTACTACCATTACTACTACTACCATTATTACTGCTGTTACTACCACTACTACCATTATTACATATCAATTAATACTTTTTATTCATTAGCATGTACACCACATTTGTTCTGTAATATTATTTTTGTAGTTGATATTGCTATTATTTTTATTTCTAGTATAAGGAGGAAAAAAATATCGAAAAACAGATTCATTATTATATCAGAACAGTCACCGTTGTTGGTATTAAAAATCTGTAAAGCAGTCAGAACGCCAATGCTTCGATTCTTCTGAGGTAACACAAGAATAAAGAATTTGGTTTTAATTGTGCATTCACATTCTGTCTCATTCCGTTTTGTCAGTCAATGATCTGTCACAGCTGGACGGAGCTGCCTGTAAATGAATCCTCCTCAGCCCAAACTGAGCACAAGAGTTCATCTTTTCTTATCTATGATGGATAAAAACTCCCTCCCAAAAACATTTAAACATTCTGCCTAGCTGAATGGAAGTATCACCGGAATATTGATTCATGGGTGATACTTCCATAGATAATAATACTTTTTTAGCCTTACCTTAAACTTTGTAGGTAGATCTAGAGTAAAAATAACTGGTGAAGAAGGTTACTGTAGGGAATGAACAAAGAAGCTTCCCTCCAACAGTAAAAAGTGTTTTAAATGGCTGGATTATACAGTCAGTTGCTGACAATTGATCAAATACAAAAATTTGTTTGCTTGGTCTCATGGCTCCTTGACACCAGAAATATTGATAAATAAAAATCACCTGAATGAAAAGTAAATAAAATGAATGGATAATGTATGAATTAGCATATTTCCACTATCCACGTTTCCAATATAACCAAGTGGGGATCTGTGACTGTCTTCTACAACTACAGAGAAGGTGTACACCTTCTACACCTACAAACTATTTCTATATTATCATTTTGTATTATTCAGTACTTTTCATTGATTTAATATCTACAATTATTTGAATGGCCTTCTGAATCAAATTGTTCAGTTTGAGTAAGAAGGAGAAGGGTTAACCAAAGAGAAAATAAAATACAATGATTTTGTTCTGTAATGTGGTCTCGAGCTTAGCCATCCGGTATTGGATATGGCTAGGCCTTCTGGATCTGGACTGCAGGTTACTGTGTTAGAGCAGCATTTTGGAATGTTAAAACAACTAATTACAATCCTACTTAAGTGACCCTAACCCTAACTTAAGTGTTTTGTCTTGCTTATTCAGTTTGATACATCATTTTAGAAGATGTTTGCCCCCACAGAAGGCCTAGCTTCAGTTGCCACAACCATATCCTGACAGTTTCTCCTGTCTCTAACTACAATGCCTTCAGAGATACAATTTTGTTTCAGCAGCTGCACAGTGTGACCATATATGACCTATAGGAGAGGGGGGTAAAGTGTTATAAAATCACACAGAAGCCTAAAAATGGATGAAATGGAAGAATGGATTTGATTTTCCCTTCACTCCTTCCATCCCCTCTTGACAGCATAGATATTCACACAAACACTGTTTGTGCCCTTGGCAGACTCCTTGGAGCCCTGCTGTTTTTTATGAGTGCACATATACTGTATATAAATGTGACTCTATACCAGGTTGATCCTGAGCTACCGGTAGCTCTAAGCCCAATCATGAAAAAAAATTCTGAAGGTATATACCATTTTACAGGGCAGGCTACCAGCTCAAAGGGAATACAGATCAGTTACAACTGTCAACCTAAAATGAAAATTTCAAACAATGTCCAAATATTTGGTCTTTTGGAAAATAGAATTATTTGCATAGGTTAAACACACCCACACATTAGTCTGGTATCTGACCTTGGAATAGAGGTCTTCACAGATAAAGTTATGTCTGGAAATATTTGGACACTGACACAAGTTTTGCTATTTTGGCTTTATACAAAAATATATTCAAGGTGAGAGACTGCTTTAAGTGCAGTCTCTCACCTTTAATTTAAGGGTATTCACACACTGTAAAACATTTTATGTTCAGAATACTCAAAGCTTTTGTGGAAACTGATTACATCAAAATATTTAAGTCAACTAACTTAATTTTCTTAAGTAAGTAATTACTTAAAAATTTTAATTTATTGGAACTTAATAGTTAAGTGTACATACAAATATATAAGAAAATTATTTCCCAATATGCATTGCCCTTTCAAGTGAACTCTAGAGTTACCACCCATGACTGTATTTGTTAATGACAGAGACATGGTTATTGAAAACATTTATTATCTTTAAGTGCACTTTATTATATAGTCAGCTGTGAATAACTAACATATCCCATAAATTCTTATTTTTAATTGCAACTGACCTAGCTCAGGGTACCATTCATATCAAATGTCCTCAAAATACATGGTTCTGCATTTTGACAAGCTGCCAGAAATCCCTAGTTAAAGAAACATTCAGGAAATCCCCAGGTTTCCAAAAATGAAATAACTACTTCCGCTGATATTTCTGGAAAACCTGGGAACTTAACCAGAATTTTGCAAAGTTACCCACAAGGCACTGGCTTGCAAGGGAATGCAAAATTCTTATCGAAATCCAGCACATGTTTTGACAGGAACGTATTTTATAATTGTTACAATAATTTCAGTAGTGGGTGCAAAATATATGTTTGGCTAAATGATTGGACTACTTTAGACAAATGTATGTGTTTGATGTTTGTGTAGCTAAGATGAATCGATCATTCAATGTCCATGCAAAAAAAGGATAATAAAACAATTCCAAGATCTCAACCTGAGGCATTGCATGCTGGGAAAATTTTAATTTTAAACTTATAAAAATTTAGTAAAAGTCATTATAACATAAACATTTTAAGTAATTGGGAATATTTCTCTAACTTTGAGTTACCCTTAGTAGAAACATTTGAGTAAGAAATACATTGGGGTTTACAGTGCATGCAAACTGGAGAATCATGGAGATCATGAGCCGATCCAAGCCTTCTCCATACTTTCTTTCCCCCCATCATTCTGGTACAGGTTGATCATAGTTTCGTCTGTCCAAAGAAGGCTGTTCCAGAACTGGGCTGTCTTTTTTGAAGTTTTTGGCAAAGTGTAATATAGCCTTTCTATTCTTGAGGCTTATGAATGGTTTGCACCTGGTGGTGAACCCTCTGTACTTGCTCTTGTGAAGTTTTCTCTTTAAGGTAGACTTGGATAATGATATGCCTTCCCTTTTCTCTTGGATATTACCCCTTCTTTTCCCAATACAAACTGAAGAAATTCAATAGGAATATCATTACAATTTTGACAAAAAAAGATTAAATCAATGAAAACAAAATTGCAGATTATAAAATATAAAAATATATACAGATGTATATCTATCCTTAGGCCCTCTCTGGGCGTAGAGGGCCCTGACAGTTCCCCACTGATCTTCACGATCTTTCCAGGCCCTGACGTAGAGAAGCATTCTTATAGCAGTATGCTGCCGCTACAGTCATTCATAGTAGATGTTTCAGGATGATGTGCAGTGTTAGGCTTACGCCAAACATTGCACTTAGCATTGGGACCAAAAAGCTCTGTATCGGTCTCTTCAGACCATTGCATCTTCTTCCAGTTCAGAGTCTCTTACATGCCTTCAGAGAGACTATAGTCAAGATTTGATGTGAGTTGTTTTCCATTAATGCTTTTCTTTTTGCCTGTTTCCCTTGAAGGGCATTTTTTTGAAGCACCCAGTCTATTGTGGCAGTGTAAACAGTATCTCCCTGCTTAGCCATGGAAAACCGTAACTCCATTAGAGTTACAGTTTTGAATGCACCCATAGGTGTCTTGGTGGCCTCCCTGACCAGTGCCTTTCTAGACGTGGATACTGCTTTTGAGCATTGGCCTGTTCTGAACTGATTCATAGTTGTGCCATATTTTCTACATTTACGATTAGTGGACTTTACTGTGCTCTAGGTGATATTCAGTGCATTGTTCCTTAATGCTACGCCTCAATGGTGCTTTTGAAAAACTAGATTGCTTTGAATGTTCTTTGATCTTCATGATGTCGTTTTTGTTACTAGTTGTATTAACCAACTGTTTGACCTTGGAGCGACAGGTGTATTGAACATGAAATCCTGTGAAATGCCTTAACTGCTCACAGGTAAACCCCACTGAACTTATTATGTTAATTCTAAACACACTTGGTTGCACAGCTCATTCCAGTGTTTTCATGGTTGATAATGGAGGATGTTTAATAACAGAACTTGAATTATAACAAAATAAAACTACACAACTTGATAGTGCAGAACAGAACAACTGAAAAAAAAGGCATGCGCCAAAAAAAGACAGAAAAGATAAACTGGGAAAGGAGGACTTTATAGGAACTGTGATTAGGGAAACAGGTGAGGGAGATAAACAACAAAACAAGTGTCCTAATTTTCACTTTGACGTAATGGACTCGGAGTTGATCAGTGTCAAAAAATCCTGATCATGTCCTTTTTGATGTCATTTTGTTACAGTGTAACCATAATTCACGTATGCAGTATTCTTTGTGCCATTACTTAATTGGATGGATTTTGAAGTACATGTGTGATTTACAGTGAGTTGACTCTCTTGAGACTGAAACAGCTTTCTTAGTTTGTATTTCCAACTATTTGTATTTAAATTCCTTTTTGCTACAGGACTTCTTTACAAAGAAGACATGGGCATCACAGAATAAATGCCTGTTTCTTATTTTTGCTCAAATAGCCAACGGACAATTCATGGGGATTTGGATTTTGGATTCTCTTTTTTGGATCCTCTTATCAAACAAGCATTCCCCAAAAACCCTATGCAATTTAATTCATGAATGGCTCCTACAGGCACATAATGATAACATAGAACTCCCAACTGTTATTATTATAGGATGACAATGTATGCTAATAATTATAGGACCAACTGCTGTACCAGGTTAAAACCATTGACCTATACCACTCAATTGGTTTAACAGTGACACAGCATGGCAAGCCTGATTACTTTGGGTGGCTTCCAACATTTTTGAAATGTCAAACATAGCACAACACATTAGCCTTCTGATCTGTTTTATTTGGCTGTCAGTTGTTTATTATTGCTTTTATAAGCATTTTATATTTAGTAAGAACACCTGCTGATTGAAAATAGAGTCAGGGTACACATGGAAGTATAGACATCCAAGCATTCACATGCACACACACGCGCACACACACGCGCATACGCACACACGCGCATGCACACACGCGCATGCACGCACGCACACACAGTCAGACAGGGTTCACTGAAACACATTGAAGGGCCTAAGTGCTTCACGCAATGAAAGGGTACTGGGTCAAATGACAGTAAATGAATTTGCACATTGAAATGGCAAGTTTGTAGATCACCATACAGACATTGGAGGGGTTATTGAAATGGGCTAATTGCTAAAAGTTTACATGTAATCAGATAGCACCTGGTGGCAAAATAGGGAGGACAAAAGTTGGAAGAAAAAATTAACAACCGGAGAACAGCATAAAGAGAAGCATAGGCCAGCACTGGGAAAATGTCTAGTCCCCTTTAGAGTGTAATCTGACGTGATGCCTTTGGCTGCGATCTAGCGACAGTTATCCCAGGGTGGTCTGACACATCAATTAAGGGCCAATATCAATCAGCCAGAGCATGAGATGCACCCTGAAGGGAAGGTTGGCTTAAATGGAGTTAACATTTCTATTTTCAGGCCAGAGATCACTGTGGTAACTTGCCACTACTGAGTGGGTGCAGTAGGCAGTGGCCAGAATCCCATTTCCCGGACCACATTTTCTGTCATCCCCAGCAGTGCAGTTGCATTAACAATCACCAAGATTTGTTGAAACAAATCTCGGTGGCCAGATTGGATTTCCGTCTCCTCAGCGAGTGAAGCAGCTAGCAAGCTTAGAACTGATCACAATCAACTTTAAAGTGGAGCTTTGCTGGGAAAGAGGAGAGCTACAGTATGTTGATGAAGAAGAGCAGAAAAGATCATATCATGTGAAAGTGTAGAAGTACAAAAGATGGTCTTAGGGGACAGGGTCAGACATATTCTCCAGGCAGAATTCAGTTTAAATTTGTCTAAGAATATATTTCATTACTTACATTTCATTTAATGAATATTAATATTTTTGTGTGACCCAAACTGGGCAAACATTTATGGTAATATTGAACAGAAAATAGCTAACAGTCGTGGAGTTTGGAAATTCAAATATGCAGTGTATTGAATTACAGTGAAACTGTAACACCCTGTAAGCAGTACCTTTTTTTGTAACCTAAAACACATACAGAATATTTAAACTTTAGATTTCAGCAGAGAGTCACTAAAACATATGACTTGTGTAATGTCACTGCAATGGCTGTGCTGTACTTGGTGGGAACCAGTGGGTTTGCTCAATTTTTTGGGGTCACCTGGGGTCATCAGTCTGTGGCAGAACTAACACTCCAGAGCCGAGGTGCCAACAATTTACAGTAATATCATTGCTGTTCCTGATGTAGCCCAATGCTACTGAAAAAAGAAATCTGAGACTTCCTCAGTCTGGGTGTGTGGAAATGCAATCCTGTAGACCCCTGGTTTTAAAGAGGAAGCTCCAGATGTATTGAGGATTGAGTATAAAACCACAGATCTTTAATGGTTAATTGCTCCGAAGGTTAATTACTCAGTCTCCCACACCCGGCTGATTGCCCCTATGAGGAGGTGAGGAGTCAGACATGGCAGACACTGACTCCCTTTCCTGGTTACAGGACATAGAGGCAGCCACATGACAGAGGAAGAGATGAATGGATGGCTTCAATTACTCAACAAATGCGTTGCTAATGCGCTGTCCCTGATGTTGATTTACTGCGCACTGTGTGTGTTCTTTATCTGACAAAACTTTGTAAACAAGTAATTACACGCGGAAATTAGTTGACAATATGCCAGGTGCAATGACGAAGTTGCCATGTCGATGTACATGTGATTCTACAGAGTTCTTAGCCGGCTGAAAGAATATGTCAAAGCCGGTGCGTGCCACGATAAAGAATACGTGTGCTGTGAGTCTCTGTGCAGGTGCGCGCATACGTACATATGCGCATGCACGTATGTCTTTTTTTCTGTTTGCCCGTATGTGTGTTTTTACGGGACTGCAGAAATCCTTGAAGGTTCAAGCGTCGTCCAATACAGCTAAAAGTGTGCTTGTTCGAGTTCAATAGTGTGAAAGTAAGTTGCTTCGGTGCTTACAGGCGTGTTGTGTGGGTATGTGTATCCCTGTGTGTGTGGCATTGTGATCACTGGTAATCATGGCTCTGGACAACGTGTTGTGAGGTGTTAATAGCCATAAGAAATTATCACCCTCCCCCACGCACTGCCTCGATAAATTTGATCTGCGATTGAGATGAATTAACAGGGAAAGTGGTTGGTGGAAGAAATATGCAGGTGGTTGGAAACCAGGAAATGTAGACGGGGCTAACACTGCCTGCCTCAGGCACTTGGTGGTGCCAAGAGGCTCTCTGGTAGACTGAAAGGGAGCCAAGGGCCCTGGGCATCAGGCCCTGCTTGATTTGGGCGTAGTGCCTCTGGTCTCCCTATCCCTCTTGCTACCTTTCTTGGGACCTTGCCTGCCATTAGCTCCAGCTGGACAGAGGCGAGCTGGGACCCACTTTTAAATGGGCGCCAGTCCCCACTGGCACCTGGACCTACATGAAACTCTGTGTAGCAGGAAGAGTTGAATGGAAAGAGATAGAGGGGGAGACTGTGGGATGGAGAGAGGGAGAGAGGGAGGGAGCAATCATATTCACATAGAAAAGTGCCCTGTAATTATCCTACGCTGTGCTGCTTTAGTGATGTGCGTATTTAATCCAAGTCTACATGTACATGCGGGTACCTCTCCCCACACAGAAAGTAAAGCATGACATAACAGACCCCTCAGGATGTTTCGGCAGGTCCCCACCAGGAATATTTTGGTTTTCAGTTTAAGATTCAACTTTTGGGTTTCTTGTAGGAATTTGGGTTACTTGTAGATTACCAATCAGGGTTGGGGTTCGGTAAGAGATGATGGCTTACCAAAATGTAGGCATTAATGTTGAGGTTAAGGTTAATATTAGGGTAAGTAAAGTAAAGTATAAAACTTATGGTTACTGGGTAGGGAACATTCTCAGCTAGGGTTAGGTTTCAGTCCTCACAAGAATAGAAAAAACAACTTGTCTGTGTGTGTGTGTGTATGTGTAGTTTAAATACATTCTGGAAGAGAAAAATATTAGATTATATGCCAGGCTTAATGGACCAATAGTGTAGTGCCAAAATTACAAACATACCCCATCTGGCAATCCGATAGATTTGAGGAAATGCTCAAAACACGAGCCCTGGTCTGATGTGCATTTGCACGTGAGTGTATGTGTAGATGCGCCTAGTATCACTACAGGGTAAGGCTGTGCAGATGGCTAGGGAATCACCTCTATCTAACCTATCCTCATCACTCTCAGCCAGATGTGTCTGTCCATCTGTTGCCTCCGACTGATAATCCACCCCTCACTGGTCTGATAATAATCACATAAAACACGTTAGTCATGGTAACTATGCACCTTGACTTTCAAGAAGGAAATTTGAATCTATTAAAGTGTAACTTCACTTGGGTAACTGGACATTATACAAACAAGTTTCTACAATTAGGACATTAACATTTGTTTGCAAAGCTTTAAGAGACAAAAGGCAATAGATCCCTCTGCTGGTCCCAGAGTGATCTAAGTTCCTGCCTTGAACAACAGCTGCGTCATTGCGGCCAAGAGTTTGAGTTCTGGTCGCTGCATACCTATAGTGCATAGGGGGAAATGTTGGCCAGAGTTGCCTTGTATTGACACCTTGAGATAAGTTAATGCCTGCAAGTTCAGTTGTGGTCTCCTCCACCATCTATGTGCTAGTGGCTACTCCGATTTTCTAAATATCTAATCTTAAATTTGTATTTTATACACTTTTTACCGTTATATACTATTTAAATTGCAGTCTTTTGTTGAAACCGTGATTCATAAATGTTTCACAAAATCAAATCATTAGCTGTGTATTTATACAGATTTAACAAATAGAATAATTATCTGTCAATTTAATGTAAAAAGAATATGTAATAAATATGACACTAATAAATCCATGATCTTTAAATATTCTACATATCTCAGAAAGCAAGCTTACTTAATATTTCACAGCTGCTCAATCTCCAAGTACTAATTTACCATTCAAATGTACATTCATTTATAACTGACAACTCCTGCTCTACTTAGGTGTGGTAAGTAAATTATTTCCTTAATCTATTTGTAACTATTACTGTATCTTGCTAGTAGGAAACATTTACTTTAGTATTATCTTTCCACTAGCCTTATTCAACTGTGAATTGTTGAATTCAGCATTTTGTCACTGTTTTCCTAAAACACTGTCAGAAGTAAAGAAAGTGGTTTGACCTCTCCCAATCTGTCTTCAATTAGTCAGTAATAAAAGCCTCACCTGCTCTCTTGGCAGCAGAAGGAAGCAGCATTCTAGTCAAGTGGCAGTATTGAGAACCTGAAACTAATACTTTAGCTTAAGCAAACACAGTTCATGATGAGTTGCTCTGCGGTAGCACAAGGTAAAGAGGGAAGATCCACGTCACTCTCACACTTGAATAACTTACTGCAGCTTTACATGTTTTTTGCATCTTGTGCTTCTTAGCTCTTTGTACTATGTGTGTATTTTTAATCCATGTCCACTGCTTGCAAGTGTTATAGAACGTACGACTGGGTCTGATGGTCACTGACACATCAGACTTGCCTATGCATTAAACAGTTTTTCCCTACTATACCCAGATTCAATCCCACATCCTACAACTACTGATTTTCAGTTGTCAGACAACCTGCCCTCCTGACCCCATCCTCCTCCATTCTCCAGGTCATCTCCGGAGAAGTACTACCTTTCCTCACCTCTCTCACCAACTAATCCCTGATCACTGTCTGCTTCCAGTCTAACTCTAATATAGCCAAAGTCGCTGCCTTCTTCAAAAAAACTAATTCTGACCCATCTGACATTAAAAAGCACAGACGGGGAATCCCTTCTTTCTTTCCTTTCCGAAACATGTGAGACTGCTATCTCTGAACAACTCTTATCCCTCTCAAGAATGATCTCCTCAACGCTAACCAGAATGGCGTCGAGAAGGGTCATTCAACTGAGACCACTCTTCTCTGTGTCAAAGAGGCTCTTTGTACTGCCCAAGCTGAATCTCTCCTTAATTCTCATCCTCTATATACAGTATACTGTGTATTCGGGTGACACATTAAAGGGAATACCTGAATAAATGGAGGATCATAACAATCACACATGCTTCCATACAGTTTCACTGCATGACAAAATAAAGCAATAATCATCCTGTCATGCTCTGTGGTGTTTATAAAAATGCTAAGCCAGTCCAGTTGACTTGATATTGGATCAAGACGGCAAGAGGAAATAATCTGATTGACTTCGAAAGAGGGTTTATTATTGGGTCTCTTCCAGGATGACAATGTCCCTATCCACAAGGCAAGAAGATTCATTGAAGGGTTTGATGAGTATGAAAATGATGTGCAGCATATGCTACAGTCACCAGGTCTCAACCCAATGGAATACCTAAGGGAAATGTTGGACCAACATGTTAGACAGCGCTCTCCACCAGCATCAACCGTCTTAAAATATTCTAGATGGTCAGGTCTAGGAAGATTCTCGATTGTTTCAAACATCTTACATTTCAAAATGATGGAGCAAAATATAACCTTCCCCAGATCTATGCCTTGACACTATTCTATCTCAGAGGTCTACATTATGCACTGTGAAGTATGACTTTCTAAATAATGTCCAGTATATTGAATTTACCAGAGTTTGAATTTACCTGGGACTCAGGAGAACTTCTAAACACATCCTAAAGATGATCAAATGACACAGGATGCATTTGAACTGAATATATGCCTTGGTAAAGGGTTTTAATCATTTTGAACATATTTCAGTATTTCATTTTCTATAAATTGGCACACATCTATAGAAATGTGTTTTTGGTCTTTTATTATGGTGTGTTGTGTGTAAAATGATGGCAACAATTAAATAGATTTAATGAATTATAAAGTATGTCTATAACACAACAAATTGTACAGAAACTGAAGGAGTATGTATGCAGAACTTTCTGAAAGGCACTGTAGATATTATTGTGAAATATTCTGAATTCATGGCATTGGTATGGCTCACTCCATTGTTGCTCACTTGACTAGTAAAATTAAAATGTTAGTAAAGAGAAGACAGTTGGGACAATACATTTTTTATTTAGCATTGGGAAATGTTTGTGGATGTTTATTGGCTCGCTCGTCCTTTGTGAGATGCCAGACAGATAGGTTTTTATGTAAAAGTGCCTGTTGCACTAAACTCGAGGGGAATGGCACTTGGATGTGCACTGGAATTGCATTTATGATTTTATTTTGCCTCATAAATTGCATTTATGATCTTATATTTAACAAATAACGACTTTATATAGATTTTTTTCCATTACAAATTAACCGTTGTTAGATTACATGAAATACCATATAACATTTCCACATTAACAAGTCTATGTTTCAGAAGCAGTTTCCTTCTAGGAATGACAATCAAACAATAAAGTCCAGTCTTCATATTATTGTAGAGGCACCCAATAAGACACAGTACATCTAGTAATTTTACAGGAGGAGACACAGGTGTTGCGTTACCTAAGGATTCATAGAAATGTGGGCTATTTATACACTAGCATTCAAAAGTTTGGGGTTACTTAGAAATGTCCTTGATTTTGAAAAAAACTACATCAAATTGATAAGAAATACAGTGTAGACATTGTCATTGTTGTAAATGACTATTATAGCTGGAAACAATTGATTTGTAATGGAATATCTACATAGGTGTACAGAGGCCCATTATCAGTAACCATCACTCCTGTGTTCCAATGGCACGTTGTGTTTGTTAATCCAAGTTCATCATTTTAAAAAAGGCTAATTTTACAATTATGATAGCACAGCTGAGAACTGTTGTGCTGATTGAATGAGCAATAAAACTGTCTTTTAGACTAGTTAGGTATCTGGAGCATCAACAATTGTGGGTTCGATTACAGACCCAAAAAAAAAACTTTCCTGTTCTGAGAAATGAAGGCTGTTCCATGTGAGAAATGGGCAAAAAACTGAAAATCAATGTGTAGTACTCCCTTCACAGAAAAGCGCTAACTGGCTCTAACCAGAATAGAAAGGAGGAGGAGTGGGAGGTCCCGGTGAACAACTTAGCAAGAGGACAAATACATTAGAGTGTCTAGTTTGAGAAACAGATCTCAACAGGTACTCAACTGGCAGCTTCATTAAATGGTACAGTACCTACAAAACACCAGTCTCAGTGTCAACAGTAAAGAGGCTACTCCAGGATGCTGGCTTTCTAAGCATAGTTGCAAAGAAAAAAACATATCTCAGACTGGCCAAAAAAAATGAAAGATTAAGATTAAGAAGGCATAATAACATATACATTGGACAGAGAAAGATTGGAAAAAAGCATTATGGACAATTTGAGGTGTAAGAACATACAGTATAAGAAAAAATAAGAATTTGTGAGATGCAGACCAAATGGAAAGATTTTGGAGCAGTGCTTGAGGCCATCTGTAAAGCATGGTGGAGCCGATGTGACTGTGCTTTGGTGATGGTACAATGAGAGATTTGTACAGTGGGGAGAACAAGTATATGATACACTGCCACTTACAAAGCATGTAAAAGTCTGTAATTTTTATCAAAGGTACACTTCAACTTTGAGTGACGGAATCTAAAACAAAAATCCAGAAAATCACATTGTATGATTTTAAGTAATTAATTAGCATTTTACTGCATGACATAAGTATTTGATACATCAAAAAAGGGGCTGTCGAAACCTGCAGAATACGGACTTTCAGCTCCCTCCAAAAAATGTCTATTGGGTTCAGGTCTGGAGACTGGCTAGGCCACTCCAGGGCCTTGAGATGCTTCTTACAGAGCCACTCCTTAGTTGCCCTGGCTGTGTGTTTCAGGTCTTTGTCATGCTGGAAGACCCAGCCAAGACCCATCTTCAATGCTCTAACTGAGGGAAGGAGGTTGTTGGCCAAGATCTCGCGATACATGGCCCCATCCATCCATTTTTGTCTCATCAGACCACATGACCTTCTCCCATTCCTCCTCTGGATCATCCAGATGGTCAATGGCAAACTTCAGACGGCCTGGACATGCGCTGGCTTGAGCAGGGGGACCTTGCGTGCGCTGTAGGATTTTACTCCATGACGGCGTAGTGTGTTACTAATGGTTTTCTTTGAGACTGTGGTCCCAGCTCTCTTCAGGTCATTGACCAGGTCCTGCCATGTAGTTCTGGGCTGATCCCTCACCTTCCTCATGATCATTGATGCCCCACGAGGTGAGATCTTGCATGGAGCCCCAGACCGAGGGAGATTGACCGTCATCTTGAACTTCTTCCATTTTCTAATAATTGTGCCAACACTTGTTTCCTTCTCACCAAGTTGCTTGCCTATTGTCCTATAGCCAATCCCAGCCTTGTGCAGGTCTACAATTTTATCCCTGATGTCCTTACACAGCTCTCTGGTCTTGGCCATTGTGGAGAGGTTGGAGTCGATTGAGTGTGTGGACAGGTATCTTTTATACAGGTAACGAGTTCAAACAGGTGCGGTTAATACAGGTAATGAGTGGAGAAGAAAAGAAAAACTAACAGGTCTGTGAGAGCCAGAATTCTTACTGGTTGGTAGGTGATCAAATACTTATGTCATGCAATAAAATGCCAATTAATTATTAAAAAATCATACAATGTGATTTTCTGGATTTTTGTTTTAGATTCTGTCACTCAAAGTTGAAGAGTACCTATGATAATGACAGACCTCTACATGCTTTGTAAGTAAGAAAACCTGCAAAATCAGCATTGTATCATATACTTGTTCTCTCCACTGTACAGGGTAAAGGGATCTTGAAGAAGGAAGGCTATCATGCCATTTTGCAATTCCATGCTATACCATGTGGGCGGCACTTGATTGGGGCCAGTTTCTTCCAACAACATTACAATGACCCAAAGCACAACTCCAAATTATACAACAATTCCTTCAAAATAATAACAGAGAGTAATATACTTTTAGAGACTAGAGATTATTATACATCAGTTAATATACGGAGCCGGTAACTCTATTCATCTGTCAAATATAGTTTAGAATGTCAGTAAAACATTTTAAAACACCTCTATGTAAATAAATATATAAATAACTGTGCTAATTTCCTCGTTTGGAGATCTTGACGAAATACACAGGAGAGTTAAATGAAAGTTGAGTACAGACAATTCTAGAGGTCTCCCATTTTATTCAGAGTAAGAAAGAATGAGCTTGTGTGTGGCTATTTCTCCTAAGACAGATTTTTTAAATCTGAGAATATACAGTACCTTCTTACTTTGTTGTTGAATAAAAAATGGGTATAGAAGCAGGAAGGAGAAAAACCTAAAATCACTTCTTGTTTTTTGCTTTCATTTAGGTGTCTTTCATATCATAACTATTATAACATTTGCAAACAAACTGGAAGGTGTCAAACAAATTTTGGATGGTATTAAGTTTACCTTTAAGATACTGCCAATAGCTGCATCTGCTGTCCTTGGGGAGCCCCAAAGAACATCAAACATGACATAATACAGGATAGACAGGTACAGTATAAATACAAACTTAGATACATTTAGAAACAATATTGCTATCCATTGCAATACTGAAATGTTGGTAAAATAAAATTACATTAACAAACAAAGTAGGCTTCATATACTTAAAGGGATACAGTAGTTAAAACAGACCTAAAATTATGTTTGGGTGAAGTTCCCCTTACCTGGGATGTATCTTAAGGCCAATTATGTCACGTTCTACAGTTAGCTTTGTCCAAATACATTAATTAAAATAATCTAACAAAAGATGCATTTCATGCAGAAATTAACTTTACAACTGTTCAAACAAAGTTTACTATCTGTAAGGCAAGTTGCATTTTCTTTTTTATTCTACACTGCCAAAGTATGCACTGGAATTTGTTTACACTACTGTAAGTATAGTATTGTCAGTCTTGTTAGGGGATAATAAACCTAAATGTAATGGCCTCATAGAAAATTAGCTAAATAGCTAGCTAACTGTAAATTTGTGTATAACGTGATTCCTTTGTAGTGTTGCAATTGCATTTATCCATCAAAGAATACAAGGTAATAAATTATATATTCCCTCTAATAAGGCCTGGATATTGCCTCGTTAGATTATAAATTAGCTAACTAGGTAGCATGATGCCTTTGTATTGTTAGAATTACAGCGTTATTTTCTCCGTCTGTAATAATACAGGAAAGTAAACCCATTGGGCAGGAAATAGATGTGGATTGTTACAATTTATGAACAAACCTCAACGATAAACTTGGGAAAATCAAAGCAGTTGAAAGCAAGAAATGTACTGTAAAGATGATAACATTATAATATGGATATGCAACCAGTCTCTGCTTTGAAGTATTTGCTTGCAATTGAGCTTTTGCTAAATTGGGTGCATTATTTCAATTAATGGATTTGTACAAAGCTAATGATGCTAACTCCAGGCTAGGACAAAAGTAAAGAATGGCTTATTATAAACCGTGGGCCTTCAGTTACAACCCAAGATGCACCTTTAACCATCCCTTTGGTTAAAGGTGCATTCTGGGATTTTTGGCCATTGTTTGTTAAAGTCCCGAGGTCAAGCCAAAATTAGTCGCCCACAAATGTGATAGTATGTAATTTATGTGCCAAAATGATATGTCATCAAAACCAGCCATTTTCATGGAAATTAATTGCCAACTGAGGTTCTGATTGTGACTCTATTTATAGATTATGCAAATATAAAAACAATATTACACATCCAGACCATTTTACAAATGTCTCAGACTCCATGATTAACACATTTGCTTTATTGTAACATTTGTTCTATCTGAGCAAGCTCTGAAATCCTAATCTCATAACAATGTTTTGTCAGGCGTGAATCTCATCATTATGTTTTTGTCCTTCAGGGGCTAGCTAGTGGGTTACGTTTCATGCAATATACTTCAACAGACATATTTGCTCTCCTCATTTTGATGAAAAACCTGTGGTTGAAACGTGTGGCAGTTTGTCTTATTGTTATCTCAGCCTTCTGGTGGTATAGGCTATGACAAATGGCTTGTAGAGTAAATGACACAATTAGCTATCACAACACAGGATGGTATACATTATTATGATATTTTATTCTGGTTTGGTTTCCCCAGTGACTTTACTCACGCATTGCCACTGCCCTTAGCTGTGTGAAATTAATAATGCAAATATGGAATGTATGTACATTAGGAATTTAGGCCTAACAAATATCAATACTGCAATTAGAAGACCTAGATTGTTTGTTTGTGTGTGTTAGAAATGTTCAGTTCCATTTAACACAGATCACCTCTTACTTCAAAACACCTTAAATATCCTGAAGTAAAATATGATTTCAAAAAGCAGATAGTGGATATTGACTGAGATGGAAGCTGGCAGCCAGTATATGGCCTTAGAACATCAAGCATAGCGGTATGTCATTGTGAATTATCCTCTGTCAGTTTCTCATGAGGTCAGAACCTGCAAGAGAATGAATGAAGTGACATGAGGCACTATGATGTGAACTTGATAAGCGCACACATAATTCCTCATCTATAGAACTGCTCATTGAAGCAGAAATCCTTAATCTTAACTGAAAATGTACATCTCTGAAAAGTGCAGAAGATATTGGTAGATATTGCAGATATTATCAGTCTACCTTATTATTGTAACAGCAAGACTTATTCAGCAATGGAAGACTCTTTTTAACAATCTGGAGAGAAAGGGTGTGATTTTTATCCATCCCTTTGATTATGTGACATATTAGATTCAGTCGGTTTTATAGGTGCCTAACTAAATCTGTTTGTGTGTTTTGTGTTTGTGTGTGAGAAAGAATGAAGACAGACAATACAGAGGAGGGAAAGAGACAGACAGAACGTTAGCTTAATGCGAGATGCTGGCCTACCACACACCAGTTATGTTTATTAAGGTGGATTAAGGGTTTGTTGGATGTGTCAACAAGATAACACAATGGCAGGAGAAAGACCAGTGGCTGCTACGGATAGATAAAAGTTTATATCTCGTTAGCTGCATCGGATCATACTCACATCCTCTGGGCAGATTGATGAAGTGGCATCTGGACAAGTAAGTAAAGATGAAGACCATTGTTTTGTGTAAACATATTTTAATAGCCTAAAGGACTTAATCTTCCAGCAATCAACGCCCTAACAAAACTTTCCCCCACAGGTTTTGTGAACCCAGCATCAATCATCAAGTTGTAACATTGTTGTGGGACAGTTGAGCAAGGCAGTTCTTGCTTTCTTAAAACTCGTTCATTAAGATGAAATTACATTATTGCAGAATAGCAACTTGCTTGCTAGTTAAACGAGCAATGCATGTAGTGTTGTAGGCTATAAGCTGGTTAACTTCTGTTCAATAGTATGAAGTGGCTAACTCAGACTAGACTGGATGTATTCGAAAGGCTTTATTCGACGTAGCCTGTAAACAAATATGCCGCTCCACACGCCATGCAGTATTTTCATTAGCTACAATGAAAAGATGGCATTTTACAGAGTAAGGTCGCTACCACAGAATGATACAACTACACCCTAAAGGCCAACTTCGAGTGGTTGTTGTGCCAGTCACATACGCAATAGCCTGGGGACAAGGTTAGAACTTAGCAGCAACAAGACATCCCTCTTTCTTCTTCTAAAGCTGGGAGAGAGCAGGGGGTTCAGCCACACCAGTGTACATTTGAGATGTCACTGAGACTCACATCAAAGACAATTCAGAGAGCCGAGGCTCAAGAACATCACATCACATAGTATAGTAGCATTATGCAACATGTTGGGAAAGACAATTGGCATTAAAAAAAAATTCTAGTGAAGGTAGTCTTTCTAACTTGCATTTCAAGTGAGTAAAATGCTTAACTAATAAACAACAATTCAGTATGGTTTGCAGAGTCTCTAAGAGGAGATAGTTGGTTCCAGATGCTTTGATGGCAGGTAGCCCTACATAAGGTGGCTGTTATCAAAATCCGGCAGCTGGGAGGACTTCCAGTGACAGGCCTTAGGTTATCATAGGGGAAGGGGGTGGGAAGGTGGATGCTTGCCTGAGCTTTTGCTGTAACAGAGACACGGGCAACTTTTATATATAAATCCTGTACAAACCAAGATCTGCACCCATTTGTTGAGACAAAGTTGGGGTAATAATTGGGAAAGGTCCCCTAGGTTCGACAGGTGTAAGGAATGTGCATTATTGTGTTGTGATCATTTGGCTGTAGTCTAATGGGTAATAATAAGTAACCAAAAATCATCACATGGCTAATTTATAGTGAAAGGGGTAGGGACATGTCAGTGTTACCTATAAGCAAATTTCAGCATCAGATATAAGACAGTGAAGAAGTGATATGTACAACAGCAGTCCTGCAGAGCTAGTCTATAGTACAGCATATGATTGTGTTTACAGTGCAGCTATAGCAGCAGAGGAGAGTTTTATGTTCCGCAGGGGGTATTTAGCTTGAGCAATGAGCTAATTTCTAATTAAGTCTCTGTTTCCTCTCGGGCTGTTCATAAAGACAATCTCAGCAATGTCCCATTCGTTTATTCACTGCTATAGCAAAAACAGCACAGTCCCCCGTCAGGTGGGGAATTCAGTGATGTGCGATAATGTGCACGTGCGGCCGTTCATGTGCTTGCACACATGCATGCTTGAACCATATTGTACATTTTAGGTTAACTGTGTAGATATGAGTACAGTGTCTGTAAGGTGTTTTGTTTACCTGCGTGTGTACCATGTGTTTTATCAAGAGTATCTGGAGAAAAAAAAATACACTCCTTGAGCACCAGTTAGCCTGTAGTGACATCTTCACTATATGGTTATTAATGGTGAGAAAAAGGAAGCGAAAGCTAGCCAAGAGCCCTTATACTATATGCTTGACTGCCTCTCTGCCTCTATTTTTAACTGGGCTGATAAAAACAACCCAGAAATACATGCCAGGATATTATTATTAAATAAAACTATACATAGAATGATGTGTTGATAGTGTGATGCACACACAGTTTATCAAATTGTCACTGTGGAGAGAGCAAATAAATACCATGTCTTAGTGTGTCTGAAAGAAATGATTCACAATAATTTGGATTTTAATGTGGGAGGAAGCCATTTGCGAGTCCTCTGCATGGCTGCACACTATGAACACTATGTGCCCCTCTAAGTCACAATGCATGTATAACTCTCTCCTCTCAGAGATAGCGACAGAAAGTGAGAGACTAAGAGAGAGGAAGTGAGAAAGAGGGTAGAGAGGGAGAAAACAGAGCTAGAGAGAAAGAATGAAGCATTACTGTATGGCTTTGCTTGACTAGGTGAGGTAATTAATGCAAGGAGAATGGGTGGAGAAAGGACTGGAGCCTACTGGAAGTGCATTAATCAGGGCCTGCGGGGTCCCCAGCCTGACTGATTGATTCTGATACATACCAGAGAGGGAGGGGAGGAGGCTAGGAAGAGAAGAGGATAAGAGTAAAGGAGAGGAGGTGAGAAAGGAAAGGTTGAGAAAGGGGAGGAGATGAGGGGAGGAGAAGAAGTGAGAGAAGAGGAAAGGGAGATGAGTCTTATGATGCAATGCAGTGACATATCAAGATAGAATTCTCAGTCTGACTTTCACCCCCCCCCCCCCCCACACACACAGTTTTCCCTTCCTTCATCCTGTCTCCTACTTCCCATGTTTCTTTTCCTCCTTAATCTTCTCTCCCTCTCCAAGGCGTGAATATTTGTTAGCAAATTTCTGGGAGCCGGAACCTGCTGAAAACATTACAGCGTAGATTAGCTGACTCTAAATCACTGTGGTTATCTTTTTCCTGTTTAATGCACATCCGTCAAGTGGTTGAAAAATCGGAAGCACATTTGTTTTTTTGTCAGCTCTACGGCAACGGTTTGCTTTTGGACTGGCATGTTTGCATAGAAACTACTGATCACTTTCAGGGATGGACGTACATACCCGAATCTCGATCTTATCAGTGAATTTAGATTAACAGCTGGTTCGTTACTATGATGGAGTGTAGCCAGGCCATAATCCATTATACTTTATAGAGGAGAGTGAAGTAAAAACAACTGTTGACAAATGCACTCAATGTCTATGGTGTAATGAGAAAACATGAATTAATGAACTTGCAGACTGTAAACTGTGTTGCTTTCATAGGGACGAGTAATACATTGCGGCAAAGAGCAACAACTTTTTATTTTGGCTTTTTGTTCGAACATTATGGCAATTCTGTCAGTTACTTTGATACTCAGCCTCATGAATACAGAAAACATATGAAATATTAATGAGATTAAATATTCAGAGTATAATGCTATGGCACGCAGAGATGTACTTCCTCATATTACAGATGAAACTTTAATATGGGGTCTGATGTCATCCTGACAATGTTTTATTGTACGATTTGTAAACCATGTTTTTCCACCAGAGTTTAATTATTGATACGTGTTCTAAGTTGGGTTCCATGACTCGTGTAATGAATATGAAGCTATAAGAAAATAAATCTCCACATATTCAACAAAACAAAGGGAAGAGGATAGGAGAGGTAGAGGTACAGTTGTGGCACATATTTAGAGAATATAGTGAGAAAAAATATAAGTAAAAAGGGGTTTGAGAGACCAAAATATGGTGAGCAGACTAGTTGGTAATTATTTTGAGCAGCTCTGAGTTTTTAAAGTAGCAGCTTCTCCTGTGATGACCTCAAACATAGCACAGAACCAGAGGAATGTCTTACACAGCTTAATAATACAACATGATGAAGATCAAACAATGTCTTAGCATTGTAATAGTACTTTACACTATATCCTCAATAAAGAGCCATACAGGCCTGTCTGAACACCATAACATTGAAAAAAAATTCAGAGCTACTAATTTATACAATTAATTAGTTAAAGAGTTCCCCTTTCAGACGTCTGTAATTAATGAAACGTATTCAAAAAAATTTACATTATTATATGATGGGGATGGGGACAAAGCTCTCGCTTTACAAAGGCTAAATGTTTAAATATGGGGGTTTGACCTCACTGGATGTGGGACTGTGGGTTCAATCTTTCAGTGACTCCTTCAGTGAGCCCTGGAGTTACAGTTTTTACGACTTCAAACACGGGAAACTCATGCAAAATATATATGCACATATGTAGAGTATTTCTCAACATATATTTACATATTTGCCCTGAAAATGTTCATGAAATATATAGCTTGTGCTTCTCACAATATCATAATATAATGCATGTCATATATTGCAATGTTAAGTATTATGTGTTAAAATAATGAAATATATGAATATGTAGTACTTTAGGCATTTCTCATCAACTCATCATGGAATTAACCTTCAAGACATTATTTACATTTAAAAAAAGACTCATTATGAAAACAATATGCATACATTTTAACACAGTATTATGAATGCCATTCCTCTCTGTAAAAGTACAAAACATAAATGACTAGATAACATAATAAACACATGCCAGGAAACAATACAAATATGGAAATACATCAGTTAGATGTAAATGCAAAAAATTTGTCATTTATGTAAATATATTTTCATGTATTTAAGACATATTAAAAGTTCCATTCCATTTGAAAATGGAATATGTAAATATAGGTATGAAATATGGCCATACATTAGTAATACATATATTAGTATATGTTTAAAAAAATTATTATTATAATAAAAATGTTTTCAAAATACGTATGTCAATATATAATACTTCTGTGTGGGCATAATCACACTTCTCAAAACTCACACCATATTGACCAAACCCCAGTCTTGTCACTCAAAAATTTGACATTATACTCAAACAATTTTATCTGGCACATATTGCTGCCCTCAGAAGTCACAGAAAACCATAAAATACAGTTACACTATTGAAAACACAGTACATTGGTGAGAGGAACTGAAAACACTTATAAAATGGTATTAATGAATGAATAACCAGAATTCACCTTAGGAATTTTAGACTTGAAGTGTCCAGAAAACACAGAAAAACTGTTGTTGTCTGGGGGGTTTGGCACTGAACCTCATCGAGACTTGAACACCAGGTAAAATAAGCATTTTTGTTCATAAATGAACAAAATAAATGTGTATTCTGCTTCATGCCAACATCCTGATTGCTTGTCGATTAGTTATTCTTGTTACTGTTCACATCATGCCAACTTTTTGTTATAAGGGTTAATGAATGGCAGGGTTTTTTTCTACATTCCTACATGTTGAGATTTGTGCTTTACAAAGAGAATTGTGTGAAGAGTTTTACAAAAAGCGTTAGGGGATTTGTATAAAACTTAAATATTGCGCCACCTGCAGTACCTCCTCGTACCACTGAAAATTACTGTTATGGCATAGTGCCTTCTGTAGTTTTCAGTGTAGTTTTGAAAACTTTCACTTCATTTTTGTATAGGTTAATCATCCTCTTAATGATTGCGGCTCTCGAGGATAACAAGTATATGTTGTGTTTTTGATGCAATCCAAATGATATTCCTTAGCGCTCCTTCTTCCACAATATTGTTTGGCTGGCAAGATACAGCTACATACTTCGCTGTTGCATTTTATAGCTTGCTCCTCATTGAGTTGTCAATTCTCCTCCTGCATACAAACTTTAAGAGTAGACTGCTGCTTTAATGCACAATTGTCAACAAGCAAGCCAATGCATCTCTGTGAAACTTTGTGATTGGTTCACCTCAATTAACATTCCTGCGGAAGGTTCCTCGCGTTAGAGTATAGAGCTGAAAAATTGTCCCTGCCAGATTACTGCTCCTTTCATGTTTAGCGAGAGCCAAAACATTACGTAACCACTGGGTCTGTTTGCTGAACATAAAATAAATTGTCTTGGTTGCCCCAAATGTTTTCCCCAGGTATTGTATGTCTGAATTTAAATCAGCTTGGTCATGTTGGCACCATTGAGGCTTGAACTGAAAGGCATACAGTGCCTTCGGAAAGTATTCAGAACCATTCTCTGTCTCCACATGTTGATATGTTATTGAATACATTAATGATTGATTAAATTTTTTTTGGGCTATTAATCTACACCCAATACCCCATAAAGAATAAGCGAAAACATGTTTTTTAAACATTTTTTGCAATATCTTTTTATTAATAACTTTCTTAAATAGTTTTTGAAGCACCTTTGGCAGAGATTTCTCCCAATCTTCCTTATAGATCCTCTTCAGCACTCTCAGGTTAGATGGGGAACATCAGTGAACTGAGATTCAAGTCCAGGCTTTGACTGGGCCATTCAAGGACATTAATCAATTATAAATGATGTCTATTACACAACAAAAATGTGCAAAAAGTGAAGGAGTCTGAATACATTCCAAAGGACCTGTGTGTGTTTGGTGTGCGTATCACTGAAAGCCATTGAAATATAACACCCCCCACATGACAGGAAAGGTCTCTTGTCCACATCAGAGTGATGAAACTGGTCACACCGCCAGACTCCCTGGCTGGATTATGAATGATACATATCTAACCTTAAATCCAGTGGTCTGATAACCGATCTCAGTAATTCTCAAATGGAATTCTATACTGTGTATTAAATGGATGTTGAACCAACTGTTGAAATAGGTGTGCTGCGTTTGCCTTAAAAAGTGACATTCAAATCCCTTACCATTGTATTGACATACAGTAGATAAGCATGAGTGTTTGACATAATGCTTTGGAATCCCTTTGTATCGGTCTGTAAAACATCACTATGTCAAAAACCTATGTAAAAGTGATTTTCCCTTCTGACATTTTAAGTGTGTTTTAAATGGTTACTTATGATACTTTCCTACAGATAATTTAAGTTGTTGCACATTTCACATTCTACCGACTGTTGTTGATTTTATGCTTGCCTTCTGATGACATTAAATCCAGCAGACAGCTCCTTGCTCTCACACATAGCCATTTAGAAGCGTATGGGGAGCCATGAGGTGAAATTCTATAGAGAAGTGGTGGAAATTGATAGGCACATTTTAATTGAAATCGCAGACTGCCTGGAATCTGAGGCGTTAGACGCGCACGCGCCTGTGTCATTTTTATTAAATGGAATAATATGTCAGTGTTTGTCTAGTATGTTTGGATCCCTGGGGGCTGTGACTGGTGGGAATAAAGTGAGGAGAAAAGGACGGCTAGAACAGGAAACAGCTATGGGTGGCTGCTTTAGATGGTTCTGTAGCTTCACCCAACGGATCTCTTAACCCATTTTCACTCTATTGACGCATGTTGTGTTAGGCCACGCTTGGCTCCACATATCCTCTGCCCTACCAGAGACCGTGAGCCTGCTAAGAGACCGAAGAGGCATTTCTCATGTCCTCCGAGCCGCCAATAAACGAGATGTGTGTTATGACGTAGGCTGTGTTCAGTGGTGCTAAACAAGGAAAACAAAGAACGCTCGATGCTAGGGAAGATAATGAACAGATGCTTAGGGTCCAGGGGAGGGGAAGAGCGAAGTCAAAGTGAAAGCTAACTGCCCACTGGTTTTATATTTCTGTAATACTGTTCATTTAAATAATGTAAACAACATTATGTTAATGTTCTAAGTAGCACCCTATTCCTATTCATTGCACATTTGACCACCATCTGGGTTGCCCCTATATGTAGGGTAATTGGAACTTAATTAAAATACATATCTTTAATGAAAAATGTTAATGGGGAAATAAAACATCATGTTTACAGCATGTCCTTAGTGAATGCTAGAGGGTAGGCACATTTTTCACTTCAAAAGGGTGATTAGTCTCCTATCTGTTCTGTGGGTGTGATTTATTTGGCCACTGTTGCCAAGACTTGACATGGTAGGACATGGAGGGAGAAAGAAATCATGTTTCTCAAATGGCACCCTGTTCTTTTCATAGTGCACTTCTTTGTCATATCTAGTGCGCTATGAAGGGAATATGGTGCAATTTGACTGCGAATTGGGTTGGAGTGTTTTTTGTATACATTATTTGGCCAAGGTGGGCTGATTATAAATTTGAAGCTATGGTGGAATTTGTGAGATCCACTGTATTGGTTGCTTAAATAGGAAGTGTAATACATTTTTGTTGAGAATTGTTTAGGGAGTCTCCACTTTCAATGCTTTAAATTAGGTGATTGACATAATAAGGATTAGCTGCTTAAGGTTCTTCATAATAGCATTATGACCACTTGAGATACTGAAAGTATACACCCATTTTTTTCTGCATAATTCTGCTAAATGTTTTCTTCAACTAAAACATCTGAGTGAACAAACAATACTACTGTATGTGTATATAATACTATATGTTTATACATATCATACAATGTATTTTGTTGCCCCAGTCCTCCCACCTGATTGTTCCCACCCATTTGTCGAGTGTTCTACCCCAGATCGAGTCCTGCATTGTATTTTGAGGTAATTTGTCCTCTGCTTATTTGATCTTTCGCTATGCAGGAGAGACTGTACCATCAGCGGTATGATAGAGTCTATTAATAGTAAGTGAAGTTTAGCGATGCATTATGTTCAATGCCCCCAGAAAACACTTTTTAAGGCGATATCATCACACGCTTGCTGCCCTGCTGTCTTCAGAGAAAATAACTAGGTAGTTACTGTACATCAGCATGGAGCCTGATGGACATACAAATTGGAAGAAAATAAGCACATTGGGGTATTTTGCTTTATGTTTTCTAATTTGTCATGTTTCCTTTGTTTTTCCCAGTGACATAATGTTAGACATTCAACTAATAAGATTTTCCTGTTAGGTGTTGTATTCCTTAAGACATGGAGTTGTAATACTTAGTTTTTGATATAATAAATACGGTGTTGAAAATGGGTGCTCATCAGGTGCTCCAGAAATTAATACATAATGAAATTATATCCTTTTCCTCAATTTAAAGTTTGGCATATTAGTATTTTCTCTTCACATTGTTTTATTTGAAGTAGTCTGTAGATGTTCTACAAGATTGTTGTAATCCACTCTTAAACTGTGTTAAAATATTGTTTTGAGTTACTGTACATACTACAAAATTTATCTCACATCCCATCAGTAATACATTTTCAATAAATATCAAATCTAGACCTCTAATGAACAGGAGTCTAGAAAAACCTGGCCAGGAAAATGACACATCTTTGACATACTGTACTATGGAGGGACACATTACTAAGACAGATAGAGCTAACATTTATTCCTTTCCATTTAAACCTAAATTCTACCTTAGGGTTGGACAAACTAAGGCATGTGGACCTATTCCTGCCTATAAGATGATTTAGTCTGGCCTCTGAGTATGGAATCAGAACATTTGAGGTGGGTAAAAAAATATTCCAGCCCAATCTTAAATATCTAAAACTTGATTGAATTGATGTAGAAGTAATTATGAACCTATAAATGTGTTAATAACTGCAATTTATTGGGCCTGCAAGTATATTTTGACCAGTAAATCGTATAAAACAAATATGCGGCCCTCTATTGAATTTCAAAATCCTCTGCTCTACATTGTCCTTTACAAAGCTGGAGATAATTATATATTTCAGTCTAAAAATTAAGGAATTTATGAACACTACTGTTCAAAAGGTTGGGGTCACTTAGAACTGTCCTTTTTTTTAAAAAGAAAAGCACCCCCCCCTTAAAATAATATCAGATTGATCAAAAATACAGTGTAGAAATGGTTAATGTTGAAACATAAGCCATCACAGGTCCTCAGCTCACAATTTAATGAAACTGTACATGCACAACACTAGTCTCAAGTCAACAGTGAAGAGGTTACTACAGGACGCTGGCCTTCAAAGCAGAGTTGAAAAGAAAAAGCCATATCTCAGACTTGCCAATAAAAAGAAAAGACTAAGAGGGGCAAAAGAGATACCAGGAGACGGGCCGTTACACGAGGAGAGTTGGACAGGGCCGTAGAAAGGCATCAACCCAGCACCAGGACCGTAGAAGGGCATCAACCCAGCACCAGGACCGTAGAAGGGCATCAACCCAGCACCAGGACCGGTATCTGCTCCTTTGTGCGAGGAGGAACAGAAGGAGCACTGCCAGAGCCCTACAAAATGACCTCCAGCGGGCTACTGGTGGGCATGTTTCTGACCAAACTGTCCATGAGGGGGGCATGAGGGCCCAACATCCTCTAGTGAGACCTGCGCTCACAGCCCAGCACCGTGCAGCTCTATTTGCATTTGCCAGAGAACATCAGAATTGGCATTGCCATTGGTGTTCTCTTCACAGATGAGCGCATGTTCACACTGAGCACGTAACAGAGGTGAAAGAGTCTGAAGATGCCGTGGTGAACGTTATGCTGCCTGCAACATCATCCACTGGTTTTGCCGGTGGGTCTGTGATGGTCTGGGGAGGAATATCCTTGGAAGGTCGCACAGACCTCCACGTGCTTGATAACTGTAGCCTGGCAGCTGTTAGGCACTGGGATGAAATCCTCAGACCCATCGTCAGACCTTACGCTGGTGCAGTGGGCCCTGGGTTACTCCTGGTGCAGGACGAAGGCATTCATGACATTGACTGACGCTCACATTCCCCAGATCTGAATCCAAGTGAGAACCTCTGGGACGATATGTATTGGTGGATCCTCCAGGTCTGGGAGGTGATCCCCCAGTACCATCCACTGCCTCATCAGGAGCATGTCCAGACGTTGTCGGGAGTGCATAGAGGCACGTGGAGGCCATACAAACAACTGAGTTGCCGTGATAAAATTCACGCAAGTTGGAACAGCCTGTGATTTCGTAGATTTTTGGTGTGGGTTTGAATCCAGCCCTCAATCGGTTGGTGATTTTGGTTTCCATTGATTGTTGTTACGTCATTTTGTTCTCAACGAATTAAACAATGTACAGTAAAGATTTTGATCTTTAATGTATTTCTTTCATCTAGCCCCGATATGTGATTTAAGTGTTCCCTTAATTTTTTTAAGCAGTGCATTTTACCCTCTGATCTTGAATACATATAAAAACAATAGTGATTTGTTTGATGTAAGGAGGTTCTCTAACCCCACTGGCAGGGTGTTGCTCTTTCATTTCCTTGATTTTGGGTGACATTGTGTAACATAAAAGGTTCATTATCAAGCTCCTGGCAGATCAATCGCTCTGTGAATATATGCAAGCTAAACTGTTGTTTAAAAACAATGATACAGAAGAAACTTTCCAACCTTTACCATGGGAAACCTTTGAGTCAGAAGTCAAACAGGGCACGATGTGCTGAGCTGTACAGACAAAAAATGCTTTGATTTTGATGACAAAACAGACTAATCACTTGCTAGACAACTGTGTAAAATGTAAAAAATTGTACAATAGAAAAATCTGGTTCTGTTATTGGAGAGGTACTTTTATATCCCACACATGAACCACACATTTGAGATCTCCCCAGAGTGGTTCAATAGTATTAAGGTCAGGAGACTGTTATGGCCACTCCAGAACCTTCACCTTTTTCTGCTGTAACCATTGAAGGGTCAACTTGGCCTTGTACTTAGTGTCATTGTCATGCTGGAAAGTTCAAGAGCGTCCCATTGCCAGCTTTCATGCAGAAGAATGCAAATGTCTGCCAGTATTTTCTGATAAAATGCTGCATTCATCTTGCCATTAATTTTCACAAGATTCCCCATGCCTTTAGAGCTCACCCCCCCCAAAACATCAGTAAGCCACCACCATGCTTCACTATAGGCCTTGTTGACCCCTCTCCAAACATAGCACTTATGGTTGTGACCATAAAGCTCTATTTTGGTCTCATCACTCCAAATTACAGTGTGCCAGAAGCTGTGAGGGCGTGTCAAGGTGATGTTGGGCATATTGTCATTGGACATTTTTGTGGCATTGGTGCAGTAAAGGCTTCTTTCTGGCAGCTCAACCATACAGCTCATATTTGTGCTCATGCAGCTCAAGTATCGTCGTATTGTGCTCCTTGAAACAACCACACCATCTTTTTCCAGAGCAGCCTGTATTTCTCCTGAGGTTACCTGTGAGTTTTTCTTTGTATTCTGAACAGTTTTGGCTGAAATGTTTCTTGATCTACCTGTACAGTACTGACTGGCATTTGCAAGACTTTGGATATCCTTTTTATATCCTTTTCCATCTTTATATAGTTCCATTACTTTATTATACAGGTCTTTTGACAGTTATTTGCTGCTCCCCATGGCTCAGTATCTAACTGCAATTTAGAAAGCCACAGGTGTGCAAAATTCACCTTTAATTAGCATTTTCACCTTTGTGTGTCACTTTGTGTGTCTGTAACAAGGCCAAACATTCAAGGGTATGATCAGGGCCATTTGGGTGATTTCTGTTATCATCATGAATTAAAAAGGAGCCAAACAACTATGTGATAATAAATGGCTTCATATGAGCACTATCCTTAAATAAAAAGTTTTTTTGCATAATCAGTCAAATGTTCAAAATCAATGCCAAATGTTCAGTGCTGCCAGGGTATGCAAACCTATGAGCACAACTGTATATACACCGATCAGCCATAACATAATGACCACCAGCCTAATATTGTGTAGGTCTCCCTTTTGCCACCAAAACAGCCTTGACCCGTCGAGACATGGACTCCTCTAGACCTCTGAAGATGTGCTGTGGTATCTCTCACAAAGACGTTAGCAACAGATCCTTTGTCCTTTAAGTTGCGAGGTGGTTCCTCCATGGATCAGACTTGTTTGCAAACACATCCCACAGATGCTCGATTGGATTGATATCTGGGAAATTTGGAGGGCAAGTCAACACCTTGAACTTGTTGTTGCATTCCTCAAATCATTCCTGAACCATTTTTGCTTTGTGGCAGGGTGCATTATCCTGCTGAAAGAGGCCAATGCCATCAGTAAATAACATTGGTTAGCATGTGCACCCTGACTGGTCTGCGCCTACACAGCCCCAAACGCAACAAAATGCGATGCACTGTTTGTTCTGACACCTTTCTATCAGTACCACCATTTACTTTTTCATAGATTTGAGCTGTAGTAGCTCATCTGTTGGATCAGACCACACGGGCCAGCATTCACTTCCCGCGTGCATCAGTGAGATGTGGCAGCCCATTACTCTGTCACCGGTTCACTGCTTTTCCTTCCTTGGACCACTTTCGATAGGTACTGACCAATGAAGACCGGGAACACCCCACAAGAGCTGCAGTTTTGGACCTGCTCTGACCTAGTCATCTAGCCATCACAATTTGGCCTTTGTCAAAGTCGCTTGCCCATATTTCCTGCTTCTAACACATCAACTTTCAGGACAGAATGTTCACATGCTGCCTAATATATCCCACTGACAGGTGCCATGATTATCAGTGTAATTTACTTCACCTGTCAGTGGTCATAATGTTATGGCTGATGGGTGTATACTATATATCTAAAGTAGATACTAATCCTATAAAGACACAACTGTGTGGAGGAGTGCGATCTCCCCTCACTGAATCAAGAGAGTTCTGTCATCATGAACACAGATAAAACAAGAAATTATGTTGTAGCCCCTTTTAACCTGTTAAAAATATTTCTATACATAGAAGAAATGTATGATCTTCTATATAATGATTTCTCGTTAAGCACATTTCTCAGAGAAATTCACCTAAAAATTATATTTATTTTGGGATTAAAATGTAAAAGCTATACCCCTCATCAAATTAAGTTAACTTCCTCCCGTTAATAGAAAAATATGAAAACAAGCGTAAAATATTGAATTGGACAAGTTCATTATTTTTTGTCCCACAATTAATTTATCTTTTTGATAATATCCTAAGTGTGATGCCCTCCTCTGGCTTGAACCTCCTGAACACACCCCACGCTCCATGACTCATGAACGCACCCCAGTAATCAGATCCCTATCACCCTCATTCTGAGCACCTGTGTCTGGTTTATGTCCCTATTTAGTTCTGTTCAGTCCTCCCTAGCCTTTGTGAGGTATTGTTTGTCATTCAGTCATTCATACTGATCCTTTTGCCTAGTGCTATTCTTGTATTGACTCCTGTGTTTGACCTAAGCTCATATTACTCCTCGACTCCGCCTCTAGCCTCGTGGTTTTGACCCTTGCCTGTCCGACTGTCCTTTGCCTTGCCCTGCCAGGATTTCATCTCCTAATAAACCGCTTACGCTCCACAGCTGGAACCAGCCCATCCCTGCCTTGACCCATTCATTAGCTATGAATTTTATAACTCGTACTTTAAAGCATCAAGTGCTGTATGGCAACTGTTCCCATATAACTACAATAAAACATATATGATTAAGCTACAGTATTAGTTTGGCTTGAAACTTGGATATTCTTTTTCAAACAACAATGGAGTGATACCAGGACTGTGTGAACCACAAATAATTGAGTCTTTTCACTGCAATGCTTCATTAGAGAAATTATTTTAAGTGTTGCTGTCAATCAAATCTCATACCAATTAATCAGATTAATGTTTCAGCTTCAAGGTTCAATGAGCAGTTAATACATAATTTTTTTGGACTGTTAAATGTATGATTTATTGCCAATGGTTCTTGAGTACAATATGTTGCAGTGATTGCTTTGTTATTATTGGGTATTCCAGAAAGCATACAGCATATTAGCTAGCAGTAATAGCTCTTAAAGCAAAGCCTGGCTGCTTATAATGTTTACGTGTGTCTGGGATTTGCATAAAGGTCTTTCAGTTATGTGGATATATAGTTGCATTATGTTCTTAAAAAGGGCCCTGTCTTTTTGGAACAAACATCTTACAAATGAAATCCAAACCGGTCTGATGATTGTGCTAAATATAGGTTGTATCAGAAATTCTTAAGATACAGGCTTACTCCCAGGTGCATGTATAGGATTTCAAAATGATAGGCCATAGTAATTAATACAGAGGGGCAGACATCTGCCAGAGGTGGCCTAGAGAAGGACATTTTTTTTGGGAGAAATTAACAACCATTTACTACCATTTCATAAAAGACATAACAAATGTATTCTTTAAATCAAGAGTTTTTAATTCAAAAATGTTCCTGAGAACGTATCCTGTATACCAGTATACCAGTATATAGGAGGGATTGATGTCACTGAAGAAAATAGGGTCTCTAAATATTTGTTTTTAACAAGAAACCAGGCAAGCCTAGTTCAGCTGGCCCGCAATAGATAGTGTTGCAATCTTGAGATTTGAATCCAGGTCGCCACATGAAAGGTTGTGTCGTTAACCACTACATCAGAAAGCTGCACTTTTCCTGGGTGTCAGTATAGCCTCTTGTGTCTATCCTGAACAAATCCTCTTTTGCCACTGGCCACTTTAATAGTTAATTGGCCATTCGTGAATGACATTGATACAGTTAAACTGACTAACGTTTCTTACTAAGTTTACCTCAACCACAAATAGCGGCTATGTTTTGCGGTTGCCACTGCCCGTTTTAACAGCGTATTAGCCAGTAATAAGCTTTACTGGTATCTACTAACTTACTGGAATAGTCTTAAGAATTGAGCAATTGCTAGCGAGTCTGCCAAAGCTATTTCACTTCATGGCATAAGAACATATTTTTTTCTTTCATGGCAAAGCAAAATACTTTTTTCTTTCATTCGTGAATGACATTTATACAATAACTATCAATAAAGGCGACGATAACTAACTTTTTCATCAAGTGAAAAGATGAGAGAATCGTAGAATTTACCAGAAATAATAAATGTTGTTGCTCTCAATAGATTTGAATGTAGGTCTTCCATATCAGAGACACTGTCATTAACCACTACGCCACGGCATTACAAGTTTCAGCAGTCACTAGACTCCATTGAGGATTGTGTTAAATAAACGTACTAGTATCTACTAACTTCCTAGGAATAATCATAAGAATTGGGCAACTGCTAGCGAGACTGAAGATGAACTATTCCTGACAGAAACAGTCCCAATATAACTGTATACAGCTTCAGTTAAGGCTTAAGATATTGTAGATACTAACGGTTTTAACCAGCAAAGTTTAATTCATAAATGCGTACTATGCATCTCCTCGCAGGCGTACTATGCATCGCCTGCGAGGAGATACGAACTCAGGACCTATAGTCCACAAGTCCGCTTCTCTAACCACTATGCTATTTAATGTCTGTCCATCAGTCAGTCACTCACTCACTCACTCACACAGAGACATTCGCTCTTCTTAGCCGGCTCCTTTTACGCGGTCTGGTAAAAATAGGGTCCCCTTAATGTTTTTTAATTGGACACAAGATGGCACACTTTCCACTTACTGGAAGCATTCCATAACCTGAAATTAAATATCCCAGACATGTTTCACATGCATAAAAACGCATCTCTCTGTTTATATGCCTGTTTTGAGCTTTTCGCGTTTGCCAAGATGTTCAATTCTACTCACAAAATCTTTGAAATTGTTTTATGTTTCATTTACATTTTTGTTCAGTGTACATCAAGTTAGCCTTTAAAAAGTTAATTGAAAGGGCTTCTCCTTAAATTGCTTCATTATACAGATATTCCTGAGCATACGTCCAGTATACAGGATTAACTACTATCTGCGAACAAAATATGGTCCCCTTTAAAAATAATATAAACAAAAAGTGCTGGGCTAATTAGAGTTTCGCTGTGTTTGATATGAATATCCACTCGTCTTTGTGATCCTCTCAACTGCAGATCTTTCAAATAGTTAAAGATTTAAGACATGCGTGTGAGGGGGCTTACCAGGTGTCCCTTAGCCTGAGTTTGCCTTTTCATCGTGAATGTGATCCATGTCTCTGTGAACATGTGGGGACACAAAGACAGTAAACCCAGCAAAATTCATTCCACAATGTTTTGTGGCAGTTTCCTTCTAGGAAAATAATATTGCTGGCTTAGGAGTTAGGTCTAAGAAAAACATTTACAATTGGGCATGGTGTTAGAATTGGGGTTACTTCCAGGTTTAACCTAGGCATTACCCATTGGGAGTTCGGACTACTTTAATTTTAGACACAGTAGTTAGGTTATTGCGGTTAAGGGTATGGTGAGGGTTAGGTCTAGGGTCAATAGTCAATCTGCTCATTAGCCTACATGAAATAAACTGCTTGATTAGACGCAAAGGGCCTAATTCTCAATCCTTTAACAATGTACAACCAATTATTCTGTAAATAATTAACTTCAAAGGTTTTTATATTTGTTGCTAAAACATTGAACAAACTGTCCATGCCTAATGACTATTTTGATGGAATTGAGCATGGATGAATTGGTTTGGTCAGAAATGTTGTGCTCTTTCCATGCATCCACTGCATTACAATGGTAATCACATTTTTAATCATCTCTAAAGCTACCATCATGATGTCATCTGTATTTGGAATAAAAGCTTTTTAGAGATGTTAACCTGAATTTGATGCAAAGGGAGGAGGAAAATGCTAAAAACATTAAAATAACCATGGGCCATGTAAACATCTATAACATGACTCAAAATGTCAAATATTTAATAACTAACTTGCTAAGACTCTGAAACAGTGACAGTGATTAAAATAGCAACTGCCTCCAGTAGCACCTCTACAAAGAAGCTAAACTTAATAGCCAAAGGCTGCACTGATGTCAATATTTTTGCTGTTCAGGAATACAATTCAGAACAGCAGAAGCATTAAAACATTATTAACTTACGACACACCTTTGATTCAGTGTTATAACTTTTGTAGTCATCTGAGCTGCTCAGTGCACAAACACTTGGAGTGTGTATAGAGGTGATGCAACAAAAATACTGGTGAAACACAGTTGTAACTCCTCTACCACTGGTCCTCAGCCTACACCAAATGTTTGCATGTTTTTTCCAATTTCAGATGAGAACTTTGCTAAACAAAGCGTAATAGACCCTATGTCTATAGTCTGTAGCGCAGACATGTTTGTGACATGCAGTTGTTAGGGCCAGAATTTCAAGTAAACCCTTAGACCACCACCAGCCAGGTGGTGGTGGTCTAAGGGTGTGGTTAATGTTTTCTTTGCATACAATAGTGTATGTAATACATATTCACCATCCCTTAATGGCCAAAGTCTACCCATTTTCCAATGGATTCTAACAGCAAGACAATGCGCCATGTCATACTGCAGAGTCAACATTATCTCAATCCAACAGAGCACCTTTGGTGGAACGGGAGGTTTGCAGCTTAAATGTGTAGCTGAAAAATCAGCAGTGACTGGTTGATGCTATCTATTTAGATTGAACCAAAATTCCTCAGGAATGTTTCCTGAACCCTGTTGAATCCATATCATTAATAATTTAGGCTATTCTTTAGGTAAAAGGGGGTCCTAACTGATACCAGATAGGTATAGCTGTGACGAATCCCCCTTCCTCTACACCCCTCCCTGGGATGTCGCGCTACAGCAGGTCGACTTCACCGGCCTACTAGCTGCCACAGTTCCGTGTACTCCATGTCTGGTTGTGTTGTGTTTTTGTTACCTGTATATATACTCCTTAAGTTCTGGGTTTGATGTCCTTTGTTAAGTTACTGTACGTTTGGTTACCCATGTGCTGTATCACAACAGAAAAGACTCTGTGTTGTTTTTCACATGTCATTTTGAGGCATTTGTTGTGTTTCCTTTTGATTAAGAGCAGTGCTCATTAAAACCCTCCGGTTTCTCCGGTGGCTGGTTTCTCTCCACCCGCGTTTGGGTCTCCTCCTTTCGGATTGTTACAGAAACAAAGGACCTCCTTAAAAGACACCAGCAGCATGGAACACCATGAGGAAGCCGAACCAAGCAGCGTCCAGGAGTGCATGAAAAAACATGAGGACATGCTGGTTAGTCTCGGCTCGGCCATGGACCAGGCATTAAAAGTGATTATGGCCCTTGAGGGACGCCAAGAACGGCCACTTGCTCCGGTTGCCCCTACCGTTCCCCAGTCTGCAAGCCCAATCAAGCCCGGTCTGCTTCGACTTTCCCTACCCCGTAGCTACGACGGCACTGTGTCAGGATGCCAAGGGTTTCCCCTGCAGTTGGAGCTCTATTTCCAGTCGGCTGAGGCGACATTGACCGACTCGGAGAAGGTGGCATCGCTGGTGAACTGCTTGACGGGGCGGGCGCTTGAGTGGACCACTGCCGTTTAGAACTCCAGGGATCCCATGCTCAGCAACTACGAGGCATTCGCCCACCGTTTATGGTCGGTCTTTAACCACCCACCTGAAGGACAGGAGGCTGGCGAGCGCCCCTTGCCTTGGTGTTCCGAACCCCTGCGGCTGGGTCTGGGTGGAACGAGAGAGCCCTTATAGACCACTACTGTTGCAGCCTACGGGAGGACGTACGGAGGGAACTGGCCTGTCCGGACGCCATTAAACAAACTGATCGACACGTCTATCTGTCTCAACAACCTCCTCGCCACCCGTGGGCACATCGGCAGGGGCGCTCTCGCTCCACCCACGCCTACCCCGGTTCCCGCTCCTGTTCCCATGGAATTGGGAGCCACTGGTAATTGCCAGGCAGGGGCAGCCCCGGGAAGAAAGCAGGGGCAGTGCTTTTATTGTGGCTGGAGTGGCCATTATGCTGCAACCTGCTAACAGCACTTCCTGAGGGTAGGAGATGGCAGGTCTAACACTTTCGCACCTCCCAAGGTAACACACACACACCCCCTAGGACAGCGGTCAGAGTCACTGGTGTATTTCCCTGTTTCCTTCCCTGAGTACCACGCTTACGCACCCATTTGGGCCATGATAGATTCGGGGTCAGCTGGTAATTTTATGGATAGAACTTACGCAAGAGCTTCCTTCCCCTTTTCCCGTCCGGGCCCTAGACAGTCAGCCTGTAGGAACCGGGCTGGTCACGGAATGCACCATTCCTCTCACCATGATCACACAGCACTCACACGTAGAGAGGATAGTCTTCCACTTCGTAAAGTCCCCAGCAATCCCTGTGGTACTAGGGCTTCCCTGGTTAGCCCTTCACAACCCACGTATATCCTGGTCACAGAAAACCCTCTTGGGGTGGTCGCGAAGGTGTCAGGGATGGTGTTGTGAGGTGTTAATTCCACCACCATGGAAAGTGCTGACAGTGTCGCCGACATTCCCATCCCCCACTGAGTTTTGGGATTTAGCCAATGTGTTTTCCAAAACACGGGCAACCACATTACCCCCACATCGTCCTTGGGATTGTGCCATCGGGTTCTGTATAGCCCATGGGTCACGTGTACCCTCTGTCGCGGGTGGAGACAGAGGCAATGGAAACCTACATCTTGGAATCCCTGCAACAGGGGTACATGGGCCCTTCCTCTTCACTGGCCTCCGCTAGCTTCTTCTTCGTGAAAAAAAAGGACAGTGGTTTGTGCCCCTGTATTGACTATCGACCACTCAATCTCATTACCAAACTCTTCACCTACCCTCTCCCTCTCATTTCCGCAGTTATTGAGCAGATGCATGGGGCGTGCTTTTTCACGAAGCTGGACTTGCAGAGTGCCTTCAACCTGATGCAAGAGGGAGACGAGTACAAAACGGCATTCAGTAACACCACAGGCCATTATGAGTACTTGGTAATGCTGTACGGGCTGATGAATGCTCCATCAGTCTTCCAATCATTCGTCAACAAAATCTTCCGGGACTTGTTGCTATGAGATGTTGTGGTTTACATTGATGATATATTGGGGTATTCAGCCACTCGAGAACAACACGTTGCCATTGTCCGACGGTTGCTTAAAAGACTGCTGGAGCATGAGCTCTATATCAAATTGGAGAAGTGTTTTTCCAACACGCCGTCTCCTTTCTTGGATACTGAATCTTGTCGGCCGGGGTGGAAATGGAAAGGGACCACATTGACGCCGTGCGTAATTGGCGGGCCCAGCAAGCTCCGTTGGACGGCTGAGGTGGACAGTGCCTTTCGGAAACTGAGGGAGCTGTTCGCCTTGGCCCCCGTCTTGGCTCACCCCGATCCTGAGTTGCCCTTCGTGGTGGAGGTCGACGCTTCCGAGGTAGGGGTCAGTGCTGTCTTGTGCACAGGGTCTCCCCCCAAGCTCCGACCCTGTGCCTTCTACTGAAAAAAGCGGACACCTGCAGAACGCAACTACAGTGTGGGGGATCGGGAGTTGTTAGTCATAGTCAAGGCCCTGGTGGCATGGCGGCACTGGCTCGAGGGGGCTAAAGAAACTCTTCTTGTGCAGACTGACCACCGCAACCTGGAATACCCCCGGGCAGCAAAGAGACTGAACCCTCGCCAGGCCAGGTGGGCCCTGTACTTCGCCAGGTTCGAATTCACCATTTCATATATACCTGGTAGTAAAAATGCCAAGGCTGACACCCTGTCCCGCATTCATGGTCCTGAGGAGAGGGTGGCCAATGATGAGCCTATATTCCCAGACGGTTGCATTCTGGCCCCCCTGGAGTGGGCACTGGACGAGGAAATCCAGAGGGCGTTGCACGTAAATCCATCCCCTGTGCAATGTTACCCTGGTCATTCCTATGTCCCTGTGGATGTAAGGCACAGGCTCCTGTACTTGGCCCACACCACCCCACCCTCAGGCCATGCAGGTATAGGGCATACGGTTCACAACCATTCCGGCAAGTACTGGTGGCCCGCTCTGGCCATATTCCACAACGGCCATGGTCACAACGGTCCTTTGACTTCCTAACCAATCTCCCTCCTTCCCAGGGTTTCACTGCTGTTATGGTTGTTGTGGATCGGTTCTCGAAATCCTGCCGTCTCTTTCCTCTGCCTGGTATTCCAACAGCCCTGCAGACCACGGAAGCCCTGTTCACCCACGTCTTCCGGCACTATGCAATACCGGAGGACATTGTGACTGACCGGGGTTCACGTCGCGGGTTTGGAGGGCGTTCATGGAGTCCAATGGGCAGGTGGAGCGCATGAACCAAGAGGTCGGTAGGTTCCTGAGGTCCTATTGCCATGACCGGCCGGGGGAGTGGTCAGTACCGTGGGCCGAATATGGCCAGAATTTCCTCTGCCACTCCTCCACGAACCCTCACGCCCTTCCAGTGCGTGCTGGGGTATCAGCCAGCCCTGGCACCCTAGCTAGGCATATGCGGTTCGTACTCTGTTGGACTTGCGACGCCGTGCGGAGGGCCTCCAATACCTTGTGGATTGGGAGGGGTACGGCCCAGAGGAGTGATGCTGGGTGCCTGCCCGGGACATGCTCGACCCTTCGTTGTGCAGGGACCACCATCACTGCTTTTCTGGTTGCCCTGGGCCTCGTCCTCTGGGTTGTCCCCAGGGCCGGGTTTGGTACGCCGCTGGAGCGTAATTTTTCCTTTGGATCATGTGGCACACACCTGTCTTCCATTATTTGTTACCTGTATTTGCTCCATTCCATTATTTGTTACCTGTATATATACTCCTTCAGTTCTAGGTTCGATGTCCTTTGTTAAGTTACTGTACGTTGCGTTACCCTTGTGCCCTATCACAACAGAAAATACTCATTTTTCACATTTTGAGGCATTTGTTGTGTTTTCTTTAGATTAAGAGCAGTGCTCATTAAAACCCTCTGGTTTCTCTCCATGTTACAATAGCTTCGTAATTGGCCAGTAAGTGTATATAGTAGATATTAGAACTTTTTTTGGTTGGTTTGCAAGGTGGATATGCCCTGTGCCCTTAAATCACATGTGTACCGTAAATCTTAATTGGGAATGTATGCACTCACCCCTGTAAGTCTCTCTGGATAACGACATTTATTCTGGGCATATAACTTTAATTGTGTTCCAGTCTTATGACCAAAAAATGTCCTGAACCTCCCTGACCAGGTGTCACTGGGGACACTTGAATTTTTGATACCATATCGCTCGACACATTTACAAAATTTGTAATGAGTTCTAAACCGACAAACTCTCAGCTAGACCCGATTCCAACAAAATTACTTAAGGAGCTATTTCCTTTGCTAGGTCAGCCAATGCTGAACATAATAAATTGCTCCCTATCCTCCGGATGCGTACCAAACTCACTAAAAATAGCGGAAATTAAGCCTCTTTTAAAAAAATCTAATCTGGATTCCGACATATTAGAAACAATTATAGGCCAATATCGAACCTCCCGTTCCTCTCAAAAATCTTAGAAAAATTTGTTTCCCAACAACTGAATGCCTTCCTAAAGACAAATAACATTTATGAAATACCCCAGTCCGGTTTCAGATCCCATCATAGTACTGAGACTGCACTCGTGAAGGTAACAAATGACCTTCTAATGGCCTCAGACAAAGGTTCCGCATCCGTCCTGTTGCTTCTTGATCTTAGTGCTTGACACTATTGATCACTCCCTTCTCTTAGAGAGACTGGAAACCCATATTGGGCTACGTGGACATGTTCTAGCCTGGTTTAGATCTTATTTATCTGAAAGAAATCAGTTCGTTAGTGTGGATGGCATATCCTCTGACAAGTCAAAGGTATGCTTTGGAGTTCCTCAAGGCTTGGTTCTGGGCCCATTATTGTTCTCACTATATATGCTCCCTCTGGGCGATGTAATCCGAAATCACAATATTAATTTTCACTGTTATGCTGATATTTCGATGAAGCATGGAGAAGCCCCTAAATTAGCTAATTTGGAAGCATGTGTTTCAGATATTAGGAAGTGGATGACAGAGAATTTCTTGCTCTTAAACTCAACTAAAACAGAAATGCTCGTTTTAGGACCCAAAAAACAAAGAGCGTTGTTAGCAGATCTCACCTTGACGGCTGCATGGTCGTATCCCAAAAAAACTGTAAAAAACCTTGGCGTTACCCTTGAGCCTGACCTCTCCATTGAAGAATGTCTCAAGAGTTGCTTAGTTTTATCTTCGAAACATTGCAAAAATGTGAAACTTTCTATCAAAAACTGATGCAGAAAAATGTATCCATGCTTTCGTTACTTCTAGACTAGATTACTGCAATGCTCTTCTCTCTGGTTATCCAGACAAATTATTTAATAAACTTCAATTAGTGCTGCACACGGCTGCTAGAATCCTAACTAGAACAAAACGATTTGAACACAATACTCCTGTCCTGGAGTCCTTACACTGGCTGCCTGTTAGGGTTAGGGCTGATTTTAAGGTTTTACTCTTAACCTATAAATCAATACATGGACTTGTGTGTTCTTTTGGTTGATGCCTAGCAATGTGGGTGGATTGATTTTCTGCCTGTTGGGCCCTGTCCGGGGCCTCCCCCGGGTAGGGCCACAGTGTCACCGGACCCCCCTGTCTCAGTTCCAAGGTGTTACGCTGCTATATTATTGTGCTGGGGGATATGAGGAATGCACTACCAACTTTACTCAGTCTCCTCCAGTTTTAAATTTTAGGAGGAGATGAGGTCCTGGTCCACACCTGCGGATTACCTGGTTTGGGGGCCCGTTGCTGTCCCTGTCCTTGTCCACCTGGTCATACTTCTGACCTAGTCTAAAATCAAATAGACTCTGGATTTAGCCCAGAGAAATTTATTTATTATTCCAATTGGACTAATAAATATCTCACCCGGCACAGCCAGAAGAGGACTGGTCACCCCTCTGAGCCTGGGTCCTCTCTAGGTTTCTTCCTAAAATTCAACCTTCTTAGGGAGTTTTTCCTAGCCACTGAAATTCAACACTACTGTTGTTTGCTCCTTGGGGTTTAAGGCCGGGTGTCTCTGTAAAGCACTTTGTGACAACTGCTGTTGTAAAAAGGGCTTTATAAATACATTTGATTGATTGATTGATTATGATCTGATAAATGGATTAATGGTAGTTGAGATTGATTGGAATAATGAAATTGATGAGGATGAACTGTACTGATGATCAAAATTCCTCTGATATTGTTTAAAAGGTGCCTTTGACATTAATCTTTCTCCCTAAGTAACATTTGCAAAAGAAACAAAGATATCACTGAAAAAAAAATCCAAAAGTATACTATCCTAGATTATCCAAAAGTAACAAGGGTGAAATCTCAGCATTTGGCATTCATGAATCAATAGTGTTCCAAGCAGAACACATCAAGCTTGGTGTCTACCTTGTTTGTGTGTGATGTGACTTCAGGGGTTGAATAATCTAGTGTCCAAGCTAGTGCACACCACACGCTCTGCGTCGATATGATCTGCACCTCTAAGAGTTGCCCATTAGTAGTGTGGCTGCTGTTGTTTTTCGGCTCATGCCCGAGCCCTTGCTTATCTCCCCATCAATCTTGGTCTGTTGGCGTACTTTACATTCAGGATCTGTCAAAGGGGGCATGATTGCATCTTAATCAAAAAACGGGGCGGCTCCTTGAGCAAGCAGGGAATTGGATCTGGAAGATTGCCCCTCAGTCATCCTTCTGATGGTTCCCCCCTCCTTTCCCTGTATTCTTTGCTGCTATTATGGATGGCATTGGATTGGGCTGAAGATTGAGTAAAACAAAACACACTCCCTTTTTTACACAATCAATTAGCATCAGAAAAAAAAACACATTCAGAAAAATTATTTTGTTTTTTATGTAAAAAGAATTGTTTAAGTGTGTCCTATTTTATGATTGGTATGTGTGTATAGTGGATATAAAAAGTCTACACACCCCTGTTAAAATGCCAGGTTTTTGTGATGTAAAAGAATGAGACAAAGATAAATCATGTCCGAACTTTTTCCACCTTTAATGTGACCTATTACGTGAACAATTCAATTGAAAAACAAACTGAAATCTTAGAGGAAAAAAATAAACGTGGCAATATTTGCCCACTCTTTGCAAAAGCACTCCAAATCTGTCAGATTGTCAGGACATCTCCTGTGCACAGCCCTCTTTAGATCACCCCACAGATGTTCAATTGGATTCAGGTCTGGGCTCTGGCTGGGCCATTTCAAAATGTTAATCTTCTTCTAGTGAAGCCATGCTTTTGTGGATTAGGATGTGTGCTTTGGGTCATTTTCGTGCTGAAAGACTAACTTCCTCTTCATCTTCAGCTTTCTAACGGACACCTGAAGGTTTTGTGCCATATTTGGAACTGTTCATAATTCCCTCCACCCTGTCTAAGGCCCCGGTTCCAACTGAAGAAAAACAGCCCCAAAGCCTGATGCTGCCACCACCATGCGTCACTGGGAATGGCGTTCGTAGGGTGATGTGCAGTGTTGTTTTTGCGTCAAACATACCTTTTGCAATTATGGCTAAAAACTTTTTTCCCACGTGCTTTTGGGAGACTTGATGTTTGTTTTTGCAAACTTCAGCCGGGTTTGGATGTTTTTCTTTGTAAGAAAAGGTTTCAGTCTTGCAAACCCTAACCCATTGCCCATTCATATGAAAAATACGGGAGATTATTGTCACACAGCCAGTATTTGCCAGAAATTCCTGCAGTTCCTTTAATGTTGCTGTAGGCCTCTTGGAAGCCTCTCTGATCAGTTTTCTTCTCGTATTTTCATGAATTTCGGAGGGACGTCCAGTGGTAATGTCTCTGTTGTTCCATATTTTCTCCACTTGATGATGACTGTCTTCACAGTGTTCCATGGTATATCTTATGCTTTGGAAATTATTTTGTACCCTTCTCCTGACTGATAACTTTGAACAATGAGATCCCTCTGATGCTTTGGAAGCTCTCTTCGGACCATGGCTTTTGCTCTGAGATGCAACTAAGAAAATGTCAGGAAAATCCTACTAGAACAGCTGTTTTTTTGTGATTAATCAGAGTCCCTTTAAATGATGGCAGGTGTGTAATGACTTCTATTTAACATGAGTTTGAATGAGATTGGTTAATTCTGAACACAGCCACATCCCCAGTTATAAGAGGGTGTGCAGACTTATGCAACCAGGTTATTGTTTTTATTTTTTATTTTTCATTTTCCCCCCTCCAAGATTTCAGTTTGTTTTTCAATTGAATTGTTCACATTATAGGTCACATTAAAAGTGGAAAAAGTTCTGACATGATTTATCTTTGTCTGTCCCGTTTTACAAACGAGAGACGAAGGCAGGCGCAGAATTTCAAATCGTCTCTTTTTAATAAACAAAAACAAAGAAAGCAAAAAGTAGTGCCGGGCACTACAAGATACTCGGGAGTTCAGGAGTACACAAAACATAACAGGCGCACAAGCACAATGACCAACAGCGACAGGGAGAAAATGGCCAGACTAAATACACAGACAAACGAGGAGAACAGAAACAGGTGGGGGCTAAACACAGGTGAAACTAATATACTGATTAACTGAAACAAGAACAGGAAAGACCATACAAGGACAAGACAAGGACAAACAGAAAACATGAAGTTGAACGGTCCCCTCAGGCAGGGTCCGTTACATTGTCTCATTCTTTTACATCACAAAAACCTGGCATTTTAACAGGGATGTGTAGACCTTATATCCACTGTATGTACAGTGAGGGGGGAAAAGTATTTGATCCCCTGCTGATTTTGTACATTTGCCCACTGACAAAGAATTTCAGTCAATAATTTCAGTCTATAATTTTAAAATTATCAGTCAATAATTTCAGTCTATAATTTTAAAATTGTCAGTCAATAATTTCAGTCTATAATTTTAAAATTATCAGTCTATAATTTAAACAGGGAGAGACAGAATAACAACAAAATAATCCAGAAAAACGCATGTCAAAAATTTTATAAATTGATTTGCATTTTAATGAGTGAAATAAGTATTTTATCCCCTTTCAATCAGAAAGATTTCTGGCTCCCAGGTGACTTTTATACAGGTAAAGAGCTGAGATTTGGAGCACACTCTTCAATCATGCGCACACGCACGCAATGTCCCCCTGCTCAAGAAAGCACATGTACAGACCCGTCTGAAGTTTGCCAATGAAATCTGAATAATTCAGAGGAGATCTGGGTGTAAGTGTTGTGGTCAGGTAAGACCAAAATCGAGCTCTTTGGCATCAACTCAACTCACTGTGTTTGGAGGAGGAAGAATGCTGCCTATGACCCCAAGAACACCATCCCCACCGTCAAACATAGAGGTGGAAACATTATGCTTTGGGGGGTGTTTTTCTGCTAAGGCGACAGGACGGGGCCATGTATCGTCAAATCTTGGGTGAGAAGATTGGGTGAAAAGATCCCTCAGCCAGGGCATTGAAAATGGGTCGTGGATTGGGATTCAATCATGACAATGACACAAAAACACATGGCCAAGGCAAAAAAGGAGTGGCTCAAGAAGAAGCACATTAAGGTCCTAGAGTGGCCTAGCCAGTCTCCAGACCATAATCCCATAGAAAATCTGTAGAGGGAGCTGAAGGTTTGCCAAACGTCAGCCTCGAAACATCTGCAAAGAGGAGTAGGACAAAATCCTACCTGAGATGTGTGCAAACCTGGTGGCCAACTACAAGAAATGTCTGACCTCTGTGATTGCCAATAAGGGTTTTGCCACCAAGTACTAAGTCATGTTTTGCAGAGGGGTCGAATACTTATTTCACTCATTAAAATGCAGATCAATTTATAAAATGTTTGACATTTACTGGATTATTTTGTTGTTATTCTGTCTCTCACGGTTCAAGTAAACCTATCATTAAAATTATAGACTGATCATTTCTTTGTCAGTGGGCAAACGTACAAAATCAGCAGGGGGTCAAAAACCTTTTTCCCTCACTGTACATATATTGTGCCATGAACGCTCCCTCTCCTGTTTCAGCATTAGGCCAATGACTCAGGGAGAACCACCGGGCCCGGGGCTGCGAAAGGGGGCCCTTGAATGCAGCCCTACTGCTGTCTCTAAATGCAGCTTGGCTGCCACACCTTGACAAGGTCCATCTGCCCCTAATCAGGCTTCTTCAGGCAGAGCTAAAAGGGCCCCTGGGGAAGCAGCTCTGGGGGCAACAGAGAGTGGAGCCTAAAGAGCAGGTTTATGTTATTTTTCAATGTTGCTTCCATTACTTTTACTTTTTGTTAATAAATGCCCTCCAGGGCCCAGAACACTGGCACTGTGTCCCTTCCCTCTGTCCCAATATAAATGAAAAATACATTCTATATTATTTTGATCCGTAGGTTGTCTTAAAAGTAGCTGTCAAATTCTTGCTTGCCCTGTCTTTGTTTCTTTGACTCCTTGTGTCTTTTTGAAAGTGCATTGGTACCCAAGGGAAGGAAATTTCAATCGTCTTCCGCAATATGTAAGGATACAAGTGGAGAATCTCAACTGTATATCTTTGATTTGTAACATCCCCTCTCCATGCCTTTTCAAAATGTACTGGATAAAAAAAGTGAGAAAGGACATAAAGGAGACACTATTGACAAATGCTGAAAATGTAATTAAGATTCTCTCAAAGACAGAGAAAGCAAGTATTTGAAAGCTGGTATCATAATTGTCAGTGCCTGAGTGAAGATGTTTCATTCTATTGCTGAAAACACCCTGACAGGTAAAACATTTCTTCACTCCTTTTATATCCTTGGAAAACTAGTATAATGTGTACAGTGTCAGCAGTAAAGAACATATTTAATATGATTTAGTTATTTTAAATGTTTTTCTTTAGGTCAACGAGTTAAACGTTTGTAGGCCTACAACTCAAAATCAGTTAGTTAATTACCTACAGTATGATCGTAGTACCATCTTAAACTATTCCATATGTTCATACATTTAGAATATTAGTTATTTTTTGTTATTAGTTATTAACTATTGAATAGTTAAATTACATTGCCATAACTGACATAACTCTTCAATGCCAGTGATTGCTGACTCTCATGCTAGCTTAAAATAGCTATTGGGGCAACCAGACAAAATACAATTTACTCAGTTAAATAGCAGTCACGCAAGGATTTAAACTACACTATGGAAGCACAAACTGTGTTGCATGAAAATTTGTCTGCACATTCTACAAATTCACCCCTACCTTTGCCAGAGTGTATTCGGTTAGCTAACAATGCTTTAGATTGACTTAAATGCTTACATGCACACAATGCTTTTGGGCTAGAATATGAAATACAGCTCCATAAAAAATTAGGACACCACTGCACCTCTTTCCTTTCCAAACAAGTTGAATAGGTCTCTTAATTTTTTCAGCTGTAGCTATGGTTTGGGTAACCATGGAACTGTTTAGCTAACATTCCAATTATATTCTCTGTCTGGCAAGTTATGTTTGGTTAAAAAAAATACTGGTATCCAGACTAGGGAGACACTGTAACCTATGGAAGACATTGTTCATAGTAACCAATGTCAAACATGCTGTTCCTAACAGCTTAGCTTCCTCCCCTGACAGTTTGTGTAATACCCCTGAAAGGTGAAATAATATGAAATGAAATACTCTGCTTAGTGTTTCCTCAACCATGACTTTATCAATAATAAAATGTAGAAAATATCCAATACATACAATAATCAATCTATTAAATTGTCTTGATATGCGCAGTTATTACAATCATCTGAATCATATAATATCCAATATATAAAATACAAATACAGCTCCGGAAAAAATTAATGGACCACTGCAACTTTTTCTTTCCTTTCCAAAAAAGTTTTGAGTGAGGAACAGAAGCGTTCAATTTGCTGTCACTTAATTTTTTCAGGAGATGTATATATTGACTAATTTTTTCATTAAATTATTTTCTTACAAAGTTCACTTTACAACACAAAATATTTCTGGCTGGCACTCAATGCAAATTACAAAGCAACACATTTCTGTACTGCAACAACGTGGTCAAACCATAGTGGCATTTATGCTAGCTTCAAACTTAATTGGCATATTTGTGTTTCCTAACACAGATATTAAGTGATTTGTAAAATGTTATGAATTCACAAAATGGTTGCTAATAATATAAAAAAATTTGTGAAATTCAATAAAAGTTTCTTGAATTTGAAATACCTGAAAGGGGAGATAAAAGGAAATTATCTGCGTAGTGTTTAATGTTCGTTTCAGATAGTGTTTAAATTGGGAAAATAGTGATGTGGAGTTTGCGAACGATTTGTTCGTTTTGAACAAATCTTTTTAGTGACTCAGGACTCACAAGTCCTTTTTTCTAGAGACTGCACAATTGTATCGTTCATTAAAAAAATTTGACAGCGGATTAGTACAACGTGATCACTTGCTTCATACCCAGCCCTCCAGCTTCGTTCAACTTATGTGCATTCGCAGAGAAAAATAGATCAAGACAGGAACATCATGAAGACATGTTTATAGCTGATAACTGAACGCAGACTATAATCATTAATGAAGTTAGTTGATTACAGATGTCATGAAAATAAGATCAAAACAGAGCCTTTGCCTAAGTAAAAAAGACTTGTGAACGACTGACTGATTAGTGGGGCACGGAAAGCACTGAACGGTTTGGGGAATATAAAAATCTTGTTAATATGCTATGGCCTTTGCAGTTTTTAGATGTCAATCCAAAAAGACTTGTGAACGACTGACTCGTCCAGTTTTATCGTTCAATTGAACGGTTGTTTCATTCATTTGAACGACTGGCAGAGGAGTTCTACCCAACCACTGAATACGCTTATAGTTTTACGTTGGGAAAGAAAAATAGATGAAGATAATAGCATAATAAAGACATTTTTGTAACAGATAATTAGACACATGGTAGGTCTAAAATAATTAATGTAGTAGTTGATTTTTGATTGTCATGATAAACACAGGTAAAAAAAAAAATCATACACTGAGCCTTTGCCTAAGTAAAAAGACTTAACGAGTTAACGAGTGACTGTCAGTTTTATCGAACGGTTGTTTCATTTGAATGTCTGCCAGCGTAGTACTACCCCGACCTCTGGCTTCCAGCTCAGTACCCTCCTCTCCGTCCAACAGCTGTTAGTTCAAATGAACATAATGACGCGAAATAATCAAACTTTTTACTGAACGATTCGACAAGATCTGAGTCAGAAGAAAGAGTCGAACCTCCCATCAGTAGAGGAAAACCACAAGAGCTCCCCCAATATAGACTTGCAGACATAAACAATACATTTTGTTAGATTAGACAGTGCGAGTAGATTGATGATCTAGCAGTAATTATTTTCTGAAACCACAGTAATAAACACGTTCTTAAACTTGTTAAAACCCCTTGCAACATTTCTTGCTGTTTTACATAACCCATGAATTAACTAAAGTTAATTACAGTGCTTTCAGTATGCTTACAGTGCATACTGTCAACAAGACATCTACATGTCTCATTTGCCTGGCCCCACACCGGGTGCAAACCAGTGGTCCTCTACTTTGCAACACAGGTGACTGAACTCCCTGGACAACATTGCAACCGTAACAAATACACAACAAATATTCAAACATGATTACATATTTGAGGACAAATAAATCTGTCAAGTGAGTGCTAATGAATTTTGAGAAGGTGCAGGTACATTTTGAGAAGGCACAGACAAGTTTCCATGCAACGCTGTCTGTGCTCTCAATGTAGTTTAAACCTTTAAGTAATGTTTCTCCGCTCCTGCAACTGGTTCTGTGAATTTCTGAGTGCTCTGCTTGAATTTCTGCTCCCTCAGGTAGTGAGTCAGCATCCAAGAAAAGATGTTGGCCAGGCACACAGAAATGCATATCACCGCCTGGGTGTGTGAAGGGGCGAAGCACAAAAAAATAGGTGAATTTCATCCGTATACTAACGATAAGAGAGGCCATGTGTGGATATGACAGTCCCAAGAGACTTGGTATATAGACAGAAGAGGAAAGGGCCTAGCACAGAGCACTGGGGGAACACTAATAGTAAGAGCTAGTGGAGCAGACAGGTCCTCTCCACGTCATCTACAGTAGTGGGAGCAGCCTGCCAGGCAGAATACTAGAAATCCAAGGGTGTGCAGAGCCTGTGATGCCCAGCCCTGAGAGGGTGGCGAGAAGAATTTGATGGTTTGCAGCCTTAAAGGCCGGAGATAGAGAATGAGAACAGGGGAGAGGAGAGCTGGTTATGGCTAAGATCTGGTCACACAGCCAGACCTCTTGGGTGAGGATGATATTTCTGTGCAGGACACACAAAGGCATACTACCTCCATTGATAGGTGATCCTAAAAGGGAAACCCTTGATAAACCATGACATTAGAACTGAGGGGGTCTAGCAACAATGTTTGGTGTTCCCCTATGGGTTTGGCTGAGCCAGGGCCAGGAGCAACATGATTTTAAAGAATAGGTGTCTAAGGAGCACAAAAAATCTGCAGGCAGTTGTCCGCAACCAAGACAACACACACCAAGGAGAGTACCGCTGTGGTTGCTCCATCAATATCCGCAAAATTGCAGCAATGTAAAAATTCACAGTGGAAAACAATTTGAATTGCTCAAACTCCTGACATTAGCATGTATACTGTGGGACTCCGAGCCCCAGACAATCTTGAGGTTTTGGGTTCGGGACGTGGTTGAGGTTGTGCTGGACTCATGGTCACGCAGAGAAAGCCTATCACCTGATTGAATGGTCCTACCAATTTTCCATCCTGTCTAAATGTAATATACAATATGTGTTCATTAAATAGATATAACTCATACAAAAATAGTCACAAACCAATAACTATAGCCTTGTTTTATCCTCCAGTGAGTGACAAGACAGGGCTGTATGCTATTATTACCTCAACATCAAACCTTCTTCCCAAACTGTGTGATCACACCCTAGAATGTATTTATTAATAATACCCAAGACAGTGGGACCCTATAAAATGTATTTATACATGGACAACATTCAGTATACCAGCTGTTGGGTATTTTCTCCGGCTATAGAATTAGAATAAGTGACCTAATGCCTTTTCTGACACCTCTGAGTTAGAATATCTCCCATTTATGATTTATTTACAGAACTTCAGCTATCTGTGGACTTAAGTTAAATAGCTACTACACTCAGCACCATTTAAAACTTATAGACACACTTAAAACAAAGAATACTGTTTTGGAAAGCTTGTGCCAGTTACCTTGCTTGGAATAGTTAATGCCATTTAGATGTTTTGTTCTTCTGGTCTGCAAATATCGTGTTGTCACGTGGTGCCCTGGCATTGTCCAGCTGGCTTACAATGGAAACACTTCTATTGACGTCTCCTATCCTCTCCTATGTGACGTTATAGTCATAGTCACATAATCCATAGCACCAGGGCCAGTTCCAGGCATATGCGTAAGCGGTCTCTTAGGGCCCCTTCTAGATCATTAACTCTGCATATACACACAGATGATAAATGAAAGGAAAAACCTGAATAAATGAGTGGAGGACCTAACAAATACAGATGCTTCCATGCAGGTGTACTGCACAATACACAAAAAGCAATTTGAATCCTATAATGTTCTGTGGCGTGTATAAAAATGCTGAGCAAGGCCCATTTGACTTTGATTTGGACCAAGATGGCAAGAGGAAAGGATCTAAATGACTTTGAAAGAGGGTTCATTATTGGGGCACGGAAAGCCCTGAATGGTTCGATGAAAATGATGTTAATCATATGCTATGGCCTTCAGTCATCAGATCTCAACCCAACTGAACACGTATGGGAGGTTTTTGACCGCTGTGTTAGACAACGCTCTCCACCACCATCATCAAAGCACCAAATGAGAGAATATCTTTTGGAAGAATGATGTTCCATCCCTCCAACAGAGTTCCACTGGCTCATTAAATCTACGCCAAGGAGCACTGAAGCTGTTCTGGCGGCTTGTGGTGCCACCACACCTTACTGAGACTGAAATTAACACCCGCCACGTTTTGAATGGCTGGTTGATTGTTTATTTTGCCAGGTAATAGTTACACAGGAGCAAGCAAGCACAGTGTTTTTCTGGGCACAAGAAATACTCAAGAAAATATGCTAGTTGTGATTCATAGCACAATAAATAATCCCATAGCGTATTTCAGAGTTTTACTCTAATGGAGACAATACATACCACACACACACAGACACACAGTTTGCTGGGAAACGTGTTCGTTTAAGATCAAATAACTAACCAATTGCCAATTGCATGTTTAGAATTGTTTGAGTTTTCACATTATTGTGAAACCATGAGTGTTTTTAATGAATATCCTGTAATCTTATTTGATACTGTGATAATCAGGTAGATTATTAGTGTAGTGTGAGAATGAGACAGGCCTAAAATGTAAGTGGCTGAATTGTATAAATTAGGTGGGTCTGAAACCTTGCCATTCACCACATGCTTTTTTCTCAACTTCTAATAAATGTATATTATTCCCAAATGTACAATTGAAGATTATTGCACTGTCAGCTCAAAGAAGAGATGCATCTGCCTCCGCTGCTGTCCATTTAGCAGGTCAAGCCACCTTCACTGATTGCAATGCTAATGAGTTTACATTCAAATTCACCTCCAGTGAAGCAGTACTCTTCTGATACATGGGGGGTTGTGGGATATGGTCAATATACCACAGCTAAAGGCTGGTCTTATACATGATGCATCACAGAGTGCCAAGATATAGACCTTAGCTGTGGTATACTGGCCTTATAACAAAAACCATTGACGTGTGATATTGCTATTATAAACTGATTACCAATGCAATTAGAGCAGTGAAAGGTAATGAGAAATCATTCCCCTATGGACTCATGTACCACAGCTATCAGCATGTGAAGCAACCAGTTGAGAAGAGACTGTACACAACATGTAGGACAAAAAGCACATATATTTTTACTATTCGAATTACATTGTTAAACAGCTTATAATAGCAATCTAGGGTTTGTATATAAAGCATCTCAAGGTTTGCGGCATATTGCCAATATGTCTAAATGTTGTCTCCAGGCAATCCGCAAACGTTTAGTGTTCTTACATTCTCTTAGGCAGTATATTGGCAATACACTACACCCCTCATGCCTCATTGCTTGACTATACCACAGCTTTTAGTCAATTAACATTCTGATTTAGATATATTGTTTTACTTTTAAAATACATTTATTGAGTTTTAATAGGGTTTCCGTGTTAGTAGATTGATAGCTTGTTTTGTTTTGTAGTGTTTACTATTCAAATGTCCTTTGAACAGTGTTACAGTACTATACATCTAGTAAATATGTTGCCTAGATGTTAAACATCATAAGGAAGTTTGTTTGATTGTTCCACTCAATTTCCAGACTTACCACATTCATAACATTAACCTTTAAGGCAAGTGTTAGGGAAATTTTGAACTAAGGTGCATTTGAGAAATGTCTCTCTGTTTCTTACTCCTTTAAGAGTGTCGATCGATGGAATTACCATCACACAAGTCTGAAACCAGCCCTGAATTGCACAATCCACATTTAAAGGTAAATCAAGGCACACATGCTTCATCACAAGAAGTAGTAACAAGAATTAGTCCTTAAAGTCCCATACTACAACCAGCCCAAAGTAGCCTTGTAGGTTTTTATTGCTGTACTTTCTGCTGTGAAAGTGAAAAACGGTGTCAGATTTAATGGGAACATTTTTCGGGGAGCCTTTTTGGCTCAACAACGCCACTTACAGCCACTGGACTTAATATGCAGACTTTTCTCCTATAGGTTCTAATGGGGAGATGTGGATGTGTGAAGCAATTTAGATAGAACCTGTGTTTGACCAGTTAGGGCCAGCATCACATTAACAACAGACACCACATGAGAACAGGAGGAATTCTGGTTTGTTCAAAAGATTAGCTTACACATCTGATTTTCTTGTCTGTGAAAACATACAGCTCTGGAGAAAATTAAGACACCACTCCACCTTTTTCTTTCCTTTCCAAAAAAGTTGAAACGGAAAGAAAAATGTGGTCTTTTAATTTTTTTCCGGAGCTGTATTTTTCTGGAGAGCTACTGCCCTCTAGGTTCTCTCCAACCCCAGTTGTGATGAACCTGACTTGAGCTTTTCATCCTGCCAATCATTAGAATCAGTTAGAAAGAACCTACATGATAATATCTCTCCTGGTTGAACAGCCTTGTGATTAAGAAATTACTCATCTGCACATTATTGCTTATCAATGCGGTTCTGATGTTCATCCACACATTTGTCATAGTTTAAACACATTGCTAAAAGCTTCAATGGCTAATATACATTACATATTTTTATAGCCCTTAAATAAGGGTTATATAGTGTATGGATGCCGGCTACTTTCAGTTTGCCCACAGTACAATAGGCTGTTTCACATGCAAGAGAGGGGAATGTTTCTGTTCTAACACTTAGCCTGTGCCACAACATTTGTAGAATCAGCATTTACTGTTGCATTTGATATTTTATCTTCTAATAATCTGTTGCCTGGAAAACACCTGGTATTTGTAATATGCATTCAATCATTTGCTTAATTTGCTCACACAATAAATACAAATACACAATTGTGAGCGTCCACAAGTGCATGTCTGGGGAGTTGAGGGGAAGGACAGGGTCATCAAATATGTTTGCTGGTGAAAATTATTATGTATATTGCAGGTCAGTAATGTGTATTTCTTATTGATACTATAGATGTTGTTAATTATTTCCCAGTAATTTAAGTGAGAGACAAATAACTATGTAATTAAAAGAACGCTTTTAGGCAACCTATACTGAAACCAATGGCAAAAAAACTTCCATGACCATATCGCCAGAAAAAATTTAATGGAAAATGTTACTAGCTTGATGGCTAGCTATGAAATTATTAATTAACACAAAACGTATTTGGAGATACAAATGGAGAGAGTTTAGCACTGAGAGACAAATGGGCGTAATCTAATGCCAGAGCAGTTACAGTTGTGTGTATGGTATGTGTGTGTGTGTGAGCGCCTCTCTGGGAAAACGAGGCGAGAGCAGCACTTAATAATGTTAGAATCAAATCGTAGCAGAAGGCTCAATCGTAGTACACCGTCTGTGTCTTTTCTGACAGCAGAATCCTCAATTGAGCGCTTAGCATTCTGGGCAGTGGGAGTTACATTAGAGTATCTGGTTTTCAGTCATTTTCTCTGATCACCCGTAATGACACTATATAATAGGATCATATTCATATCCTCCCAGTTCCTCTAATCCATAACGGTACTCATTGTGTCTGAGTACTAGGCACACTCTAGTATAGAAACAATAGTGTTCACCATAGGTTGAATTAAATGAACAGTTATTCAAATAGTTTGTGTTTTAATAACAGAAAGTACCTCAGCAAGTTTAATAATCTGACATTTCTTGCTACTAATGGTCGTCGACGAACTGTCCAAATACAGATGAGAAGACACTGTTAAAAAAGGCGATCATGGCCATCTCTAATACCTGCTGCCTCCTCTTCATGAAGGTCAGGTGTGTCAAACTCATTCCACAAAGGGCCTAGTGTCTGCATACTGGTGTTTTGCCTCTTAATTGGTGTCCAATAAAGTCATAAACAGCCATTTGTAGGAAAATCGTAACTAATTAGCGATTTTCATTTTCAGCCAGATACAAGGTAATAGCAAAAACCCGCAAGACGTTCAGTGCTCCATGGAATGAGTTTGACACCTGTGATTTAGATCATTCAAGTGTTTATCTTGTTTCAAACGCTGGGCCTCAAGTGTTTCCGGGTATATGGCATCGGTCTGCATCATGAACTTCAGGTACTCGCCCAGTTTGTAACGTTTTTTTTCTCTTTACCTGGAAAATCAATATGCTGAAGTAATGTCATGTAGAGTATTAACATGACAAGATACAGACACCAAAGCAGATTTGTTCTCACACCCGCAAGTTTTTGGACTAACCAGATCTACAAACCAAATACACCCATGATGAAATTAATAAAAGTATTGAGTCATAATAAGATGAACTGAATCAGTTTACCAGTTTTACATGTAAGTTCCAACACTTTTACATATAAATTATATATAAGGTCCTCACTGTCTACTTATATAACATACCCTTGCATTGTCAAAAGCGCTCAGTTGAAAACCTCAGTTTGTGTGAATAGGGCTAAAGTGAACATGAAAATCAATTGGATTATGGGTTTGATTCCAGCAGAAGGCCAACACAAAACAGTATGCAAAAACTACTATAGTTTCTCTAGTGCCTGCTAAATTACTTAAATGTAATATAATTGAAATATAACTGTTACCAACAATAGGGGTAGCTAGAGCATTGTGTGATGGACCCTGAACATCTGAGGACAGATAAGTGGTTGTGATTTCACCAGTGCATGCCGCTTCCTCTTCAGGCTATACATTATCAAATGAGAATGAGCACTAAGCTGGGCATGCTTAGCCTACATAAAATAACTAGATAGGTACATGGGTTGCACATTTGCATTTAAACATTAGCAAGATGTCTAGTCGAGGGGAGGCTAAACTAATTTAGCTAATGACAACATTTACATATCTAAACTTGGTAACAGAATGATAGAAATGTTTATACTACTGAATAATAGTTTAACAATGTAATCACATTCCTAGGTCACTAATGTACAATTAGACAAAACATGAATCAAATTGGATGGCTCGGTCAGATTGGCCCCCATCTCAGTAACAGTTAAACGATTTGGCTAAGCGTTGTCTGTATTGTACAGAAGAGTTAAATAATATGAGAGAGGCATGAAACTACAAGTGTACCTTAAAATACAAAATAATTATTTATTTTGCTCATCATCAATTAATGTATTTCATTATTTCTGTTTATTTCCTCCGAGTCCAGCTTGCCACCCACATGGTCATACTAGGCACACTCTAGTATAGAAACAATAGTGTTCAACATAGGTTGAATTAAATGAACAGTTATTCAAACATTCACAATACTCTTGGTACAGTGGAGCTGCTACTAAATAAATAACAATAGTTTATGTTTTAAAAACAGAAAGTACCTCAGCAAGTTTAATAATCTGACATTTCTTGCTACTAATGGTCGTCGACGAACTGTCCAAATACAGATGAGAAGACACTGTTAAAAAAGGCGATCATGGCCATCTCTAATACCTGCTGCCTCCTCTTCATGAAGGTCAGGTGTGTCAAACTCATTCCACAAACGGTCTAGTGTCCGCATACCGGTGTTTTGCCTCTTAATTGGTGTCCAATAAAGTCATAAATAGCCAGTAGAAGGCCTTCAGAAAACAGTATGCAAAAACTACTATAGTTTTTCTAGTGTCTGCTAATTTACTTAAATGTAATATAATAGTAGTTTTAGAAAAAAATATTAATTATTTTTCTGGTCATCAATTAATGTATTTAATTATTTCTGTTTATTTCCTCCGAGTCCGCCTTGCCCCCCACATGGTCAATGTCAAATACAACATAGACGGTGTCCAGCGTGTTTTCTAGTTGGATCCACTTTTGTGGTGGTGGTTGGTCTTAACTGTATTTTTTTAAACATTGTTCTTTTTTTCCTGTATAGCATTTTCCATTAGGATATTCCTTAAAAGTCCAAATCTAGCGAGCTTCTATTATTCTATTGCAGCAGAGCAGAGAAATACAATGACAATAACCTCACAAAAACTATGACATCATTATGTGAGAACCATCATTCAGTTTTGCCATTTGTAAGCCCACCCACCATCCTTTTTGGTTCCTGGCAAGTAACATCCACCCAGCACGCCCATTTTATGGCAACAAGCTCTACTTCCAACTGAGCCAATATTAAATGGGAATACTGAATTGTGATTTGCCACACAAACCTGAAATGGAAAAAAAAGCCAGTCATTTCGATACCCTGTCAGGGAATACCACCTTTGCCCCTTCTAACCTAGATATTGCTTTAGATCACAGGGACATGTTGGGGATCCACAACATACCTAGTAGGGACCTTTGCCTAATTTAATCAACTAAGGCATAAGTTTGCATACCCTGACAGTAATTGAGAAATGTAGGCATTGATTTTGATAATATGACTGATCATGCAAAAAAAGTGAGGAAACTTAGGACGGTGATCATATGAATCCATTTATTATCTCATAGTTGTTTGGCTCCTTATTATATCATAATGATAACAGAAATCACCCAAATGGCCCTGATCAAAAGTTTACATACCCTTGAATGTTTGGCCTTTTTACAGACACACAAAGTGACACACACTGGTGAAAATGGCAATTAAAGTTGAATTTCCCACACCTGTGGCTTTTTAAATTGCAGTTAGTGTCTTTGTATAAATAGTAAATGAGTTTGTTAGCTCTCACGTGGATGCACTGAGCACGCTAGATATTAGGCCATGGGAAGCAGAAAAGAACTGTGTAACAAGGTAATGGAACTTTATAAAGATGGAAAAGGATATAAAAAGATATCCAAAGCCTTGCAAATGCCAGTCAGTACTGTTCTATCACTCATTAAGAAATTGAAAATTCAGGGATCTCTTGATACCAAGCCAAGGTCAGATAGACCAAGAAAGTTTTCAGCCATAACTACTAGAATAATTGTTGGGGATACAAAGAAAAATCCACAGGTAACCTCAGGAGAATTACAGGCTGCTCTGGAAAAAGACTGTGTGGTTGTTTCAAGGAGCACAATACAATAAAACTTGAACAGAAATGAGCTGAATGGTCACGTTTCCAGAAAGAAGTATTTACTACGCCAATGCCACAAAAAAGCCTGGTTACAATATGCCTGACAACACCTTGACACGTCTCATAGCTTCTGACACACTGTAGTTTGGAGTGATGAGACCAAAATAGAGCTTTATGGTCACAACCATAAGTGCTAGGTTTGGAGAGGGGTCAACAAGGCCTATAGTGAACAGAATACCATCCCCACTGTGAAGCATGGTGGTGGCTCACTGATGTTTTGGGGGTGTGTGAGCTCTAAAGGCATGGGGAATTGTATGGCAAGATGAATGCAGCACGTTATCAGAAAATACTGGCAGACAATTTGCATTCTTCTGCACAAAAGCTGCGCATGGGACCCTCTTGGACTTTCCAGCATTGCAATGACCCTAAGCACTAGGCCAAGTTGACCCTCCAGTGGTTACAGCAGAAAAAGGTGAAGGTTCTGGAGTGGCCATCACAGTCTCCTGACCTTAATATCATCGAGCCACTCTGGGGAGATCTCAAACGTGTGGTTCATGCAAGACGACTAAAGACTTTGCATAACCTGGAGGCATTTAGTTAAGTTACATAATGTTTACCAGACAGGAGTTCTATGTACGCAATCAACAACATTATAAAATATTAATTTAATATATTACAATATGTTGATAAAATGTACAAAATCTAAGTGCCCTTACTTCGCTTGTCCTCGAAAGGGGAATGGATAAATTGTACATTTATGAATTAATGCAAAATCATCATCAATATTGGTGTCATATTGGTTTCCCCCTAATGTAGAAGGCGTCCACGTTTAGGTCTTATTGAGAACAGAAACAATTGTGTTTCAACTTGTGCATTATTAGATTCCTTTCAGTAGGTTTCTGCTCAGTGGAGAAGGTTCATCATCTTTCCAACAGAAACAAGGAGGTTATGGGTTGATCTAGCTAGCAGGTCCCTGAGGCAAAATGAGAGACAGAGAGACTGTGAGTGAGTGAGAGTGAGAGAAAGACTGAACGATGACAGCCAATCATATACCGTGGTTTTAAAGCTCCTTATGCATTATGGAACACATGTAGCTCAGCCTCCGCAGCTTCAAACCCACTCTACAGTCAGCTGCATTAGAAAGCGACTGGGGGGAACCCTGCATCAAATGGGCTGCATTTGTCCTTCTAGCATCAAATTGGCTGACACTAGTACACTGAATATAGACTCTAATAATCAATGTACAGTGGGGAAAACAAGTATTTGATACACTGCCGATTTTGCAGGGTTTCCTACTTACAAAGCATGTAGAGGTCTGTAATTTATCATAGGTACACTTCAACTGTGAGAGACGGAATCTAAAACAAAAATCCAGAAAATCACATTGTATGGTTTTTAAGTAATTAATTAGCATTTTATTGCATGTATTTGATCAAGTATTTGATCACCTACCAACCAGTAAGAATTCCAGCTCTCACAGACCTGTTTTTTTTTAAGAAGCCCTCCTGTTCTCCACCCATTAACTGTATTAACTGCACCTGTTTGAACTTGTTACCTGTATAAAAGACACCTGTCCACACACTCAATCAAACAGACTCCAACCTCTCCACAATGGCCAAGACCAGAGAGCTGTGTAAGGACATCAGGGATACAATTGTAGACGTGCACAAGGCTGGGATGGGCTACAGGACAATAGGCAAGCAGCTTGGTGAGAAGGCAACAACTGTTGGCGCAATTATTAGAAAATGGAAGAAGTTCAAGATGAAGGTCAATCTCCCTCAGTCTGGGGCTCCATGCAAGATCTCACCTTGTGGGGCATCAATGATCATCATGAGGAAGGTGAGGGATCAGCCCAGAACTACATGGCAGGACCTGGTCAATGACCTGAAGAGAGCTGGGACCACAGTCTCAAAGAAAACCATTAGTAACACACTACACCGTCATGGATTAAAATCCTGCAGCGCACGCAAGGTCCCCCTGCTCAAAGCACATGTACAAGCCCGTCTGAAGTTTGCCAATAACCATCTGGATGATTCAGAGGAGGAATGGGAGAAGGTCATGTGGTCTGATGAGACAAAAATAGAGCTTTTTGATCTAAACTCCACTCGCTGTGTTTGGAGGAAGAAGAAGGATGAGTACAACCCCAAGAACACCATCCTAACCGTGAAGCTTGGAGGTGGAAACATCATTCTTTGGGGATGCTTTTCTGCAAAGGGGACAGGACAACTGCACCATATTGAGGGGAGGATGGATGGGGCCATGTATTGCGAGATCTTGGCCAACAACCTCCTTCCCTCAGTAAGAGCATTGAAGATGAGTCGTGGCTGGGTCTTCCAGCATGACAACGACCCGAAACACACAGCCAGGGCAACTAAGAAGTGGCTCCGTGTGCAAACCTGGTCAAGAACTACAGGAAACGTATGATCTCTGTAATTGCAAACAAAGGTTTCTGTGCCAAATATTATGTTCTGCTTTTCTGATGTATCAAATACTGTCATGCAATAAAATGCAAATTAATTACTTAAAAATCATACAATGTGATTTTGTGGATTTTGTTTTAGATTCCGTCAGAGTACCTATGATAAAAAAATGCTTTCTAAGTGGGAAAACCTAAGTGTGTCAAATACATGTTCTCCCCACTGTACTTTAAAAGAAAAATGCAAGTATATTAACTTATTACAAATAATGCAACACAATGTTCTGGTGCCATCTTTACAAACTTTTGGTGCATTACCTAACAAAAGTTGACATCTGTGAATACTGTCAAAATTGTTTGGGGGTATCCATAGTAATTCCGTTTTAGAGGTGTTCTGTGCACTAATGAGCAGTTCTTCTGAAGTTATGTTACAGGTTTTCAGCTGCCCCCTGCCTGTCAATACTATGTATCTGAAGGAACCATCAAAAATAAACATACAAACATAACAATCACATTTTGGGGGGGAATTCATCTTGAACTTCCAGAAGCTTCCAATGATGCCACCCATAAATGGACTGAATGCACGTTACACATAATATCTTAACGCTAATGTGTAATCAAAAACAAGTATGTTTTAGCATTGATCATAGGACCGTAAAGCTGATATACTGAAGTATACATGATTGACATTCAGTGGTATGGGCTGATATCTAGTGGCCTCTAGTTATTAGATGTTTGGGAATACAGCTTAAGATAAATCACATGGGCACCAGTCTTGTATAAGGTCTAGTCTGTACTAGTAAGATGGCCTTGCCTTCTAAGCACTAATGATTAGGAATGTAATGACTGGTGTACAGTGATTAGACACAGTTTTATATACTCAACTGTGACATTTATTGTTGGTCTGTATTTGTACATGAGATGATGCAGACTTGATGGACTCCTTCCTACTAAACTGCTGTATTTGCTCGACTTCCGCTCAGTGTCATGTGTTTTAATTGTTTCACTCAGATAATGTGCATGTGCAACCTAACAATAAGAAAGCTATATAGGTCAGAAGTGGTAGAGTTAGCTACTATAGCTAACCTAGATGCATGCCATTAGCTAACTTTTTTCTTGACTGTGTCAGAAAATACAGAATTACGTTTGATCGCCAAACATTTCTACTAGCTCTGCTAACCCATTTAATGAAAAATACTAAGAAGGCCCATGTATCACTACATGTGATGCATTTGGAATTTTCAAGACCATCCTGCTGTTGTTACAAGAACTGTTTCCCTCACCACTGAAGGAAGACAACTCTGCTTTTGTACTGTGGCAGTTTATTGCTATTGCACATTCCAATTAGTTCAACAAAATGTTCCCGGTCTCTGTCAATCCAGGCATTTTCACCTAGTTTGGCTTACAGATAATTGAGCACTTCATAATGTTTTAGTTGTCAGCTGTAAATAAGTACAGAAGACATTGATAATCCCTTGTTTCTGACATCTTTATCATCCAATCTAGGCAGCTCAGGTTATCTGATGGAATTTGACAGTCTACAAAGCTATTCACAGAGATTGATTGTCTTGTAGTTTATCCAAATGTTTTTAAAAAAAAGTAGTTAGATGCAAATAAGCTTTTTAGGTCTTCCACTACATTTATTTTCTTCACCATGGCAACTTCACATTTCTTCATTCCTTTTCTTATAGCCATCTCACAAGATACTGTAGCAAATAACACTTTAATGTGGTTGTTAGCTCTATTTCCAGGGATGCTGTAGAAATGTTAATTGATAGGGTGTATTTTCTCTGGGGACTGTGCCTCCTGACAAGGTAAGACCACAAAATATTTCAGTCAATTAGGAGGGAAACTCAGAACCAAGCTCATCCTTCATTTTCAATTGAATTATGCAAACAGGGAAAAAAAAGTCTCAGATGGCAAACCGGAACTCTCCCGTTTCGATGTAAACAGAATGTAACTAGTCCTTCTAAACTCACCGAGCAGAAATCTGGTGATCTACTCTATACCTAATGGACACTTGAACAGTGCCTTTTTATGTTTTAATATCTGAGAATATTTGAGGACATAGAAATCAACAATGGGGTTGAAATGTCTAGATTATTCTTAATATGGGTAAAAAAGTATAATCACCTTCCCAAGGTAAACTACAGATTTCACCTACCCTGGCCAAAGAGTAGTGTGCAGACTTCATATAAGCACAATTCCTGTGCCCACCATACCTAATGGTGTGAGAATATATAACTGTGTGTAAGACTTTCACTTAGCTTAGGTTTCTCTTGCATAATTATGCCAGCTTTGCCTTGTTAATGATGATACCTGTGTGTGAAATAAACTCTCTCTCTCTTATCCCTTTCTAATGTTTGAGAAATACCCATTCTAGTCTAAAGGTTTGACATAATCTGCCGTTAATCCATCTATCCTGTCTGCAGTATAATTTCCCATTTTGTGTTATATTGTAGTGCATTTTTGTTATTAAAATAGAAATTACCTTCATGTTGTTATACATACAGATTTGCTGTAAAATGAATGCCTAGCAAAATATGGGTAATTTGAGCCCTGTAGAATGGAAAAAGTATATATATATATATATAAAAAGTATGTATATTCTACTGTATATACCATAATTAACAACTACATTATTTAGAAACAATCAATACATCAGTCAGTTCTGTATGTGTGTATTTGTGATGAGGAGTGACAGATTTTCTCGTATGGATGTTTCAAAGCATGTCGGCTCATTAGTACTGTCAAGCTCCTGCAGCAAAAACAGCAGGATTCGTCAAGCCCAGCTCGCCATACATGAGTCTGACTAGATCTAGAGGATAGGTATTCAAACTTCATACTATGATAAAAATATTTACAGAACATTTTAATATTCGTTATAATATATATTGGACTATCACTGTCTTGTTTAAAAAGATAATTTGCTTAATCCATGGTGCATACTACAGAGCTGCTAGGGGAGCTTCCCCTCCCCTCCCAACCCTGGCTCTTCAATCCAGACCCTACAGGAAGGCAGCTCTTGATCTGCCCAAAACTATTCTGTCCTCACAGACTAATGGTAATACCAGCTTTCCCTTGAGGCTTAGAGAGCAGAGTCTCTGCCCATTTTTAGACAGCATCTGAAACCCAACTATTTCAAAGAGTACCTAAAACAACTCTTCAGCCACCTCCTCTGATGCCTTTGTGAAATAGCCATCTTCTGTAGAAACATAATTGGATTCACTTTCACATCATCAAAATATATTTTTATTTATTTAAATATTATCGTCGTACAGTCATACATAGGTTGAAAATGAAAATTGCCGTTCTATGTAATGACTTGTGTCTGGGGTATCTGTCCCCCTGCTCAACTACGCTTCAGTACAATTTTTAATAGGGAAAAGTTTTAACCGGGAGAACATTCGAGGATGTAGAAACTTAACAAGCATCTGTTGATGTTGTGGCAGTACAGTGTGAGGGTTTGAAGGTCAGGCTTTGTCTCACTGTTTTAGGGTTTATTTACATGACGCTGCCTTTTCTGATAAATATCGAGGAAGACTCAAGACGTAGATTATTTCATTGTTTAAACTTGCAGCTATTGATAGCTTGAGACACAACCTTCCGAAGTAGGGTGTGCCACATTTTTTATAGAGCCCATCTGGAGTTTTGCAAGTGTGAAGACAATTGTGTTGGAAGTGTTGGAACTGTATTAAGTCTCTGTACAGTGTGCACGCATATCGCTCAATATTTCCGCAATCGACGGCCACAATCATGCGTTGTACGTCTCGAACATAAATTCAAACTCTCTGGAAATTATTATGCACACGAAGATTAGTGTATGTAGCATTTTATTCTCTCTTTCGTAGTGTAAACATGCTAATAGACAGGATGTCATCAGCCAGCTTATTTGCACTCCCTTGTTTGTGCAAACTCCGCTTTTGTCAAATAATCCTCCATTTGCCGCAATTACACCCTTGCAAATCTTTGGCATTCTAGCTGTCAATTTGTTGAGGTAATCTGAAGAGATTTCACCCAATGCTTCATGAATCACCTCCCACAAGATGGATTGGCTTGATCCATCTTGCCAAGCTGCTCCCACAACAGCTCAATTGGGATTGAATACTGTCTACAATCCGTTGTAGACAGTATTCCAGCTGACTTAAATAGTCCCTAAATAGTTCTTGAATAGTTTGGAGCTCTGCTTTGGGTCATTGTTCTGTTGTTGGAGGAAATCTTCTCCAATCAGTCGCCATCCACAGGGCATGGCATATCACTGCAAAATGGAGTGATAGCATTCTTTCTTCAAGACCCTTAATCTCTGTACAAATCTCCCATTTTACCAACACCAAAGCACCCCAAGAACATCACATTGCCTCCACCATGCTTGACAGATGGCATCAAGCACTCCTCCAACATCTTTTCATTTGGTCTGCATCTCAGAAATCTTATTCTTTGTAATCCGAACAGTTCAAACTTAACACTTAACATAACACTTTCCAATTTTCCTATGTCAACTGTCTCTGTTGTTTTGCCCATCTTTAATGTTTTCTTTTTTGGCAAGTATTGGCCTTTTTTTTCTTTGCAACTCTGCCTAGAAGGCCAGCATCCTGGAGTCTTCTCTTCACTGTTGATGTTGAGACTAGTGTTTTGTGGGTACTATTTAAGGAAGTTGCCAGTTCTCAAACTAGACACTTGCTCAGTTGTGCACCGGGGCCTTCCACATATCTTTCTATTAATGTTAGAGCCAACTTGCCATGTTCTGTGAAGGAAGCAGTACACAGCATATGTATTATATGAGTGTTTCAGTTTCTTGGCAATGGAATAGCCTTTATTTCTCAGAACCAGAAAGGACTGATGAGTTTCAGAAGAATATTCTTTGTTTCTGGCCATTTTGAGACTTCAATTGAACCCAGAATTGGTGATGCTCCAGATACTCAACTACAGCAAACCCCCAGCTATCTGACATTTTTCAAGGAGTCCGAAATTCTAAAAACGTGCTAATTTCAGCCATCCAAGCGTCGATTCAGTTAATTGCATGAAGTTTTTCTATTAAAAAAACATATAAACACGTTTTATGTATATTTAATGTATTTATAAGTGTTTTATATCTTCTATATGCTAATCAAAAAAGTAATACATTTAAAAATATAAAGTAATACAGGGGATGTACTGTAGTCTAAAGAAGGCCCATTTATAGCTTTTTTTTATCAGCTCATCAGTTTTCAGCTGTGCTAACATAATTGCAAGATTATTTTCTAATAATCAATTAGCACTTTAAAATTATAAATGTGGATTAGCAAACACAACGTGCCATTGGAACACAGGAGTGATGGTTGCTGATAATGGGCCTCTGTATGCCTGTGTAGATATTCCATTAAAAACCAGCCATTCCCACCTTCAATAGTCATTTACAACATTAACAATGTAATGTATTTCTGATCAATTTGATGTTATTGTAATGGACAAAAGTCTTGCTTTTCTTTCGAAAACAAGCACATTTCTAAGTGACCCCAAACATTTGAACAGTAGTGTAAATACAATTACAATGTTTGTACTCTGATGATGTGGTATTTCTGAAACAAATCCCTTTCAAGTGATTGTATATGGAGTTACTTTTGTTTCAATAAGAACAAACAAAATTATTAGTATTGCAAACAAAATAGTTAATACTGAAAGCAAAACATCAACCAAAATGCATTGTGATCACAAAAATATACATGGCAAATGAAGTCTTGCAGTTTGGCATCCTGGTGTCTTTCTTGTTTTAAAGACAGCATGCTAGTGGGCTGGTTGGCTAGTTACTAACAATTGATACTATCCTCATCCAAAATAAACTTGTTCCATCCATCCATCTTCTTCCGCTTATCCGGGGCCGGGTCGCGGGGGCAGCAGTCTAAGCAGGGATGCCCAGCCTTCCCTCTCCCCAGACACTTCCTCTAGCTCTTCCGGGGGGACACCGAGGCGTTCCCAGGACAGCCGGGAGACATAGTCCCTCCAGCGTGTCCTAGGTCTTCCCCGGGGTCTCCTCCCGGTGGGACGGGACCGGAACACCTTCCCAGGAAGGCGTTCCGGAGGCATCCGAAACAGATGCCCAAGCCACCTCAGCTGACCGCTCTCGATGTGGAGGAGCAGCGGCTCTACTCTGAGCTCCTCCCGGGTGACCGAGCTTCTCACCCTATCTCTAAGGGATCGCCCAGCCACCCTGCGGAGAAAGCTCATTTCGGCCGCCTGTATCCGGCATCTTGTCCTTTCGGTCATGACCCAAAGCTCATGACCATAGGTGAGAGTAGGAACGTAGATTGACTGGTAAATCGAGAGCTTCGCCTTGCGGCTCAGCTCTTTCTTCACCACGACAGACCGATACATCGACTGCATTACTTTTTCGTATATAAACAATAATTAGGCAATTATTCCCGGGCTAGGTTGTTTGCTCAACATACTGTTGCGCTGTTTTTCATGCACGTTGACCAGAAAAAGTCCAACACACTGTAGGTACCTATCAATGTAGCAAGCCCACAACGTAATCAAACTGGGACTGTGGTTGATGTCGCCCTGCCTGGTTTACAAACTGAGATGCATCATTTACTCTCTGCACAGAACATTGTGCCTAAACCTTGCATCTGCAAAAAAAGAAATCGAGAGCAAAACCCAGTGTATCATAACCAAAAATAGAAAAAAATTGTTTTAAGGCAATCACGTAATCAAGACAAATGTTTCCCTTTCAATGAATTGTTTGCATTTTTCAATCATTTAGTTTTACATCTCAAAATATTGTATTTGTAATGTATATTTTTTGGATGACAATACATTTAGGTTGATGTTTTGCTTTCAATATCAGTCAATTATTGTTTGCAATATTAATACCGGTAGTACCAATATAAGCCTTCTTCATTCTTCTTGTTCAAATCATGTATACAGGGTTTTGTTGAGCCATACAATACATTTCAGAAACTTGGACAATGGCCCTCACTCATGAAACATTCTCAGAAAATATTTTTATTTAGTTTCTAAAAACATACTTTTTGTTCACTGTGTGCCAAACCTTCCAACAGAACAGGACCAGCCATCTCCAGGTGCGTAAGGGTAGGCATTGTAAGCAGTGCATCTTAATTGGGGCCTACGACCATGGAGTACATGGATCAAAGTTCATGGATATATTCAGATAGATTCCTGCATGCCGAGCCCTTTAGATCTTTGAAGACAAAAACCCATCTTGTCCACAACAGTTCACATTACTCATTTAGAATGTTCTGTTCCAGACTGAGAGTTATACTTACAGAACTTACTACCTGTGTCTCTGCATAGTGAGGTCTTGGCTTCGCTACCTGAAAGCAGTATTTTGGTTAGAGGGCCCAGTGTAACTTATTGCAAAGGGACTAATGATGATGTGGAGCCTTTAGCCATCTCCCATTCAATTTTCCAAGTCTCTTATTTCAAGAATGGTTTTACACATTCCTATAATTTAACAAATTACTGCCATTTATGTAGAATATTATAACATATACAAATGCGCTGGAATGGTGAAATGATAATATTTAACACTACGCAACTTAGGAAATATTGCATTCATTCCCAATGGGAACACATTTAAAACATTGTTCAATTATTATTCTCACATCTCTTTCTGAGAACTATGTGTAAATAAAATGATGTATTAACTAGGCTAGACTTTACACAGTTCCCTTATTCCACTGTACTATGTGTATGCATGGTTGTGGCTGTGAGTGAATTCACAAACACTCTCAAGCAAACATTTGTGTTGAGAAAAATAATTCCATGCATGGTTTGCGCACAAATTTGCACTCACGCATGGTTGATATTTGAGGCCCCGGGGTCCAGAACAACCATGGCAGCTGTGCCTGCGATGGCTGTGAAGCCCTCCCTCCTACACACACCACACTGCCTGTCAAGGCACAACAGCCAGGTCCTCCGGGGGACGTGATCCAAAGGACTGGAGCTCCAATAGAAGTCTTACAGCATTGCCATGTAAATTAACTGAGGCACGTTGGCGGCTGACTATGATGTTTCTGCCGTGCATTACCACGGCCTTCTGAGGCCCTTATTCTGCTGATAGGCACATTCTCTTTCTTTCTACCACAGTTATCAGAAACAACATGATCGTCATACCTGTATTCAGTACCTTTGTTTTTAACTTTCAGACTACTAACACACAGTACATTGTCCCGCTACATTAGAAATGTGTTGGTGTGTGGCCATGTAAACATTTGGGTTGCATTGGTTAAATCAAGGTGGTAAAATTATTATATAGAAATTAATGAATCATAGGAGGGACCTTTAGGAAATTGTTTGGGTGGGACCCTGATAAATGAGAGCAAATATGTGTGAGGAAGGATATACAACCATTTCCAAAAGATTTAAGCTCCATCAGTCCACTGTGAGGAAAACAATTTACAAATGGTGTGCATTTAACATTACGGCAGTTTGACCTGGACACCCTTCCTTTGGGGTTTTGATAAGAATTTTTGAACTTTATTTTAATGTTTTATACAAAACAATTACCACCCCTGAAAGGTTCACATACTTTCAAGCAGCACTGTAATTACGTCATATAACCTAAACTACTGTCTTCCAACTGCACTACTGTAGCACACTGATGCCAGATAATGAACATCAATTGTGCTGACCTAACAGTGATTCATTACAATACATTACTCTTGTATTTTCAACACACGTGCGCGCGCACACACACCAACATAAAGAAATACAACATAGGCAATAGCCTTCAAGACTCAAGATGAAACATAATCTCATGACAATGCACAGTTCACTATGGGCTCAGTGGACTATCCCAGATCCAGTCCAGGATATCGGCGGAAGTATTGTAATCATATTTTCAATGGAAGCTTAAAGCCAAGACTACAACAAGTATGTTATTATTATTATTATTATTAATAGCCTATATTCACAGTAAAACTTCTGTCTGAAGAACCTGCCTAGCAATTTTTCAACATAAACATTGTTATGTTACAATTATTGTTCTGTAAGTACAAAACAGCTTAAAACAAAGAATGTGTTTTCATTAGAATTCTTATTGGAAGTTGTCATGACTGTAATAAAAATAACTTAATTTTAAGTGGGCTTGTTTGCTAAATGAACAAATGAATAAGGCAGTGGTGTGGCAGGCTCATTTTTCCATAAGCATTGTGGCAATACCTCAGTTTGTCTTTAGAAATTATTTTTGCACACTTTTACTCTAAACCTGCATAAAGAAATTATTATTATTATTTTGATAATGTATTAAATCACAAATGCAAACAATGCAAGGAGGTGCAATCACAAGTATTTTCATTGGATTAGGCTTATAGGCTCATATCAAACAAACTTAGTGTAAATGAATGATATAGTAAGTAGCTTAAAATATACAGCACAGTAAAGCACTGCAATGTCCTGTAAGTCTGTTTCAGTATAGTAAATATAATCCAATGACTCAATTCACTTTCAAAGGAGAGCAGTGAGAAACTGTTCAGGTGAACTGTCAGCATGGATGCCTTTTTCCATGTTTTGATCCTACTGAGATTGAGGAACAGACATAACTTAATGTGGCCTGTTCTTGTTCGGAACATGTGATTTGGAACCTTGATGCACCTTGATTCATTATGTTAAAACTGGTAATTACAGATTTGGAACAGTGTTTCCCTCTTTAGTTTAGCCTAATCAAGAATAATTGAATATCATGACAAAGGTCTAAATGAAAAAATGAATATGGAGATAGAATTAACAGCTAAGTTTGTTCTCTAAGCCTCAGTCTTCTCCAACTTCAAAGACAGACTGTGTACTTCCCCATCCCAACCATCATGACTTTGAAAATTATAAGGTGAAAATTCTTTCAATAATATTTTAATGACTCCAGATGTAGAACAGGAATACATGACCTTTTCAGGGTCTTGATCAAGAGTAGGGCTACAACAGCGCAGTTAGTAATCTTACATAAGCATGTATTCATTTTAATGCTTCAAATATTTGTCTTTCTTTCAGTGACATCAAACTGAAAATACACTACACTATCCATATGGTTTTCTTTTCTCAGCATGCATCAGAAATAGATCCTTTTTGTATTTTAACTAACTAACATATCAACATTGGATTTTAGTGGCATTATTGGCATTTAAGTATCTTTCATTTATAGAAAAATTTGGTTTTCTAATTTCCAAAGGGCTCTGCATTTTCAATCAATCCATACTTTCTAAACGGAAATTAAAGTGAAATATTGTGAAACATGGTCTTTTATTCACAATATATTCAAATGGCTTGATTTTATTTCAATATGAACATTCCCCAGGCTTTTTGGCCTCTGGCTTTAATAACCTGATGTTTAGCTAAAATCTATTATAATCAAATCACAAGTGGAATTGTTCCTGCTTCCTTTTAATGGGTTTTTTCATCCATCCAGATATAGATGGGTTTGATTACGACTGCTTTGCCACACTAAAGCAATCCCTCACCTTCCCCTCGCAACCAGTAGTTAATAACCCTCAGTTAAATCAGAACAATTAAACCATAACATCGGCTGCCATTGGGGACAGTGCAAGCATTAATGGTGGATGGTGTTTAGCTGTGTGACTAAGATCCCTTCTCTGTGGTTGCTTGGATGGGTGGGTGAGGAGGTGGGAGGACTTGATGGTGTTGATGTTGACAGTGTTCTGCTGAGTTAATGTGTGTGGTGCAATGTGGACAGGAGTGCCTGTCCACTCTCCACTCTCTAAATAATGGATATTCTGTCAGGGTATATGACAAGCTGAGTAGAGATTCCCCATTGGACAATAACAGACAGAGAAAGAGACAGTGAAAAAGGGGGAAAGAAAAGACGAGTGAATAAATGATTCCAGGTGAGTAGAGGGCAGACTCCATATGATGGAGCAGACCACTTCTTGTGTCTCATTCCTATATCGGCTTCATATTGCACAGCTCTCTCCCCTACATTTCCCACATACATTCAGCTCTAGAGGTAGTGGCCTCATTAATGAAAGTAAGCAAAAGGGAATTAAAAGAAGAAACCAGGTAAGCCTAGTACAGCTGGCCCGCAATCGAGAGTGTTGATAGTGATTGCCCTTTTGGAATTCAAACCCAGGTCACCCACGTGAAAGGCATGGCATGGCATGGCATCTTCTTCCGCTTATCCGGGGCCGGGTCGCGGGGGCAGCAGTCTAAGCAGGGATGACCAGACTTCCGTCTCCCCAGACACTTCCTCCAGCTCTTCCGGGGGGACACCGAGGCGTTCCCAGGCCAGCCGGGAGACATAGTCCCTCCAGCGTGTCCTAGGTCTTCCCCGGGGTCTCCTCCCGGTGGGACGGGACCGGAACACCTTCCCAGGAAGGCGTTCCGGAGGCATCCGAAACAGATGCCCAAGCCACCTCAGCTGACCCCTCTCGATGTGGAGGAGCAGCGGCTCTACTCTGAGCTCCTCTTGGGTGACCGAGCTTCTCACCCTATCTCTAAGGGATCGCCCAGCCACCCTGCGGAGAAAGCTCATTTCGGCCGCCTGTATCCGGGATCTTGTCCTTTCGGTCATGACCCAAAGCTCATGACCATAGGTGAGAGTAGGAACGTAGATTGACCGGTAAATCGAGAGCTTCGCCTTGCGGCTCAGCTCTTTCTTCACCACGACAGACCGATACATCAACCGCATTACTGCAGAAGCTGCACCGATCCGTCTGTCAATCTTCCGTTCCTTCCTTCCCTCACTCGTGAACAGGACCCCTAGATACTTAAACTCCTCCACTTGAGGCAAGCACTCTCCACCAACCTGAGTGCTTGCCACGTGAAAGGATGTGTCGTTAACAACTAGGCCACAGAGCTGTACTTTTGCTGGGTGTCGGTATATATTTATTTCGTTAGACACCAATAATCATTGTGTTAAACTGAGTAATGTTTCTTATTAAGTTTACCTGCACCACAAATACTATCTATGAACTGTATGACTTCACCACAGGCCTTTTTAAAAGCTTATTAGCCAGTAACATGTCGCTAGACGCCATTAAGCATTATGTTAAACTGAGTAACGCTTCTTATTAAGTCTACCTCCACCACAAATAGCATGTATGAACTGTTTGGCTTTTGCCACTGGCCGTTTTAACAGCTTATTAGCCATTTGTGAATGACATTGACTATAATACTGTATCAATATAGGTGACGATAAGGGACTTTTTCGTCAAGTGAAAAGACGAGAGAATCGTGTAGTCAGCAAAGTTTTTGTCTATCCTGAACAAATCCTGAGATATAAATCAAAAATCCACCAGAAATAGTTGCAATATAACAGTAAACAGTTTCATTTTAGGCTTCCTATAACGTATCTACTGAAGATTGTAGCCAACAAAGTTTTGTCTATCCTGAACATATCCTCTTTTGCCACTGGCCATTTTAACAGCTAATTAGCCATTCGTGAATGACATTGATACAGTATCTATCAATATAGGTGACGATAACTGAATTTGTTGTCAAGTAAAAAGACGAGAGAATCGTCTAGCCAGCGAAGTGTTTGTCTATCCTGAACAAATCCTAATAACCAGCAGAACTATTTTTTTAGGCATCCTATTATGTAGCTAATGAAAGTTGTAGACAGCAACATTTTTGTCTGTCCTGAACAAATCCTCAGGCATAATGTGTTTTGACTGTGACGGGGGTCAAACCCCATTTTACAAGGGGTAGTCAGTCAGTCAATTCAGTCACTCACTCACTCACTTAGTAAGAGACATTTGCTTTTCTAGGTTGGCTCTGCTTACGCGGTCCGGCAAAAATAAACAACATAAACAACGAAGCATATATTGGCCGCAAATATAAGGGGGAACTGTATACTTTTATTTCAACACAATAACATGTCAAACAAAAAACACAATTAATGTTATCACATCTTTCAGAAAAATGTGTCACTTGAATGAAGAGCTACCCACATGATCCGTGCACACACACATTCCCATACAGTGCTTTATGAAGATATGCAGGTGAGACATATATGCTTTATGGTGATGGTTTCATTCAGGCATGCCAGAGTAGCTGTGTTGGGCTAGATCGCACAGATGATGGTGATGACCGTGGGCTAACATTGAGAGCCTCGGGTCAAACCGTTGGCTATGGCACAGCAAGTAGAAAGATAGAAAAAAGTTATAAGCCAGGTCCCTGGTGACTGTTTAGCCCACAGTGTTTCTCCCTCTGAAGTACACTCAACAGTTTGACCTCTTTATTCTCCAGAGATATTTGTGTCATGATGGAGCTGTAGCAATGGAGCTGCACTCCATGGAAAAAAATTTCCATTGCATTTTTAGCTCTCAAAAGCACTTTTACTCACACATTTCTGAAGAACAGAATGGAAGAGAATAGCCTTTATTTGCGAAATGTTTGGACTGGAGATGCAATTTTGGAAATGTATGTGAGAACCGTGCAGTACAACAAACCTTCAATTACTGAAGTCATTTTCATTTACAGTGCTATGGTCAGCGTTCATGATTCCACACTAAGAAAGAGACTGCAAAAATTGCGCAAATTGGCACAAATCACGGCTACCTAAGAGAAACACAATTGATCGTCTCACATTAGCAAAACAACACATTGAAAAATGTCAAAAGATTTTTGAAGAGATTTTTGAAAGACGTTATGTCTGGAGTAAAGCAAACACAGCATTTAAAAATCGGAACATCACACCTACAGTCAAACATGGTGGTGGTAGTGGGATGTGGTGAAGATGCTTCAATGCCTGAAAGACTTGCTATTATTGAATGAACCATGAATTCTGCTCTCCACCAGACAATTCTGAAGAAAAATGTCCGTTCATCTGTCCGTGATCTGAAGCTGAAGTGAAATTGGATTATTCAGCAGCACAATGATTCTAAACACAAGAATGGTTTAACGGAAAGAAAAGAAAATTGGGGAGTGGCCTAGACCTGACTTAAACCCTGAAGAGATGCTGTGGCAGGACCTTAAATGAGCTCAAAAACCCTCCAATGTTGTTGAATTACAGCAATGCTGTGAAGAATAGAGGGCCAAGTTTCCTCCCTAGTGATATGAAAGACAAATCTTCAATTATAGGAAGAATTTTGTTGCAGTTGTTGCTGCTAAAGTTGGCACAAGCGGGACTTTGCAGAGGCCTCCACGCAAGGTCAGAGCTCTTGGTCCTCCCTGAAAACCCCTCAAAATGTAACTATTACCTTATACCATTGCCTCCAACTTCAGTAGACTGGTGACTGTCTACATTTAACTTTACATGTTCAGTAATGTAAAAAGGAGAAATACAAAAGTTTAAACGACAATAGCACAATTGTTTCAGCATAATTAACAGGCAGCACATTATATACAGTATTACTGATCATTGTTTGACACCAAGGACAGCCAGGACCCAGGCAGTGCTGTCGTGCACTGTTAATTTTGGCACTTGTTTTTTTCAGTTTTAGTAATTTCTACTGAAATATCTGTCAGGTTTTGACACACTTATATAATTTGAATAATGATTTCGTCTAGTTATTGTCAAGATGACTAAAAGTGAGCCATTTATGTTCAACAAAATGCCCTTATGTTTAGTGACATTTGTGTCAATTATAACTTCATTAACCTATAACAAATAAGGCCAATGGAACATATGTCATAATGTTTCACTTACAATGTTGATACTGCCTACAATTAGGCCTATTTATTATACAATATGGAAGTGTGACATTTCCAAAATGTAATTAGTCAGTGGAAAATGTGTATTGAACACCGGTTATTGATCGAGCAGTTTAATTGACATGGATGGAAATATCAGTATGAAATGTAAGAACGTACAGAAAATTCAGAAAACGTATTGATAGGTAACACATTTGGGCACGCCTATACCCACAACTTTGTTTTTTCTATTAAGTCAGTTATCATCTCGTCATCTGCCACTGAAATATAGGTATTTAATGAATATTTACGTGACTGTTTTTATTGACGAAATTAACACTGATGTCGCGTTGGGAAGGCCGGGTTGCTGGTGAAGACGTGCTGCCGCTAGCAGCCGGTGGCGGCAGTGTTTTATCTGTGGAGGTGCTGATGACACTTCAGCTTCCTCTCTGGCTTGTCTAAATAAACACATAACCTTAGGGTGTTTTACCCGAGCTTGTTCATGCAACAGTATTGCTGCGCTTTTGAGCACCGCTTGCATTTTTTTTCCTTTTACTCATGTCTACCGTCATCTATCAAACGTAATGATTAGCAATTTTGAAAGTGTGATGCACGTAAGATACGCAAAGGCCATTGTTGCCAGATTCATGGATTTTGAGACTATTTAGCCCCATTTTCAATAGGAAGATCTGTTATTTAGCCTACTTCACATAGGCTTCCTTTACCTGGCAGTCAACACTCAGGGTGTCTCAAAATGGGGAGTTTTCTCGCCCTGAAAGTTCTTTGCTTTTTTATTTTTCATATAGGCCTTGCTTATTTTTTGCTTGGACGGGATTCTTGAGGTGTGGGGACTTATCTGCCTCACGGTGGCTGTGGGGGATTCCCAGCCACCAGTGGGCACAAGCAGTTCACAGGGGCAATCACTTTTTCACACAGGGCCAGTTGGTGTTGGATAACTAGGTTCTGTAAATAAATAGAAATATAATTTCCACACTGAATTTTGTGTTTACTTGGGTTCTCTTCATCTTATATTACATTTTGTATATTGATATGAAAACATTCTGTGTGACAAATATGCAATAATGGAGGAAATCTATAAGGGGAAACTCTTTTTCATGGGACTGTATATGGTATGGACCACAACAGAACACAGAACATTTAGTCAATAATCATAATTTCATGTGGTTCTATGAAATCGCTTGAGTGGGGGAAGAGCAATGTAAGCTTCTGATGCTGCACTTCACTTGTGCTCAAACCTGCTCCCCTTGAGTGAGAGAGTCGCCTGCCTGGAGAGATAGTCCAACAATTACTTCAAGTGAGTTACGAATTTGAACAAATTTTTGATATTTTTTATTTTCCCCTTTAATACTTATGGGGTCCACCCACTCTGCCTAATGCGTTGATGCTGCTGTTCTATTTACAAACAGGTCTCTCTGTTTCTGTATCCTAGTCCATATGTAATGCATTAGTTGTTTTAGTTTGTGAAATGCTTTCAACAGACCCAACGGAATGTGTCCATTGATAATGTAGCTTCTCCAAATCCACATGTTGGGTTGTGACAGAGAGATAGTTTTAGACATGAACTCTTCTTGCTTTCTTTCTAGCTTCTATGCGTACATCTAAGCTCTTGCAACCACAAATCTCCAGAGAACTCATATCCTTGACTGGCCTACTTGTAATGCAATTGTATATTCCCTTTACCTATGAAATTCATCTGTTACATTAATTTGTTAACTCTTCGGAAATATCGCTTTGGAAAATCGATGATACCATAATAAATCTTATATTTATTGTTTGAATCTTTCAGTGTGGCCTTTCTCTGTAATTGAAACTATATCCATAATGTAAGACTTTGAAACTTAATACATCCAATAATAACCACAGAGTTTTGTTAGAAGAGTGCTGCAGGTCTCATGACAACTTTAGAGCATTTTACATTTGGTTGTCATCTAAGTCTAGCAATTTCTTTCCACAGGATTTTCCATTAAATTTTCCATTTTAAGTGAACATATGGATTGAACATATGTAGGTAACCCAAAAAATAGGTAACCTATATAGGTATTCCCTCAGCCTGTTGATAATGGCATCCACATGACACAGCCAACATTGAAGGTTATTGGAAGCATAATGTAAAATATGAAAATTACATATAATGTCACAAATATAAAAATAACACATGATTCTGTCAACCATCCTGATTAATAAACTCAACATAAGGTTAAAAACAATTTATCTGAGCCTGTGCAATGTACTGTAGAAAAATTCATTCACCTCTGAATATGTAATATCTGGATCTCAAACTGTATCTGTGGTAGTTCTTCAAGGCTATATTTTTTTGGTTGTCTTTTTTCTCTGTGTATGTTAATAATGCTGTACTTGTCACTTGTAATTCAGTCATATATCTCCTCAATACCAAAAAACTAAAATAAAAGTCTTCAATCCGAGCCTACTTACCACCCACATATCCTCACCCTAAATGTGTCACAGTTAAAGTATGTCAACACCTAAAAATACCAAGGAATATGGCTGGACTGCTCACTTTCATTTCATACCCATATCACCCACCTTCAGTCTAAAGGTAAAACCACAATGGGTTTCCTGTTCCGCATTAAGGAAATCTTCAGCAACTGTGCCAATTATACCCTTGCAAAAAATCTCCTCCTGCCAATCCTGGACTGCGGGGACGGAGTTTCAGGCTTGCCAGTAGAAAGTTCCTCTATGAATGAGATGCAATTTACCACACTGCCAATTGCTTTGTCACATTGCTGTTCCATTATAAACCTGCACTCTGGTAGATATCTGACATTGGACACTACTAAAGCCCACTCTTCCTTTGGCTGTCATTCATTTAATTTCAGTGGAATGATTTGCTAAATTCTCTCAGACTTGACACTTTAATCACACCTCACTCATTCAAAAATACATTATCTGAGCTGCTATCCGATCAATGCACCTGCTGAGCATATATATGATCTGAAAAGGGGTAATCCACCCAAAATCACAGATGGTATATGATATACTATGCTATACACTGTCCAATAATACAAACAATATGACATCAATTAAGTATAATATATCAAATCACAGATGTTTATATGATATACTACGGTATACACTGTCCAATTATACAAACAATATGACATCAATTAACTATAATATATCAAATCACAGATGTTTATATGATATACTATGGTATACACTGTCCAATAATACAAACAATATGACATCAATAAAGTATAATATATCAAATCACAGATGTTTATATGATATACTACGGTATATACTGTCCAATAATACAAATAATATGACATCAATAAAGTATAATATATCAAATCACAGGTGGTATATGATATACTACGGTATACACTGTCCAAGAATACAAACAATATGACATCAATATAGTCAGTAATATATAGATGGTAAGCATTTTCTCCTTTTGAGACTATATTTGAATTTTTGGATTGAACAAGAAGAAATTAAAGAGGTTAAAATATAGATTTACTGCATGTGGGGTAAAAAAGAAACGACTCAAGTTCCACAGCATACCACCTCATCTGAGAGGGGGTAGGGTGTGTTATGTTGTGGGCATGTATGGCTGCCAAAGGAACTGGCTCACTTGTTTCAATGTATTATTTAACTACTGATCTGGCCAATCTTGGGTTAGATGCAACAGCGGAATTATTCCTGAAGTGTACAGAAACATCATGTAGGCTACATTAGAATACAGTAAGATAATGCCCCGAAACATTCTACCACAGCAACTAGGAAGTTTTGCAGGGCCAAAGAACAAAATGTTCTTGACCGGCCACGTCAATCTCTAGATTTACATTCTAGAAATGAACATGCTTTAATTAAGTGAATATGAAATGTAAGGATAAAATAAAACAGAGAACAATAGAAGTTCACTGCAATCAGTACTGTGCACAGACCTTCCGAAGGGCGTGTGCTGAATCTGAAAAAGTGGGTGGAGTTGTTGGTTCACACGGACGGATGAAGTTTTGGAGCGGATGACGCACGTAAAAAAAGATTGCAAAGGGGCATGTGCTCTGCACAGGTTCAGCCTTACCTGTGCATGTGTCTGACTGGGCAATGTGGTCTCAGGGGAGTGCGTAGACTATTTTACGTAAATCCATGGCACCCGATTTCGTATGACATGCTACGTTACATTTTGTTACATTGCAATGCGCTACCAAAATGTATAATTTATTACAAATTGGCTAAAATGTAAGATATCTTATGAATGCTATTACAATGTATATGTTACGAACGCTATGAAAACATATAATGTGATATGAACTACAGACAAACGTATAATACTATATGAACGCTGCAAATTTCGGCAACATTCAGATCTGAAGGCAGGCACCCGACACACTGTGGCCTTACCAAGGTTGCTACAATATGCAATAAAGGCATTTTAATGTTACAGCTAGGTAAGATAAGATACTTAGTATCCTGTGGGGTCAATGTGTGACTGACTTGTGCAAGAAAGTGCAAGTAAAGTTATATTAAACAGAATTGCTTTATTTTGACTTCATATTAATCAGTCTTAATACTTTTGGTACTCAAAAAATTCTATGTATAGAAAGTATTGTCATTTCTAAATGGGATTTCTTTGGAAGACAGACGGAGTGTGAAGAGGTGTCTGGCTCCTTTAACTGATGGTGTAATGTATATTAAGTTATATTAAGTTCACAAACACAAGGGGAACATGTCCCTTCCTCAGCAGACTGAGCTTATGAGGTGGTGGGTCAAAGTAGCCCCCAAATGTTCAGACTTTAAGGGTGCATATGTGTAAAAACAAATCATCCAGGAGCATAGATAAATTACAGTTTTTGGGTTAATTAGATTGTACTTTGTACCTTTTTGTGTGTCCTTAAAAGGGATTCATTCTCCAATGGGTTTCATTATATTGCTCATGTCATGTATTATTGTCAACAGATCATTGTAAGGCTACTTAAAGACAAACAAGACCAAATGTCTAGTGTCTATATGTTCTAATTGTTTTCAAAAATTGTGTGAGGGCTTGTTCTATTTTTCAGTGTTTGGGCCTAGGGGAAATGGTCATATTATTGATGGTGTATGGTAATTTGAGGATCTTCAGTTAACCAAACTCCTGGCATATGCTCGGTATAGTTTTTGATGACTTAAGGAGCATTCCCTAAAAAAGGTCTCAGGGCATGTTTCATACTTCATTTCATGTTTCATGCTGTGTATTAGACTTACTGTGTACTGATTTTTAATGAGGAGTATACATTGAAGATTGTTGGCATGTACCTATGTGATTACTTCTCACAGTATTGCTTAATTGGAAATATAAAAATGGGTAACAAATGAAAGGAAAACATCTCCCATAGGTGTTCAATAGGGTTCTGGTGACTGCAAAGGCCATAGCATATGATTCACATAATTTTCCTACTCATCAAACCATTCAGTGATCTCTCGTGCCCTGTGGATTGGGTCATTGTCATTCTGGAAGAGACCAAATAATGAACCCTCATTCAAATGGCTGCCAGAACAGCTTTAATGCATCTTGGCATAGATTCTACGAGTCTCTGAAACTACTGTATACTGGAGGGATGGAACACCATTCCTCCAAAAAAAGATATTCTCTCATTTGATGCTTTGATGATGGTGGTGGAGAGCGATGTCAAACACATCGGTCAAAAACCTCCCATAGGTGTTCAGTTGTGTACAGCATATGATTCACATCATTTTTATTCTCAAACCATTTTCAATTTGTCATCTGCCTGATGGGACTATGGCATTCCATATTCATCTGGATTACTCCCATGGAGCGATTGAGAGCAAAATAAATCCTCTTCTAAAGATAATTACCAACATATATTGATGTTGAAGCGATCAAGCGTGACATCAATGCATCCAGTGATAGCAGAATGATTGAAATCTGAATTCAGATATTCCCAGGATCAGCTCGTTTTTTCAGTATTCATTACCACTTGTAGGCCTGGACTACATGTCATTACAATGCACAAATCGAAATGTCAGAGTCGCTATCTGGACTAGATCGAAGTTATGTTAGGTCCTAATAATAAACAACTTTTATCTTGAAGGGCTACTTCTACACACAAACAGGAGTGAAATGCATTGCTTATTGTTGCTAGAGATATACATGTGTCTCATGTGACATAGCACTGCGCGGGCAGCAAATCCACAAGCAGACTATGGAGGAGATTCAGTCCACTCTCAAAACACCAGCTTTTCCCACTGTTTTAACAGGTATGTATGACTGTGGAAACATTGTCATCTGAACTCCACCGCTCAAGGACAGGATGACAGATTGTCCACATTGCAAGCTCAGGGATCCAATCTAGTCATCTTTTGGTTAGATGCTCTACCCACTGGGGTACCCTAATAATTGACATAGGTGTGAGATGACAGCCAGGCCCACAGGCATCCATAATGTAACCTAATGTAATATATCATACCAAATGGAGGAAAACATTTTTGTATTAAATAGCACAAATTGCCCTGAGACCAAGTGCGCAGTCGTTGTCAAGCAGATCACGCAATGGTTTCTTACAAATCGTTCATGTAAAGCCAAATAGCACATTTACTGGCATGTGTGCTTTAATGTAAGACAACTGGACCAATGCGGGGAGAGGATGAATAAGATATTGAAACTCTGTGTAACTAAGTGACTCAAAAAAGAGTGAATCATGATTTTATGGTGACAGGGAATGATTTAATGGAGACAAAAGATATTAAACTCAAACTCTTGGGCTGAACATCTCCTATAGTAGCTCTTCACTCACTTCTCATAACAGCTAATCATTGTCTCATCAAAAACATACATTAGTGTATAAATATGTGAAAGTAACATTTTAATGATTAACCTTCTAGAATGTGTTGAATGTACTGTCCAGCTAGGCTGTAGAAAATAAAAAACATGCACAAACTTGGCAATTCAATATACTGGACTACAATTGTTAGGCTTATCTTTCACATTGATAAACTATAATAAAACATGTACAGTAATCTGTTCACACAAATATGACACATCATAATAAAAACTCTCCTTATGAACAATAATGAAAACATGTCAGTTTACACATTTAATGGACGGAGCTGTAGAAATTACAGTTTCAACTACTGAAGACATTGGGTAATATTTAGGTTTTGTCTTTAGATTTAGCAAAAACTAACAACAATGACCGTAACCTTATCCCTAACCAGAACCATTCAAAATGTTAGTTGATAAGGCCCCACTTGGCATAAACAAAACTTCAAGCCATGGCAAAAAGTTACGGCACTGCATGGGGTTCTATTTGGGGATTCAGTTTATAATAATAAAAAATGACTTGCAATCATCTGGACATATTTAAATGTCTACTAAGAAGAGTGTGTGTGTGTGTGTGTGTGTATACGTATGTACATACATGTGTTCATTCATATCTGTGTGTGGCAGCCTACCATAGGGCTAGCTTGTAATGTCGTTGCAGATTCCAATCTGAATTTGCAACTCTACACATTCATGGGAAAACCCATCCACATTAATGTCATATTACAAAATAATTAGCCGTATTAGTATTCATACTGGCCTTCATTAGTGTTTAATTTTAGTGGCAATTATGCTGGTTAAATTCTATAATTTAACACTGTGAAAATAATATTTCATTAAGTGCTTTATATTGTCTGTAAAATTCAAATGAAAGGTTTCAGTGTAATAACATTCTATTGAAGATATATAAATACAGCCCTGTTATTATTATATTGTGTGTGCGTGTGTGTGCCTGTTTGCGTGCGTGTGTGTGCTGGTTTGCGTGCATGTGTTTATGTGCTATTTGTGGTATTATTACTGATTCAAGACATGAACTACTCTGTAAAGAGAAAACTAAGCCTAGATTTACAACGATGGTAAACAATGTGCCCAAAGCATCTGATAAAACATTCCCCTTCACTTTGACATTCTCAAAATGAGACCATCCACTGTTTTAGAGGTACATCCTGAATGCGAAATCAGTAGCTGTTCTATAATTAAATTAACTAATGCACTTTTTAATAATTTTCAGGAGCCTTCCATTGGTGTTTACTCAGACCATTTTGTAGTTTCTCTTCATAATTTAAAAGTGAGAGGAAGGCCAGATTTTCATTCAGTAGTGGATGCAGAGTCAGCATACAGGGAACTGCTCTACACAAATAATGAGATTTGCCAGAATGACAGCTGTAACAAATGTGTAAAGCAGAGGGACAGGTCGTCATTGCAAATGTGAATTTCTTCTCAATCCTTTTACCTGGGGAAAGAAAATGTTTTTTTTTTTTTTAATAAAAAGTATTCGTGTTTGTATGTGTTTCTGTGTCTCTGTGAGAGAGTCAGAATGAAAGTGAGAGAAGAGACAGAGACAGTACAACAGTTTTTGACTAGGAGGTTCAATCTGCGCAGCGCTTGTTGTGAGCATCACTGATCTAACATTCTAGTCCTCAGAACAGTTTTTAGTGAATGGTAACTATTGTCTTTAAATAGATATGGGGCATATGTTTTACCTGCACAGAATATTGTGTCAAATTAAATTTCAAAAACAATTCAGATACTTTATGATTCATGACTCTTCATTCGAATTACATTCCGCAATATTAATGTATTACTGTAGAAAACATAAGAAACAAAGTCCTATGGAGAATTAGCAACACTGTTAAAGCTGACAGTGCATTCGGAAAGTATTCAGACCCCTTCACTTTCTTAGAGTAACAGCCTGATTCTAAAATGGTTGTGGAAACTTCACTGCACAGCCACTTCAGCCATATTTTTAAGGTTCAATCAAGTCTGAGCTTTGGCTTGGCCACTCAAGGATATTCCCAGATATGTCCCGAAGCCAGTGTTGACTGAGTGCTTCGGTTCATGCTCATGCTGAAAGATTAACATTTGCCCCAGTCTGAGGTCCTGTACACTCTGGTTCAGGTTTCCATCAAGGACCTCTATGTGTTTTCTTATGGGAGCCCCACCTCCCATGCTACAGGTATCCCGACTGCACTGACTAAATGAGTGATATGTTTCTCATAGTAACACCGAAGTGAGAACATTATATAGGGAACATACCGAAAGAGAACATTATATAGGGAACATTATGCTTTTTAATAGCTCAACATAGTAGAAAAACTAAATGAGAGGAAACTGAAACTGAGTTACTGAGGTCAATACAATCATTGGTAGCATTGACCAAGGAGAAGAGTGGAGACGCTACACAGCATGAGTGGTAATGTTAATCTAAAAATGTGGACCTTTGTAGGTTACCAAACTGTGGGTTTTAGCGTTGCTGTTTGTGATGAATGGAGTGTCATTTACTTAACTGTGCACAATGCAAGGTTCCATTCAGTCATGTTTTTCTGGGGTACATTAACTATTGCACACATGGGCTTCAAAACCACCACCACCAATTTAAACAACACCCTTGGCCAATCCTGAAATGTCAAAATAACCAGTGACGAAAACAGGAAAAACTGAACTAATCATTCTCAGATGTAGACGTAGACTGCCCACCGGAGATTGGAGTGATTAATGTATCAACTGATACACTGCTGCTACCAACATTTACTTTGGTTCCTTGCCTGAACCTGCTGCGCTGAATAACATCACTGTACAGACTTACACCTCTAGATACTGTACATTATTTGTATTAATACCTCAGAATTGTGTGTTGGGATAGAAGAACCTTATAGTCCCAATGTTGCAAAAAGCTAGCAAGGAAGTGATGGAGGGAGAGAGAGAAAAAAGTAAAAGGCAAGCAAGAAAGTATAAGGGAGACTGTTTAACGTCAGTGCTTTTGAGTGAGGTCTGGAAGCTTCCTATAGGAGTCAGTAAAACTCCATGGCTGCTGTGCAGGATGTTGACATTAGAATCATATCACTAAAAGGGATAACATGAATTATAATCTGAATACTGTCGTAGTGTTATTGTGACTGCGTGAATAATGAACACTTTACTGGCTTTGCACAATTAACTGTATCTGAGTTAATATTATCTCTTCCTAGGTAGAAGGAAAATGGAGTTTAGATTCATCTATATCTACGGTAGATTAGTCTATTGGAGATAATATCTTATCTCATTGCAGTGAGCTGTTTACTGCATTTTACTTTAATCCAGTTGATGACAGGTTGTTTTTCCTGTGGGATCGATATGCTTAGATATCTACTACTTGCCCTGGAATGTAGTGTCTCTCAAAATATTTCAAGTCGATCCCAGTTTATGTCCTTCAATTAACAATATCACACGATATTGATGGATCCTTCACTGCGCACATGAGTGCACGCCTAATGAACACAAACAGACAAAACAGTGTGACTGTTTGTGTCTGTTTGTGTTCATGATGAAGCAGCCCAGATGCCCAGTGTTCATTTTCTGCAACAAAACTCTCCTGTCCTTTCGTTACAATATGTGAGGTTCCCAGGATCATTAAGAGGAGGATGAACTCTCAGGTTCCAGCATTTGCAACTAGTATTAGTAATATTGAAGCAAGGTTCATATTTCCCAATAATTCATCTTCAGCATCAGAATGGACTTTCAGTTAATAATTATGTACTCAACTATATCATATTTCAAACTTGGTTATGGGAAAGTTTACCCTTAGAACTGCTTATAAGTGTGATTTCATTATATTGACACCCCTATTAAATGGAACTTACAGTACTAGCCCTCAAGCATTGTGTTAGGTTAGTGTCCATCATGTCTTAAAAGGAACCCCGACTACGACATGTTGGCCTTATAAGATAACGTGGGAGTCAGCTATAAAAGAGGTTGTTGTTTACATCCTAGCAGGAGTGTCCAGAGTCTCTTTCACTCGCTATGCGCGGACATTTAGGCTCCTTGTGGGGGGGAAATTGAAGGCACAGTATTTGGTTTTAGTCTTCGCATGTAACCAGCAGCACCTGTGAGCTCTTTTAGCTGACTAAATGCCTCAAATGCATAAGGGCTGAAGTGGCGTGAACACAGTCGTGGGTCTTTAGGGAGTTGTACTCGTCCACAAGCAACTTCCCACTGTTTTCTTATTTTCTTCTCGTGAGGAAAGCAGTGGAGGCTTACATCACCTTAGGACTGGAAATTACAACCAAACGCTGCACAATGTGGCATTATGTTCACTTTTCAGCTGTAGCTACAGTAAAATTTAGCACCATTAGCTCACCTCTCAATCTGAACACAACCATTATACGTCACCGACCAAGAATGCATTTCGCACGCAAAAATAATGGCTGCCTTCGTAGTTCAAATTCTGTAATACACTGTGAGGATTTTTTTAATAATGAAAATATTTTATGTATTTCCAACTATGTTTTTTTGTAGGCCAACACAACATTACAAAATGTCTGTTATACAATGACAATTATATTAATCCCTAGAAGTCCATACCCTTGATATCGAATTTCTACTAAACTAAAATATACATTACCTTTCAAGGATTTGGGGTCACTTCGAGATTTCCAGGTTTTTGTAAGAAAAGCACATCTTTGTCCATTAAAATAGCATCAGATTAATCAGAAATACAGTGTAGACATTGTTAATGTTGTAAATCACTATAGTAGCTGGAAAAGGCAGATTTTCAATGGAATATATACATAGACGTACAGAGGCCCATTAACAGCAACCCTCAGTCATGTGTTTCAATGGAATGTTGTGATTACTAATCCAATTATCAAATTGGATTATCTTATGAATAATGAATAATTTATCATTAGAAAACCATTTTGCAATTATGTTATCCCAGCTGAAAACTGTTGTGCTGATTAAAGAAGCAATAAAACTGTCCTTCTTTAGACGGGTTCAGTATCTTCAGCATCAGTGTAAGTAGGTTCGATTACAGGCTCAAAATGGGCAGAAACAAAGAACTTTCTTCTGAAACTTGTCAGTATTTTCCTAAGAAATTTGTACTATTCCGTTCGAGAAATTGCCAAGAATCGCATACAATGAAACACACAAACTGTCTCTAACCAGAATAGAAAGAGGAGTGGGCCCTGGTGCTCAGTTGAGCAAGAGGACAAATACATTAGTGTCTAGTTTGAGAAACAGAAGACTCACAGGTCTCAGCTGGGAGTTTCATTAATGAATACCCACAAAACACCAGTCTCATTGTCAACAGTGAAGAGTCAACTCCAGGATGCTGGCCTTCTAGGCAAAGTTGCAAAGAAAAAAACATCTCAGACAGGCCAATAAAAAGAAAAGATTAAGATGGGCAAAAGAACACAAGAACTGGACAGAGGAAGATTGGAAAAAAGTTTTATGGACACACAAATCTAAATTTGAGGTGTTGGATCGCAAAGTAGAACGTTCCTGAGATGCAGACCAAATGGAAAGATACTGGAGGAGTGCTTGATGCCATCTGTCAAGCATAGTGGAGGCAATATGATGATCTGGGGGTGCTTTGGTGGCGGTAAAGTGGAAGATGTGTAAAAGTGGGAGGGTAAAAGGGATCTTGAAGAAGGAAGGCTATCACTCCATATTGCAATGACATGCCATACCCTGTGAACGGAGATTGATTGGAGATAATTATTTCCTACAACAGGACAATGACCCAAAGCACAGCTCCAAACTACCTAAGAACTATTTAGGGAAGAAGCAGTCATCTGGTATTCTGTCTATAATGGAGTGGCCAGCACAGTCACCCAATTGAGCTGTTGTGGGAGCATATGTGTGTGTCACGTTCATTCAAAGCGCAACAGTAAATAGCCAGTGGGCTTATGTGTATTGCAGGTTGGGATGTCTATGAAGCTGAGGTACGAACGGAAGTTTCTTTGAGATTGAGTGAGATGAGACTGAGTTTGTAAGACACTGTGTCTGAAGACAGAGACTGTAACCTCATGAACAAGACAATCATATGCTGCAATAAATAATTGAATAACTCTCTCCCTTGACGACCGGGTACGCAATCATTACTTCAACCACTATACGAAACGACTGATTTCTAACAAAACCAATCCAACTAGTGAGAGGTGCTTCAGGAAGCATTGGGATGAAATCTTTTCAGATTACCTCAACAAATTGACAACTAGGTCGGCACGGCTGTAATTGCTGATGACATTCTTTGATGAAAGCAACGTTTGAAGGACACAATTATTATTTAAATTAAGAATAATTATTTCTAACTTGGTTACTTACTATATTTATGATGCTGTATATATACCAGTACAGTTTGGACACACCTTTCAAGAATGACAGGATTAACTAAAACAGTGCAACAATCGCAAAGTTCCTAAACAATACATGTTGCAAAATTCAATTATATTACTCCTAGGGGTATTGCCAGGACTGTTGTTTTCGAAAATAAAAACGTTCATGAGTTCAGAACAGTAACATTATTAGTTTTTTTCAAAGGAATGCACCACCATCATGACATTTCACATTCAACATGGGTTTTCTGTCTAGTTCATAGTTTTGCTGTTCTAACCCCACATACACTAATACAGGCTTTTGTACTTTGTACCGACCTGGAAAACAGGAGAAATTATGATAAAAGGAAAGTATAATAATTTGTATAATAATTTGTAAAGGCCGTCGACGGCCTTCCTTTAGAATACACGTTGCAGCCGCGGACGGCTGTTTCTTTAACAAAAATGTTTGTCTAAGTGTCTAAATGTCGACCTGATTAAAACGTGTTACTGTATTTCCGTGGATGTTTTCATTAATAAGAAACCAGAAAAGCTATCAGCATGCTGTCGTCTGACAGTTTTTATAATTTCTTTACTCAAAATGCTTGCGCCAAGCGGCCACAACTTTTTACGTTAGAAGAGGCTGTTTCTGTGTTGTTTGGTGATACGAAGTTGGAAACGTCCTTGATCTTTGAAAGCGACAATGATGTCGTGGTGAGTAACAAATACACTGGATATATGCTCGGTGTTGTCTATATGATGCTGTAAAATGTTGGTAATATCTTTTAGATGGCAATAGCAACCCTGTCATAACTTGATAGGTGAGTGCATCAGCTGTGGAGCTCGAATGGTTGCTTGCCCTGTCTTGTAATCGAACAGTAGTTAGCTGTGTATTCGGATAACTAGTTTATTGTTTTATATTTTTTCTTCCAATTTCATTCATATATGCAAATTGCAATAGCTAATTAGACAACTAATTGCCTGGTTCAATTCGTATGTCATCCTATAGGAAAATTGTCTGGCCGCAAATGTGTTTCGCTTGTGAAGCGACGAGCTTTCACATTCACTAGCTAGCCAAGATTGGTGCCAGTAATGTTGTGCTTTGATGACGATGTCGTCACTTGATTATGATGATGTCCTGCAACTGCAGACACATACTTTCAATGTCTTGAGATGTGTGTGCCTTATGTTTACTTTATGATTACGTTATTTGTGCCTACCTCAAATTATTGCTTGCTCAATTAACTAGTGTGCCTTGTTAAAAGTGAATTTGTGAACTTTCTATCCTTCTTAATGTGTCTGATCCAGTCAGTTGTGTTTTGACAAGGTAGGGTGGGTAAACAAAAGACCAACATTGTGTGTACTGTAGAGGTCCATATTATGGAAAGAATGGCTCAAAAAAGCAAAGAAAAAGGACAGTCCATAGTTACTTAATACATGTAGGCCTGTCAATCTTGAACATTTCAAGAACTTTGAAAGTTTCTTCAAGTGCATTTGAAAAAACCATAATGCGCTATGGTGAAACTGGCTCTCATGAGGACCACCACAGGAAAGGACGCCCCTGAGTTACTTCTGTGGCAGAGGATACGTTTGTTATGAGTTACCATGCTCAGAAATCTCAGACTGCAGCCTAAATAAATGCCTCCCAGATTTTAAGTTGTAGAATGTGTTGTGTCTTACAAATACCTTGGGATTTGGTTTGATTAAAGTCTGTCTATTCAAACACATGTTAGTGAGTTGGTGAAAAAACTATTTATTAAAATTGGTTTTATTTTTTATGAATAAATTGTGCATGACTCATCCGCATAAAAACTATATTATGCAAGCAACTTCTATGTCACTGTTAGATTACAGTATAGTGAAATACTATATATGCATGCCTCAGCTTCTGTACTGAAATCTCTGGATGCAGTCTATCATTCGAACTAGCGTTTTATCATTGGTGCAGATTTTCGCATTCATCACTGTCTGTTTCAGTTGGCTGGATGTCACTGACACCTAGAAGGGCCAGCCATTGGTTGATATTTTTGTATAATACAGTCATGCAAAAACCTCCTGACTACCTAACAGAGAAAATTATTTGGAAGAACAGCAGTTACCAAACTTGATAGTTCTGGAAATTCAGCGGTTCTACTCAAAACTGCGGTTTTACCGCAGCGGTTCTACTCAAAACTGAAATTCAGCGGTTCTACCCACAAATTCAGACGGACGACGACACAGAACAGAATAAAGTACATATGAAGATAAAGTAAACAGTCATCTTCAGAGGAGCCTGTGTGAATCGAGCCTTTTCATGGTGCAATAGTTGCAAATAACCACTAGTAAAGTACACTAAAAGGAAGAGACTTGCTTGGGCCAAAAAAAAAAGAGAATTTGAAATTAGACTATTGGAAATCCACCAGTCTCATTTCAAGCAGTCTAATTTCAATTTCTTTGCTTTGCTGATTGCACGGTCTGTGATTTATTTAAAATTCAAAGCACATTCAACCAGCATGGCACTGGATTCTACAGTGATACGCCATCCCATCTGGTTTGCGCTAAGTGGGACTACCATTTATTGTTCAACAGGACAATGACCCAAAACACACCTCCAGGTTATGTAAGGCCAATTTGACCAAGGAGAGTGATGTTCCTGAATCAGATGACCTGGCCTCTACAATCACCTGACCTCAACCCAATTGGGATGGTTTGGGATGAGTTGGATTGTAGAGTGAATTGTATCTCAGAGTGAATATACAGTGGGGAGAACAAGTATTGGATACACTGCCGATTTTGCAGGTTTTCCCACTTACAAAGCATGTAGAAGTCTGTCATTTTTATCATAGGTACTCTTCAACTGTGAGTGACGGAATCTAAAACAAAAATCCAGAATATCACATTGTATGATTTTTAAGTAATTAATTTACATTTTATTGCATGACATAAGTATTTGATACATCAGAAAAGCAGAACTTAATATTTGGTACAGAAACTTTGTTTGCAATTACAGAGATCATATGCTTCCTGTAGTTCTTGAACATGGTTTGCACACACTGCAGCAGGGATTTTGGCCCACTCCTCCATACAGACCTTCTCCAGATCCTTCAGGTTTCGGGGCTGTCGCTGGGCAATACAGACTTTCAGCTTCCTCCAAAGATTTTCTATTGGGTTCAGATCTGGAGACTGGGTAGGCCACTCCAGTACCCTGAGATGCTTCTTACAGAGCCACTCCTTAGTTGCCCTGGCTGTGTGTTTTGGGTCGTTGTCATGCTGGAAGACCCAGCCACGACCCGTCTTCAATGCTCTTACTGAGGGAAGGAGGTTGTTGGCCAAGATCTCGCGATACATGGCCCCATCCATCCTCCCCTCAATACGGTGCAGTCGTCCTGTCCCCTTTGCAGAAAAGCATCCCCAAATAATTATGTTTCCACCTCCATGCTTCACGGTTGGGATGGTGTTCTTGGGGTTGTACTCATCCTTCTTCTTCCTCCAAACATGGCGAGTGGAGTTTAGACCAAAAAGCTATATTTTTGTCTCATCAGACCACATGAACTTCTCCCATTCCTCGTCTGGATCATCCAGGTTGTCATTGGCAAACTTCTGATGGGCCTGGACATGCGCTGGCTTGAGCAGGGGGACCTTCGCGTGTGCTGCAGGATTTTAATCCATGACGGCGTAGTGTGTTACTAATGGTTTTCTTTGAGACTGTGGTCCCAGCTCTCTTCAGGTCATTGACCAGGTCCTGCTGTGTAGTTCTGGGCTGATCCCTCACCTTCCTCATGATCATTGATGCCCCACGAGGTGAGATATTGCATGGAGCCCCAGACCAAGGGAGATTGACCATCATCTTGAACTTCTTCAATTTTCTAATAATTGTGCCAACAGCTGTTGCCTTCTCACCAAACTGCTTGCCTATTGTCCTGTAGCCCATCCCAGCCTTGTGCAGGTCTACAATTTTATCCCTGATGTACTTACACAGCTCTCTGGTCTTGGCCATTGCGGAGAGGTATGAGTTTGTTTGATTGAGTGTGTGGACAGGTGTCTTTTATACAGGTAACAAATTCAAACAGGTGCAGTTAATACAGGTAATGAGTGGAGAACAGGAGGGCTTCTTAAAGAAAAACTAACAGGTCTGTGAGAGCCGGAATTCTTACTGGTTGGTAGGTGATCAAATACTTATGTCATGCAATAAAATGCAAATTAATTATTAAAAAATCATACAATGTGATTTTCTGGATTTCTGTTTTAGATTCCGTCTCTCACTGTTGAAGTGTACAATAGAAATTACAGACCTCTACATGCTTTGTAAGTAGGAAAACCTGCAAAATCGGCAGTGTATCAAATACTTGTTCTCCCCACTGTATAAGTATATATATTTTAAGTAGGTATAAATATGTGAAAATACAAGCCTTGACAATAAAAAGATAAGGCTTAAGAATTATCTTGTAGGGCCTGTTGCCGCTATGAAATTACAGATGTTGTAGAAATGCTCGCCTTCTGTAATGTCGTAGTCAGAGCTGCTCATGTGCCACCACCTGTGTGTGTGTGTGTGTGTGTATGTGTGCACTTGTGTGTGTGTTTGAGACTGGCCCATGCACAAATCACAGTAAATATACTTCACAGACCGACCGACACACACACACACACACACACACACACACACACACAGGGCTCTTTAAGCCCACAGGCTTGTAAAGAAATTAAAATTCCAGTCGTGGTATCTCTCTCCCCCTTTCTCTCTCTTTCTTTCTGTCTCTATATCTTTATATTGTTTGAGCCAACGGCAACACAAGCTTTTCAGCATTTTCAGCTGTTCTGACATCTGTGTTTTCCTTATTTACAATTAGATTAAGTTAATCATCTGATATGTTTCCAGGCACACTATGCCTGAATAGAATTAAGTCTCTCAGTCTCTCAGTGCCGTATGTGGTGCCTTGCTATTTGGCCTGTCATATAATGTACCAATCCTCTTAAATGATCCCTCATTCAAATGTACGGATTCGTCACGCTTTATGTGTTTCTTTTTTGTTGTTAACTGAATGAAGTCTTTCCATGCACTGTTCATTCGATGGCTGAATAATATTATTAATAATGAACATGATTACAAGAATTCTTAGCAGTTAGCCGTCATGCAGGGAGTACCACCCCTGCCTGGTTTCCTCTCTCCTTCCCCTGTTCTGCCCTTTGCTCTCATTTCCCTGGAGAGGATACTCCTGAAGTACAATATGTATTTCTTCCCCCATAACTGCAACTCAACTGACCCTCTCCCTGTTCACTGCTGTCATCGCTGCTCCACTAATTCAGAAGCAGTGTTCCATTAGCTCATTCTCCACACCTTAAACTCTCCTCTGCCACCGGGTGTTGCTTCTCTTAACTTCCCTCCCGTTTCTCCTGTAAGTCCATCAGACTGTTGACTGCCTGCTGTTTGTTCATTTTTTTCACTTTTCCCCGTCCCCGAAACACTTCAAACCCTCCAGTTTGTTCTGATTTCTGATAAGATAAATGAATTGCAGGTATAAGCTACAGTGCAGTCCATATATATTTGCACAGTCAGTTTTGTTGTATTGGCTTTGTACTCAAGTTTTTTGAATTTGAGTTGAAACAATGACAATGGGGTGAATTTGCAAATGAACTCAGTAAATCAAAAGAACCAATCTGGATCACTCTCCATTAGGTAAGCGTAGGGGTATTCCACACTAACAGTCACAGAAGACTTCACCAGCCAAACTACAGAGGGTGGGTAGCATTGTGCAAAAACACTTCAAAAGCAATATGGCCTCAAAAATACCAAAGAATTGTCTACAGAGTTCTGGAAAAAGGAGAACAGATAATCCAAATATTAACATTTACTGGAGCGATGGAAAGTGTGGAAAAAGGAACGGTGGATGGGTTGTTATGTTTTGGGCATCTATGGAGGCCTATGGAACTTGTTCACTTGTATTCAATGATGATGTAGACATTTTGAACTGTACTGAAGACAAGACTAAAGGCAAAATGACCCAAACCCAACAGGAAGTGAAGATGGCTGCAGTACAGGCCTGATAGAACATCACCAGAAGATAACTAGTATGCGTGGATAGATATGAGTCAGAGACTTTAGGCAGTCATAAAATGTATAAGGATTTTAAACCAAGTACTAAATATGACAACTTAATTTAAGATTGTGTTTTGGTCTCCTATAATGTTGGGAACTAGGTTCATAATTTATGGAAGTAAATAACCTTAAAGTACAGTATTTAGTCATTGTTTATTTTCAAATCCAGTGTAGTTATGGACTCCATTATATTTTGCATAAAGTTGTCTTTCTCCATGCTGTGCAAAGTTGCCTTAAGGGCCCCTACGGCCCACCAGAACAGTTTTTCATCCATTCTGGAAAACATAGAAACATTTTCTTATGAAGTGCAAATAATATTAGTATTAGGTATGTAGGCCAATGCTACATTTCTTAACTCTATAAAAGCAATTGTCCGCAGATAACCTAGTGATTGCTTAGTGTCAATGTAAATTAATTGTAAATCAAGTAATAATAACCTATCCTACTAGAAAGATTTTACCATGATGAATCATGTAAGGTTTGTCATAATTGCCTTATTTTTGTGTGAAAATGTCTAGTGACAAATCTTGTAGGGGGAAGAATGCTGAGGCGTCATACTCCACGGCTGAGGAACCATGTGCCAAATATAATACTAACACTGTGCTGATCTGTACCGCAATAATAGATGCAGTCACAACTATAGCGACATTGCATAGCCAGCAAATTGCTAACCTCACTTCAACCCGAGTATAAACATTGGAGGTTATGTGTTGAGCTTGGGCAATAACAACGTGTAGACAGCTATCTATAGAGCCGCATCAAACTTTATAACTTAAGAATAATTGGTATACCTGAATCAAAGGAGATAGTCTCATCCCACGGCTTTCTTTCCAGTCTCTACATAGAGGTCATTCTTTTTGTAGTGGCTTCGTTCCACTTTTCATTTGTACCTTAAGCCAATGTGGAGAATAACCGGCAACTTAATCTTGACCCATTTGCAATGATGCAATATCCAGAATTATTTGTAGTGAATGATTACAAATCCATTTATTGTCTTCTTTAACAAAAGTAAATAATTCCTAACAAAATAAAGCAATTATGTGAACAAGTGATTCAGACAAAATAAAACAAAGTCCACTGATCAAACAAAATGTATACACAAAACTCTCGCAAATGATTTTATGCCTTGTCAGCCATCTTCTCGTAGAGGCCTAGACACCTGTCGCTACCTGTGGGCAAATAAGAAAAGTGCACACAAATGCACATGGTCACACATGTGGCTCCTACACTTTTCTTCACCAATAGAGTGCCAACAATGTGGGAGTATAGCCGGCTTCAATTTTTTCTTGCTGACTGGTCAAAGCTGGATTTGGTCAGTTTACGGACGGCTTCTAAAACTGGACTCTCTTCTCCTCCCTGCCAGGCTGCATGTAATGTCAAACGTTCAGACAAAAATGTGTCTGCTTTGTTGAACAGTTTTATGGCCTAGGGGGTAGAAGCATTACACATTTTGGATGGTTGCAGACTGAAGGCTATGGTTCTATACACGATGCCTGTCATAAGGTAAAATAGTCTATGGCTTGGGTGGCTGGGTTATTATTTCTCTACACTGCCTGGAATAGAGATCCAAGATGATATGGAGCTAGGCCATTTGCACCTTCCTTGCGATCGAGGGCGGTATAGTATAGTTGCCATAGAGTGATGCAGGCGGTTAAAATGCTCTCTGGTGCAGTTGCAGAACTGTAGGATTTGGGTGCCTTTCATGCCAAATACTGTTGCCCTGCAAAAAGCATCCCACTCTGTGTCACAGTTGGATTTGAGTACTTCTAGCATCTGTTGCTAAATCAACGGTACGATGAGCTAATGCACTGATTTTTGAAGAACATTACAGGCCAAACATTCTAGTCTGACAGTGATGCTGCAAAAGGCTTTATTTCTGTGACAATTACGCTGCTAAAGCAACTTTTGTTTATCTAATAATAAAAACTCAGGGCAATATATGCAACAACTAATTGGGGAAACAGAAACCAGGTGTTTGTAACAGGAACCAGGTGTGGGGAGACAAGACAAGTCCAGGTTGTGATGAGTGGCTGATTAGGGTCTGTTGGGCTGGTTGCAGCTAGCATGCCGGGGATGCCGAGTGCTGCACCAGGAGGAACAAGTATCACGGGCTAGCCGGGCTGCATATCATTTTGAATTAGCTAGCTAGCAACGGTAATCAACACTGTCCTTGTCTTTGAGCTCAGTGATGACCTTGGAGGGCAAAATGTTTTCATCAGGGGCGCTTATAATGTTTGAGCGTGTGGCCATGGGCAATGCGTACTCATTGGCCACAATAACGTGCTTCAAGTTAATCTCATGATTAACACAATGTCTTGGAGATTCTAGCTCTATATAGGATGTATGAACAGGATGTATAGACAGAATGTATGGACAGGATATATGGACAGGGTGTATAGACAGGATATATGGACAGAATGTGTGGACTGGATGTATGGACAGGGTGTATGGACAGGATGTATGGACAGGATGTGTGGACAGGGTTTATGGACAGGATGTATGGACATGATGTATGGACAGGATGTGTGGACAGGATGTATGGACAGGGTGTATAGACAGGATGTGTGGACAGGATATATGGACAGGGTGTATAGACAGGATGTATGGACAGGATGTGTGGACGATATGTAGACAGGATGTCTACTTTAGGAGGACATGAGGTCCTGGTCCACACCTGCGGAATACCTGGTTTTGGGGGCTCGTTGCTGTCCCTGTCCTTGTCCATCTGGTCATACTTCTGACTTAATCTACATTTAAATAGACTCTGGATTTAGCCCACTTGCATTTATTAATTATTCCAATTGGAGTCTTAATATCTCACCCGGCACAGCCAGAAGAGGACTGGTCACCCCTCTGAGCCTGTATCCTCTCTAGGTTTCTTCCTAAATTTCAGCATTCTTAGGGAGTTTTTCCTAGCCACTGATATTCAACACTACTGTTGTTTGCTCCTTGGGGTTTAAGGCTGGGTGTTTCTGTAAAAGCATGTTGTGACAACTGCTGTTTTAAAAAGGGCTTTATAAATACATTTGATTGATTGATGGACAGGATGTATGGACAGGATGTTTGGACAGGATGTGTGGACAGGATGTGTATGAGGCTCATCAGTAATGGACATCACATGTCCTACCTATTGTCCTTTGTTTAGCTGTCAGCACTTCCATGCGTTGTGTTAAGCTTTTCATGCCCATAATCTCCCAACAGACTGTAAAGTGCATTTTGGAATCCCATCAGGGCATCTGAGGCTGCGTCAGGTGGACTGCAGCACCTCCAGCACGCCTACTTACTATCTTAGAAATAATGTACTGGTCTTACCTAACGTGGACTTCACTGTCATATCTCTTCATGCAGAAAAGCCTTCTATCAACTAGGATGGCCACACTTATTTGCAGTCCCACAGACATGCAACATTTGGGACAGGTTCATAAAATGGATATAACTCTTATTTAAGAGCCTTTGCACCAGACTACCCACGCACTGTCAACCCGATTTAACATCCGTAGAGGAATGAGACAGTGTCTTCCCTATTGCTTCTTCTTCTTTGGTCTGGCCAAATTCTCTTGCTCAAATCGTAAGGTCTCATGTAGCATTACTTGGTTATTACAAAAAGACACTCTAACGCGTGACATTCTCCTCTGCGTAACTGAACTCCAGTCTAGTATCCCAGTCACACCAGTCTTGGTCAGTTTATTTGGGACCTTCTCTAGGAATAAGGCTGAGCTTGTGGCCATTGGAATACAAAAGCCTGTGAGAATTTAAGCTACCAACTCAAATGCAAAGGCTTAAAGACAGTAGTCTTTCTTGAAATATAACACATGTATAGAATTTCCTTAGTATTAAGACACAAATCATCACAATCTGTGAAAAGCACAACATGCCATTGGTTCACTTATACAAACTCATCATCCTAGAACAATGGTACTTCCTACCACTTCAGTAGACACTCAGCTTTGTAGTCCTATAGATCCTCACACTCAAACCTCAAACAGTGACGACTAACGATGGTTAGCTATGTTTACCATTCTACCCGTCTATCTTAATGAGTTAATGAGTCCCGTCTTTGTGCGGCCCTCAGATGAATTTAGAAAAGAGTAAAAGGATATATACACACACAAAAAAATATAAATATATATATCATGTTTGGCCTTAAATTTGTTGTAAAATTTGTATTGGAACCAAAATCTATGCTGGAAAAAAAACATGAAATAGACTTGAAATCCTTTTTTGCATGTTTACACATAAAACAGTAATTTCAGTGTCTCAGAAAGCTGTTGTGATGTCTTTCCAGGTGTAGCTGAGTGTGCTGATGTTTGCACCTTAAAACACTTGATAATACCTATTACAGAAGTCTCTGTACAAGCCAAAATATCAAAGCTATGAAAACAGCCAAAAAACCTATAGCATTGAGAGTTAACGCGTTTAGTAACATCTCAGCGAACTTGATCAATATTTTAAAATTGCCCAGATATACGTTAACTAGCATCAGACCTAGTTTACTTTTAATGCATTTTAATCTAACATACAATACACAGACGTGTGTGTGTGTGTGTTACAAGTTAATCTGTGGCCCTGTGATGACCATTACATAAATTCTGTGGCCCCCACCACCATCCATGTTGCCCATCCCTGAGTTAGTATGACACTTTCTATTCATTTTCATCTGTCCTTTGTGATCGATTATTGTGACAGCAATGGATATTGAAGTATTGTATAATGTGGAGATTCCTCCACCAATGTACAGTACTTTTACTTAAACAAATACACATGCACAGTGTGCAATATATATTCCTAAACAAGGAAAATGAATGAAACTTAATTTGAACTTTACCATTAATCTTTTAGATTGTTAGCTGTGTTGTCATCTAAAAGGAAAGCACTGTAACAAAATGCCATTAATGCCAGTTGGGAACATATTTCAGTGAAAACTTTATGGGTATTTTTTTTAAATCTTTACTTATATATTTCATCTTTACTCGTATACAACGAATACTGACACTTTTTGGTAAAAATATTGAAAACCTGCACAGAGAAAATGTAGTCTTTATGAATGGATTTACATCTCAACAGGAGATCACTTCAGGGTGGCGTATGTGTGCCGTCTGGTGTATCTGGCTGTCAACACGAAGCCAGCTAGCTACAATCAGACCAAGGAAAAAGAGGAGATGGTGTACAAGAACGAAGAGGAGGAGAAAGGGAGAGAAAAAGGATTGTGTAGGATTGAAACAATACCTGTTACATTTAGGTGTAATGACATTTTACGCTGGTTGCCATGGTACTAAATTTTGCCCTGGCTTGAGGCAGGCACTGTGCTTTTTTTTTAAGCAAAGATGCTATTCAATCAGATGTGCCATCCATTCCGGTGTGTTTACACACATTAGTCTGCATGCTAAGCAAAGCATTTGGCTTCCTGCCAGATTTCATTACAGAGTCATTTTCCTGGCGCATTACTGGCAGGAAGACAAATCTGTACCGAAGAAGAATAGTCTGATATGAAAGGTCAGTGTTTATTGACTAGCCATCCAGCTTGCGTCACATTACCTGATTGGTGATCACGCTATGGACCATCCAATCCCGCCTTAATACAGGGAACATTTTAATTGCCTTCCTGCCCTGACCCTCCCTCCCCTCCCTGATGTATAATCAAAGCCAAGCATCTTTGAATGGATATCCCTAATCACACTGCAACCCCATCAAGGACGCATTACATATTCAGGCAAGGACCAGTGAGCTGTGAATGAAACTACGGCAACACACAGACAGCGGGCAGGGAGAAAAGACAAGGTGCCACTGTTGTTTCGGCCGACTGAGCACTGTCCTATAGAGAATCATCTCTATCTGGTGTCTGGCTGCACTTTTCTGACTTTGCACTGCATAGACACGTTTACTCTCTCACCCAGTGTACGTAATGGGGGGAAGGAAGCAGGGATGGAGACAGAGAAGGTGACACAGAGACAGACAGGCAGACAGACAGAATTTCAGACAGATAGTCAAACAAAGAATGCCAGATGGACAGACAGAAAATGTCAGACAGACAGGCAGGCAGATAGAGAATTACAGACAGACAGACGGAGAAAGTCAGACAGACAGGCAGGCAGGCAGGCAGAACGAGAGCGTGATAAGCCTCCACTCTGAGCAGTGATCAGAAATGAGAAAAAGAAAATGCCTTAGCAGACAAACAGCTCTTTACTATTCTCCCTACATCTGCCTCTTTACGTTCTCCACCAGCTAACTGTGACTGATAAGAAAATAAATTGATTCTGCTCCAAACACACATGTATTCAGAGGAGATCAACACCATGTAGGGCAACAAAATGACTTAATAGGTGTGTGTTTGTGTGTGTGCATGCATTTTTAAATGGAGTGTGTGTGTGTGTGTATACATTCAGGCATGCAAGACAGAGCACTGTGCCTGAGCAATCCCTGTGTGTGTGTGTTTGTACATTCAAGCATGCAAGACAGAGCGCTGTGCCAGAGCAATCCCTGTTTGTATTTGTGTGTGTGTGTGTGTTTGGTTTGAGTGAACATGCGTCCGTGAGGGATGTGGTCTCTGTAGTTGAAGCATACTTAGCAGATACTCTGGCTCTTTTCCCTGCAAGACGAAAGCAGCATCGTCGGGGGGGGGGGTATTTTGGCTCTGAGAGATGTTGTGTGTGCGTGTGTATCTTTCAGCATGTGAGGCAGAGAGAGAGGTATTGTATCTGAGCAGTGTTTGTGCATTGTGCTGGAGATGGGTCCTTCTTGTAACTGAAAACAAAGGTCCCATTGCAAGTTTTCTGAAAACCAATATGGAAATGACATCTGCATAGTTAATGATTTGTATCTTAAGGTAGCCCTTCTCCCTAAGAATATCTCTTGCTTTCTGAATCCCACAACAGGTCTGTTTTTAACAAGCCAAGTGTGTGAAAGTCACATTGTAAATGTTTAATCAAAACAAGCATTTGGAAACTGGAAAGTTCACAACCATTAGCTCTACTGTAGAACATGAACACCATGATAAATGGGTTCAGAGGAAGGATTGTACTTGTAGTGTGTGTCCATGTGTGTTTATAGGTTTGCCTTTGCGCATTTGTTACAATTGCAGCTATTCCTTACTTAGCAACAAGTCGTCAAAATCTCACATGGGTATTGAACAATGCTGTGAACAAACATTACTTTTGTTTATATTTTTGACTACAATCATTCCGAGTGATAAAGGTGAGATCCAGGGGTTGAAAGCAAAATACTTTGGTTAGTACCACCATTTCGAACAGGACCACCATTTTCTCTTATTTCTGATTCACTGTTCTGATTTGCAAAACTGGTTCCAAGCCTAAAAAAGGACTGAGCGAACAGTGTGATGACACTACAACGGCATCGAATCTCCTTGAGAGGACACGTCTAGTCATTGACTGTCCCAAGTGTGATGGTAGTTGCTGCATTGTGGTAGGAGCCTGATGACAAAGTAAATATCAACAAATTAGGGAGTCAAATGGGGTAAAGAAAGTGTGGTTATAATAAATCTTTTACATTTACTTCAGCCCAATAATTGACAATAATCTGGATTACTATTTTTGACTGCCACTATACAGTACTGTGGTATTTATAACATGCCATTTTAGCTTTTGTCATGTGTTTTCGTTGCTTTTTCATTATAAAAGTATGCTGTTATTGTGTTCCATACCGCGTACTTCTAGTTTCATAGTTGTACTCCACAAATAATATCGATATTACACATTCAAAAGTTAGTGTTCTTTGCTGCATTTAGCGTTACATTTAGCCTGAAGTAATATTTATCCAAATAGCATAGATCAAATAAATTAGTATGTCATTCCATAAAACTGTCAGTCTTCTGAGCGCCTCTAATAAGTCTTTTGATCTTGGCATTATGTATTACCACACAACCAAATGGTTAAGAGCAAACCAGACCAAGTTTCTAAAATTTATGGAGGACCAGACCCTCCCAAGGTACTCTCAAATAATTTTTTCATCATTTGCAGCTGTGTTGCTGAACCTGGTTCCAAGTCATTTTATGTCCTTGTATAGGTAGGGGTATAAATATAAATTGCATTTCTATTTAATTGCATGAATGTATTCACTGTTTTGTAAAATTGGGTTGCTTTTATCAATGAATGTGGTTGGAATTTAGCACAAATATCCATCTGTTTTCTATTGGGTTCAGGTCTGGAGACTGGCTAGGCCACTCCAGGACCTTGAGATGCTTCTTACGGAGCTACTCCTTAGTTGCCCTGGCTGTGTGTTTCGGGTCGTTGTCATGCTGGAAGACCCAGCCACGACCCATCTTCAATGCTCTTACTGAGGGAAGGAGGTTGTTGGCCAAGATCTCGCGATACATGGCCCCATCTATCCTCCCCTCAATACGGTGCAGTTGTCCTGTCCCCTTTGCAGAAAAGCACCCCCAAAGAATGATGTTTCCACCTCCATGCTTCATGGATGGGATGGTGTTCTTGGGGTTGTACTCATACTTCTTCTTCCCTCAAACACGGCGAGTGGAGTTTAGACCAAAAAGCTCTATTTTTGCCTCATCAGACCATATGACCTTCTCCCATTCCTCCTCTGGATCATCCAGATGGGCATTGGCAAACTTCAGACGGGCCTGGACATGCGCTGGCTTGAGCAGGGGGACCTTGCGTGCGCTGCAGGATTTTAATCCATGACGGCATAGTTCATAATAATGCGTTTGTTCTTCTATAGCAACCCCTCCGCACTTTTTGACAGAGCACCTGAAGTTTCTATGAACTTGTCACTGAAATATTAGTGCCTGGTCCTACAGAATATAGAATATTAGAATGTTGGTGTCAGATAGAAATATCACTGGCACAAAACATATAGACGGTTGAATGTGTACACCCACACCATCTACTCATCGATTTGAAACTATAGAGTGCAGGTCATTACTTTGAAATGGTATTGTCGATTAACATTTAACAAGCTAGCTTAGTAAGCTTCTCTTGATTTGGTGCGGTCCACGCAGCTATTATGTACTTAGAAGATATGATAATTTAGTGTACAAAGCCAGTATGAGTGGACTATATTGCTATATTTCCAGTTACCTAATTTGACTCACACACCTCCCTTGTTGCCTTTTATGCTTCTCCTGCACCGAAGCCTCAGTGTCTGTGAGTCAGAAAGGCATAAGGTGAAAATGATGCTGGTTTGTAAGAAGTCTAAAATAACGCTATTGATAAGGTTACTTAAGTCCGACATTTCTGAATGGAATAGGCTATTTCTGTTCCTTTTTCTGATTTTCTTAAGCTGAGAAGTAGAGGGATATTTGATAGACTCAAACTTTTTGTCTGCCTTGATGGCAGAGTAATTAGAAAGGCAATAGTTTGTAAAAGGTTTACAGAAAATGCAGACAAATTATGAAATGGCAAAATGTCTTTCCTCCTTTACAGTTCTATAGATGAGAAGTGGGCAAAGGTTTTGATATGCTACAGTGTATGGTTTATCTTCTAAAGTGGTCCAAGAAGATAATTTGTGTCAAAAGTTGCATATTTCCATTCCACAGCCATTTATAAAATGTTTAAAAATATCATAAAAACACACTACCAAACCATTCTGTCATACTTACAGTTTAAACAGTGTTTACTGTGTAAGAAAACTTTATATTTTTTGGTATTAGAATACATTTTTGCTAAGATTTGTGTCATCATTGTATTCAAAAACATGGCTTTAAAAATAAGCTTTTTTTCTCCTGTTCTTTTTTTTATTTTCATTTTTTTATTTAATTGATTTTAAAAAGTAAGAAGTACACAAATAGAGCATGATGGAAATGTAGCCCTGGTCTCCAATGGGGAACAACATATGTGCTTGGAACCAGAAGTGTAACCATTGGACCACAGACCCACTTAGTGCCAAGTGTGAATTAATTAGATATCCCAATAAATGGCTTTGAAAAATCTACACAGTGGGTAAAAATAACCAAAATGATGTAGGTGATATAATGACCAATGGTTTGGTTACATGCTATGTTAATTTTAACCTATTCATTTAATGTGTGTTCAGTCTGCTGTCTCCCATATAAGCCCACTGCTAATCCTTACTGCACAGGGAATTGGTTATAAACATATTCAAAAGTAATCTTGACAAGCATCAAGCTTAAATGAGGATGGGATTACATTTATGTGTGAAAAGATTGTTGGCAGTAACTTCTTGATATTCTTTTGTTCTTGCCTGGCATTAGTTACTAACAATGTAATCCTGTTCTTTTTTTGTTTAATTATATTTTTTATTGAGTAGATAATTAGCGAGCTGGATTTGCTAGCAATAGCATTTATAGCAAGAATTTCAATAATGAAAACGCTTTCATGTACTTTTGTTTTTATAACCATGGCCCTTCAGGGGATTTCAAAAAGATTGGCATAATGACTCATCAATGTCCGGGGCTGAATGGGTAAGATGTCAGACTCTCTAGTGATTTTGCACTTTAGCTACGTCATGTGTCACGCCATCGTGTGCCTGCAAGCTCAACAGTAACTCAACTCCAAGCATGTACTCGGGACAGTTGATGTCTCCTCCAAGCACATACCAACAGGCTTGGAACAGTTGCTGTTGAGATACATGTCTATCGGAAACATGTGATCCTGGTTCTATTAACACTATTTGCTCAACCTGAAAGTCTACACTGGAATTTTAATGTACGCGAATACACTCTCCGGCATTCTACTGCAATTTAGCTTACAGGTGCCCAAGCGGCCACAAGAAGTCACTAGAGCGCACTAGACAAGGCTATTATATTTAATTACTAACCCAATAAATCCAGGTGGTGCTGGTCAGCTGTACTGTCCACCACAGGACTGCTGGCATAATTCGCAAGCAGGATTTGAACCCTGGCCTGCCAATGAGGCCGCTCTCTGCGAGACAGTACATGTATTACGACACCATTCAGCGCCTCTGAAATTCCAATTAGAGATTTGAGAAGTTGAAACGTGTTGAACTATAAAATACAATATACTACATGACTGGTTTGTTTGTTTGGATAGCTGCTAGTTGCGTTACAGGAAGGAGAGAAGACAGGCGAAAAAGGGAGGGAGCAGGGCTGTCTCTTGTGTAGTAGACGTTTGTTGTTTGTGTAAGGAAAGAAAAGGTCAGATCCAAAATAGGGCTGGTTGTACTCCCTTTTGACAGTGAGCTTTAGCTAGTTGCCAGCCTGTGGACGTAATAGCACTCAAGCAAAGATTAGCAAAAGCCAGAGAGTTTGAGATGTCACACAGACAAACAAAGGTTAATGACCACACTCTGAAGGCTGGCAAGAGGCCGCAGTTGCAGAAGGAAACACATCCAAACCTTTTTTCTCCTCTCCAAGTACATGTAGCAGTTGTAAATACACACTAAGAATGACAAGAACTTGAAATCTGATTCGCTGAATCTATGGCCTTGATGATATTCAACAAACATTATTAATATCACTGCTGAAGCATACACAATTCTAGTTACTTTCCCTCCCCTAAATATTTGCAGGCAGCGCCACACGCATTACTTCTTTTCCGGGAGAAGACTTCCTGTGATCATTTACCACGGACGAGGAACACACAGTCCAGTAATTATTGAGCTCACTTTTGTGTGGACAAAGAATAGGACTTTGTGAACATTTCTGTAAACATTCTCATACGTAAGTGAAAAATGTGTGACCCAGTTTGCATAGAAACCTCATATTCCATAGAATCTCATTTTTACGCATCCAATGCTGTTGGATTACATCTTTTCCACTTCATTTAGTGGATTATGTGAAGGCTAGAAAACAACTTTCTGTATATTACCTTGGAAATAATGGACAACAACGAATAATTCAGTTTTCCAATGTTAAGTACAGAACGGTGGTGTATATCTTGCCTACACCTCAATATACAAACATAAGCACACATTTTCTAGTAGAAATAGTTATTTTTCACATAGGTCATGGTGAATAAAGCCACATGAATGAGAGGTTTACAAACAGCAAATTACTATTAAATATCTAATACATCAAGAGAGGTGGAATTTACATACGTCAACATAGTCAACTATGCAAAAAATGCCATTGGAAACAGTTTCATTTGCCTGTTCCTAAGGCTTTGTCGAATACGTTTGCATTGGTATGATTAAGTCAGGTGTCTGGGAAGGGTAAACAGACAAAAATAGCAGACGAACAGCGATAGGTACAGGTGGACAGATTAGCAGGTTAGGGTGTTCCTTGATTTAATTCACCAACAAATGTTATAACAATGTTGGTTGGCATTGTTATTGGCAAAGGAATGTTTTTTTGTTGCCATTCAGAAGATGATGTGACACTGTGACACTCAACTGACAAATAGAAAAATGATGACAACTTGCCCAACATTAATACATTCTTGATGAATCCACTCCAATTCTGGGGAAGCCTTGAGCTATATCTGGACAGAAGTAGGCCAATCGGTATGTCAACAATATTTCCCAAATCAACTTATAGTTGAAATCAGTGATGGAAACACTAAACATTTCGGCTTTATATTTGAGTATATAGAATTAATATGACAAAGTTCTTTTGTAGGAAATAATGAATACATTTGAATATTTTTACATATTTTGTTTGCTCCAAGTCAGTTTGGATGGAAACACACATTGGGTTGTCAAATGCACTCATGCTTTTTATGCAAACCTTTAAATTTGCACATAAAAGAAGTTCAATAAGTGGATGGAAACATAGCTAAAAGGGCTAATGGTTTGGAGCGGGAATTTACAGGGGTCTAATGGGGAGGGAGGTTTATGATGAAGCAGACACATCCAATCACACTATCCATGGGACCACATGACATCAAAGCAAAAATACGGGTTGGACATGTTGCTCAACCTTTCCTGTATGGACATTATCTCCAATTTAGGCCCATCACACAACATTTGCTGCCAAAATGGCATGCTGAGGATACAGTGCCAAGAAACTACCAAAATCTAATCAACAAATGTCCACATACTTTACAATGAACCGTGCAGTGGTCACTGCCGATCGTAGAAACAAATAGCCCACCATCCTGGAAGCAACAAACATCTCCATTCAACATAGTACTCCAAACATCATCAGGTTGGAATTAAGTAAGTTCCTCTTCACCAACCAACTCCAAGTATGCAAATACAAAGTCAGAACTTAAGTCTAGGTTCGAGGCAACCTGATTGACCAGTGGGCTGGAAGATGGATCAGAAACTATAATGAGAACCATCGATCAAAGACTGTTGTGACTATCTGGGTAGCACAGTTGTGTATTTGGTTTAGCCGTAATTGATTGTGGAGACAATTCATAGACATCTGAGTATACGTGCAGTAGGTTATTATCTGTTCTGTGGGCCGGGGGAATCAACCTGATGGCCATTATCATTATACTGATCCAAGATGGTGGGCTCTGTGTCAGAGGGCCAGATACCCATCTGTGCTACTGAGCCCTGTTTCATGATACCTACAGTATGTCAGCGTGAGAGTTGCACATCTTGCCACTGTGGGTATTGCCACAACATTTTTATGAATCTTGTATATATTTGCTAGATATGCAAGATTTTTACTCCACACTCCCACAACAAAACATTGTGCGGAGAAATTGTGTGATATTATTTGTTCCGCTATTAATTATAGATTGTGTTTAACTGTTTTTTCAGAATACAGTAAGGGGGAGTGTGGGAATAATGTGAGAATGTATATCATGATGTCTGTGTTTAAACATTGAGTATGGTACTATAGGAACACATTGCAGAGTACCAACAGCTATTGTTCTCAGTAGTCCCTTGTTCTGTCAGTCATTCTTTTCTTCTGGGAACCACAGGAAACAGATGGTTGTGAGACTGCGATGAGAGGCTTTCTCTGAAAATTAATGGAAACGGATGGTTGAGTGACTGCGTAGTGACGCACGCACCGGGTAACAGGGTATAAAAGAAAGGCAGATACAAGAGTAAACCTGAAAAGGATATTACATATATAAAGGCATGAATGCATCTGATTTAACAATGGTCACGTGACTATAAATGGTACACTGCCATAGATTGACAGATTTACCCCGGATTTACTAATGAAGTGGTGGTATTAATTGTATTCCTATGTTTACTCTAGACTAGGTATTCTGTCCCCAATGTGGTGTACGCTACACAAATCAACAGATAGCGAACAGGCTTCAAAGAGGATCTGAGGAAGGAATAAATTAGGGGATATTTACTGAGTCTTGAAAATTTGAAATTAGACTGTAAAACTGCAAATTAATATAAACAATGACTTTACATGAGATGCACTATGCTATACAGAGGTGTGCTATACAGTTGGCAGAAATGTTGGCATTGATTTAGAAAATGTGACTATATTTTATTTAAGGATAGTGATCATTTGAAGCCATTTATTATCACAGTTGTTTGGCTCCTTTTTAAATCATAATGATGACAGAAATCACCCAAATGGCCCTGATCAAAAGTTTACCTACCCTTGAATGTTTGGCCTTGTTACAGTCAAAAGACATGCGTAACAAGGTAATGGAACTTTATAAAGATGGAAAAGGATATAAAAAGATATCCAAAGCCTTGCAAATGCCAGTCAGTACTGTTTAATCACTTATTAAGAAGAATCTCTTGATACCAAGCCAAGGTCAGGTAGACCAAGAAAGATTTCAGCCAGAACTGTCAGAAGAATTATTCGGGATACAAAGAAAAACCCACAGGAAACCTCAGAAGAAATACAGGCTGCTCTGGAAAAAGACGGTGTGATTGTTTCAAGGAGCACAATACAATAAAACTTGAACAGAAATTAGCTGAATGGTCACGTTTCCAGAAAGAAGTCCTTTCTGCACCAATGTCACAAAAAAGCCTGGTTACAATATGCCTGACAACACCTTGACACACCTTACTGCTTCTGGCGCACTGTAAATTGAGTGACGAGACCAAATTGGGCTTTATGGTCACAACCATAACCTCTGTGTTTGGAGAGAGGTCAACAAGGCCTAGTGTACAGTGTTCTTCTGTTATGACCTACAGTTGAATGTGAATCCCATGTATTTTGCCTGCTAACTCATGTTTTCTTTACAAATGGTACATATATTATCCTCTCTAGGTTTCTTCCTAAAATTCGAACTTCTTAGGGAGTTTTTCCTAGCCATTGAAATTCACCCAACAAACATAAAGACTACACAACTTACAATCAAATGCTCTACAAAGCACAAATCGTAAGTAAATTAGGAGAACTCTTGCTGAATCACATGTGAAAAATGTCCTGAGGCACAAAAGTTGCATTGCAAGCGGAAACCTACTCCAGAATACTTCAGATTATGAGTAGTGATGTTGTTCACCTCAAAGAACCTGTCAATGTTGTATTCCTCAAAGGGATGTTTTCATTTTAGCTATAATGTATTAATCCAATTTTTAATTAAACTGATCCTTCCATGTTTACTGGTCGAACGATCGGAATCCATCCATGTATTTTTTCATACAAACAGAGACTGTTTGTGGTTGTTACAGTAAATAGTTCCATAGTGCCAGTTTGAAGTCACCAAATTCCGCCTGCTGTTTCATTGATATGCAGTCAAAAAAGTGACTTATTTGAATGTGACATAGTTTCAATTCATGAATTTGAATGATGCTATTAATGCTAATTCCAGGCAGGGACAGAGGTGAATAATGGCATTTGTTGAAAAATGACTCCATGGGCAGGTAAGGGCATTTTGTTGATTCAGTTGCTCACCATTTTTGTCATTGACAATAATAACCAGACTAAATCATATTTAAATGACACAAATATAAATATATTTAGTCAAAATTACTACAACTAGACTAATTCAACAAAAGGGTGCCAAAATGAACAATGCTGCAATGGCTAAAGAAGAAACGCTGGAATGTTCTGAGGTTACCAAGAATTAGACCAGATATTAATCTCCTAGAAAACCTTTAGCAAGAGCTGAAATTAGCAACTGGACCAAGGCACTCCTGAAACAAAACTGGAATGGTTTAAAGCTGTGGGCTAAGTTTCAGTAGAGATGTCCAGGACGTTTATCGATGGTTACAAGAACCATCAACGGCAGTGATCGTTGCCAGAGGATGTGCAACAAATTAGGTCTTGCGTGTCAAATATTTTTTCATGCCATTTATTTCATTTTATTCTCACTTACAATAATATATGTAATTTTCAGTAAAACAAATGTGTTCTGCAATTTAGAAACGTCAAAGATAATGTATGGCGAACAAAAGGTCTCTTTTGGAATGTTCTGCTTCAATCAATCAATCAAATGTATTTATAAAGCCATTTTACATCAGCAATTGTCACAAAGTGCTTTTACAAACACCCAGTCTGAAACCCCAAGGAGCAAGCAACAACAATATTCAAGCACAGTGGCTAAGAAAAACGGAGGGGCCGGAATTTCGGAAGAAACCTAGAGAGGAACCAGGCTCAGAGAGGTGACCAATCCTCTTCTGGCTGTGATTCTACTGTAACTAAGTGTAAAGAGCTACACAAAACTAATAAAATAATAGCGTAAAAACATGTGCAAACATAGTGAAGTAGTATGTGAAAAGTATTCTGGTAGCAGCAGTTATAAAGTGTTTGATCATGTGCATGCCTTTGTGTTTTGTCACTTCAGTTATTAAACTCAAGTGTTGAGTCTAATAACTTGCGAATAAAATCTGTCTCTGATCCTGATGGTATGAGATCTTAAGCTCAAATATAGACCCCATCAATCTAAATGTAAGTGGATCAGTGTATAGTTGCGTCTTGAGAAGAAGGCGTGAAGGAAGTCAGTAAATATAAGTCTACAAGGCGCTGGGGATTGTCTATTTAAGCTGGAACTGAAGATAGCTGCAGTACAGGTATGTCAGAGCTTTACTGGAGAAGATACCCAGTATTTAGTGTTGGCCGTGGCTTTCAGATTTCAGACAATCATTGCATGCAAAGAATATGTGACTAAACTTTAACTGCCCATATACGTTTGACACCCAATAGTGTGGGTACTATGTAGAAATCCTGAGGTAATTTCCAAATAGTTAATCCAGTATGAATGAAAACACTAGCCAAAAGAAAGAATGTGTTAATGCCCAAATACTTACAGTATCTCACTAAAGTGAGTACACCCCTCACATTTTTGCAAATATTGGATTATATCTTGTCATGTGACAACACTGAAGAAATTACATTTGCTACAATGTAAAGTAGTGAGTGTACAGCTTGTATAACAGTGTACATTTGCGGTCCCCTCAAAATACCTCAACAGACAGCCATTAATGTCTAAACCGCTGGCAACAAAAGTGAGTACACTCCTAAGTGAAAATGTCCAAATTGGGCCCAATTAGCCATTTTCTCTACCTGTTGTCATGTCAATCAATCAATCAAACAAATGTATTTATAAAGCCCTTTTTACATCAGCAGTTGTCACAAAGTGCTTTTACAAAACATCCGGCCTTAAACCCCAAGGAGCAAACAACAGTAGTGTTGAATTTCAGTGGCTAGGAAAAATTCACTAAGAAGGCCGAAATTTAGGAAGAAACCTAGAGAGGACCCAGGCTCAGAGGGTTGGCCAGTCCTCTTCTGGCTGTGCTGGGTGAACATATTAAGGGTACAAATTGTAATAATTAATAAATGCACATGGGCTGAGTCCAGAGTCTATTTACACTTAGTCCATGTCGGAAGCATGACCAGATGTGATTCATTAGTTTTACATATGGTGTTATCGCTCTCACACTCCCTCATACTGGTCACTGGAAGTTCAACATGGCACCTCATGGCAAAGAACTCTCACACACTCTATCAAATTGGTTTGCATGGCTGTCGTCCCAGTAGGAAGCCTCTCCTAAAGATGATGCACAAGATAGCCCGCAAAGAGTTGGCTGAAGACAAGCAGACTAAGGACATGGATTACTGGAACCAATGTCCTGTGGGCTGATGAGACCAAGATAAACTTATTTGGTTCAGATGGTGTCAAGCATGTGTGGCGGCAACAGGTAAGGAGTACAAAGACAAGTGTCAAGCATGGTGGTGGGAGTGTCATGGTCTGGGCTGCATGAGTGCTGCCGGCACTGGGGAGCTACAGTTCATTGAGGGAACCATGAATGCCAACATGTACTGTGACATACTGAAACAGAGCAGGATCCCCTCCCTTCGGAGATTGGGCCACAGGGCAGTATTCCAACATGATAATGACCCCAAACACACCTCCAAGACGACCACTGCCTTGCTAAAGAAGCTGAGGGTAAAGGTGATGGACTGGCCAAGCATGTCTCCAGACCTATACCCTATTGAGCATCTGTGGGGCATCTTCAAACGGAAGGTGGAGGAGCGCAAGGTCTCTAACATCCACCAGCTCCATGATGTCGTCATGGAAGAGTGGAAGAGGACTCCAGTGGCAACCTGTTAAGCTCTGGTGAACTCCATGCCCAAGAGGGTTAAGGCAGTGCTGGAAAATAATAGTGGCCACACAAAATATTGACACTTTGGGCCCAATTTAACTTAGGGGTGTACTCACTTTTGTTGCCAGCGGTTTAGACAATAATGGCTGTGTGTTGAGTTATTTTGAGGGGGCAGAAAACGTACACTGTTATACAAGCTGTACACTCACTACTTTACATTGTAACAAACTGTCATTTCTTCAGTGTTGTCAAATGAAAAGATATAATCAAATATTTACAAAAATGTGAGGGTTGTACTCACTTTTGTGAGATACTGTACGTAGTTTACCGTAGGCAACACATCATAATTTACGTGGTGGCTAGATTAGACACTTTTGAGGAGATGGGAAACGTTCCTGGAATCTTATTAATGGGCATTGGTTTTATTAGTTGTATGTTGTCAACATTATGAATAATTTATTTATTTATTCATGGAGTACAGTCCTTCAAAGAGTAAATGGGAGTCAATTGGGCACAAGCTCAATATGAAAATTAGCTTAACAACCGCGTGACATATTACAATGTCTGTCGCCTGGGCAGGAAGGTTATATGCTCCTAAATGCATCCCCTTTAACTTAACATTTCTAACTTAGCTAACTTACAATCTCTTTGTATTGCTTTACATACATTATTTGGGATGGTTTATTATGTTACTAACTAAACATTACATGTCTAAACAAAAGACTACATTTAACAAAATGGTTACATCAACCATCAATTTACCAGGTGTTTCAGGAGGGTTTTGCATGATTATTATTGTTAGTCTACCTAATGTGTGTGTGGGTGTGTGTAATTTCTGCAGAGTCTCTATGTTGCTGTTTGAGACTGGACTGAGAGCTTCAAGTTCTTCATTGAACACTGAAATATTCACAGCTGTGAAGAGCACATGTAATAGTGTCTCTTTCCCTTCAGGAGGTCTAAAAGATTTGGCGTGAGCCATTGGATCCTCAAAAGACATATGCACCATTATAAACATCTTGACAGGCTATATCACGATAAGCATGGAAACTGCAGCATTATTGAACACAAGGCGCCTGAAAGGATGGTGCAGGTTCATTGCCGGGGCCAAACTCTTTGACATCCAGGACCTCTACACCATGGATGGAATATTCAGATTCCATCCATGCCAGTCACTAACTGTCCTTTATACTGCTACATGACCGGCGTGGCAAGGGGTTTCTAGAACTGACAGGACCTTTTACAGCTTTGACCTCTAACATATGAATAATGATCACTCAAAGGCTAAAAGGTCAATCCACATGGTCCATTGTTTACACTAACCCTTTAGTACTGACTTCATGTACGAACACGTAAAACCATGCATACCGAGGTCACGCATACACACACTCATCACTCATACATCATTTTTGTGTTTTCCCTGTTTATTTGTATTGTCTATTGTCTACTTTAGAACTCTGCATTGTTGGAAAAGGTCCCACGAGAAAGCATTTCACTGTCAGTATGTGACAAGTAGTATTTGATCTAGTCAGCTAGGGTCAAAATTCAACAGTCCCTTCCTGTCTCTTTCTTTTTATACAAACCCGATTCCTAAAAAGTTGGGACACTGTACAAATTGTGAGTAAAAAAGGAATGGAATAATTTACAAATCTCATAAACTTATATTTAATTCACAATAGAATATAGATAACATATCGAATGTTGAAAGTGAGACATTTTGTGATGTCATGCCAAATATTGGCTCATTTTGGATTTCATGAGAGCTACAAATTCAAAAGAAGTTGGGACAGGTAGCAATAAGAGGCCGGAAAAGTTAAATGTACAGATAAGGAACAGCTGGAGGACCAATTTGCAACTTATTATTGTCAATTGGCAACATGATTTGGGTATAAAAAGAGCCTCTCAGAGTGGCAGTGTCTCTCAGAAGTCAAGATGGGCAGAGGATCACCAATTCCCCCAATGCTGCGGCGAAAAATAGTGGAGCAATATCAGAAAGGAGTTTCTCAGAGAAAATTGCAAAGAGTTTGAAGTTATCATCATCTACAGTGCATAATATCATCCAAAGATTCAGAGAATCTGGAACAATCTCTGTGCTTAAGGGTCAAGGCCGGAAAACCATACTGGATGCCCGTGATCTTTGGGCCCTCAGACGGCACTGCATCACATACAGGAATGATACTGTAATGGAAATCACAACATGGACTCAGGAATACTTCCAGAAAACATTGTCGGTGAACACAATCCACCGTGCCATTCGCCGTTGCCGGCTAAAACGCAGGCATTTTCTCTGGGCCAAGGATCATTCAAAATGGACTGTGGCAAAGTGGAAAAGTGTTCTGTGGTCAGACGAATCAAAATTTGAAGTTCATTTTGGAAAACCTGGACTCCATGTCATCCGGACTAAAGAGGACAAGGAAAACCCAAGTTGTTAGCAGCGCTCAGTTCAGAAGCCTGCATCTCTGATGGTATGGGGTTGCATGAGTGCGTGTGGCAGCCTACACATCTGGAAAGGCACCATCAATGCTGACAGTTATATCCAAGTTCTAGAACAACATATGCTCCCATCCAGACGTTGTCTCTTTCAGGGAAGACCTTGCATTTTACAACATGACAATGCCAGACCACATACTGCATCAATTAAAATGTCATGGCTGCATAGAAGAAGGATCAGGGTACTGAAATGGCTAGCCTGCAGTCCAGATCTTTCACCCATAGAAAACATTTGGCGCTTCATAAAGAGGAAGGTGTGACAAAGAAGACCTAAGACAATTGAGCAACTAGAAGCCTGTATTAGATAATTCATAAACTTGAGCAATTTGTCTCCTCAGTCCCCAGACGTTTGCAGTCTTATATAAAAAGAAGAGGGGAATGCCACACAGTGGTAAACATGGCCTTGTCCCAACTTTTTGTGTTGATGCCATGAAATTTAAAATCAACTTATTTTTCCCTTAAAGTGATACATTTTCTCAGTTTAAACATTTGATATGTCATCTATGCTGTATTCTGAATAAAATATTGAAATTTGAAACTTCCACATCATTGCATTCTGTTTTTATTCACAATTGTACAGTGTCACAACTTTTTTGGAATCAGGTTTGTATTTTTTTTCTTTTTTGGGGGGTTACTGTCAAGACATACAAACGCTTTCTTTCTAACCAAATATTACAATAAAAAATATGCTTGTAGGTAAGTGTTGTGTTATTTAAAAGAAATGAGTCAAAACTATTGATTTAGGGTACAGTTGGTTTGAATGGTGGATAACAGATATTGTGGTACGGCAGGAATGTTAATGATTCTATCAAGGTAATATATGAATTACTGATGATTATATTTAGGTGTGCCATTAGTTTGATTCTCAGTGGATTTATTAACAAAGATGAAATACACACAAAACTTTACAATGAACAGGTTGCCATGTGCCTCTTACTGTAGTGATCTAGCCGATAATCTCATGTTGAAGTGATCTGGACAATAATCTCATGTTGAAGTGATCTGGACAATAATCTCATGTTGTAGTGATCTGAACAATAATCTCATGTTGTAGTGATTTGTTTTATAATCTTATGTTGTGGTGGCCTGGCATTTCTCAAATTGTGATGGTCTATTGGTCAGCTAAACCACAATAAAGATATGTTAAACATTAAGGGCTGGTCTAGCAGACACAGATTAAGCCTATAGTAGGACTAAAACAATCTAGTTCAATAGAAAACTCCATTGAGCTTGTTTTTTCTGTCCTAGACTAGGCTTAATCTGTGTCTGTAAAAATCAGCCCTAAATATTTACCTTCCCGTCCATACTGTACTTGTGATCCATAAAGAAATACAGAATAAGAATGAGTGCCATTGCTATATCAGAAATCTATAATTTTTTCAGCTTTCTTATGTCCAGCAGCTGAATCAATTTCTATATCAGACCAAACACAAAACAGCAGAACTGGTAGGTATTGTTGTAAGGGATTACCAAACACAAAACAGCAGAACAGATAAGTAAAGCTGTAAGGGAAATTTCTCAATGATTAGATATTAACAGAACTCAGGAAAATATATTGGGTGATCTTATGTTATTATTATTCAGTCATTATGCAAATTAAATCAGTGAAATCACCAATTGACAGCATGTATATAAAATGTCAAAGCAGAAGATACCTTGATTGTATACGTGATACAACTTTTCCACCAATGATGAGTGAACCGTAAATCACCTTTTAACCATTTCTAAGTGGTCTTTCTGGGAAATCAGATAATGTTGTAATGCTGCATAGCTATAGTGTATCACTTGGTCACTGGAGATTGGGGATAACACAATATCACATTTCGCAACACCTTTTCAAACAATGACCTGCACTTCTGGTCACCAAAATCAGCAGTTAGACGGTACAGGCATTGTTGTCTAGAACAAATCCTTCCGTCCACAATATATTGTCATGACAAAGTATATATTTTAGTTGAATTTCTTGAAAGTACCCTGAGTACCGTACAAGTGTGGCTGCAAGGGGTGGCACATAATAATATTTGTTTTTAAATGTCATCTCCATAGTTGTTCTAAACTTCTTTACTCACCAGTTTTTCACCTTGCCCCCTTGAATAAAGATTAAAATGATTGCACCCACCACCTGACCCAGCCAGGAAAATCCACCATGTTGCTGCAATCTTGCGTACCGTAGCAAACATCCCCCTATTATTGCCATTTTCTAGTGGTTAGAGAACTAAATCCTTTAAAGTTCAAAATGTATATGCACTGGAAAACAACAAGTTTTGCTATTATTCCCTTTCAGATAGCCCATCACAATTTTTTATAGAGATGTACAGAGTTTAAATACTTTTTTTTTGTGATGTAAAAAATGTCATGTATGTAAATTGTTGGCAGAACGTACAATTCAACAAAATAGTAAGGTGGCCGATAATTGGGGACGGTGGCAGATAATAGGGTGTCATATTTATTTTCTATGTCACTAACCAACTTGCTGAAAATATAAATATTTCCACATACATTCTGAAACGCTTCGGTGTCCCCCCGGAAGAGCTAGAGGAATTGTCTAGGGAGAGGGAAGTCTGGGCATCTCTGCTTAGACTGCTGCCCCCGTGACCCGGCCCCGGATAAGCGGAAGAGGATGAATGAATGAATTTCTGAAATTAGAATTAATGACATGCTAGTTAACATTTGTATGTCTCTAAAAATCACTAAACATTGACAACTTGATCAAATGATTAATCGGTAGATATATTTCAAAACTGCTGTTGGCTGTGCTGATAACAGGGGGTTCTACGCTAGTCCACTGATGCTGCTGCTGACCAGTAATGTGGTTAAACGAATACTAGCTACATTGACCAGTTCAGCACATACAAACACAACGTAAAGTTAGCCTAGCCTTGTTATGTGGCATTGTCACTGAAGCAGTGGAATATAACGCATAATATAGCCATTCATCGCAATTACTAACATACTGTAGGTCTTTGAATAATTAGCCAGTTTTAGCCACGCCTGTGGTAGTTTCCTGCTCTGCAGTAACTGGTATGGATGATGCTACATAGCTAAACTCAGTACACAACAAATCAGAAATGTTAAATGACAAAATTGTGTATGTTAAATAGAAATCTACAATGCAATGGTTGTCTGTTCATAGTAATCTCATATTCTAGGTACAGTACTGCTCATAGCCTGCGAGCAGAGCTCATGAATCATGTAGGCTACCCAATACAATGTATGGCATGGTGCTAACCTATAAATGATTCTTCACCTTGAAAACTGTAGGTCAAAGTAGCAGATAGGGTAATAATAATAAAAATGAAAAGGAAGGAGAATAGTTTGTCATAGACAGCATATTTCAAACAAATAAAGCAAAGACTGAAGAGCAGAAGGAGCAGAAGTAATTGTGTCTTGATAGCATGTGTGTAAAAACATATACATATTATCTCTGGTAGTTGCTGAAACTTCTTTTGGAAATAAATAGGACTAGGTTCAACATAAAAGTTTGACTTTGTCTAATTTTTATGTGTTTCATATGCATAATAACAATCACCAGAATGCAGGACACTAAGTCTCTTAAATTCTAATTTGTCTGGGGGAAATAACCTCTGCCCCTGAGTTGGAACCTCATGCCACCTTTTTGCCATGCCAGGTAAAGCTTGCTAAAACCGCCAGAATAAGATTATTCATTTTTTTTATATTATCCTTTTTTTCGAACATGAAGCTAAAAGTCACAGCTCCCTTTGCAAGTTGCCATAGCAACATGATTCAGACAGATTAGAGCTAGAAATGCTGTATCAATTTGAACATGGTACTGTAGGAACATTTACCTGTAATCATAAATAATTAGGAGATAGAAGACTCCTGATACTGGATTTATGATTGGGAAAACAGGAGACATGAAATACAAGGAAGGTGCCGAGCCGAAAAAGCTCTCATAAATCTGAAATAAACGTCTGATGTTTTTAACTTGTGATCCTTGTGATCAAAAGGATTGTACAAGGTTGAGGCAAATGTTGAAGTCTCACACCAGAAAGGGGAAGATAATATAACACCTCAACCAGAATTCCATCCAGTCAGCCCAATACCTATTTTCTCAAGCAGTATTTAAGATACAGTATGCCAGGAATACCTCAGATCACTAAGAGCAGGACAGTACACATTTTGTCTCTCTTATCGACTTTTCAAGCAATCTTGTAGGCTTGTAGCAATCTACCTCCAAGTGCAAGGGGCCATACAAAAGGAGATGCTGATTTTCCTTGAAGCTACAGGGTTGGTTCCTACAGCCAGTAATACTTGAAAGACTGGATTTAAGACTATAACACGCTCCAATCAAGTCTTCTCTGCACAGGCTTTCCACGGCTGGAACCATTCACTTACAAAACGTTTTAGCGGCATTGCAACTAAAAACCAGTGTTCCAACAAGCTTCTACCTTTCCATCTGATAAAGCTATGAGTTTTATGTACTGTAATCCCAGCTTTCTGTAATTCCAATTTTCAACCATCTGTGTATTCAGGAAGTTTCTTGTGAACAGATGGCTGCTTGCAAATAGATGAGACAAATTTGACTGTATTAGGTATTAGTATTTTATTAATATTAAATACAAAGTGCATTTAAATTACATGTGTTTAGAGTTTACAAAAGGTAATCTGTCAACAATCCTGGTGGTGCCTTGAAATTAAGAAAGAAATTAATTGATGAATTGAGAAATGTATTATAGTAATTACTAATCAATATTTCAAACTGTAAGTTATTAACCCTTAATTGATAGAGCAGGTTTTTACTTCACATGATGATTTTTTATTTGGTATTTTTGTTGAGATTTGTTTTCACAGAGATGTTACCAATCCTAGCAAGCAAGTCTGTCTAGAGAAAACATTGCATTGTGGGGTTTGCAGTCAGTGTAGTATAAACAGATTAGATTAATTTAATGTTTAAATGTTTTTTTCATGTTTTTAGCAATCCTACTAAAACCACAAAATGCTGACAAATGTTACATGCTGGTTTTTGTTTTTGCGTTTCAATCTGTGCCCAATTGAAACCTATACAACCTGGTTAGGGGGGATTCCTAACTAATTAGTGACCTGAGGAATCAATCAAGCAAGTGCAATAAACTGCAGACACTCAGTTTGACATCTGTGTCTAAAACAAATAAAACACATTCCATTCCCAGCTGTGGAGCTCTCCTTTTTAGCCATATATTTATTGTGTTTGATTGATTGCAAAATCACTTAATATCCCTGGATTGATTGCTTTCACTTCTTTCTCATTTCCAATCTTGCTTGTGTCATTTTTCTTTATCCTGTTAAGATTAGCATGGACAAATTTCTATTTACCTGTCAAATATTATGGTAATAATTGGGCTCAATGGAATTCATCAACTGACACTTTTTTCTCATATTTAATGTATCACCTTAAAAGATAAAATACAAGAATGTAAACACATTTTGAGGGTGGATGATTTTCTTAAGTAATTGAAAAAGCAATAATTTAACAGTTACAAATTGGTGCACAGAAATGAAAGATACTCGGACTATGGTGCAATTATGTTTAATCTCCTAAACAATGTTGAATATAGATAGGTGCAATCTAGTGTGTTGCTTTTAAATAATATGTTTATCCTTGCCTAAAACCACTTTCAAATGCATGAGAATTTGAGGATCATAAGAGAAAAAATGCCCAGCTGTCATAAACAATGCTGCCACGGATGGAAGTGGAGTCATCGCCCGCATTGCGTGGGTGAAATGTCAGTGAATTTTGCAGCTCCTTGCTCACTCAGGCAAAGCAATCCACAGAAGGAATATGTGGAGGGAAAGAGGGCCAATCACTGACTGTTATGCAAATTTCTGACTTCTACTGTACACTCGGAAGTGTGAATCACATAAAATAACCACATGACGTGTTCAGGTAAAAGCCATTAGCAAAAAAAACATTAGCCAAAACAAAGAAAATAAATATGATGTCCATCCAAGTCCTACATTATAGGTGTGCCAGCACTTACTTTTTATAAACACATTATTAACTAAGTATGGTAGATTATAATAAATAAATCAGAAATACATTTTTCTCAAAGTACAATGTTAAAAAATTTTTAAGTGCTATATTAAGAAACATGGTTTTGTTTGGTTGTCAAAAGACCTGTGGTTATTGTAGTTTTTTGGCTGTAGAATAACAAGGATCTCTAAAAGCTGTCCCACGTCAGGTAGGCCTGCAAGGGAACACAGTTGATAATTAGTTTTCCTTGGAGTTACTTGCAATCGCCCCACGTAGAGCTTGAACCAGCAATCCTCCAAACATTATGACGATTGTCACCAACAAAGGATCATTACCATCACCCCATCAAAGCTGCTGCTCATTTTGGAGAAAGGGAACCAACTACTTCAACTTTGATCGAGTGACGTAACTGATTGAGATGCCCTCATCAGCTTTTTCACACTTGTTTCATTTTTAATATAGATTTACCCAAACAAATCCTGAAAATCTGACAGAGAAGAGAACAGCAAAGAGAATGGCAAACAATTGTGACAGATCCAACATGAATAAATGCATGTAGACTTATTTACTTTCTAAGTCTACATGCATATATTTTGAATGGGTTTTGCAGTGGAAGAATTTAGAGGTGGCAAATGGATGGAGCCTATTAATTAAACTGGACACTTGTTTAATCACATACTACAACTAACAATTTTGTTTCAGCATTTAACCTGAGAGCACATTTGGACATGGTTTTACAGATCTGCTTGGCTTGGACTTCCAGTGGTTTTTGGCAAATTGTATCCCTTAACACATATGGCAGTTATTCATGAAATCAGCAAACAAATTCTTACTGTTGTAAACCTACTTAAAGCATTGTATTTATACTGTTGGTATTTGTGTATGCATATATATATATATATATATATATATATATATATATATATATATATATATACATATATATATATATATAATGTTTTCTGGAGGTTACCTTGAATTCTGCCTTATATGCATGATAGCAGCAAAAGCTTTCTTATATGCATGCATTCTGATTGTTAATGTTGAACAAATGTGTCTGAATGTCAAATTAATATTGATCGTTTTGATATCATTGTATGTAACTTCATAAACAGATTAAGCATGTCTCCCTAAAGAGTGAGGAGATTATTCATTATTCATTGTTATGCAGATGACCTGGAACCCCAGGTCTAAACTACTCCGTGACTAATCTGCTGCACTATTGTCTGTCTGAACAACCAAGCAGGCCTCAAGTCACTCCATGATGTCATCTGATAAATGCACAAACATGTCATCTGATAATATGTATCTATATATGGTTCTGTTGTTGTGTTGTTCCTTTGTGAGAAGAGCTAAACTGTTTTGGAGGTTATCAGATCTCAGGTGTTTGCTCCCAATTTGAGTGCTACCTTTATCTGTCCCAGGCTCAGGAGTGCACTCTCAAAAGACAGTATGAGAATGTATGCATTCACTACTGGATGTTGCTCCGAAAAAGAGTGTCTGATGAATTTAAATGTAAATGCAGGCATACAAAATGTAGCATGATTTATGGTCATACAGTGAACATCAGAAGTGACAATTTGTTCTGTTTGGCTCTGTATTTCAGCACTTTGGATTATTTTGGATGATACAGTGACCATCGGGATAAAATGCAGACTGTCAGCATTAATGCAATGTTGTTTATGTTGCATGTAGTGCCCCCATTTTAGGTTATCACAAGTACTTGGGCATTTCACAGCTGTTTTTTATCAGGCATGGAGGTTTTTCAGAAACGTGGAAGGAATGAGCCCAGAACACCACGAGTCTCAGCAGAGACTCCAGACAGAAAGGTTGTGGGGAAGAGAGTCCTTCTTCACTACTTCCGCTAATCCCCAAACTCTATGATGACTATGATTAGAATGACTTTCCAAGTCTGGTGTGTTAACCACTAGCATCTTCTTCTCCGATGCCACAAAGTGTACCGATTGTAGGTGAATTATACTTTTAAATATACACTACCATTCAAAAGTCTGGGGTCACTTAGAAATGTACTTGTTTTCGAAAGAAAAGCAAATTTTTTGTCCTGTAAAATATCATAAAATCCAGAAATACAGTGTAGACATTGTTAATGTTGTAAATGAATATTGTAGCTGGAAATGGCAGATTTTTTTTTATGGAATATCTACATAGCTTTCCAAGCACATTGTGTTTGCTAGTCCAAGTGTATTATTGTAAAAGGCTTATTGATCAAATGGCCAGAAACAAAGAACTTTCTTTTGAAACTCGTCAGTCTGTTCTTGAAAATGTATTTAATGTATGTTTTCGTGAAAAACAAGGACATTTCTAAGTGACCCCAAGCTCTGGAATGGTTGTGTTTATGGCACAAACAGAAAATTCTAACTTGTTTAGGAAGGTCCTAGGTTGTGATAGCAGATATTGCTTAAACAAATCTTGTTGTTGGAGGAGACCTGATCTATGTACTAAAGCAGTATCTGGATCAATCCCCCTCTCGTCGTGCTCCTACCTCAAACTCATTTTTTATCTACATGAAAAATTATCATCTGTTTAAGAGGTGGAGACTGTATCCCGACTAGTAGAGAATATCCCTTTCATTCTTGTCCATGTTTAAACCCAAACTGACCATGTTTGATGCCATTGACCCAACTACACCTATAATCCAATGTACCATGACATTGTAGCCTTGGATTACAGTCCATTTACACTTTCTTTGAAACCAATGGCACATTATAGGCCTGCTTATCTTTACTATGGGAGATACTATAAAAGAAAAGCTTGGAGGTACTATTACAACCGTAATCTTTCTGCTAAAACTGGCAAATACTTTTTTGTAAAAACCCACAAATATTTATAGTTCAGCAATAAACTAAAATAAACATCTTGCTGATCAGCTGTGTTAACTTTGAAGTGTCTCTACGATATATTTGGTACAATCTGCGAACGGGAAACTACAGTACTCTTTTCTCCAAAGGACATTTATGACAGATTCCAACAATTTTATGATTCCCTTAATACTTCTAAAGTACACGCTAATCCTTTAAACATGCAGCGCTTCCAGGAGAAATGTAACCTTCCCACACTAACCAAGAGGATTCGGATTTCCTTAATGCTGAGATCTCTTTGGTAACAATATAAGAAACCATCCAACCTTAAAGTGATGCAAGAGCCTTGGTCCAGACTGGTTTCTCAGGGAATTTTAAATAAAAAGCCATCTTCTTGAACCCTTCTCTATTCCCCTTACTCTCCATTTAAAGATACAGATTTGACCCTGACAATAATACAGCCATCCTCTTTTAAGCAGCTGTCTAACCAGAGATTTGTGTGGTTTGTCCCTGAATTTAACATAGCAGTGAGGAATACTGTTGTAATCTTATCTCAAACAGTTACATTTTCATGTTTATACACTGTAGGATGAGAATAAGTAGGACATTTGACTGGAAGGTCACATGATGTAAGCTCATGCCATTCATATGTCACTTAAAAAAGGCATAAAGGCACAGAAAGAAGCCAAAACTGGAGATGACTGCAGTACAGACCTGGCAGAACATCACTAGGAAATATGCCCGTCATCTAGGGATGTCTGCACATCATAGATTTCAGACAATCATTGCATGCTAAGTATTGTGTGAACAGACCCTCTCCAATATCAGTGTTGGGCCAACACCCCATTGAGAACCACCTGGCGCAGAGTTGCAAAATGGTTACCTTAAACACAACTGAGCAGCCACTCCCTGAGGAGGCACACCTGCTCCCTCATCAGACGGAGGAAATGAGGACCCCAGACAAACAACTCTAGGCAGAAAAAATTAGAGAAAGAGGGTTCATTGTACATAGTGTTAGTGTTCATTCTACATAGACCCTGCTTGTCCTAGTAAAGTACAAAAGTACTGTATCCCACAAAAGTGAATACACATTTTAGCAAATATTTGATTGTCTTTTCATGTGACAACACTGAGGAAATGACACTTTGCTACAATTCAAAAAAGGGAGTGTACAGCTTGTATAACTTTGCTGTCCCCTCAAAATAACAACACACAGCCATTAATGTCTAAACCACTGGCAACAAAAGTGAGTACCCCCCTAAGTGAAAATGTCCAAATTGGGCCCAAGTAGCCATTTTCCCTCCCTGGTCTTATGTGACTCGTTAGTGTTATAAGATCTCAGGTGTGAATGGGGAGCAGGTGTGTTAAATTTGGTGTTATCGCTCTCACACACAAAATAATTGGTGCTCTACATAAAGATGGCCTAGGCTATAAGAAGATTGATAAGACCCTGAAACTGAGCTGCAGCACGGTGGCCAAAACCATACAGCAGTTTAACAGGACAGGTTCCACTCAGAACAGGCCTCACCAAAGAAGTTGAGTGCACATGCTCAGCATCATCCAGAGGTTGTCTTTGGGAAGTAGACATATGAGTGCTGCCAGCATTGCTGCAGAGGTTGAAGGGGTGAGGGGTCAGCCTGTCAATGCTCAGACCATATGCCGCACACTGCATCAAATTGGTCTGCATGGCTGTCGTCCCAGAAGGAAGCCTCTTCTAAAGATGATGCACAAGAAAGCCCACAAACAGTTTGCTGAAGACAAGCAGACTAAGGACATGGATTACTGGAACCAAGATAAACCTATTTGGTTCAGATAGGGTCAAGTGTGTGTGGCGGCAACCAGGTGAGGAGTACAAAGACAAGTGTGTCTTGCCTACAGTCAAGCATGGTGGTGGGAGGGTCATGGTCTGGGGCTGCATGAGTGCTGCTGGCACTGTGGAGCTACAGTTATTGAAGGAACCATGAATGCCAACATGTACTGTGACATACTGAATTAGAGCATGATCCCCTCCCTTCGGAGACTGGGCCGAAGGGCAGTATTCCAACATGATAAAGACCCCAAACACACCTCCAATACGACCACTGCCTTGCTAAATAAGCTGAGGGTAAAGCTGATGGACTGGCCAAACCCTATTGAGCATCTGTGGGGCATCCTCAAGCGGGCATCTCTAACATCCACCAACTCTGTGATGTCGTCATGGAGGAGTGGAAGAGGACTCCAGTGGCAACCTGTGAAGCTTTGGTGAACTCCATGCCCAAGAAGGTTAAGGCAGTGCTAGACAATAATGGTGGCCACACAAATTGGACACTTTGGGCCCAATTTGGACATTTTCACTTTGGGGTGTACTCACTTTAGTTACCAGCGGTTTAGACATTAATGGTTGTGTGTTATTTTGAGGGGACAGCAAATGTACACTGTTATACAAGCTGTACACTCACTACCTCACATTGTAGCAAAGTGTCATTTCTTCAGTGTTGTCACATGAACAGATATAATCAAATATTTACAAAAATGTGAGGGGTGTACTCACTTTTGTGAGATACTGTATATATTAAGCGTTATTATACTTCAGAATAATGGAGTTCTGGATTTTTACCGGGCAATCCCAGAGTAAGTTTAGCTTTGATGTGCGTGCTGCTAGCTGTAATTTGATGGATTTACCAGTAACAGTACTGCAGAGCTTGGTTTGAGGCTAGAAAGCGGTTGTCTGGGATGTATTTGCTTGTAGCTGTGCATTAGAGCTTTTCTATTTCTCCAGTTCCTTGTGTTGAATTGATCTAAAAGAAACTCTGTGGCAGGTTTAAAGAGAGACAGTAAAGAAATACAGCACTGTATATAAGGGAAATCTGCTGTCAAATATCAGAGGAACAAATAAGATAAGTCAGGCAACAGTCTATCATCAGACGATGGACCTTCAAGGACATTTCTATCCAATAATGCTAACTCGAATGCCAATGTCATTGAACCGCTCCCCTATAGTCCCTACTCCCCAGACCCATTTCAATGAGTCCTTGTCTAATAGATGAATAGCATGAATAAAACATGGCCGAATATGTTGCTGTCTGAAAGATGTGGTTTAGTTAAATCTTTATTCTTGAAGAGTAAACATCAAAGCCACCTTTCTTAACACCTTCCGTGCCATGGCACAGAATTCTATGCATTAGCCTCCTATAAATCAGAGATCACTTTTGTCTTACGTTACGGCTACACCAATTTGTGGGAACAGCTGCCTGTGTCATTCCTATAACTGTTGCTGTGGTGCTGGGAGCGACTGGGCTTTTTTATTACATGCCTGTTAATTACTGTCCAGAGGAACAGTCTGAGGATGCAGTGTTATGATGTGTATATTGAGAATAAACTAAGCACTTGTGTAATTGCCAGCTTTGTCAGCATTCTTTCTGCAGGCTTCCCAGAGCACCAGGAGACCACTGGGACACAAGAGGGAATGCTGAACCACAAATACAGCCATTATTACAACATGACAGCTCATCTGTCACAAGTTCAACAGTGCAGAAACAGCATATATCTGTAGCACATAGAGATGTATGAAACATACACTTCAGCCATCAGCCGTCTTTTGAGTGGCACAACCGAGAAGACGCCTGAAGGACGGCCACGTGTCACTGAATTAGAGGTTCCGGGTTCATGCCAGGCAAATCAAAAGAAGTTGGTACTTGCTTAGTAAGCAGTATGATGCCCTTTGCAGTGGTGCTTACTAACAGATGAACAATTGTGCCCAGTTTAATGCTAAGGTCGCTGTTGAGTACGTGTGAGTGGTGAATGTAGCACGTAGAGTTGTGTCCAATGTATTTCTCAGCCTTAGTTGGCATGTATGCACCTCTCATTTGCTGCTTTTGGAGTGACACAACAATTAAAAGGCTTGATGGGTGGTGGTCACTCATTTTAAAACAGAGGACCACTAGTTCCAGTACATGTATAGAGCCTTCTGTCCATTCAACTGAATATATTACAAACTGCTTCTCAACTCCCTTTTACTCACCTCTGCGGGGAACAGTACTGTAGGCTACATTAATTCTACAGCATGAATGACAACAACCTAAAAATAGTAGCTAGCCATTGTTATTTGTTGGGGTTGGAAATGTTTAAACACTCCACAGTGATCACACCTTCAAATCGTTGGGATTGTGTTACTTTGTTGTTATGTTATTTACTTTATAGAATTGTAGTTTGTTGGCAAAAGTGCCCCACTTAAAACTTTGCTGAGGAGAATCTAATAATGATAATTTTCATATCCATAGTCTGACTTCAAATGATTTGTATGAAAATTATTCTGTCAGAAAATTGCAAAGAATGACCATTGACCAGTCTAAAATTATGTGAATTCATCTGATTTGATGACATCTTTGTATGAAGGAAGCTCTGGTTATTAAATGGCTGTAGTGTTAACAAAAATATTTTCACTGAATGAATGTAATTTATCAATAATACATTTATTTTACTGTAAATAAAAATTGTAGTTAATTAAATAGTTTATTGTTATATGATCATTTGGAAATGGAATAAAATATAATAATGACTAAGAAAATAAGATGATTGATAGGTAATTGAATGTCATCTCTTTCACATTTAATTTTCCACGGGAAAGAAAATCTTCATAAATAATGATGAATTATCTCCTAATCATCATTATGAATTGAAAACTGAAAAATCTCCTGCCTATTGCAGTCATGTTGTCCTGTCATAGAGCTTGGGGAAAACCATTCCAGCTACTATCAACTTTGTAGTTAATTTTCCATTTTAGAAAGAAAGTATTGACAACTAAATCATGCTATCCTTGTTTAAGTGGGGTGTTACCAGTCGTATGTATTAACATCCAACTCCCCACTTACTTACCAACACCACATTCATGCCTAACTTTGCTCATTTTATTTTAGATGCATAAAAAGTGTCTACAAGTTGATCTGGGTCACAATGTTTAAAGCAAATGATGCTTAAAAATCATAATGAACGTATTCAAATGTTAAGTTACAAATTTGTGTTTCCATCGATCTTTTCACTTGCCATGATACACACTTGAACAATGTAATTAGACATTTGAATTATATTCACAAACAAAGATTGCAACGCATGACCACACATTTCAAAATACACTTATTATAGCATGATCTTTTACCTATAGTGGATATAAAAAGTCTACACACCCCTGTGAAAATGCCAGGTTTTTGTGATGTAAAAGAATGAGACAAAGATAAATCATGTCAGAACTTTTTCCACTTTTAATGTGACCTAAAATTTCATAACACACACACACCAGGTTTCAGTCCAGCCTGTCAATCTCTTTTGTTCCGTGTTATTTCAGTGAGGACAGAGCATGATGGAGCTGTCTCTGAGTTGAAACCAGGGCTTTAATGCCATATTTATTGAAAAGCCAAAGGGCAGAGCAGAAAGAAGCAGCAGGGTGGTGTGTGTGTGTGTGTGTGTGTGTGTGTGTGTGTGGGTGGGGGGTGGGGGGGTAGTGTGGAAGAAGTCAGGTCGGCTGAGGAGAGGATGTAGCAGAGGGGGAAATGCAACATACATTACATACACTCACCCAAAGGATTATTAGGAACACCATACTAATACTGTGTTTGACCCCCTTTTGCCTTCAGAACTGCCTTAATTCTACGTGGCATTGATTCAACAAGGTGCTGGAAGCATTCTTTAGAAATGTTGGCCCATATTGATAGGATAGCATCTTGCAGTTGATGGAGATTTGTGGGAGATTTCCAGGGCACGAAGCTCCCGTTCCACCACATCCCAAAGATGCTCTATTGGTTTGAGATCTGGTGACTGTGGGGGCCATTTCAGTACAGTGAACTCATTGTCATGTTCAAGAAACCAATTTGAAATGATTCGAGCTTTGTGACATGGTGCATTATCCTGCTGGAAGTAGCCATCAGAGGATGGGTACATGGTGGTCATAAAGGGATGGACATGGTCAGAAACAATGCTCAGGTAGGCCGTGGCATTTAAACGATACCCAATTGGCACTAAGGGGCCTAAAATGTGCAAGAAAACATCCCCCACACCATTACACCACCACCACCAGCCTGCACAGTGGTAACAAGGCATGATGGATCCATGTTCTCATTCTGTTTACGCCAAATTCTAACTCTACCACCTGAATGTCTCAACAGAAATCGAGACTCATCAGACCAGGCAACATTCTTCCAGTCTTCAACGGTCCAATTTGTAGCCTCTTTTTCCTATTTGTAGTGGAGATGAGTGGTACCCGGTGGAGTCTTCTGCTGTTGTAGCCCATCTGCCTCAAGGTTGTGCGTGTTGTGGCTTCACAAATGCTTTGCTGCATACCTCGGTTGTAACGAGTGGTTATTTCAGTCAAAGTTGCTCTTCTATCAGCTTGAATCAGTTGGCCCATTCTCCTCTGACCTCTAGCATCAAAAAGGCATTTTCGCCCACAGGACTGCCGCATACTGGATGTTTTTCCATTTTCACACCATTCTTTGTGAAAATGGTTGTGCGTGAAAATCCCAGTAACTGAGCAGATTGTGAAATACTCAGACCGGTCCGTCTGGCATCAACAACCATGCCACGCTCAAAATGGCTTAAATCACCTTTCTTTCCCATTCTGACATTCAGTTTGGAGTTCAGGAGATTGTCTTGACCAGGACCACACCCCTAAATGCATTGAAGCAACTGCCATGTGATTGGTTGATTAGATATTTCCATTAATGAGAAATTGAACAGGTGTTACTAATAATCCTTTAGGTGAGTGTATATCAGTCTATAATTTTAATGGTAGTTTTATTTGATGTCAAAAATGTTATAAATTGATTTGCATTTTAATGAGTGAAATACGTATTAAACCCCTCTGCAAAACATTACTTAATACTTGGTGGCAAAACCCTTGTTGGCAATCACAGAGGTCAGACGTTTCTTGTAGTTGGCCACCAGGTTTGCACACATCTCAGGAAGGATTTTGCCAGGAAGGAGTTTGCCAGTGAACATTCAGATGTTCACTGGCAAACTTCAGACAGGCCTGTACATGTGCTTTCTTGAGCAGGGGGACCTGCAGGGTTTCAGTCCTTCACGGTGTAGTGTGTTACCAATTGTGTTCTTGGTGACTATGGTCCCAGCTGCCTTGAGATCATTGACAAGATCCTCCAGTGTAGTTCTGGGATGATTCCTCACCGTTCTCATGATCATTGTAACTCCACAAGGTGAGATCTTGCGTGAAGCCCCAGACCGAGGGAGATTGACATTTCGATGGTGTTTGGCGATGGTCTTGTAGCCCATTCAAGCCTTGTGTAGGTCTAGAATCTTGTCCCTGACATCCTTGGACAGCTCTTTGGTCTTGGCCATGGTGGAGAGTTTGGAATCTGATTGATTGATTGCTTCTGTGGACAGGTGTCTTTTATACAGGTAACGAGCTGAGATAAGGAGCACACTCTTAAAGGGAGCGCTCCTAATCTCAGCTTGTTTCCTGTATAAAAGACACCTGGGAGCCAGAAATCTTTTTGATTGAGAGGGGATCAAATACTTATTTCACTCATTAAAAAAAATAAATTTCAAAAAAAAATTACATGTGTTTTTTAGGATTTCTTTGTTGTTATTCTGTCTCTCACTTTTCAAATAAACCTACCATTAAAATTATAAGCTGATCATTTCTTTGTCAGTGGGCAAACGTATAAAATCAGCAGGGGATAAAAAAAATGTTTTCCCTCACTCTACACACATACAGTATACAAACATGTACACCAGGTCCCCAGATGGAGTGTAGTTACAAGACTGACCATACTTTTACTGCCAGACACCCTCTGGCCTGACCTGCGAGTACATCGCTCACCTCTCACAGTATGTCTCTGAGACCTGTTTCCTCTGAGCAATTACACTGTGGATTAGTCATAGTACTCCTTACACAGTGAACAGGGGACATCCTCTAGGACTTGAAAGGATCCATGTTACAACCTTCTGAAGTGCTGGGGGAGTCCGATTCATTCATCTGTTGTTAATTGAATTACCTTTTTTCACTACTAAAAGGCATTTTGATATGACAATAATAACAACGAAATTCACTCACTAAAAGTGTACATTGGTAATTTCTGATAATTTTTTATATCCATTGCCTTATTTACGAAGGACAACAACCTTTTGTTTCATTGCATTTTTGTGTTCTCTGGAGGGAGGTTCAATATGATAATAAATACTCCTGCTAGCTAGGGTTAGGGCTAGGGTTAGGGCTAGGGTTAGCTGTGCATGCTCTGAGGAAACGGGCAGGTTAAATGTGGTAGACAGTAATAGATTTTGGAGGACCAAGAACGAGCCATTGTTGATACAGTTGTTCAAAAACAACCATATAGGTTTTGTGAAATCCAGTGAAGAAGAATTCAACACAATGTCATTTTTCAAGGAATACAGCCAGAGAAGTAGATGAAAACCCCTTGCCAAGAGAGGAACAGAATGCTGAGGTTGAGGCAAAATAACTCTTAATTGTTATTACTTTAACCCATAAATGTCTGAAAATGCTTATCCATCCCTCTTGTTTTCTTGGACTGTAATTCAAGTGTTGGTGAATTAAATTGCAAATCCCTGAATAACAAAAAATTATTATAGTAAATGTGTATTTCAGGCAAAATGTATAATTCTCTCAAATATAAGCATAATTTGCAGTAAATATTGTTGTGAGAAGTGACACATTCAGTGTATTTAGAGTTGGGGAGTAACAGATTAAAAACTAAAATATTGCCATTGGATTACAGATACTTTCGAAAAAATGTATGATTATTTCGTAAAAAGAATAGCTGCGTGAAAGAATAGGTGTGTGGAATAATATATATATATATATATATATATATATATATACAGGTGCTGGTCATAAAATTAGAATATCATCACAAAGTTGATTTATTCCAGTAATTCCATTCAAAAAGTGAAACTTGTATATTATATTCATTCATTACACACAGACTGATATATTTCAAATGTTTATTTCTTTTAATTGGGATGATTATAACTGACAACTAATGAAAATCCCAAATTCAGCATTTCCGAAAATTTGAATATTACTTAAGACCAATACAAAAAAAGGATTTTTAGAAATGTTGGCCAACTGAAAAGTATGAACATGAAAAGTATGAGCATGTACAGCAGTCAATACTTAGTTGGGGGTCATTTTGCCTGAATTAATGCAGCAATGCGGTGTGGCATGGAGTCGATCAGTCTGTGCCACTGCTCAGGTGTTATGAGAGCCCAGGTTGCTCTGATAGTGGCCTTCAGCTCTTCTGCATTGTTGGGTCTGGCGTATCTCATCTTCCTCTTCACAATACCCCATAGATTTTCTATAGGGTTAAGGTCAGGCAAGTTTGCTGGCCAATTAAGAACAGGGATACCATGGTCCTTAAACCAGGTACTGGTAGCTTTGGCACTGTGTGCAGGTTCCAAGTCCTGTTGGAAAATGAAATCTGCATCTCCATAAAGTAGGTCAGCAGCAGGAAGCATGAAGTGCTCTAAAACCGTAGACGGCTGCGTTGACCTTGGACCTCAGAAAACACAGTGGACCAACACCAGCAGATGACATGGCACCACATCTTTTCCTTCCCTTCGCCTCTCTATTAATGTGCTTGGACACAGAGCTCTGTGAACAGCCAGCCTCTTTAGCTATGACCTTTTGTGTCTTGCCCTCCTTGTGCAAGGTGTCAATGGTCGTCTTTTGGACAGCTGTCAAGTCAGCAGTCTTCCCCATGATTGTGTTGTCTACAGAACTAGACTGAGAGACCATTTAAAGGCCTTTGCAGGTGTCTTCAATATTGAACGTTTTCACAATATTCAAATTTTCTGAGATACTGAATTTGGGGTTTTCATTAGTTGTCAGTTATAATCATCAAAATTAAAAGAAATAAACACTTGAAATATATCAGTCTGTGTGGAATGAATGTATAAATTACATTCATTCCAAGTTTCACTTTTTAAATGGAATTACTGAAATAAATCAACTTTTTGATGATATTAAAATGTTATGACCAGCACCTATACACACATTAAATGTGGTAGTAGTTGTATTACTGTCTTGTAAAGTCTGATAATGCAAGTTTTCAGTTGTTAAAGGTACATGTGTACCTCAGGAACCTCACCGCTGCTATCCCTGCATTTCACTTGCACATACACCTTGTACATTCAATTTGCTATTTTGCACATTTAGAATTGCCATGGTGCATGCATTTTTACAGTTGTTACACAGGCATGTCTCCCTCTGGGACCTCATTGCTGCTGCAGTATGTCATGAAAGTGAGTACACCCCTCACATTTTTGTAAATATTTGATTATATCTTTTCATGTGACAACACTGAAGAAATGACACTTTGCTACAATGTAAAGTAGTGAGTGTACAGCTTGTATAACAGTGTAAATTTGCTGTCCCCTCAAAATAAATCAACACACAGCAATTTATTTCTAAACCGCTGGCAACAAAAGTGAGTACACCCCTAAGTGAAAATGTCCAATTTGGGCACAATTAGCCATTTTCCCTCCCCGGTGTCATGTGACTCGTTAGTGTTACAAGGTCTCAGGTGTGAATGGGGAGCAGGTGTGTTAGATTTGGTGTTATTGCTCTCACACTTCCTCATACTGGTCACGAAGTTAAACATGGCACCTCATGGCAAAGAACTCAGAAAAAGATCTGAAAAAATTATTGTTGCTCTACATAAAGATGGCCTAGGCTATAAGAAGATTGCCAAGATCCTGAAACTGAGCTGCAGCATGCTGGCCAAAACCATACAGCGGTTTAACAGGACAGGTTCCACTCAGAACAGGCCTCACCATGGTTGACCAAAGAAGTTGAGTGCGCATGCTCAGCGTCATATCCAGAGGTTGTCTTTGGGAAATAGACATATGAGGACTGCCAGCATTGCTGCAGAGGTTGAAGTGGTGAGGGGTCAGCCTGTCAGTGCTCAGACCATACGCCAGACACTGCATCAAATTGGTCCACATGGCTGTCGTCCCAGAAAGAAGTCTCTGATGATGCAGAAGAAAGCCTACAAACAGTTTGCTGAAGACAAGCAGACTAAGGACATCTATTACTGGAACCATGTCCTGTGGTCTGCTGAGACCAAGATAAACTTATTTGGTTCAGATGGTGTCAAGCCTGTGTGGCGGCAACCAGGTGAGGAGTACAAAGACAAGTGTCTTGCCTACAGTCAAGCATGGTGTTGGGAGTGACATGGTCCGGGGCTGCATGAGTGCTGCCGGCACTGGGGAGCTACAGTTCATTGTTGCACATGCTACCTTACTACATCACTTCTTAATTTGCTGGGTTTGCACATCTAGTATGTCATTGGAACCTTAACAACTATTATCCCACTTGTAACATACACTATACTAAATACTTGTAAACTTTCTGCCCTCCTCTATTTGCCTTATTGCACATTTAGTATTGCTGTTTGTACCGCATTTGCCTTCATTGCACATCTACACATTCAACTGGTAATATACATATACTTAATACTTGTACATTTTCTGCCCTCCTCTATTTGCATTTCTGGTTAGATGCTAACTTGCATTTCGTTGTACTGAACTTGTACAGTTCAATGACAATAAAGTTGAATCTAATGTAATCTATAATTATCTGTTAATTGGCTATAATATTATTGAAAAACTACACTAAGAGAATGTTCCCACTCCCTGTATTTTTAAGATAATCATCTTGTCCCAGCTGCTGTCTTTGATCATAGATTTAAAACCGATTGGGTGATAAGGGATGATCAGAAGCGTATAACACCTGATAGTTGTACTGTAAAGCCTGATAATGGACGTTTTCAGTTGTTAAAGGTACATGTGTACCTCAGGAACCTCACCGCTGCTATTCCTGCATTTCAGTTTCACATACACCTTGTACATTCAATTTGCCTCTTTGCACATTGTGCATGCATTTTTACAGTTGTTACACAGGCATGTCTCCCTCTGGGACGTCATTGCTGCTAGCTCTGCATCCTGGTTGCACATGCTACCTTACTACATCACTCCTATGCTGTAGTTTTAAGATGAGCATCTTCTCACAGCTGCTGTCTTGGATTGTAGATTTAAAACTGATTGGGTGATAAGGGATGATCAAGTGCATAACCAGTGTAGAGACAAACAGCATTCACATACTTTACACAGCTGCAACGGTCCTCGCTGGACACAGAAGGAAGGGGTAGAGAAGTACAGAAATCATGCACCATTACATCATCCTGAAGCCACAGACTGGCCAAGTTCCTCTTTCTAAATGTGTTTTTCAAGTTACTATAGAGAGACATTCAGGAAAAAGTTTTTTTATTTAATTTCAAGTCAGTTTTCGATTTTCGTTCTTACAGCCAATATGCACACTATGCTAGTAAAATGCAGAGCGCTTAATGTTTGAAAGCAGGCGATTTGATATTTCTTGACAAGTGGCCCATTGATAGAATATATTTTTTGTTCCTTTTTGGCTGCGTACTGATACGGCTTTCTTTGTTTAAATGTAATTGAATTCAAAGCAAGTAAAGGCACATTCTATAGGCAAAATGTTATTTAAAAATGCTAGGCATCTGATTTTCTTGCCAGCCGATAGTGTATCGGAAATGCTTTGGTATTTCGTTGTCTTATAAAATTAATAATAAATTAATAATATAGTGGTACTTGTGTGGGTGTATACGGCTAAAAGACTGATAGACAGATCTGTAGACTATTTGAAATAAAGATTACTTTGTATCCTCATCCTTTCTTGTTGTTAAAAAAACAAGCTAGATGTCATTAAAATATTGTAGGATTTGTTTATATAAAAATGAATACTAATACATAATCACAAAATTGACAGATTTTGTTTGAATTATGAATAAACAGAGTGGAGCGAATTTGGAGTCGAGCGAATAGCGGTTTTGTGCAGAGAAATGGGAAAGATGTGGAGCGTGGAATGGTAGAGCATAACCTTCGCTTTGTGAGGTTAAATGCTCTGGCAGGTATCACTTAATGTAATCTTTCTTATTATCATCAAACATGAACTACGTTTGTATCAGTGGTGATTTCTTTAAGACTGCAAGGGAAGCTCGGCTTCCTCTATAATGTTAAAAAAAATAAAGGTCAAATATGTACTATTGTGTAAACATTTTATTGACAAAAAATGCGTTAAAACACGTTCATCTCTAAAACGAGTTAGTTCAGAATCAGCACCAGGTCGGCTGACTTGATTTTCTTCTCATACAATCCCGCAGCGTCACAGTGCATTTCCCTGTTGAAGCCGAGCGTCCATTGACTTCAATGGGACTGCTTAGAACAGTTTTTTTCAGTGGTCCGAAAGTAGACGGTGATTGGATAAATGCTGCGATTATGTCCCGCCCACGGACGCTCAGCGTCTCTGGGGGTGAATGGGGAGTGGGCTGGCCCGGACTCAGGGCTTCCGCGTGATGATTGGAGGATCTGACGATCTGTCAAACTGCATCTCCTTTTGACTGACAGCGGTCTGTACAATGAGAAGTCACTGAAGCTATTTCGCGCTCAGTCCCATCTCAGATTTCTCAATTGTATTCGGAAGACAAACTGCTGCAATATTTCTTGATATTTGTTTGGCGAAATTGCTAGCCTATTTGCATCATACATTTCACACAATTATAGGCTACACCACAATCCTTGTTTCAGTTTTACAAAGTTTAATATATTTTAGTTCATTCATTCATATACAGTAGTAGGCTAGCGTCGTCCGCGGGTAAAACTGCTCACGATGGCAGACAGTGACAATATTGTCGACCTGATTTTAGCGAAGCCATTAATAAACAGTAAAAGTATATTTGTAAAAAATAATAATAATAAAAAAAGATATTGTTCTGTTACAAAAATAATTGTTATTGTCTGGGCTCCAAAAGACCCAGAGTGTCACTACAAATGAAGACCATCAGAGGGTTATAATGTAGGCCGAAATTGAGCTTCCCCTCTTTGAAAGACCAGCAGCCGCCACTGGTTTGTATTCAACAGGTGCCATGCACTGTTTGTATTCAGTGTGACTGTAAAACCTCAGATGGACAAAAAACCGTGGGCAGGGTCAAATGTCAGCATTCTTTCTGCAGGCTTCCCAGAGCACCAGGAGACCACTGGGACACAAGAGGGAATGCTGAACCACAAATACAGCCATTATTACAACATGACAGCTCATCTGTCACAAGTTTAACAGTGCAGAAACAGCATATATCTGTAGCACATAGAGATGTGTGAAACATACGCTTCAGCCATCAGCCGTCTTTTGAGTGGCACAACCGAGAAGACGCCTGAAGGACGGCCACGTGTCACTGAATTAGAGGTTCCGGGTTCATGCCAGGCAAATCAAAAGAAGTTGGTACTTGCTTAGTAAGCAGAATGATACCCTTTGCAGTGGTGCTTACTAACAGATGAACAATTGTGCCCAGTTTAATGCTAAGGTCGCTGTTGAGTACATGTGAGTGGTGAATGTAGCACGTAGAGTTGTGTCCAATGTATTTTCCAGCCTTAGTTGGCATGTACACTCACCTAAAGGATTATTAGGAACACCATACTAATACTATGTTTTGACTCCCTTTCGCCTTCAGAACTGCCTTAATTCTACGTGGCATTGATTCAACAAGGTGCTAAAAGCATTCTTTAGAAATGTTGGCCCATATTGATAAGATAGCATCTTGCAGTTGATGGAGATTTGTGGGATGCACATCCAGGGCACGAAGCTCCCGTTCCCCCACATCCCAAAGATGCTCTATTAGGTTGAGATCTGGTGACTGTGGGGGCCATTTCAGTACAGTGAACTCATTGTCATGTTCAAGAAACCAAATTGAAATGATTCGAGCTTTGCGACATGGTGCATCATCCTGCTGGAAGTAGCCATCAAAGGATGGGTACATGGTGGTCATAAAGGGATGGACATGGTCAGAAACAATGCTCAGGTAGGCCGTGGCATTTAAACGATGCCCAATTGGCACTAAGGGGCCTAAAGTGTGCCAAGAAAACATCCCCCACACCATTACACCACCACCACCAGCCTGCACAGTGGTTACTGAAATCTGAAATCGAGACTCATCAGACCAGGCAACATTTTTCCAGTCTTCAACGGTCCAATTTTGGTGAGCTTGTGCAAATTGTAGCCTCTTTTCCTATTTGTAGTGGAGATGAGTGGTACCCGGTGGAGTCTTCTGCTGTTGTAGCCCATCTGCCTCAAGGTTGTGCGTGTTGTGGCTTCACAAATGCTTTGCTGCATACCTCAGTTGTAACGAGTGGTTATTTCAGTCAAAGTTGCTCTTCTATCAGCTTGAATCAGTCGGCCCATTCTCCTCTGACCTCTAGCATCAACAAGGCATTTTCGCCCACAGGACTGCCACATACTGGATATTTTTCCATTTTCACACCATTCTTTGTGAAAATGGTTGTGCGTGAAAATCCCAGTAACTGAGCAGATTGTGAAATACTCATCAACAACCATGCCACGCTCAAAATGGCTTAAATCACCTTTCTTTCCCATTCTGACATTCAGTTTGGAGTTCAGGAGATTGTCTTGACCAGGACCACACCCCTAAATGCATTGAAGCAACTGCCATGTGATTGGTTGATTAGATATTTCCATTAATGAGAAATTGAACAGGTGTTACTAATAATCCTTTAGGTGAGTGTATGTACCTCTCATTTGCTGCTTTTGGAGTGACACAACAATTAAAAGGCTTGATGGGTGGTGGTCACTCATTTTAAAACAGAGGACCACTAGTTCCAGTACATGTATAGAGCCTTCTGTCCTTTACATATCCATTCAACGGAATATATTACAAACTGCTTCTCAACTCCCTTTTACTCACATCTGCGGGGAACAGTACTGTAGGCTACAATAATTCTATTCTGTTATTTACTTGAGAAAACTGTAGTTTGTTGGCAAAAGTGCCCCGCTTAAAACCTGAGGAGAATCTAATAATGATCATTTTCATATCCATTGTTTGACTTCATATGATTTGTACACATACATGTCAGAAGGAACTGCAATAAGCCTGCTATGATCTTGGAGATTGCCACATTAAAACAGAAAGTGTAAATCGTGATGTATCATGACTCAATTTGATAGACTGATCTACATACTGTATATATGAAAGTCTTTATGATGCATATTGATTTATAGTCAGTCTCATCTAGCCTTTAAAGTCATATCTAATGTCAGACATTTTTAATGGGAGGAGTGTGATGGGGAGAGCCTACTGTTGTGCTCTCTATCAACTATCAACTTTGTAGTTAATTTTCCATTTTAGAAAGAAAGTGTGTATTGACAACTAAATCATGCTATCCTTGTTGACATGGTTTAAGTGGGGTGTTACCAGTCATATGTATTAACATCCAACTCCCCACTTAGTTACCAACATCACATTCATGCCTAACTTTGCTCTTACTTTATCTGTCTCTTAAACCCTTACCTCCCATTGGCCAGGAGCTTTTGACCAAACCCTCAAATCCCTTTAAATCCAAGATAAATAGTCATTAAGAAAGCATTAAGGAGATTATTTTTAAATTCTATAAAATAGGACTTTCTAATGTTTAATTTGTTAACATGTGTGATATTCATCACTTCCCTGCAATTTAGAAAAAAAAACACTTGTCCTACTCCAACCATTTTATTTTAGATGCATAAAAAGTTTTCACAAACACAGATCGCAACGCATGACCACACATTTCAAAATACACTTATTATAGCATGTTCTTTTACCTATAGTGGATATAAAAAGTCTACACACACCTGTGAAAATGCCAGGTTTTTGTGATGTAAAAGAATGAGACAAAGATAAATCATGTCAGAACCTTTTCCACTTTTAATGTGACCTATAATGTGAACAATTCAATTGAAAAACGAACTGAAATCTTTGAGGGGGAAAAAATGTTTGACTCTGCACACATTGATCCTTGCCCCAAATTGCACACTGCAGTCAGGATCTTTTGACCTCAGCTCCGTCGATACATGTGATTCTGCTTGCTTCGCATCTCAGAAACTTGTGTTTATTGGTTATCATTGGCTGCTGACGACATTGACTTTAAGCTAAGAGTGCAGGTGTATAATCACAGTTTATTATTTTCATTTTGAAAATCCATCGCTGGTGGCCTTAATAATTGCAGGTTATGTTCGAACTGGTAAAACTTGTGTGTGGGTGTTCACAATTGCAAATGTGCATTCACATGCCTGGGGTTTCTGCAACGTTTTGACAATGTTGGTGGTTGTGGAGCAAAACATCAGACAACTGCAGATTGAGTGTATGCGCGAAAAGCCACAGATATCTTGATTTATATTTACACACAACAATGTCAATACCCTTTTTGAGAAATTGCCAATTATTTTTCAACAATATTCTGAAGCAATTAAAAACATGAATAAAACACAAATAACAGAATAGCCTAAAATATCCTTAGATTTTAGGTTATGTTCATATAAAAAGTCAGATTCTGGAAGATTAAGGGTTATTGGATTAATTGGAATGACTGTATATCTGACAGACCTTTAGCGTGTTATGTAGAGATGTAGCCCAATCATAGTGAAGGAGAAAGCAATTGTTTAGAAACACTTTCCAAAGGCACTGTACATAACCCACAAGGTAAAATGCTAATTCTGTTTGTGACCAGCTATGTGAACTCTAACATTTAATGATCCCACAAAAGATGTTCAATTGGTTATAGGCTATTCCTATTTGTTTTCTAATGCCTGTCAGGGTTGTGTAGTGGAACCAGGCGCCGGCAGAGTGGCATTATATGTTGTAGATTTCATTGAAAACAACACAGAGCACAAAAACAAACTGAATGAAAAGCAAAGTTTTAAACAAAACTAAACACTCACCACTGACATGAAAACATACGGAGACAGGGAACAATAACTGACAAGTGAGGGGAGCAGAGGAGAAACATTAAACACTAATGACTAATTGGGACCTGGTTTTCGTGATGATTGGAGACATGACAATGAGTGATTCCGCGATGAGTTTGTGAATGACTGGAAACCGGGAAGGCAAGAGATGACAGAGCTGTCCATCACCTCACCGTCACAATGCTTCTTAATATAAATCAAGTTTGAGTAATCAAAAAGTTACAGTACTGATTACAAATGTGGACCGGTAACTTGTAACTGATTTAATTTAAAAAGTAACCTACCTAACCCTGGGTGGATTCTCAAAAAAAAAAAAACATTAATTAAATGACAATTCTAACACGTGTATGTTGTTATCCATGTTGTTATCCATGACAATTTATTTCAAAAATTGCTTACAATCTGTTGCATCACTCACCAAAGAGTTCCGAACAGCCTCTGGAAGCAACATCAGCACAAGAACTGTGAGTTAGCAGCTTCACAAAATGGGTTATGCATGGTTGTACAGCTGTACTCAAGCCTCACATCATCATGCGTAATGCCAAGCATTGTGTAAAGCACACCACCACTGGACTCTGAAGCGATGGAAACGTTCTCTGGAATGATGAGTCACTCTTAACTATCTAGCAGTCTGATGGATGAATCTGGGTGTGGCGGATGCCAGAAAAACACTACCTACCGGAATGCATAGTGCATATTTTTAAAGTTTGGTGGAGGAGGGATAATGGTCTGGGGCTGTGTTTAAGGATTTGGGCTAGGCCCCTTAGTTCTAGTGAAGGGTCATTTTAATGTGACAGGATACAAAGATGTTGTAGACAATTAGGTGCTTCCAGCTTTGTGGCAGCAGTTTGGAGAAGGCCCTTTCCTGTTCCAGCAAGACTGTTTGCTTGTGCACAAAGCTGGGTCCAAAAAGACATGGTTTGAAACTGGAAGAACTAGAGTGGCCTGCACCTCAACCCCATTGAACACCTTTGGGATGAATTGGAACGGCAACTGCAAGCTAGGCCTTCTCGCCCAACATCAGTTCCGGACCTCACCAAAGCTCTCTTGGCTAAATGGCCACACATTCCCACAGAGACACTCCAAAGTCTTGGAGAAAGCCTTCCCAGGAGAGTGGCGAATAGGGGGCGAACTTCATATAAATGCCCATGGTTTTGGAATGGGATCCAACATGCTCATTTATGTGTGATTTTTGAGTGTCCACATACTTTTTCCATATTGTGTAGTTGCTGAGATAACAAGTTGTATGTTTTGATGCAAGTACTTGATTTTGTGTTTTACATTTCATGTTTTGAGATTAAGCAAGGAAATCCATGGGCCCTTATTGAGACCCTGCCTGCTATTCTCTTTGATGAGTCCGGTGGCAAAGGTTAAGACAGCTTTGGCCTGTCAGCTAATGACAGACATTTAAAATGCTTGCATGGCTTTCAGGCACAGTTGTTGAAAAGAAGAATCCTCCTGCTTCAGGTTTCCCCAGAAGCTTCCGTAAAGATTTTTTTTTCCTTAATGTTAGCCTCAGTCCTGTCCACCTCTGCAGGCAAACAATAATCGTATGGAAAATTAAGATCATCATTGTCTTGAACTAGAGCATAATATGCAGCTTCTGCAGCTGGAAATGCTGACCGCCTTCTCCTGTCCCTAAGTGACAATTTCCCTGCTACCAACCTCAGTGCTGTGGGGTAAATTTCTCCTGTCTTGTTAGCTATTCCTAAGGGGAATAGCTCTCTTCAAACGACGAGCACAGCACATGTTGGAAAAGGACATCTCTCAGAAAGAAATCTGGAGGATATGACAACAGGAGTAAAGAGAATAACACAGGGGTATTGTGTTTATGGTAAATCAGGATGCACTGGTACTCTCCTCTGGGAAACTCTACAGAAGAGTGGAAGAAGTCATTTAGTTAATGATAGTGTTAATAATCCTGTGTATCTGTTTTCTTGGCCAATCCTCAATTTCCTCAAGATAACATTGATTAATAAATAGTCAGGGGCAAAAAATACCCATTATCAACATTATTTTTAGAAATCAACCTCCTTCTCCTGTCAAGAACAATAATTCTAAATAATGACATGTTTTGGGGTATACAGACCGTCAGTAAATACAGCTTAAGGAATAGGAATCTCTCACCCCGGTCAGATTCAGAATGCTTAACATGTGAGAGGGCCACAGCCGTGTCTATTGTTGCTGAAGTCACAGCCTATATAAATCCTTTGTTGGCAGGGACAGAGGGTTGATGATTGCCAGAAGTTTGCGTTCTGGCTGGCCACTTACCACACCCTCCCTCAGCTCAGTTATGGTGCTCACTCATTGACACCCAGGGTTGGGTAGATTACTTTTTAAATGTAATCCATTACAGTTACTAGTTATCTGTCCACATTTGTAATCAGTAATGAAACTTTTTGAGTACTCAAACTCAGCGACATAATCTGATTACCTTTAATTACATTTAGATTACTTTCATATTTAGAGGCATTAGAAAATAAATAGGAATACAGTTTCAGTTCAAACACCCTAACATTAACTCTGTAACTTTTAATGCAATCAATATGTCACAATTTTAGGAGATGGAGGCAAATGCAGAGTCAAAGGGTTGCAGGAATGGGCTTTTATTAGAAACAAAAAGGAAAAACAAAACCGAGCGCTGTGCGCTACAAAAACCAACCGACTGGAACATACAATACAATGACCGACAAGAAACACTGGGGCAAGAGGAGCTTAAATACACAGACTAACAAAGAGAACAGAAACAGGTGGGGGCTAAACACAGGTGAAAGGAATAAACAGATGAACTGAAACGAGAACAGGATAGACCAAACAAAGACATGACAAACCAAGGACACAGAAAACACGAAGCGGAACAGTCCCTTCCGGCTGGGACCGGTGCACAGTAACCCCATGAAGATAAGGCCATTATTACGCAGTGAAACTATGGCTAATCTGTCTGATTTCTCTGAGCCTATATCACCGTTACAACCATTTGTTGGCCAATTTTCCCATATCTACATTCTCCTACGAGCCATGAATAAAAAAAAACCTAGGTCCTAGTATGGAGTGGCGGGGTGGAAAATGAGCATGAAATTCAAGATGGCTAATCATCGCCAGAAATTAAGCTTTGTACGGGAGATGTGATGTATAGTGCATCAGAATGTAACTGTCAAGAAAGCCAGAAGAGCAGAAATCAACTTTCCTCCTGATCGCCCTACTGGACTCAGGATGAGTGAGTCTATCTCAAAGTGAAGAAAAGGAACATAAACATGAAGTAGGACATTCATCTGTCTCTTCTTGAGCCTTTCACTGTGTCTCATTTGCTGGTACATTGTTGATAGTTAACCTATATCATCTCTATTCCAACCTTCCAAAGTCCACAGTTCAACCCCTCTTCCAGTATTGTAACATGTTATTGTTTCCTTCCCATTTGCTATGGTTTCTAATGAGTGTGTTGAAACTTGTGTAATGCATCTGCTAACACTGTTACCAAATGTGTTGTTTTAGGACCCTCAACCGTACCACACGGAAGTTCAGTCATGCCCTTTTATTACCAGACATTTGCCACATATATTTACAGTACCAGAACAGATGACCCAATTAAGTTTTTTGTGGCAGTCTTTTTCACAGATGGACATGACAATTTCTGTTTTATATATTTGATTGTAGACCTGATTCCATGGTTTTGGTCCATCTAATATGTTTCCAATTCATGTCATCCGCATAGCTGTCAAACATATTCGCTTTAAATGAAACTGGTATATTTCATGGTTCATGTTAGTTATTTCTAGACAATACCTATGTCATTGCCTATGTTTGCGGACAGAATAATTTAGTATTTTTTTTTGATTGACTGCCTCTTCCAGTGTTGGATACTTTTCCACACTCCTCCGCTTACTTGCCAGTAACATTCACAAAGACAAGAGGGTAAATGTTTGTAGGGTAATGGTCATACAAATTAATGTTTTTCTGCATCTGAGCTGAGCCATAGATTTTCACCTACTTCTCAGGCTAAATTTGCTGATGGCCTGCATACCATGAAAAATGCCATTGTCTTGAATTCTTCATGACTTAATTTGTCTTACAGTTTTTACCAGTTGTTTATACACTGACCGAAAGCATACACACAATAATCACATGTTCAAGCTAACATCCCAGAACCATCAAATTTATTTATAAAGCCCTTTTTACAACAGCAGTTGTCACAAAGTGCTTTACAGAGACACCCGGCCTTAAACCCCAAGGAGCAAACAACAGTAGTGTTGAATTTCAGTGGCTAGGAAAAACTCCCTAAGAAGGTCGAATTTTAGGAAGAAACCTAGAGAGGACCCAGGCTCAGAGGGGTGACCAGTCCTCTTCTGGCTGTGCCGGGTGAGATATTAAGAGTCCCATTGGAATAATAAATACATTTCTCAGGGCTCAATCCAGAGTCTATTTGATTTTAGACTAGGTCAGATGTATGACCAGGTGGACAAGGACAGGGACAGCAACGGGCCCCCCAAACCAGGTAATCCGCAGGTGTGGACCAGGACCTCATCTCCTCCTAAAATTTAAAACTGGAGGAGACTGAGAAAAGTTAGTAGTACATCCCTCATATCCCCCAGCACAATAATATAGCAGCGTAACACCTTGGAACTGAGACGGGGGGGTCCGGTGTTGGCCCAACAGGCAGGAAATCAATCCAACCACATTGCCAGGCATCAACCAAAGGGACACCCACCAACCGCAACCCCCCTGAATGAGGGCAGAGTATTGCTAGCAGCGTAAAGCCCAATTGCACAAGTGCGCAACAGAGAGTCAACAACAAGCCTTTCCCCCGAAAGGCATTGGAGGGAGGGCATCCCAGTGGCGACGAGACCCCACCTGGCAAGACAGCAAGGGTGGACAGTATCAAGCCTACTGGTCACCTTCACGCCCCCGGGCCAGGCTACACCTAATGATAAACCGTGCTGTAGAGATGAGTTTTTAGTAGACACTTGAAAGTTTGCACTGAGTTTGCATTTCTAATCTTAATTGGCAGATCATTCCACAGGAGTGGAGCACTATGAGAAAAGGCCCTGCCGCCAGCTGTTTGTTTAGAAATTCTAGGTACAATTAAAAGGCCTGCATCTTGCGATCTAAGGTTACGTGTAGGTATGTATGGCTGGATCATTTCAGCAAGGTAAGTAGAAGCAAGTCCATGTATTGATTTATAGGTTAAGAGTAAAACCTTAAAATCAGCCCTAACCCTAACAGGCAGCCAATATAAGGACGCCAGGACAGGGGTAATGTGTTCAAATTTTTTTGTTCTAGTTAGGATTCTAGCAGCCGTGTGCAGCACTAATTGAAGTTTATTCCTTAATTTGTCTGGATAACCAGAGAGAAGAGCATTGCAGTAATCTAATCTAGAAGTAACGAAAGCATGGATTAATTTTTCTGCATCAGTTTTTGATAGAAAGTTTCAAATTTTTGCAATGTTTCGAAAATGAAAATAAGCAACTCTTGAGACATATTTTATATGTTCTTCAAAGGAGAGGTCAGGGTCAAGGGTAACGCCAAGGTTTTTTACCGTTTTTTGGGATACGACCATGCAGCCGTCGAGGTTCACAGTGAGATCTGCTAACAACACTCTTTGTTTTTTGGGTCCTAAAAGGAGCATTTCTGTTTTATTTGAGTTTAAGAGCAAGACATTCTGTCATCCACTTCCTAATATCTGAAACACATGCTTCCAAAATAGCTAATTTAGGGGCTTCTCCATGCTTCATTGAAATATATAACTGTGTGTCATCAGCAGAACAGTAAAACTTGACATTGTGATTCCGGATTACATCGCCCAGAGGGAGCATATATAGTGAGAACAATAATGGGCCCAGAACCGAGCCTTGAGGAACTCCAAAGCATACCTTTGACTTGTCAGAGGATATGCCATCCACACTAACGAACTGATATCTTTCAGATAAATAAGATTTAAACCAGGCTAGAACATGTCCACGTAGCCCAATATGGGTTTCCAGTCTCTCTAAGAGAAGGGAGTGATCAATAGTGTCAAAAGCAGCACTAAGATCAAGAAGCAACAGGACGGATGCAGAACCTTTGTCTGAGGCCATTAGAAGGTAATTTGTTACCTTCAAGAGTGCAGTCTCAGCACTATGATGGGATCTAAAACTGGAGTATTTCATAAATGTTTTTTGTCTTTAGGAAGGCATTCAGTTGTTGGGAAACACATTTTTCTAAGATTTTTGAGGGGAACGGGAGGTTCGATATTGGCCTATAATTGTTTAATATGTCGGGATCTAGATTTTTTTTAGAAGAGGCTTAATTTCCGCAATTTTTTGTGAGTTTGGTACGCATCCGGAGGAAAGGGAGCAATGTATTATGTTCAGCATTGGCTGACCTAGCACAGGAAATTACTCCTTAAGTAATTTTGTAGGAATCGGGTCTAGCTGAGAGTTTGTGGGTTTAGAACTCATTACAAATTTTGTAAATGTGTCGAGCGATACGGTATCAAAAAATTAAAGTGTCCCCATTGACACCTGGTCAGGCAGGTTCTGGAAATTTTTTGGACAACTGAGATTTTGAGGACCATAACTATTTAAGGAGTCAGTTATTTGTTTTCTAATGGTGATGATCTTTTCATCAAAGTAGTTCATGTATTAATTAAAACTAAAGTGAAGACCCACTTCACTTGCTAAGCTTTGCTTTTTTGTTAACTTTGCAACTGTATCAAAGAGACATTTTGGATTGTTTTTGTTCGCCTCAATCAGGTTGGAGAAATAAGCTGATCGAGCAGACATGAGTGATTTTCGGTATTGTAGTGTACTGTCTATCCAGGCTAGTCTAAATACTTTCCACTTTCGCTCCAATTTTCTGGAGGCTTGCTTAAGTGCTCTAGTATTGTCTGTGTACCAGGGAGCAAGTTTTTTGTTGCGTATTTCTTTAGTTTTTAGTGGTGCAACTGTGTCTAATGTTTTTCGCAGTATTGAGTTTAGATCCTCGATTTGATCGTTTACAGATTTATTTACTCTGTCGTTAATGAGCGAACTTGTAAGAATATCAAGGAATTTATTTGTAGTACGAGAATTTATAGTACGGCTTTTGAAACTCATTGTTTGGGGGGCAAGTGGATTTCTTGTTTTAACGGTAAATGTAATAAGACAATGATCCGATAATCCAGGATTTTGGGGGTAAATTATTAGATCTACAATATCTATTTCTCGTGACAGGACTAAATCTAAGGTATGCTTGTGGCAATGTGTTGGACCTGAGACATGTTTGATGAAACCCATTGAGTCAATTATGGCTTCAAAGGCTTTTTGAAGAGGATCATTGGAGTTTTCCATATGAATATTGAAATCGCCAAAAATTAGAATACTATCTGCCATGACTACAAGGTTAGACAAGAATTCTGGAAACTCATTGAGGAACATTGTGTATGGCCCGGGGGGCCTTTCAATAGTAGCTATGTAAAATGATTTATCGGCCTGGTTAACTTTCATGTGTAAAACTTCGAAAGAATGAAACTTTGTGATATGTTTGAGAGTAAGTTTATATTCACTGTCATAAATATTAGCAACACCCCCTCATTTTCGGGACGCACAAGAGATATGATCACTAGTATAACCAGGAGGAGAGGCCTCATTTAAGGCAGTGAATTAATTAGGCTTTAGCCCCTTTTCACATAAACCAATACCATCTAGTTTATGATCAGCGATTAATTCATTTACTGCAACTGCCTTTGGAGCAAGGGATCTAATATTTAGGAGTCCCATTTTGAGATGCGAAGTGATACAATCATTTTAATTTTTGACCGAGGTGGAGGAAGGCTTTATCTTAATAAGGTTGTTTTTGTTAGCACTACCTTGTTTAACTTTTCTCAGCCTAGAACGAGTCACAGTGGCAATAGGTAAAGCTGTACTAACTACTCTGGCTATGCTATTGACAGACTCCACTATGCTAGCAGGCTGGCTAACAGCCTGCAGCCTGACCTGCACCCTATCTCATGTTAAAGCTATAGGAGTGAGACTCAATGTTCCTAGATAAAAGAAGAGCACCACTCCAGCTAGGATGGAGTCCGTCGCTCCTCAGCAAATCAGGCCTGGCCCTATTTCTGGGAGAGTCCCAAAAAGAAGGCCAGTTATCTACAAACTCTACCTCCTGCGACGGGCAGAACTCCGTTTTCAGCCAGCGATTGAGTTGCGCAAGTCTGCTGTAGAGCTCGTCACCACCCCTAGCTGGGAGGGGGCCAGAGACAATTACTCGATGCCGACACATCTTTCTAGCTAGTTTACACGCTGATGCTATGTTCTGCTTCGTAACCTCTGACTGTTTCATCCTAACATCGTTGGTGCCAACGTGAATAACAATATCTCTGTACTCTCTATACTTGCCAGTTTTAGACTTCACTAGCACCAACCCCAGATTTGCGGCTATGTCGGTGGCTCTGCCTCCCGGTAAACAATGTATGATCGCCGGCTGATTCTTTAGTCTAATACTGCATGTAATGGAGTCACCGATGAATAAGGTTTTTAGTTTTTCAAGGCCACCGGTAGAACATGCCTGCCGATCATTCCCCTCCGAAGACAGCTCGGGCCTTGACTCCGACTCCAGTGGGAAAACCTGTTCAAAGTCTCAGTTGGATTTAGCAACGATTCAGGTTTAACTGGTCGACGACTTCTTCCCAGTGACCAAGAGAAAGTTATTACCCGGCTGCAGGAGCCGTGCCGGGGGGCTAACAAAACTATTGTTTCTACCTGGTGGCACTGACGCAGATTTTTCTATTTCTACACTAGCATAATCCTTGCCTGGCATTTGCGTCAGAAGCCAAGCCTCTAACTCTGCTATCTTTAACTTAAGACGAACATTCTCCTCCGTGTTGTTGCTACAGCAATTACAGTGATAAGGCATTGTGATGATACTTAGCCTCGGGTGTTCAGGGGTGAGTAGTTCTGTTAATTATGTCCAAAAAGAGTCCCGGTGTAGAAAAGTTGGGTAAGAGGTCAAAAGAACCATGAACCATTACTGTAGAACCAAGCACACGTTGTTGCTTCAATTCAATTTGCGAGACCAGTTCACTCATGTTGTAAAACACTAGACACTTTCAATGTGTGAGCACAACTGTCATTGAGAAAACACCTGTGCCATTTGTGAGAATACATGAGTCACCAGACAAAACTCAAAGTGCCGATGCACTACAATACACTTCAACTGTGCAAACCCAACTAACCTAATTTTTCTCTAAGTTCTCTTCATTCTGTCAAGTACAAAAAAGGGCACACAATGACTCAAGATTGTACAGGAAAAATGAAGCAACAAAGAGCAGAAAGGAAAAGAGGTACCAAGAGAGACACAGAGAAGGAGGAAGGATTCAATCTGATCAAGAGGCAGCGCCAGGAAAGGAACCAAGGCCACTGAGCAAGGGTGGAGGTGCTAGGCCAAAGTAGTAAAACCAATACCATGTGTGTTACTTTCAGTCCGCAGGGGGTTGTCCATCACCAAGTGTGCTACTGTCAGTCAGCAGGGGGTTGTCCATCACCATGTGTGCTACAGCCATTCAGCAAGGGGTTGTCCATCACCATGTGTGTTACTGTCAGTCAGCAGGGTGTTGTCCATCACCATGTGTGCTACTGTCAGCCAGCAGGGGGTTGTCCATCACCATGTGTGCTACTGTCAGTCAGCAGGGTATTGTCCATCACCATGTGTACTACTGTCAGTCAGCAGGGTGTTGTCCATCACCATATGTGCTACTGTCAGTCAGCAGGGTGTTGTCCATCACCATATGTGCTACAGTCAGTCAGCAGGGGGTTGTCCATCACCATGTGTGCTACTGTCAGTCAGCAGGGGGTTGTCCATCACCATGTGTGCTACTGTCAGTCAACAGGGGGTTGTCTGTCACCATGTCACACCTGGCCCTTACAACACAGCACTCCTTCTGGTGTTCCTTGATGCGGTGTATGGCCTTTTTTTCCATCCCCTGAAAGACAACATAGGGCCCCAGGCTCACCAACCATCCCCAAATCCAAATGATTCGTCCACTATATTCCCCCTTTTTCTCAGCTTGGGGATGGTAGGGGTATGATCTGAACCCTCATCAGAGTCTTTTCCAGGCAATGGAGGAGGTCTGTGGTGATGTGGATGAAAACATGTGGCCAGCTCAACTTGACAGACAGGACCATGCCTGATGTTTCAATGTTTTCTTTTCTCTCCATTCATGTGCACTGTACAATACTATAACTTTTTGTAGCCTGATGATACAAAATGCATATTTGTTATATATAAACATTTTTAAAATGTTGGGGTATCCAGGATCAAACTTACAGTTTTTCCCAATTGGTTTACACGTTTGCTGAATCCTTGCAACATTTTCCCAAAACTCTAAACACTAAACACAAAACCACAAACACAAAATGGTAAACTCTACAAGTCCCTAGCAAAAGCAAACACTGCATTCAAAATTGTTTAATCACTGTCCAAAATGTTTTTTGCATCAAAATGACACACGTCAGATGAATAGATCTGCCTACCAAACACAAAAAACGACTATGAATATACCATCAGTAGGTGTATGCCTTTTGCATTCTCAGTGTTACCTGTAGCCGGTTGTAAAACATTGTCACAGTAATATATACCTACTCAAATATAAATGGACAAACACACAAATGCAATACAGTAACAAAATCATTGTCATTTATTTCCAAAATGCAGTAATAGTGAACACTTGTCTTTTGCATGTACCACTCTCTATATCCAAGAGGGGAAAACCAGGAAAAAAATGCAGTATGATAAAGGGTGTACTGTACAAAAGGTACAAATGAAATTCTTTCAAAACTCTGAACAGAAAAAGACGAAATCACATGCAAAATGTAGGACAGAGGAAATCAGGCTGCATCCCGCCTGCTATCTTGGTCTGGCCACAGCTCCTCATCTACATCACAAGCGATGTTCTCCCTGACTAAACAATGGGGAAAGAATCTTCTGGAGTGACGGATCCTGCCGATGAAAGCCCCCACATCAACTTTACCACATGCATCTTCCATTGCCTGGAGAAGAGGCATGCATGCGAGGGGATGGCGGTCATACACCTTCCATCGCCATGCCGAATAAAACTTTTCAGTTGGGTTTAGGAAAGGGGAATATGGTGGGAGGTATGGAACAATTAATTGTGGGTGGTCAATGAACAAATTGCGGACCAGAGCAGCCCTGGTCCACCCATCTGCTCGGCCGGAATGAGGATGCCATGTAGTGTGTCCAGGAATGTGATGAGAAGGGCGGTGTTGTAGGGACCAAGGTTGGCATGATGATGGAGGATGCCTTGCTGGCCAACGGCTGCCCACATGGTGATATTCTCTACACAATGTCCAGGGACATTCACATGGTGATATTACCTCCACGCTGTCCAGGGACATTCACATGGTGATATTCACTCCACGCTATCCAGGGACATTCATATGGTGATATTCTCTCCACACTGTCCAGGGACATTCACATGGTGAAATTCCCTCCACGCTGTCCAGGGACATTCACATGGTGATATTCACTCCACGCTCTCCATGGACATTCACAATGGCACGGTGGCCAATAATGTTCCGTCCTCGTCCCCTTCTTTTAGCTAGGTTCTTTTGGACTCATCAATGTAAATATAAACTTGCTGAAATTGCAGCAGCATCCAGCTCCAAGACTCTATGAAACAGACAACAAGACAACAAGTGAAATAGACCTAGAGCAGTCAATATGGTGAGCCACAATACACTGGATTACAGTACTGTAATGTGTCTATACAGTGCTGATGTGATAGTACATTCACAGAATAGTACTTACTTGCACATATTCATAGCGCTGTTCTTTAACCCTCTCCGTGTTTCACTCACATGGCACCCTGTAGTGTTTATATATTGACTGACTGTGTGTATGATCTGAAAACATTGTTTGTTTTTGAGAACAGATGAAAAGGTTTTGAGGTGAGTGTTTGATTTTGACAGCAGTCAGGGGTTTTGTGAATGTACTTTGAAGATTTGGATTTGTGTTTAACGTTTTGAAAAAGTGGGTGAAGGTTTCAAGAAATGTCTTAGCAATTGTGAAAAACTGTAATGCTCAGTGTGTGCAACAGATATGATGCCTGTGTGTATAAATCCGACCCAGTTATTTGATCTTGAGGGCTGTGTGTATAGTTTTTAGGCAATAATAAAAATAATCCCTGTGTGTGTAAGGGTTTTGGAGATGTGACTTTTTATAACGGGCTTTGTGTTAACAGTGTAGGCATATTGGGGCATCATTCAAATAATAGTGTGTATTCATTTGGGAAAAACTAGAATATGACAGAGCCAAGTGAATTGGAATATAGAGAGAAGAAGAGAGGGCCTAGAATTGAGCCTGTGGAACAGATACAAATCCTCTTCTCATCACTACCATGTTGGATGCAATCCAAGAATGTGTAGAGCCTGAGATGCCCAGCCCTGAGAGGGTGAAAAGGCGGATCTAATGGTTCACAGTATCAAAGACACTGGATAGATTTATCAGGGTGAGAATAGAAGAGCAACAGCAGAAACAAGGTCCTGACTGAGTTCGATCAACAGTATAACATCTCTACTATTCCTCATTGACACATCAATCAAATAGTTCACTGCTTTTACTTGATAAGAACAGACACCTGAAAAACCAAAATGTATGTGGGATATTGTTGCATATGATCCGAAGGATAGTGTACCTACAAAAAAGCTTAATTCAAATCAACATTTCAATCTCTCTAAGTCTCTCTTTACTCAGGTCAGTGCAAGATGCGTGCCTGCTTCCAGTGTGTAATAAAGGAAATGTTTGCTCACCTTTTTGGTAAAATCAAATGGGTCTGTATTTTTTAGGCACAATTTCATAATATCAGCCACAATACCCCTGAAACACACCTGGCCAAACTGATGGTAAATAAAATCAGCTGGCTAAATTGTTTATCTAATGTAGTCATGTGTTAGCAAGTAACATGTAATGCAATGTTAGCAATACAATTGGCATTCTAATATATGAATTTTAACATTATTACTATACAGAGATAATTTAGCCAACCAATCCACTAGCTATCAAGCTCAAGTTAGGTAACTTTATAATGGAACATATACCCAAATTAAAATAGTAACATTTGCTAACATAACGCTCAGCAACAAGCTCTGGGCATGCTTTGACAAGTATCTTTTTTTTTTCCTTTCTCTGTATATTTGTTGAGTGCTTCTTCTTAGAAATTGTGACTGTGGAGCAATGGTGCTAGATGATGGAAGTTTAAGCACAGGGAAAGAGAACAGAAATGTGCATCAAGACTAGAACAAGAAGAACGTATAGCCAAACAACGACAGAAATATGACATTCGACATGAGATACATACTCTTACACCACCTTTTACACACCAAGAATGCTAACTGTGATTTTTGAAGCACAATCTCTGAAACCATTTAAACTATTTTCTTTTTTTGCAAAGCTCTACACACTAACCACAAAACCTTATACCAAACCAGCAAAACATTATACATCTCTTACAAAAGCAAACAATTCTTGCAAAACACGTCAAACTCTTTTACATTTTTTTGATTTTGTGTCAATACAGTACACACAAACCATAATTTTAATAAGGACACGAGGCACCAACAACACATTGATAGTATAAATGAAAAACACTTGTTGCTTATGCCTTTTCTATGCGCAGGGCATAGCAGATTGCATTTAAGGTTTGTCATACCTGTCGTAAACATGCAGACATCCAAATGTGTGAAGTATGGATGTGTATTTCGAACATAACACACTATCAATTCAGATGATGGGAAAAAGTAATTTTCCTTTCTCAAAATGTTCTTACACTCCTCAAACAACAAAGGTGCAGTAAAAGAAAGAAAAAACATTTGTGCTGGGGAAAAAAGAACAGAATAAAATGAGGTGACATCTGGCCTCATGGGTTAGACCACATCACATACATGTTGTCTTGAGCTGGCCAGCGTGGAGAGTGTTGCCTGCAGTGCCATATCCAGGCCTGGCGTTACACTCAATCGGTTTCCACAAGCCTCCTTTGCCTGTAGGAGGGGGATGCGTTGGTGGGGCTGGCGATCATACACCTTCCATGCAGAGAAAAGTAATTCAACAGGAAACAGGAACGAAGAGTGTGGGGGGAGATTGAGTGTGATGAAAAGTGGGTGACCTATGAACCAATTGTGGACTGCAGCAGCCCAGTGGAAACTAACATTGTCCCAGATGCTCTGGCCAATGGTCATTGGGGATTAGTCTGTTGTGGAGGGTGTTCAGAACTGGGAAAATGTGAAAGTTTTTTCACGTATCAATGTGGGTAGGCAGTTGGCGTAGTAGTGTAGCAACGAGGAGACCAATGTTTACAGTTTTGCTAGAAGTGTGTTATTAAATTGAAAACTGAGTATAAAACAGAGAACATACATTCAAATTGGCACAAGATAGTGCCTAAGCAATCAGAAAAAAACTGTAATGATAGACATATTTTACTGTTTCAGCTGTGTTCAGTGTGCCTAAAATGGCTGCTTGAAATCTGGTTCCTTCTCAGGGTGAACACCACTTTATCTCAAGGTCAGAGTTCAGTATGTCACAGTAAAAGCTGTTATCCTATTAGCTTACGAGTTGTTTCCACAGGCAAAACATCTTTTAACATCTATTACATGCAAGGCAGAGTTGCATGTAATATTTCATTTGCTAAAGTTTTGATAATTGGTATGGATTTCACCAGGTTAAGGTTTTGAAAACATTCACATTACTTCAGAATTTCAAAAATGACTGGGTTGCCACCATCAAAAGTATGCACAAAGATCTCACTCTAGAGAAACATAGAATTTTTTCAGAGTTTGTGTTGACACGAAACAAACTTCACAAATAGGGTGTCAAGCACAAATCCGTTCACAAGAAAGTCTAGAGCAGTAAGCTCCCAACAAGACTGGAATCTTTTTCCCCAGCACCCAGAGACAAACATGGGTGGAGAGATAGTTCATCCTATTTATCAGTTGATCATTACTGCTGCGAGAAAAGCCACATGTTCTCTAGCTGACACGGAAAAGAATGGAATTTCTTGTTGTGGGTTTAGCTCAGTAAGTCTTATTCTTTATGTTTTCTTCTTTCAGCGCAAAGCATTTGATTGATAAAGACATCACATGATTGCCATTTTTGTTAAAATCACTGCATTCAATGTGAAAAGTTGAATGTCACATGCTTACAAATGTGTTAAGTGCATTGCATTCAGTATGGAAAAATTAGCGTCACAATATTGAGGTTTTTCTTAGTCAACTGCAGTCAAGTAGAATGGAAAATAACTGCTGTTACGCATGCAGGTACCCTGTATGTGCGTTTGTGTTTTCCCCTCCTGTCATTTCCCCAGGTGTTCTTTATGTTCCTGATTATGCTCATTGGTGTTTCCCACCTGGAAAGTCATAAGTGCATCGCCTGACTACTGATGTGGACCAATCAGTGGACACCCCTCATAATTGCACCACCTGTTCCTTTTTCCATTACCCAATCGCATCACATGTCCCTGGTTTAAAAACCTAGTCAGTTGGTTCTCCCAGAGAGACTCTTTTGCTTTACGCCACATGGGTATAGACACTCTTGAGATACATACCCTATTTGATAGACAGACACTTGGCTATGCCAAGTTCAAGTCCATGGAGTTCTCTGTGCATTCTGATCCCCAAACCTGATGGCACATCCAGATTATCGAAAGGTCAATGCTGTCACAGTGCCTGTCTCTTACCCGTTGCCCAAACTGGACGACTGTATGGACACTGTTTGTGCTGCTACTTGTGTAACCAAGCTAGATCTCCTAAAAGGTTACTGGCAGGTGCCGTAAACCCCACGTGCCTCTGACATCTCAGCCTTTGTGACCACAGACAGCTTCCTGCAATACTCTGTCATGGCTTTTGGGATGCGAAATGCACCAGCCACCTTCCAACGACTGGTTAACACAGTGTTAGCTGGAGTCTCTAACTGTAGTGCCTACACTGATGACCTGGTGGTCTGTTCAACAGAGTGGACAGATCATGTCCGTACACTAAGAATAGTGTGTGAACGTCTAGCAGCCTCTTCTCTTACCCTGAACTTGGCAAAGTGTGAGTTTGGGAAAGCCACTGTTACGTAGCTTGGCAAACAGGTTGGCCTGGGTCAGGTGAGCCCTGTTGATGCCAAGGTCTGAGCTATTACTGCCTTCCACCTACTACCAGACGAGAGCTACGCCGTTTCTTAGGAATGGTTGGCTACTACCTCTAACGCGCTGGGTTAGCAGGCTCTAACGCGCTGGGTTAGCAGGCTCTAACGTGCTGGGTTAGCAGGCTCTAACGCGCTGGGTTTGCTCAGTCCGGTGAGAACATTCGTATGGTCTACAGATTGTCAAGCTGCTTTCAACACTGCCAAAGAACTCCTGAGTATTATCCCTGTTCTTGCTGCTCTGGATTTCGAGCAACCTTTTCAACTAGAGGTGCATGCTAGTGCCAGATGTGCTGGTGCTTTTCTGTTGCAGGCAGAGCAAAGTGGAGTAGACCACTTTTTTATTTTTCTAGAACATTTTAAAAGTGTCAGACTAACTATTCGACCATTGAACAAGAAGCTCTTGCTTTGTTGTTAGCTCTGCAGTAGTGTTACGTATGCAGGTACCCTGTATGTGCGTTTGTGTTTTTCCCCTCCTGCCGTTTCCCCAGGTGTCCTTTATGTTCCTGATTGTGCTCGTTGGTGTTTCCCACCTGGTAGTCATGAGTTTCCATTGCCCAGTCGCATCACACATCCCCTGGTTTAAAAACCCAGTCAGTTAGTTCTCCCAGAGATACTCTTTTGCTTTACCCCACATGGACATATACACTCTTGAGATACATACCCTTTTTGATGGACAGACACTTTGTTCATTCATACATCACTTAGTTTAGCACATACATCTCACTCTGTCCTGTTTCATCTGAGTTTGTGTTGCTGTGGTGTTTTGTTTGGTGTTGTCTAGTCAATTGTTTGCTGTTTACTCCTTGTTAAGCCTGTGTGTTTTGTTTGTGTCCCTGGGATTTTTTTTTATAGCAAGTCGCCCTTGGGCATACACAACCCATAGGAAACCTTTGTCTAAAAACACTAGTTAGAACTGAGCGGACCACCCACTGTATGTTTGTATTGGTTAGTAGTCAGCTAAGCGGTTCTTGAGGCAGGCAAGTTCAGTTTAGGGGTGTTTGGACTATATTATTTAATTTCTTGGGTCCAGCTCAGCCCTTTTCCTAAAACGTTTATAATAAACGTTTTATGGTAGCTTTGGTTGTTTGTGTTTGTTCTCACTGTTAATTTACACTAAACTAATTTGCATGAGTTTAATGATACGGGTCTACCATCCACCCTAGACTGCTAGAGCCACAGGGTTCATAACTGCAATCAATAGGTGAAGGTGAATGTCACAATGCTGATATTTCCCTATATTATAGTCTATACACAACTCTCTTTGCAAAGCCCAATTGTCATTATAATTGTCATGTAAAAAAACACTGCCTTTCAATAACAAAACTCAAATATCTGAATTCTTACACACTCAACAAACATTTCATGTTCTTACATATGGTATGATAATGAAGGAAGCTGGGCTGAGAGAACAGCCAAACCTGAGGCATTTCACTGTTACATAAATAGTTTGGAATTTCAGAAATGAAAATAGGTTCCTCATTGTAAACTCATCTGACTAGTGTGCCGACCAGCCTGTGTTATGTACTCTGAATCTCTATGCATTAGTGCACGCAGGAGAGTACTGGGATAGGATATGAGACTTGAGACTTATATTTAGACTTTATAGAATACTTTATTCATTTTGTAGAATTGAGAGCAGTTGAGGCAGGATGGTGGTAGACAATGGATGATTTCTGATGCCTAAGAACTAGCCATAGTGAACACAGCTAGTTCTCATTATAGTTTTTCCCAAATTAATACACACTATTCTCTGAGTCCATTATAAAAAGTAATATCTCCAAAACTTTACTCACACAGGGAAAAATGAAATTATGGCCTAAAAACTATACACACAGCCCTCAAAATCTAATAATCAGGGTCAGAATCATGCACACAGATATATCTGTTGCACACACTGAGCATTAAGAAAACATTGTGTGATTAGAAAAATGTTACTCGCTCATCAAAAGAAAGATTCATGCAGGAAAACAAAAATAATCCACCAACACAGCCAGTAAAAAATACATTTATTTTACACTACGTTTGATCCTGGCCACCCAAAAATAAATAAATTGTGTGTGTATGTGTATATATATATATATCTGTCTATATCACACATTTACATTTTGTATCATCAGGCTACAAAAAGTTATAGTATTGTACAGTGCACATGAATGGAGAGAAAACACTGAAACCTCGGACATGGTCCTGTCTGTCATGTTGAGTTGGCCACGTCACCACAGACCTCCTCCATTGCCTGGAAAAGACTCACTTGCTGATGAGGGTTCCGATCAAAGCCCTTCCATCCCCAAGCTGAGAAAGTAGGCCATTGGGGGAATATAGTGGACGAAGAATCATTTGGATCTGGGGATGTTTGGTGAGCCTGGGGCCCTATGTTGTCTTTCAGGGGATGGAAAAAAAAGCCATACACCGCATCAAGGAACACCAGAAGGAGTGGTGTGTTGTAAGGGCCAGGTGTGACATGGTGACAGACAACCCCCTGCTGACTGACAGTAGCACACATGGTGATGGTCAACACCCTGCTGACTGACAGTAGCACACATGGTGATGGATAACCCCCTGCTGATTGACTGTAGCACACATGGTGATGGTCAACACCCTGCTGACTGACAGTAGCACACATGGTGATGGATAACCCCCTGCTGACTGACTGTAGCACACATGGTGATGGACAACACCCTGCTGACTGACAGTAACACACATGGTGATGGACAACACCCTGCTGACTGACGTGCATTGAAGTGTGTTGTATTGCACTGGGACTTTGAGTTTTGTCTAGTGACTCATATTTTTGGAACAAATGGCCCAGGTGTTCTCAGTGCCAATTGGGTTCACACATTGAAAGTTGGGTGTAGTGTTTTGTAACAAGTAAACTCAGCCACTACTATGTGTGCTTGGTTCTACAGTAATGATTCATTGTTCTGGGATGTTAGCTTAAACATCGGATCACTCTGTGTATGCTTTCAGTCACAGATTATAAATGACTGGGAAAAATGTACACGATTTTTCCCATCAGTGCTGTGCAGATGTCACAACTGGCATCAAGCATTTCTGCATACCTGTCAGACATCTATGCTTGTATGGAGGCCTACCATTTCAAGTTCCAAGTTGACAAGACAAAGCTGGTCTTCCTCTGTGGTGAGGTCCTTTTGCTACAAGATCTCTCTATATTATGATTGACAACTCCACACTGTCCACATCACAGAGAGCCAAGAACCACATCTAGGTCCCGCTACTGCAGGTTCTCCATCCTCAAGGATTCCGAGTCATTTTTCACCAGGCTCCCTTATTTTCCATTCAATAAACTGCACCCCCTATTTTGGGAATTCCTGCTGTACAACATAGAAAGTGATGCAGGCACTTGTTACCTCACGTCTGGACTACTGCAACTTACCCCGCTCCTCTGCACCCTCCATTGGTTTCCCTTTAAAGGTTGCATCCACTCCAAGTCCATGTTGCTTGCCTACGTTGCAGCAAGATCTTCCCCTCCCTAATTGCAGACTATGCTCAAACTCCATGTCCCTACACAGGTTTTTGGTTCAGCCAACTCTGGAGACTTTGCTGCCCCACTCTCACGGGAACTAACTTTCCTTGAGGCTAGGACAACACAGCTTTGGCCATTTTCCAAAAACCTCTGAAACCTGAGCTTTTCTGAGCTTTCTACTTTGGCAGACCATTTATTTCTGTACACTTCAGAACAAAATGTTATGCCATTAGCTGTTAGATCATCAATGAAGACAAGTTAACTATTTCCAGTGGCAGCCATACTGCCTAAGCCATAACACCTCTAACATGTTTCACAGATTAGGTGGTAGGCTTTGGATCTTGGGCATTTTCTTATTTTCTCCACAGTTTCTTTATTTATTTTTTACGCATATTCTATAAAATCAGTAGAAAAACCTGTTCTATGACTTTATCTACATCATAGGAGCGAAACCCTTAGATAATTTCTCAGATATCTACTAACTCACCTGCTGGAACACAAAAAGAAACACTGTGTTTGTGTGTTGTGTGTTAATCAGAAAGGCTGATCCCACTGGGAAGTTCAGCAACTGGTTATAACTTGTAGGAAAAAACTAATTTAACAGGCAGATCAGTGTGTATGCTAAAGCCCTAAAATAGACACGGTTCAGTGGATATCTAATTTAAATAAAGACTTGGAGTGGTGTGTCTTTTTTCCCATTTTAATTAAAGTATTTTAACCATTTGGTTACATGAGAATACTATAACAGAAATCTGTTAAAACAGCTGTTGCTTGTGTATATAAAGGCAACATAGTGAATTCTATTGACCTCAATGGTTGTCTAAATCGATTTTTAGAGTTGTTTAGTTAATTTCAATTGACCTGACTTAATAGGAGAGAGGGAATTATATGGGACAGGAAAAACCCTGTTTTTAGCCTGCTTGACCAGTTTGACAGAAGGTATCCTGCTGAGGGACACAGGCGAGCCATTGAAAAAAGATTCATGATCCTAGTGTTGGAGCCAAGGATCGACCAGGAGCCGTGGTGCAAAAAACGCCTGAACTGAACGCTACATAAGGGTGTTCAAGCACAGGTTAGAAGCCTGACAAAGATTCCAATATTTACTACACGGGCCTGTAGCCTAAGTTGATTAATTTACGATCTAGTTGAAGTTTGCTTGGAGACATAAGGACGAATTCCAAGACGACACACCGTTATCAATGCCACGGTGGTTTCTCACAACGTTGGTGTGAAGAGCCCACCCCATCACATGATGACCAGCTGCTCAAGAGGACACTGGATGTAGACAGATCTGCAATCAGATCTTTCTTTCAAATGTATCCTCCAATTAATGTACACACGTCTTTAGGCATTTGCCTTCAACAAATAAATATTGTTGCACAATCTAGTCCACACCCAACAAATCAGTGTTGCACCAAGTCCCCAAAAAGGAAAAGCTGGTACCTTCTAGAAGATTTCAGATACTACCAGCTGGATCTGCCCAATCCCTAAACACCTTCCCCTTAGGAACTCTTCAGAGGATGCATTTAAGGGCTTCCAGAGAGCAGCTCTGTGTAGAGGCCAAAAGCAAGGAAGATGGACCAGAGAAGGTTATAAGATGGAGATGGATGAAGATGGATGAAGATGGAGATAGAGGGTGCCAGCGTCACCAAAGACACAACTGCCAGCACCCATTCCTCCTAAACCCAGAGTTGACGCTGCCTCCGCAAAAACAGGGTTTGACGTTTTGTTTTGATTTCTCCGTCACCTCCTCCCCTCACCCTTCTCTTTTTGTTATTATTACACCCACCAGAGCACTGAACACTCCATCGGTGTCTGTTCCCTCTGTCTCTCCCTGTTTCGATATATATGTAGTAATAATTATCATAGTCATTTACCCAACAGTGTTAAATGTGACTGGAATGGAAATAGAAGACATTATTTGAGAAATAATTTATTTGGCATTCATAGTCAATAGGCTATATTAAATGCACATTTTTATGTTTTGTTATTGTCTACAGCTTTGTTTGTGTTGCGCCCCCTGGCTTCACAAATAATCTGCTGCTACTAGAGGAATATTATCTGTATATTGAATTAAGTTGTCTCCAGCTCAAGTTTTTCTTTCTCCACTCCGTTTTTGGGTCTCCAATGGTGCATGTCCCCTCTGCATGTCTTCTCCATGAGCGTCAGTTGCATCTCATTCCGTAGGGCCGTTGTCTGAGGAACCTGCCTTGGCTCTGCGTTCTGGCGATGTAAGATGTGTTTCCGAGGTGCTAGTCGAGTCGGACATTATAGCGAGTAGGCCAGTAGGCGTACACTAATTCATAATAGAGTGGACAACGTGTCGAGAGCACACAGTTGTGTCTGTAAATATCCTGCACCTAGACCTATAGCCTGCACCTCTAGATAATACATAAATGGTAACAGTTTTTACCGTTGTTGTTGAGCTCCACAAGACTGCTGTTTCTGGAAGTGGAAGTTGAGCTTTCATACACTTTATCATGTCTGTCACACTCCTGGGTAGATAAATGGGTTGACGCTGTACTGTCCACACCTTCCACTCTCGTGAATGCAGGGGAACCTCCCCCAAATATCCTGGTATATTGTTAGTTTAAGGTAATATTTTATGAACAGGATCTACTCCAGAAGGACAGTCTGAACTGTATACTTTTTTGCACTTGTGATTCTGTCTTCATATTTCTTTTGTGCCTCTTACATTGTCCAGTCAAGCTCCTAACTCCCCTTGTTTATAGTATCGCCCGGAGGGGAGTGCTCAGTGAGCTGGGAGTGCAGACCATTTAACTTTGCTCACATTGCCTATTTTGGCTTGTGCTTCGAGCATGAAGACAATAGTATCCTAACGATTAAGGTAAAAACTGAAACACCCACACAGCACACAGACCAAGCTATGGTACACCTGTGCTAACATAACCACAACAGTCATGGACACTAATGATGTGCCAGCAAGACTCCCGAAATGACAGTGAACATTTCCACTAAAGACAGCAAAATAAAAACGCCTTCCATCCTATTCACTGTATGTTATAAACCAGTAAGCACCAATCATATCAATACAAAACACATCATATACAATACAAAACAATACAAAACACACATTGTGAACAATATAATGGAAAAATATACTGTTTAATACTATAAGCCTGTCATAGCACCACCTAATTTACTGCATGTACACATGTAAAGCACAGTAAGATTCATGATAAAATACATACCAAGTAGTCAGATTGCTGTGTTAATTGGTTTGAGTGAATGGACCTTAGTTTGGAGAAATGCGTCATATAAATACAGAAAAACCGTACTATACAATGAATTTAATACTGGAATACTTTGATGATTCAGGAATTTACCTGTTTTCTTTCAGGAATGTTTGAATGATTGAAGCCACAGTTGAGCTGCTCACATTAGGCTGAACTCTCTTTCTAGCCTTTCTCACTTTGTGACCATGGTCAATGACACGGTCAATTAGAGTTGCTGCCAACTCATTTGAAATCCTTCTTCTGTGGCCTCTCCCTCACCACTCTCCTCTCCCTCCCTCCTGTCCTCTCCCCTCTCCTCTTACTTCCACCACCCCTCTTCCTCTTCCCTCTCCTCATCATCTTCCTCCTTTTACACATTGTGCTGATCCAAAAATTACTGTCAGTTTTCTAGACAATTTTAAAGGTTTAGGAGTGTTTTGTCTGTGGTGTTTGGGTGAAAGCTGTAAAAATATAATTGTACAAAATGATCAAGGGTTTAGATGGCTCTGAGTTAATTGTCTTGGGAGCGTAGAATGTAATTTGGAGAAATGTGTAATGTCAGTTGAGATATTTTTTATATTAACCCTTCTCTTTCCAACCCAAACTGAAGAAATTTGAATCAAACTGAATGATAATTATAATAATTATTAACAAATATAAAAATATAATGTGTATATATATATATATATATATATATATATATATATATATATTTGCATCACTGAAGATATTTGTATCTTCTTTGAAGGCGAAAAGGCCCTGACGTTTCCCCACTTTGCTTTGCTAAGAACTGTAGCGCTTGAATATCTGAGGGCAAGCTAGCTGTTTTCTCTGCCCACCCTAGAGAGATCAGCCTGCTACAACGCTTATACTAATACAGGGAGTCAGTAGAGTGAATGTGGGGAGTCATCTTTCTTCAGATTTAGGGGCTGTGGACGGATACATTCTACAGGCGACAGCCCATTCCAGAAGGATGAATAATACAGGCTCGGGACCAGAGCAGAAGGGACATTCTCCATAAGAGGAGCTTGGAGCAAAATAGCTCATCACTTTTCTGAAGTTGACAATTTAACAGAAATTAAAAGGAATATAAACATTTTGACAACAAGTGAATGAGTCATTCGAAGGCCTTTCGGACTTTTCTCAATGAGGACAGAGATTGGGACAACAACCACATTAGCATAATTTGCAGATGAACTTTTTAATTCACACTGATTACCAGACAAGGAGTCAAAAAAAGACATGTGTGAATGTTCTTGCTATGCTGCTCAAAAAAACCTGACACTTGAAAGTAGCCACTATCCAGTAACTAAGCGAGTATAGCTTAGTATTTTTACTCCTAGTCCACTAAGGAAGCAAGTACAGTTGTAAGCTTTATAAAAGGGTGTGTAAATAACTAGGCTTACAAACCCCATTTTTCCTTGTTCTTTCCATTTTTTGACAAATGTATATTTGATATTTTTTCAGTGTGAAATACAAATAAATATAATACGTGACAATACTGTATTTTACAAAAATGTACACAAATGCAAAGCAGCCCTGAAACCCAAAAAGAAAAAAAACACAAATTATTGAAATTATCTTTAAGTTATAAATAACAAAATAAGTTATTCAAACAAAATAAGTGTTTGGTTCGAGCACTGAAGCGAAAGTACTTTCCTTCTCTTCCTTTCCAACTTGCTTTCGTGATGCTTAGCTACAAGCTCAGGGCAATGCTATGCCTAGTGTATTTGTGTTACTGCTATCACTATCATAGGAGAAAGCTGTCTGATTCCAGAACCTTGGGGCAGCCAGCAGGGCTAGCCCCGCCCCTTTACAAGTATTTCCCATTGGGACCTCATCAAAAGAGGGATTTAAGGGCCCCCGAGGAGCAGCGGGAGGTGACACTGTGTATTCACACTATAGTGACTGGTGTGGAGTTTATTTTTGGTTGGGTCACCCCATGCGTAGGAAGGTAATGGGCAACAATTGAGATTTTTGCAAGTTTTCAATGCAGAAATTTATTGCTGCACACATATTGTAAAAAGTCTAGTTAGTCTTAAAGAAATGCTTGTTGTGTGCGTAAGCCTATTATTGTCAGACTGTGTATGGCTCTTTTCATTTTCTCATGGATTGACATTAACATCTTATAAAGGGTACAAAATCATACCAAATAGGCATACAATTATTTTCCTGGCTAGTGATGTGACAGAGGTTTTGTGTGGCAGATTTCCTGATGTTAGGAGACTTATCACTGAATGAATTCTCTGTATAAAGTTTGATACATTCCGATGCTTTACACATGGTTTCACTCCGAATTTTCCAACCTCCATCACTCAAACGTCTTATGTACTGTATTCATTCTCCCAACCTCTCTTGATCATGTTAAGTATATATTCAGTCTTTATAGAACTTTTCTGATGTAAAGTATGTAAATGTGAGTTCAGGAATATGATTCACTAAATTGGTTTTATGTTTGCGTTTGTTTATGTCTATGTTCCTTGTTTTGTGATAGTTTTTGACATCAGTACAAGAGAGGAAGAATAACTGGAGAGTGAAAGAGGAAATAGTGCAGCATTGAGGACATACTGTAGGTATTGGAAGCCTGTTCTGTGCTTAGTGGAGGGGAGGTTTAGAGGAAATGTAGTCCACTTGATTGCCTTTCACATGAGGCCTGGATCATTACATTTTCGTCATTTTGCAGATGTTCTCATCCAGAGTAACTAATAGGAGTGAGTGCATACATTGACTGGCCCCCATGGGAATAGAACACACATGGCGCTTGATGTTGCAAACGCCATGCACTTACAAACAGAGCTACATGGTACTTCAGTCATCAATGAGTGGCATGTTTATCGACCACACAGTCGGCGGTATGTAGACCATATTAACACTTTGAGAGGGCCTTGGGAATTAATGTGGAGCAAATCTTGAGCCTACCAGGAAATCGGACTGAGACTTTGCTTTCTTAAATGAATGGCTTGCAAATAAATATTCTCATAGTGCCTTTGAAAGAATAATTATCAACATTACTAATATGTACAATATGTTGTATTCACCTTTGTAAGCAACTCTTGATAGGGAATCTGTGTCAAGTGTTTAAGTAAAACAAACTGCAAAAGAAATCACAATCGTCATGCGAAAATGTGTGTGTATTTGACACATGGTACCTATGTAATCAGGAAGATATCAGTAAACATGTTCCCTTGAAAGGAGAATTTCACTTTTAATCAATATGATGTTGGTCATTACCAAGAAAGCAGTCTATGGGCCAAGAATATTCTTTCAAAAGCCATTAATAACTTAAGCTAACTTTAAGCACCACTAGCTAAATCGTCCAAAAAATATTGGAGCAGATGTAGGACCTAGATCAGTCATTGAGTAGCAGTGGTCTATATTCTACTTATGTGAAGAAGATTATTATTTGCACTTTTGACTGTTCTTCAGTAAAAAATATTCAGTACAACTAGTTTTAGAAACTCTCTCTAGGGAATGAATGACTAGGGTGTTTTAATGGCACTGGGGTACCAGCTTCATTTTTGTCTAAATTACTGAAGTACCATGCACCTTAACTCTGTCCTCTCAGGACTTCTTGAGATTCATATTCTCTAAGTATATTGAATGCCCATAGTTCTTTTAATTTCCTGAAGCCCAATAATAGACCTTGTGAAGCTGTATGTTGTTCAAAAGACACTGATTGTAATTTTTTTTAAACATCCTAATATTTAAGAAGTGACACCTCACACTTGTTTTTGGAAGTCAACTGTTGTTGTACAAGGAAAAAATAAATAACACTTTATCATCTCTTTCAAAGTCCTGCTTTGTCTGTTTTTTTTACTGTTAATATGTGAGGCGTTTAATTGTGGTTCGTCAGATAATTCTGTGACAGCATGGCCACTCTTTAAGCATTACAAGCCATTTCTAAATATAGGGCTACTGTATATTGTCCTCCTTTTAGATAAGTCCACCCACACACAAGACTTAACAATTAGTAAATGCTTTACTCTTATTGATCACCAATGAACAATTTAACTGACATATGTGTGGATCATAATATGTATTTACTGTTATTGTGATATTCCCATTAATTACATGTATCAGTACATATAGGAGGATTTGAAGAGAGTGTAGTCAGATTCAGCTTGTGCAGTACAAAGAGCCTTTATGGTGCTGAAGAGAGCGGTCGTGGTTGAGTGAACCAACTTGAAGCATGACTGCTTAACGCTGTGGAGATCGTTCTGAGCGAAGTAAGGGGAATGTTGGTCGGGGACAGCAGGCTCAAGTCTTTTGGAAATGAAAGGCAGAAGGGAAATCAATCTGTTGTTTTTGATGTCAGATGGGCCAAGTGTTGTTTCTTGAGGAGGGGAGTGACTCTTCTGTCTTGATGCAGCCAGTAGTCTGATATTGGTTGATTAGGGACTAGAGGAATGGGAGATCTCCTGAGAAACTTTAGATAAAAGAGGAGATTGGATCAAGGAGGAAGGTTTTTGGGTGGCCTGGCATTCCTAGTTGCAGATTTTTACCTGGCAAGGTGAAGTGACAGTATACCGGGTCATCCTGGATTTCTTTTTACCTCCATTTCCGCTCTGCTGCCGGCAGCCACATTCTGTAAGCCTGTAGTCCCATAGTCTCTTAGCTACAGTGCAGGACATGGAGGACTGAGCCAACTGGGAGGTGAAAGCAGACAGTGAGAGTCCTAGGATGTGGAGAGGTAGTAGAGTCGATTAAGAGAATGGGATGACAAGAAGAAGAATGACGTAGAAGATGGGAGAGATGATTGGATAGAAGAGGATAGTGTAGTAGGGGAGACAGAGCAAGATTGCTACAACACCTCACCATCTGGGTAGTACCTGAGTGGATGGGGTTGAAGGTGATAGAAAGACAAATAGTTATATGTACCCATCTACTAAACATAAGATCATATACAGTGGGGAGAACAAGTATTTGATACACTGCTGATTTTGCAGGTTTTCCTACTTATAAAGCATGTATAGGTCTATAATTTATATCATAGGTACACTTCAACTATGAGAGACGGAATCTAAAACAAAAATCCAGAAAATCACATTGTATGATTTTTTAATAATTAATTAGCATTTTATTGCATGACATAAGTATTTGATCACCTACCAAACAGTAAGAATTCCGTCTCTCACAGACCTGTTAGTTTTTCTTAAAGAAACCCTCCTGTTCTCCACTCATTACCTGTATTAACTGCACCTGTTTGAACTCGTTACCTGTATAAAAGACACCTGTCCACACAGTCAATCAAACAGACTCCAACCTCTCCACAATGGCCAAGACCAGAGAGCTGTGTAAGGACATCAGGAATAGAATAGAGACCTGCACAGGACAATAGGCAAGCAGCTTGGTGAGAAGGCTATTGTGAGAAGGCAGCTTGGTGCTTTTCTGCATCCCCAAAGAGGGGCAGGACGACAGCACCGTATTGAGGGGAGGATGGATGGGGCCATGTATCACAAGATCCCTCAGTAAGAGCATTGAAGATGGGTCGTGGCTGGGTTTTCCAGCATGACAACGACCTGAAACACACAGCCAGGGCAACTAAGGAGTGGCTCCGTAAGAAGCATCTCAAGGTCCTGGAGTGGCCTAGCCAGTCTCCAGACCTGAACCCAATAGAAAATCTTTAGAGGGAGCTGAAAGTCCATATTGCCCAGCGACAGCCCCGAAACCTGAAGGATCTGGAGAAGGTCTGTATGGAGGAGTGGGCCAAAATCCCTGCTGCAGTGTGTGCAAATCTGGTCAAGAACTACAGGGAACTACTATGATCTCTGTAATTGCAAACAAAGGTTTCTGTTCCAAATATTTAGTTCTGCTTTTCTGATGTATCAAATACTTATGTCATACAATAAAATGCTAATTAATTACTTAAAAATCATACAATGTGATTTTCTCGTGTCACGTCCTGGCTATGCCCCTAGCCATCTCTGCGCTGGGCTTGGGGCATAGTCAGGACAGGACAGGAGGTGGCACCTCTAGCCACCTCCGACCCTTTTGGTCTCCCCAACTGGAGGCAGGTGTTCATCGTTGCCTCCAATTGGGGACCCTATTTATGTTCCCTGTTTAGCCACACCCGTGTGGTTCATTTTGGTTTGGTCCCTGTATAGGATAGCCCACGTCACTGTTTGCTGCTTTTGTTTTGCCTTCATTTTGCATTAAACATGGATTATTTCCACTTTATCGACTCTGCGCCTGTGTCCTTCCACAACCTCATGCGTGACAGAATGAACCACCTACAAGAGACACGGCAGAGATGGACGGTAGGGGAACTCCTTTGTTGTCCTGATAGCGAACACAGAGGAGGAGGAGAACCCCTACCGTCCCCCGCTGCAAACCTGGCCAGCTCAGTACTGTCCCCGGAGGAGTGACCCCTACCGTCAGCCCCAATAATTTTGTGGGGGGTGCTGTGGGGACGGTCGGAGGAACCTGAGGCGTGGCTGCCATCCCCGGAGGCCTTCCCGGAGGTTGGGCGGAGTGAAGACTGGTGGGGCTTTAGGGACCCGCCGTACCGGTTCTCGCCGCCAGAGGAAGGCCATCTTGGTGCGGCTAACGCCTGGCTTACGTCTGGTGCCAGCCCCAAGGCAGCGGGTGTTTCCAGCGCCCTATGCTGCCCAGGAGCCGCAGCCAGCGCCCCACGCTACCCAGGAGCCGCCGCCAGCGCCCCACGCTACCCAGGAGCCGCCGCCAGCGCCCTCTCCTGACCCTCCGCCGGCTCCTGACCCTCCGCCGGCTCCTGACCCTCCGCCGGCTCCTGACCCTCCGCCGGCTCCTGACCCTCCGCCGGCTCCTGACCCTCCGCCGGCTCTCCCTGCTCCTTCTACATGCTTTGTAAGTGGGAAAACAGGCAAAATCGGCAGTGTATCAAATATTTGCTCTCCCCACTGTGTATATATACAGTATATAATATATGTTTGTGTGTGTATATATATATCTATCAACTCAACATGAAGTCAAAAGAAATGAAGAAACAAATCGAAAACAGACTTTGGGATTCAGATGCCCAGTGATATGAGGGATAAGCAATCATTAGGAAAGGATTTTATGAAGCTGTCAAGGTCACAGAAGGTCACCCATTATAACTGGTAGACAACAGATGACAGTGTTAGGCTTCAATGGACAAGTCACACTGACAGCATGCAATTCTCAAGTGGGTAAAGACAATGCAGGGAAAATCTCAACCTTGGAGAAATTAGTAGCCAGTCACTCTGAGACTCTGTGTTAACAGATAGTTAAATGATGAGAGAGCAACCAGAGTAGCAATGTTCTTGGGTTAATCATCATCTCTGTCAGGTCCAAAAAGTCATGACCCTGTAGGGCAGCATAACTCAATGAATGCTGTTCACAGCAGATCCATAGTTACAAATAATGCTGAAGACCAAGATCTCCACATACTGTAGTTACTGCAAGCAGGGGACACCAGATTAGAAGGTTTACAGCCGCGTTGTGCAGAGTGTCTGTAAAAACTAGAGGGAAAGGAGTGAACATGGATAGAAAACACACAAATACAGTAGTTGACATAACTACAAAGTGCAAAATGAGATCAGATTTGTTTTTAGTAATAATAAACCTAGATACTCAATTAAGAGATTGTCATAGAATCTTCTCATTCCTTCTGAAGAATAAACTTCAAGGTTTTTCAAGAAGACCAGTCGTTTGTGGACCAACACCCGAGAAAATTAAAGTGCTTTCTGGTGACACATTTGGACCCCAATGCTGGTCAATATTCCAAACCAGTGCTGGCCAACTCTGTTCCTGCAGATCTACTATCCTGTAGGTTTTCTCTTCAGCCTCTTTTGTGACTAACCTGAGTCTGCTTTTCATCCAACTAATAATTAGAATCAGGTGTGCTGAATAAGAGTTGGAGATAAAATCTACAGGACAGTAGATCTCCAGGAACAGGATTGGCCAGCCCTGTTCCAAACAATCAAACAGGCAGAAAATATTGAAACCTTGTTGCTTCAAAATTTTGCGACAGCTCTTTACAATATTACTGGTCTGCATTTACCTTTGCATGTATCTGATCAAAAATGTATTTTATTCACCAAAAAATATATATATATTGGGTAAAAAATCTATAATACAGAAATGTCAACCTTAGAAGAGCTCTAATCAGCTAATTAACTCAAAACACCTGCAAAGGTCTCCTAAGTATGTTAATTCATGCACTCAATACTTGGTCGTGGGCTCTTTTTGCACAAATTACTGCATGAATGCAACGTGGCATGGAGGCAATCAGCCTGTGGCACTGCTGAGGTGTTATGGAAGCCCAGGTTGCTTTGATAGTGGCCTTCAGCTCGTCTATGTTGTTGGGTCTGGTGTATCTCATTTTCCTCTGGATAATATTCCATAGACTCTCTATGGGGTTCAGGTGAGGCAAATTGGCTGGCTAATCAAGCACAGTAATGCCATGGGCAGCAAACCAGTTACCAGTCATTTTGGCACTGTGGGCAGGTCCAAAGTCCAGCTGGTAAAAGGAAATCAGCATCTCCATAAAGCTTGTCAATAGATGGAATCATGAAGTGCTCTAAAACTTCCTGGTAGATGGCTGCATTGACCTTGGACCTCAGAAAACACAGTGGACCAACACCAGCAGATGACATGGCACCCCAAATCATCACTGACTGTGTAAACTTCACACTGGACTTCAAGCAAGTTGGATTCTGTGCCTCTCCACTCTTCCTCCAGAGTCTGGGACCTTGATAATTACTTTCATCTGAAGAGAGGACTTTGGACCACTGAGCAACGGTCCCGTTCTTTATCTCCTTTGCCAAGGTAAGACACTTCAGAGGTTGTCTCTGGTTTGGGAGTGTCTTGACACTAGGAATGCGACACTTGTAGCCCATTTCCTGGACACGTCTGTGTGTGGTGGCTCTTGATGCACTGACTCCAGCCTCAGTCCACTCCTTGTGAAGCTCCCCCAAGTTCTTGAATCGGCATTGCTTCCAGTCAACTTTCCATGAAAATGCTTTTATTCCACACTCTGCGAACAGCCAACCCTTTCAGCAATGACCTTCTGTGGCTTACCCTCATGGAGGGTGTCACTGATTGTCTTCTGGACAACTTTTAAGTTAGCATTCATCCCCATGATTGTGTTTGCGTGTACTGAACGAGACTGAGAAATTGAAGGCTTAGGGTGTTAATTAGCTGATTAGAACTCTTCTCAGATATTTGTGTTGTACCTTTTATACTAATAATTTGAGGTACTGGATTTTTTATTTCCATGAGCTGTAAGCCATGCTCTTCAAGATTAAAGAGTATGATATTCAATATTTTTTTTAATGTACCTGTATATATAGTTTCACACCCTAGGGGAATATTCTGCTGTTGATTTGTAAACTACTAAACAACTCAATTATATCCAAATCTCATATGGTACAATTTTCCCTGAGGCTCCATACTCTCTCCTTATGTTCTGCAGACCCCCGTCAATGACATCTGTGGTCTACTGAAAACATTTTAATGTCTGTTTCTGCGATGATGCGAGGAAGGTAGGCAAAGGGAGGTATCAAAAACAAAGAAAGAAAACCCACAAAAAACAGATTGCAATCCATAATCAGGGTTTAATCAGAACCAACAACTGTCTTGGGCAAAAGGCAGATAAGAACAACAATCTACAAGGGCAACAGAAACCGTGTGTGTGTAATGAGGTAAATGGGGACCTGGTGTGTGCGGGGTTTGATGCTGCCATCATTCTCATGCTGGTGGTCAGTACACCGGCGAGGCGGAGCGTTAAAGAGAAGGTGGCTCTGCAGTAGCCTGCAGAGCAGGTGTGACAGTTGCCAAGCTCGCTTGGAGGCAGCACTACCTCTCATCACCAATAGGTTATCCAGGCAAGCATTTCTTCCCATTTCATACCATGCTTTCCCAATCAAGCTACTAGATTCCCAAAATCTACTCAGGACTTAATAATTAAAAACTTTAGGGAAATGTAGGTGGTAAACATGACTTTTTTTGCAGGTACATGCAGTGGATATAAAAGGTCTACACACCCTTGTTAAAATGCTAGGTTCTTGTGGTGTAAAATAATGAGAAAAAGATAAGTAATGTCAGAACCTTTCCACCTTTAATGTAACCTATAACGTGAAAAATTCAATATAAAAATAAACTGAAATCTTTGAGTACTCCTCAAAGTCAATTATTGCTACAATTAGATTAACTCACCAAAGTGTTTCTTTGAACACAACAAAGCAACAATTTCCAAGCATATACAAACATTTGGGATAATATGGGGCAAGATGTCACCTCTCCCTAATTCTATGAAAACATGGCTTGTTGTTGTCTCTCTGTTGCGCACTTGTGCAATTAGGCTGTACGCTGCTAGCAATACTCGGCCCTCATTCAGGGGGGTTGCGGTTGGTGGGTGTCCCTTTGGTTGATGCCTGGCAATGTGGTTGGATTGATTTCCTGCCTGTTGGGCCCTGTCCGGGGCCTCCCCCGGGTAGGGCCACAGTGTCACCGGACCCCCCCGTCTCAGTTCCAAGGTGTTACACTGCTATATTATTGTGCTGGGGGATATGAGGGATGGACTACTAACTTTTCTGTCTCCTCCAGTTTTAAATTTTAGGAGGAGATGAGGTCCTGGTCCACACCTGCGGAGTACCTGGTTTGGGGGGCCCGTTGCTGTCCCTGTCCTTGTCCACCTGGTCATACTTCTGACCTAGTCTAAAATCAAATAGACTCTGGATTTAGCCCAGAGAAATTTATTTATTATTCCAATTGGACTCTTAATATCTCACCCGGCACAGCCAGAAGAGGACTGGTCACCCCTCTGAGCCTGGGTCCTCTCTAGGTTTCTTCCTAAAATTCGACCTTAGGGAGTTTTTCCTAGCCACTGAAATTCAACACTACTGTTGTTTGCTCCTTGGTGTTTAAGGCCGGGTGTCTCTGTAAAGCACTTTGTGACAACTGCTGTTGTAAAAAAGGGCTTTATAAATACATTTTGATGTCACATTTAATATAAACATTAAATATACCACTATACTTTAAACTTAAAATGTAAGTAAGAACTGTACTATTGCTCTCAAAACCCTTTAACACATTTAATTGTGTTACAACATAAACAGAAAATGTATTAAAAAAAGTTGTTTTTGCCACTGATCAATGCAAAAACAGTCCATAATGGCAAAGTGAAAAATGAATTCTGCATATTGTTCCAAACCCATTATAAATTCAAAACAGAAAATAATTGTTTGCATGTGTATTTACCCCCTTTAGTCAATATTTGTTTGAGGCACCTGTGGCAGCAATTACAGGCATGAATCTATTTGGATATGTCTCTACCAGCTTTGCACGTGTAGATTGTTAAAAGTGGCCTTCATGGGGTGCCTTAGGGAGGGGGATGAGTACGAATGTGAGTGTTTTGATGTATATCATGGCTGGTACCACGTTTCATATTTCATCAACTTATAGTGGTATGCATTTGTTAATTATTATACCCTGATCTGTATTTCTCAAGAATTTATATGAATGTGAGTATATAATTTCATAGTCTTATTGGTTTGTTTTTTATTTCAACTCTGTTCTAATCACAGGTCATGAGTTGCACCTGTAATGAAACAAGTCGTATATTGGGTGCTATTTGAGTGGGGATTCAAGTGTCCTGGGAGAACATTTTGGAAGGTGTCTCCATAAGGAGCCTTTCCTTATTACCAACCGTTCTTCATTTATGTCTTTGTTACTTTCAGCATATGGGCCATTTAAGTGTTATAATAATTAAATCTACATTTCTTCTTTGGATAAACCTGAGGCCCAAGTTCTCATTTAATTACGTCCAGACCACTAAAATGGTTATAACATGGACACATACATTTTAGCAAAATTGCTCAAGGTCTGTCAATTTGAATGGGGAACTTGGGTGAACAGCAATTTTTATCAGACTTCTACAGCTCTCTGGTCTTGTATCTTGTATGTGGTCTTGTATGTATCAAGATGAATCTTTCCAGGTCTAATGCAAGTTTTATTCCAGGGGTTTTATGTACTATCCAGCATCCATTTTGCCTTCTAACTTCACAAGCTTTCCAGATCCTGGTGCAGGGAAACATTCCCAGAGCATGATGCTGCCACAATGATAGGTTGCTGCCTTGATGGAGATGGTGTTCTCAGGATGATTTGCAGCATTAGGCTTGTGCCAAAAATAGCGCTTAGCATTGAGGCACAAATCTCTGTTTTGGCCTAATCACACCAAATAGACTTCTTTCTCTTGACCTGAATCTCCCACATGCTTTCTGGCAAACTCTAGCCAAGCTTTGGTCTAGTACTGCAGTATGCACAGGGTCTCCCAGCACTTCACAGTCCTTGAGTTGCCATAGACCTCTTGGTAGCCTTGCTGAAAAGTACCCCTCTTGCCCAGATACTCTTTTAAGAATGACCTGTTCAAGACAGATTCACAATTGTGCCATATTCTCTCTATTTATTAATAATAGACTTTACTCTGATATTCAATGCCTCGGGAATAATTTTATATCCTACCCCTGATATGTGCATTTAAAGAACCTTGTTCCGGATTTCCTTTGAATGTTCCTTCATTTACATTAAGTAGTTTTAGTTCAGAATTGTACCTACCAACTGAGGGACCTCCCAGAGGCAGGTGTATTTAAACTAAAATAATGTGGAATACAGATATGTCTGGTGTGTCATTGCAAAGGGAGTGAATACCTATGCAATCAATTACTTTGTTTTATATATGTATTTTATTTAGAATCATTTCCTGGTTTTATTTTCACCTTGACATTATGGAATTTTTTGTGTTGTTCAGTGACAAAAATGCCTGATTAAATCTATTTTGATTTCCTTGTGTAACACATTCAAATTAAGAAAAGTTCAAGTGGGTGAATACCTTTTGAGGGCCACTGTTTATAGATCTAGTGAAGCAAGATAATTAACATAATTCTTCCAGTGCAGAGAAAAATGTTGAGGCTTTGTTGTGGGCAAGATGACCAGTCCAATAGCACAAGGTACGCTCAGGGTTAAAATGATCTCATAACATAGTGATAACACATGTTTGGAAAGAGCATATATTTAACAAATTAATATATTATTTTAAGTGTATTAAAATGCTATTTCCAACCATGTATTGTTTGACTTGAGCACATTCAATAAAGAAAGCATAGACTGGTTTTATGGTTTTATAAAGTGCAATCTAAAATTATCCATCCAAATTTGACAAGCAACCGGTCTAGAACAAGATAAAAGTCAATAATTTATTTTGTCTGCTAACGAGGAGATCTTTCAGAAATTATGTCAGGGGAGGAGGAATCTTACCTCGCTATCTGAGCAAAATACTACATTCTTAAAAATAACAAATCAACCAAAGAGGGCCATTTATTTTCTTTTATAATTTTATAATGACGTCTAAGCATGGCTATTTCCACATATACATTTTTTTCAGACTTAGCTTTTTTTGTCAGCAGTTAGACATTGACTTAAGGGGGCATTTTCCATGTTACTCCATTCCTCCATTCCTTTAAGGTACCTTTTTTTATGGAAAACTAAGTCTGCATAGAAGGGTCAGATTTACAGCATTCAGGTTTGTTATGAAACAGTAAACGTTTTCTTATGCGTTTGAGAACACTGCTGGAGCTGTAGCTGAGTGAGTGCATTATTACTTCACACAATAACTGAGTTTCCCCAACTGAGGGAAAGAAATTCATGTTAAGCACTTAGAGAATGAGGTGAGGCAAGGTGGAGGGAGAGAGCTCAATGAGGTTTGCCTGTTGCCATAGCTGTGGAGTTCCCACCAGGGAGCTCTCCTCCCTCTGCCCCTAGATGAAGCGAGGGAAGGCGTGGTGTGTGGCTGGCTGGCTGGCATGTTAGGTCTTTCTGGCAGTCATCAACTCTCTGTTCCTGCCAACTCTAAAGGATTTAGAAAGGCTGTAACAACAATGGATAACACTGGTGTCTTACTAAATGACACAAACAAGGGTCATTCTCTGGTTGGTGACCAACGACATAGGATGAGCAGGATGAGGCTTTGTTCAGCTTTTTGTTGTTGCTATGTAAATGAGACTCCAAAGAATACATCATTAATTATATTGTTTTGTAGAAATTATCATTTATTATATAATATTAGCATAGATTTTCTAATTGTTGCAATGTTTTGTAGGCTTCCTACGCTTTGCATGGTTCCTAAGTGCTATATTCTATTTTGTAGCATATTTTCAAAAGCGTTGCGTATGACTTTTGTTTCATGGACTTCCTCACAAACATTTTATTGAGTTCAGAACTATGGGCCTCTCCTTTAAGAATTTTCAAAAAAATTAGAAGAAATGCAACAAAATCCTTCCCTTCTGACATCATTAACATTCCAGACAATACATTTTAAATGCCCATTTTCCATTCGAATCGTTGCCAAAATCAATGCACTCTGCCATCCAGACACAAAATAGGATTAATGATGTCCTTTCTTCTTTCACATTGTCAAGGTCAGGACTTCTTTGGACAGGGCATCTCTAAATGCTGGCCTATTTATAACACATTGAAGTGATTGCCAACGTGCTAAATAATAGCTCTAACAAAATCAGCTTTCTTTCACATTTTTTCATAGGACATTTTTATAGTGTCAGGATACTGAATAATTCAATGAGCTAGTGTCTGAAAGGGAAAATAATCACAAAACAAAACCAATTGCTATTTCAGTCAGTGTCACGGTACGGTGAGGTTCAGCGCCACCGTGCCGTGCATCCCCTGTTCCCATCACTCACAAACTCATCCCGGACTTGTTTCGTGTCACATGTTTTCAATCATTCACACCAGGTCCCAATCTTTTCGTTAGTATGTGTTTAAATGTTTCCCCTCTGCTCCCCAAATTTGTCGATCGTTGTTGTGTTGTTTCCGTCATTTGTACGTCCCCCATGTAACTGGTGAGTGCCTTCGGTTTTTGCTGTTTAAGTCAGCCCCTTTACTTTATGTTTATTGCTTTGTTTTTCATTAAAAGACCACATCACCTGCATTCTGCCTGTGCCTGGTTCCTCTCCTCTGCCACCCGTTACAGTCAGAAAAGTTAAAAACATGAATGTAATTAACTTTTATTAATTATGGACATCATTGTAGTTCTACATTTGTTTTACATACCATACCATACCATTCCATCTTCTTCCGCTTATCCGGGGCCGGGTCGCGGGGGCAGCAGTCTAAGCAGGGATGCCCAGACTTCCCTCTCCCCAGACACTTCCTCTAGCTCTTCCGGGGGGACACCGAGGCGTTCCCAGGCCAGCCGGGAGACATAGTCCCTCCAGCGTGTCCTAGGTCTTCCCCGGGGTCTCCTCCCGGTGGGACGGGACCGGAACACCTTCCCAGGAAGGCGTTCCGGAGGCATCCGAAAAAGATGCCCAAGCCACCTCAGCTGACCCCTCTCGATGTGGAGGAGCAGCGGCTCTACTCTGAGCTCCTCCCGGGTGACCGAGCTTCTCACCCTATCTCTAAGGGATCGCCCGGCCACCCTGCGGAGAAAGCTCATTTCGGCCGCCTGTATCCGGGATCTTGTCCTTTCGGTCATGACCCAAAGCTCATGACCATAGGTGAGAGTAGGAACGTAGATTGACTGCGCTGTCATGGATTAAAATACTGCAGTGCACACAAGGTCCCCCTGCTCAAGCCAGCGCATGTCCAGGCCCATCTGACGTTGGCCCAATGACCATCTGGATGATCCAGGGGAGGAATGGGAGAAGGTCATGTGGGCTGATGAGACAAAAATAGAGCTTTTTGGTCTAAACTCCACTCGCCGTGTTTGGAGGAAGAAGGAGGATGAGTACAACCCCAAGAACACCATCTCAACCGTGAATCATCTAGGTGGAAACATTATTCTTTGGGGATTCATATCTGCAAAAGGTACAGGACGACTGCACCGTATTGAGGGGAGGATGGATGGGGCCATGTATCACAAGATCTTGGCCAACAACCTCCTTCCCTCAGTAAGAGCATTGATGATGGGTCGTGGCTGGGTTTCCCAGCATGACAACGACCCGAAACACACAGCCAGGGCAACTAAGGAGTGGCTCTGTAAGAAGCATCTCAAGGTCCTGGAGTGGCCTAGCCAGTCTCTAGACCTGAACCCAATAGAAAATCTTTGGAGGGAGCTGAAAGTCTGTATTTCCCAGCGACAGCCCCGAAACCTGAAGGATCTGGAGAAGGTCTGTATGGAGGAGTGGGCCAAAATCCCTGCTGCAGTGTGTGCAAACCTGGTCAAGAACTACCGGAAACGTATGATCTCTGTAATTGCAAACAAAGGTTTCTGAACCAAATATTAAGTTCTGCTTTTCTGATGTATCAAATACTTATGTCATGCAATACACTGCTAATTGATTACTTAAAAATCATACAATGTGATTTTCTGGATTTTTGTTTTAGATTCCATCACTAACAGTTGAAGAGTACCTATGATAAAAATTACAGACTTCTACATGCTTTGTAAGTGGGAAAACCTGCAAAATCAGCAGTGTATCAAATACTTGTTCTCCCCAATGTATACCCACATACACTCAGTCCACATTTTTGTCCCATGCACATAATGAACACTAGTGCTGACAAAGTGGGCCCTCTGATTTTTATTTATTTTCTGTTACGTGATTATTGTATTTTAGGAGGATATACACTCAGACTCCTATTTGACTACCAGTTAGCAGGAGTTTTTGATTATTTGTACATTTTTAACATGTACTCATCTTGACCTGTCCTGAGGTTATAGTCAATATCATATTATTTTACATAATTTCTATTGTGTTTGAGCCAAATATAATACAACTTTGATTGAAACAGAGTAATGCTCATTTTGTAACAGATCATTTACCCGCCCCTTTTTCTTTCTGATTCAGAGACTGAAAAGTTGGGTTAGTTTGATTCTGTATGCCAGAGTGATTGTATTTGTATACATAATAATTATTTTCATGACAATTGCACCATCACTTATATTTCAATACATCACATTGGTTTTAGTGCTAACTGACCATTATGTTCTTAGGCTATTTATATTGCAATTTTCTCTATAACATTGTTGCATTTTAATCTCACATGACTGTGTTCATGACCAAGGACCTACAGAGCAGCTCTCAAGGTTGGCATGTCCATTACTGCCCAGCCAAGTCTTACATTGTCCTAGACTGTAAGGTAATGAGTCTTGGTCCCTTTACTACTGCTGAGTATGAGGAAGTCACAGCCCACTGGCCTACCCCAATTAAAACAACTCTGATGCCTCTCTCTCATCATTCTTTTTTCCCCCTTTCCTGCAATGGCCTTTCTTGCTCTCCCTACTGTATGTACTTACTTATAATGGTTGGTACATGTACTCTGTGGTATACAGGTGCTGGTCATATAATTAGAATATCATCAAAAAGTTTATTTATTTCAGTAATTGCATTCAAAAAGTGAAACTTGTATAATGTATACATTCATTCCACGCAGACTGATATATTTCAAGTGTTTTTTCTTTTAATTGTGATGATTATAACTGACAACTAATGAAAATCCCAAATTCAGTATCTCAGAAAATTGGAATATTACTTAAGACCAATACAAAAAAAATATTTTTAGAAATGTTGGCCAACTGAAAAGTATGAACATGAAAAGTATGAGCATGTACAGCACTCAATACTTAGTTGGGGCTCCTTTTTCCTGAATTACTGTAGCAATGCGGCATGGCATGGAGTCGATCAGTCTGCGATAGACGGCTGCGTTGACCTTGGACCTCAGAAAACACAGTGGACCAACACCAGCAGATGACATGGCACCCCAAACCATCATTGACTGTGGAAACTTTACACTGGACTTCAAGCAAAGTGGATTCTGTGCCTCTCCTCTCTTCCTCCAGACTCTGGGACCTTGATTTCAAAAGGAAATGCTAAATTTACTTTCATCAGAGAACATAACTTTGGACCACTCAGCAGCAGTCCTGTTCTTTTTGTCTTTAGCCCAGACGAGACGCTTCTGACGTTGTCTTGTTTAAGAGCGGCTTGACACAAGGAATGCGACAGCTGAAACCCATGTCTTACATACGTCTGTACGTGGTGGTTCTTGAAGCACTGACTCCAGCTGCAGTCCACTCTTTGTGAATCTCCCCCACATTTTTGAATGGGTTTTGTTTCACAATCCTCTCCAGGGTGCGGTTATCCCTATTGCTTGTACACCTTTTTCCACCACATATTTTCCTTCCCTTCACCTCTCTATTAATGTTCTTGGACACAGAGCTCTGTGAACAGCCAGCCTCTTTAGCTATGACCTTTTGTGTCTTGCCCTCCTTGTGCAAGGTGTCAATGGTCCACTTTTGGACAGCTGTCAAGTCAGCAGTCTTCCCCATGATTGTGTAGCCTTCAAAACTAAACTCAGAGACCATTTAAAGGCCTTTGCAGGTGTTTTGACTTAATTAGCTGATTAGAGTGTGGCACCAGGTGTCTTCAATATTGAACCTTTTCACAATATTCACTTTTTCTGAGATACTGAATTTGGGGTTTTCATTAGTTGTCAGTTATAGTCATCAAAATAAAAAATAAAAAACTTGAAATATATCAGTCTGTGTGGAATGAATGTATACATTATACAAGTTTCACTTTTTGAATGGAATTACTGAAATAAATACCCTTTTTGACGATATTCTAATTATATGACCAGCACCTGTACTAGTCAGCTCATTTTGCCCCTTGGACTGTGCTTCCAGCAGCTTTAAAATAGACGACCGGGCTGTCAGTCAGGATGGGAAATGTACTGTATAAGTATTCATTACAAGTAATTATACCTCAAGATATGCCACATTTTTATAACTAGCTAAACCCTGTGTAACAACTAGTAATTACATAGGCAATCATTACTTTTACTAAGCTTTAGTGCCTTTCATTCAACTATGATTCAATTATTTGATCTCAGTCAGTGAGGTTGACCTACCCAGTCTGTTTTTGTAAACCCAGTTGGGAATTCATTTCCGTCCCTCAAGGATCATGTTAAAACTGTATATCCTAGCTCTAGCTTGGTAAGCCAAGTAGGGGACCTCCAGATGTTGTTTAAACACCCATAAATAAGCAGCTGGAGGTTTTAGGGTGACCTTGAGCCCTAGCGCACTTTTTTTGTCATGGTCAATTCTGGGTCTTTTTACACACAGTCCTTAAACCTTTTCCCCTTATCAGCTCCCCCATATGCATATGTGGCCAGACGGAGGTTGTATGCCTAGTGCCCTACATCTATTAGAGCAGCCAGCTCGGTGCTAGGACCAGCTTGAAATGTAGCGCTGTCTGAACAGTAATGATACATTTATGTTGAGAATAATTTCCCCCAGGTACATCACAGTAGATAAACTGCATTAATCAAGTAAATAAGAACCCTTTTCAATGCAATTAACACAATAACAATTGTAACTTTGCAAGAAAAAAACTGAAAAAATGTAACTGTCTTCACAAGCAGTGGCAAATGTGCAAATGTAGATGACTAGCTACAGTAAATATACATATTTAAAACAAATTTAAAGCCACAAAATCGCCCTGAATTTTTTACAGTATATATGCACAGTGGATATAAAAAGTCTACACATCCCTGTTAAAATGCCAGGTTCTTGTGATGTAAAAGAATGAGACAAATTTTTTCATCTTTAATGTGACCTACAATCCACCCTGACTAAGGCCCTGGTTCCAGCTGAAGAAAAACAGCCCCAAAGCATGATGCTGCCACCACCATGCTTCACTGTGGGTATGGTGTTCTTTGGGTGATGTGCAGTGTTGTTTTTGAACCAAACATACTTTTTGGAATTATGGCCAAAAAGTTCAACCTTTCTCCCACGTGCTTTTGGGAGACTTGATGTTTGTTTTTGCAAACTTCAGCCAGTCTTTTTCTTTCTGCAGTAATGCGGTCGATGTATCGGTCTGTCGTGGTGAAGAAAGACAGGACAAGATCCCGGATACAGGCGGCTGAAATGAGCTTTCTCCGCAGGGTGGCTGGGCGATCCCTTAGAGATGAGAGGGTGAGAAGCTCGGTCACCCGGGAGGAGCTCAGAGTAGAGCCGCTGCTCCTCCACATCGAGAGGGGTCAGCTGAGGTGGCTTGGGCATCTGTTTCGGATGCCTCCGGAACGCCTTCCTGGGAAGGTGTTCCGGTCCCGTCCCACCGGGAGGAGACCCCAGGGAAGACCTAGGACACGCTGGAAGGACTATGTCTCCCGGCTGGCCTGGGAACGCCTCGGTGTCCCCCCTGGAAGAGCTGGAGGAAGTGTCTAGGGAGAGTGAAGTCTGGGCATCTCTGCTTAGACTGCTGCCCCCGCGACCCGGCCCCGGATAAGGGGAAGATGATGATGACGAACCTGATTGCAATGCTGATAAAACCACTTGACTGTCCAACCGCAGTGCCACTTCTTCCAGTTCATTTGATTGACTCAAGTAGTTGGCCCTGATGACATTACAGGTGCTGGTCATAAAATTTGAATATCATCAAAAGTTGATTCATTTCAGTAATTCCATTCGAAAAGTGAAATTTGCATAATGTATACATTCATTCCACACAGAATGATATATTTCAAGTGTTTATCTCTTTTAATTTTGATGATTATAACTGACAACTAATGAAAACCCCAAATTCAGTATCTCAGAAAATTTGAATATTGTGAAAACGTTCAATATTGAAGACACCTGGTGCCACACTCTAATCAGCTAATTAACCCAAAACACCTGTAAAGGCCTTTAAATGGTCTCTCAGTCTAGTTCTGTAGGCAACACAATCATGGGGAAGACTGATGACTTGACAGCTGTCCAAAAGAGGACCATTGACACCTTGCACAAGGAGGGAAAGACACAAAAGGTCATAGCTAAAGAGGCTGGCTGTTCACAGAGCTCTGTGTCCAAGCACATTAATAGAGAGGCGAAGGGAAGGAAAAGATGTGGTAGAAAAAGTGTACAAGCAATAGGGACAACCGCACCCTGGAGGGGATTGTGAAACAAAACCCATTCAAAAAATGTGGGGGAGATTTACAAAGAGTGGACCGCAGCTGGAGTCAGTGCTTCAAGAACCACCACGCACAGACGTATGCAAGACATGGGTTTCAGCTGTCGCATTCCTTGTGTCAAGCCACTCTTGAACAAGACACAGCGTCAGAAGCGTCTCTCCTGGGCTAAAGACAAAAAGGACTGCTGCTGCTGAGTTATGTTCTCTGATGAAAGTAAATTATGCATTTCCTTTGGAAATCAAGGTCCCAGAGTCTGGAGGAAGAGAGGAGAGGCACAGAATCAATGTTGCTTGAAGTCCAGCGTAAAGTTTCCACAGTCAGTGATGGTTTGGGGTGCCATGTCATCTGCTGGTGTTGGTCCACTGTGTTTTCTGAGGTCCAAGGTCAACGCAGCTGTCTACCAGGAGGTTTTAGAGCACTTCATGCTTCCTGCTGCTGACCAACTTTATGGAGATGCAGATTTCATTTTCCAACAGGACTTGGCACCTGCACACAGTGCCAAAGCTACCAGTACCTGGTTTAAGGATCATGGTATCCCTGTTCTTAATTGGCCAGCAAACTCGCCTGACCTTAACCCTATAGAAAATCTATGGGGTATTGTGAAGAGGAAGATGCGATATGCCAGACCCAACAATGCAGAAGAGCTGAAGGCCACTATCAGAACAACCTGGGCTCTCATAACACCTAAGCAGTGCCACAGACTTATCGACTCCATGCCACGCCGCATTGCTGCAGTTATTCAGGCAAAAGAAGCCTCAACTAAGTATTGAGTGCTGTACATGCTCATACTTTTCATGTTCATACTTTTCAATTGGCCAACATTTCTAAAAATAATTTTTTTTGTATTGGTCTAAAGTAATATTCAAATTTTCTGAGATACTGAATTTGGGATTTTCATTAGTTGTCAGTTATAATCATCACAATTAAAAGAAATAAACATTTGAAATATATCAGTCTGTGTGGAATGAATGAATATAATATACAAGTTTTACTTTTAGAATGGAATTACTGAAATAAATCAACTTTTTGATGATATTCAAATTTTATGACCAGCACCTGTATATAAGTTCAATACAAATTAAATAGGTAGTAGAGTGTTTCTTCTTTCAATACGTTTAGTAAACCAATTAAACAAAAACAGTGCACAATGCCTAATAGCTACAGACAGCAAACAATGTGTAACTTGATCAAGCTATTTATTATTTAATTACCAAGCAAACTATATGAATCATTTATTGAATCAATCTATTCAACAAATAATGCCTTATTCTGTCATGCAATGCTTAGAAATTATAGCCAATTCTTTAAACCTCAAGAAGTTGTAAAGTTACATACATTTTTGACAGTTTTGGATTTGCTTCATATTTGTAAAGTACTGAGGTTCCATTTTAGAGTCACCGATGTATTTCACTGACCGGCTTGATTGCATTATAAACTGTAAATAAGTCAATAACAAGAGGGCAGTCTATAATGCTTAATTTCTATATGAATATTATAAAGCATTTTGTTGGAGTTACAAACCAAGTACAAAATCATGAATGTCATGCTCTAATGTAAAAAAAAATTATAGTTTGTCTGTGTGTCTGAATTAGTTTTCTAGTTTGTCTGTGTGTATGAGCACGCAACCGGTGTTGAACTTTGCCCCAAAGTTTATATTCACAACCTAAAGTTATTGGGGATGTGTGTCATGGGCATGTTTATGAATGACTTTGTAAATAGGGATGGTAAAATGACAGTGGAAATGAACAAGTGTATGCAGTGATTTCTGTAGTGGAAATCACTGCAAGTAAAATCAACTAATTGAAGCCTTACTGCAACACCGGAAGAGTCATTTACAAAAAGAGGTTTGAATCAGTCTAGCTGCTACAAAATGCAATGAAGACTATGTCAGAAGATTTGACAGCCATGCCATACGAAAATAGTTTGGAACACAAATTTGATGTACCAATACAATTTCATCAGGTCTTTAAGCTGACATATAAAACAACATTTGCCACAACTCTTTGTGCATTTCAATTTAAGATATTATAGAATACTTGCTACAAAACAAATGTTCAAGATTTCTGAAATATTGAACTTTGGAAAACTGCTACAATGAAAGAGAAAAATTGGACCATCATAAATCATAATATTAGGGTAGGATGTCTCTGCAATTGCTATGCTGATCTACTCCATGACAAATTGGCCAGCAGTGTTTAATGGCTTTAGTTAACTCCTTATATGGCAAAAAAATAAATAAATATAAATATATATAAATAAATGTATGTATATATATATATATAAATAAATGTATGTATGTATATATATATATATATATATATGGACTTCATCTGATATGTAAACATAGATAGGGCACTACTTTTAACCAGGTGTGTTTACAAGGCCAGGACCATCTTGACAGCCCTGGACATCAAAATATCATGGAATGGCCAATGGCAGATACCAAGGATAGAAAGTATTATATTATGACTAATGAATCCACACAGTTGAATGAAAATGTGTCAGATGTGTTGTTTTAAATGTAGGCTAAAACCTTAATATATTCTTCTGTCTTTTATTAATATGTTAGTCATATTAATTGTGATGTTTTTATTTGTGTGCTTTGTCTTTGTGTTAGATTTATTTTGTAGTATGTCTGATGTTTGTTTTTTCTAATGTAAAGCACTTTTGAATTGTGCTGTGCACGTGTAGCACGTTTCACATACACGTGCCTTGGTTGGTGAAAGAAACAGCAACATTGTACCCATACTATGTATCCAGTGCTACATAGATGCATTACCATATTTTTACAAATGTCTCTCTACCAATATGTAGCTTATTTTTCCCCAATTTTGTTATATAAACCCTTTAAAGGGGCTTTTCAAGAAGTCAAAATGATGGACAGCGTGCAGAGAAGGAAGGCAGGGACTAGGCCGACATTCCTGATCTGCAGGTGTCAAATGTGTAGGAGAGTCTGACATCTTGCTGAGGGATGCCAACCTGGAGACCACTTGGAGAGAGTGACCCAAAACAGACAGGGTGTCTGTACCATCCCAACCAACAGAGGGGTAACATTAGCAGTGGACTAGTTCTGAAGACAAATGAAAACACCATATCCACATTGACATGTTTGGGACTATTCTGAGCTCATGATTTTACAGGTAACTATATTCTATATTTTCTATATCAACCAGACATGGACACCAGCAGTAATGAGCAATTAGTCATGCACCGGTCCCTGACCTTCATGCAGCCAGACATTCATTTTGTTTGATAATGTCAACTACAAATGTATATTGCACATTTTGGGCAATTTATGTCAAAGTGAGAGTCACCATCTCACTGTATGTCACTGTGATTCAGCTTATGCTGGACACCGGCAAGGTCCCAAGAGCCCCATAAATTGTAGTCTCTCCTCGTCTCCCTCTCAAAAACCATTGGGTGGTCAATCTATGACTTTCTCCTCCAATGAGTTTTGAAAGAAATGATGAGTGAAGATGGAGTATATTGAGAAAAGTTCAGTCTAGAATTTCTGACATGCAATGTATGGTAACATTTAGTTTTATAATACATTATGCTGGTCTACCAGGCTGACTTGGCTTGTAAATTATTTTGGGGAAAATATATTTGCTACAGTTGGGATTTTGTTTAATCTCACAACTGGAAGCCCCTTTTTGTCCCTACTGGTTTTTGAAGTGTATACATTTCGAAACTGAAGAAGGCCAAAATGTTTGTGTCATTTCCGCTAGTTATTGAGATCTCTCTATGTAATCAAATAATGTAAGGTACTCAGGGTTCAAAGTGAACTATGACTCTTGTGGGGTCCCCTAAAATATAATCATAAAAATTCTGAGGACTATTTTGCTATATTATATGTATCTTTTCCACTTTTCAATGTTCTGAAATCTTGTGTTTGGAATTTCAACAATAACTTAAGATAGCCTACCACATATTCAGTCCTGAAAATTATATCAAGCCCTACTGACATGTTACATTTGAAAAATGCCAATTTTAAAATGTTGCAAGCAACTTGCTGAAAACAAGTCAAATTGTACTAAAACAATGTTGAACTGCCCTAGGATCTGCTAACATAAAGACAGTTCAAATGACATTATAACCTACTAATAACTCAATGTTTCACATTCATCCTGTTAGTTGGTCAGGCAAATAGATTTTGTTTTTGTTTGGCTCAGCTAGTTCTCGGAAAGAAAAAGAAAAATATGTATTAATATTATTTATTAATACTAGCTTGAGCTAAAATAATAATATGTACTTGGCCTGGCTGAGTTGAAATGGGCTGTACTTGACTGGGCTAAGTTTGACTGAGCTGGCCTTTTTCACTGAACTCTATATGTTTCAATAACAACTAATTAATTGCTATGTTACAATATTCAGCTATAGAAGGCAAGCAAGAAAGTTTATTTATATAAGTACAATTCATACATAGAACCATTCAATGTGCTTTACAAAGAAAAAGAGAAATATAAAAATAGAGTGCAAAAAAACAAATACTAGAATAAAAACAATAAAACATCATAATAAAAACATAGAAATAGAATAAAAAACTAAATGAAAACATAACGGGTAGATTCTGTAGTAGATTCCACAAGGAAGCTATAAATGGTGTAAGGCTAACAGTGTGGTTAAGTCTAAGCGCTCACACATTGGCACATGAAAAGAGATGTATTCAGGGCCTAAACCATTCAGTGATTTATAAAAGCACCACTTTCAAATCTATTCTGTAACTGACTAGAAGCCAGTGCAAAGATTCAAGAACCGGAGTGATGTGCTCTGTTCTCGTGGTCCTGGTTAACATTCTAGCAGCAGCATTCTGAATGAGCTGCAGCTGTTTTAGAGTCTTTTTGGGACATCCAGTTAACAGGCAATTAATGTGGTCAACCCTACTAGAGATAAAAGCATGGATGAGCTTCTCTTGGTCTTTTTGGGACACCAAGCCCTTGATTCTGGCTATATTTTTAAGATGATAGAATTCTGTTTTGGTGTCCACTTTGATATGACTGTTTAATGTGAGAACTGAGTCTTTCAGCAACACCAAGATTACACACTTGGTCCCTGGTTTTTGGGCCTGAAAATCCAGCTCTTTACTAATTCTAGTTCTTTTATTTTTGTTGCCAAATACAATAATCTCTGTCTTATCTTGGTTGAATTGTAGACAATATTAGTTCATCCAGGTATTTTTGTGCTCTATACAGTGACACAGTGGGTCTATTGAGCTGTTGTCATACGATTTGAGAGACATATACAGCTCCTAAATCAGCATCTCTACGTGTATAGCAGCCATTCCATTCCAATGTCTGTTAAATTCCAACACAGGCACATCTCATGTTACTTAATGAGGTACTGATTAGGTGATTACCTGAACCAAATATAAAAAAGCCCTTCATCAATGAGAAGCAAAGAAGAGCCAGGCTGAAGTCTGCAAAAGACCATAAGGATTGGACTATAGAGGAATGGAGTAAGGTCATCTTCTGACGAGTCAAATTCTCAGCTTTGCCCAACACCTGGTCATCTAATGGTTAGATGGAGACCTGGAAAGGCCTACAAGCCACAGTGTCTCGCACCCACTGTGAAATGTGTTAGAGGATCTTCAGCAAGTCTGGAATCAGCAGAGGTTGGAAGCCTGACAAAAATGTGTCTAAGAGACCACTTGAGTTCACAAAATGGCTGAGTTGATTGAAGACAACCTTCTCAATGATTTTGGCTATAAAAGGGAGATTTGATACAGGTCTATAGTTATTCAATATAGATGCATCCAGTGTTCTCTTTTTTAATAGGGGCTTAATGGCAGCTGTTTTTAGAGACTTTGGGAAAATGCCTGATTGCAGAGAGCTATTAACTATTTGCTGTAGGTCTATTGTTATAGAGTCTGATGGCAGTGTGTCAAGAACATGTGGAAGTTTTAAGATGTCGAACTGTTTCTTCTAGGGATTTTTTATCAACATTGTTTCACTAAAGAAACACTCATTACAATTTAAAGTGGACATTAGTTCTGATGCTAACTGCTTCAGGGAATTTGAAAGCCTGTCGATCATGGCAAGTAAGAGTGCGGGGATTGTTGATATTCTTGTTAATCGTTCCCGATAAATGTTGCCCCGTGTAAATCATTCTTGAAGCTACCAAGGCTATGTTTTTAGAAGCCATAGTAGATTTGAAGTTTATTTTTCCTCCACTTACATTCCACTTTCCTACATTCCCTTTTCAGGGTTCTTACCATCATGGTGGTTCTCCATGGTGTTTTATGTTTGCTCATAGTTTTCTTTACCTTTACTGGTGCAACACGACCCATGACATTCAATATTTTGGCATTACATTTATCCAGGAGTACATCAACTGACTCAGCTCTTATTGGAGAGATAGCTACAGTGGGGAGAACAAGTATTTGATACAGTTTATTTTTTTTTCAGGTTTTCCCACTTACAAAGCATGTAGAAGTCTCCAGTACTCTTCAACTGGAATCTAAAACAAAAATCCACAAATTCAAATGGTATGATTTTAAAGTATTTACTTAGCAGTTTATTGCATGACATAAGTATTTGATACATCAGAAAAGCAGAACTTAATATTTGGAACAGAAACCTTTGTTTTCAATTACAGAGATCATACGTTTCCTGTAGTTCTTGACCAGGTTTGCACACACTGCAGCAGGGATTTTGGCCCACTCCTCCATACAGACCTTCTCCAGATTCTTCAGGTTTTGGGGCTGTCGCCTGGCAATACGGTCTTTCAGCTCCCTCCAAAGATTTTCTATTGGGTTCAGGTCTGGAGACACCAGGACCTTGAAATGCTTCTTACGGAGCCACTCCTTAGTTGCCCTGGCTGTGTGTTTTGAGTCGCTGCCATGCTGGAAGACCCAGCCACGACCCATCTTCAATGCTCTTACTGAAGGAAGGAAGTTGTTGGCCAAGATCTTGCGATACATGGCCCCATCCATCCTCCCCTCAATACGGTGCAGAAGTCCTGTCCCCTTTGCAGAAAAGCATCGCCAAAGAATGATGTTTCCACCTCCATGCTTCACGGTTGGGATGGTGTTCTTGGGGTGTACTCATCCTTCTTCTTCCTCCAAACACGGCGAGTGGAATTTAGACCAAAAAGCTCTATTTTTGTCTCATCAGACCACATGACCTTCTCCCATTCCTCCTCTGGATCATCCAGATGGTCATTGGCAAACTTCAGACAGGCCTGGACATGCGCTGGCTTGGGAGATTGACCGTCATCTTGAACTTCTTCCATTTTCTAATAATTGTGCCAACACTTGTTTCCTTCTCACCAAGTTGCTTGCCTATTGTCCTGTAGCCCATCCCAGCCTTGTGCAGGTCTACAATTTTATCCCTGATGTACTTACACAGCTCTCTGGTCTTGGCCATTGTGGAGAGGTTGGAGTCGATTGAGTGTGTGGACAGGTGTCTTTTATAAAGGTAACGAGTTCAAACAGGTGCAGTTAATACAGGTAATGAGTGGAGAACAGGAAGGCTTCTTAAAGAAAAACTAACATGTCTGTGAGAGCCGGAATTCTTACCGGTTGGTAAGTGATCAAATACTTATGTCATGCAATAAAATGCTCATTAATTATTTCAAAATCATACAATGTGATTTTCTGGATTTTTGTTTTAGATTCAGTCTCTCACAGTTGAAGTGTACCTATGATAATACTTACAGACCTCTACATGCTTTGTAAGTAGGAAAACCTGCAAAATCGACAGTATATCAAATACTTGTTCTCCCCACTGTATGGCTTCCATAAACTGAGAATTGGTACTTTCGTTTATGTACCATTACTTAACAGAAACAGAGTTTACTGGAACATCCAGGGTGATTAGTGATTCAAAAAAGACACAGATGTGATCAGACAGGGCCCAGTTTTTAACCATGACAGAGGAAATATTGAGACCTTTAGAGAACCAGATATAGAATTTCGCCTCGAGTGTGTGTATGCTCTTTCACGTTGAGTGAGATCAAAAGTGTCAAGAAGTGCAAAATGTTCCTTGGCATTATTGTCCGTATTATTATCTATGTGGATGTTAAAATCTCCTGTAATAATAAATAGGGTTATAATCAACTGATATAACAGGGAGTAGTTAAGCAAAGTCATCAATAACATTTGCAGAATATCCTGGAGGTCTGTTAATGGTTAAAAACAAAATGTTAATGTAAAACAGAAGTATTATAAAGAAATAATATAGCCAAGTGTGTTTTATTTGCACTGGAATGTATCTTTGAATAGAGCAGCCACTCATTCTCCTTTCCTATATTCGACACATATTCAACCAAATGTTTCAGGTGCTGTCTCGTTAAGAACAGTAGAACTACAATCTTCTGTTAGCCACGTTTCAGTGAGAAACATTAAATCTAGGTTGTAGGATATTATAATGTATTTTACCAAGAATGATTTGTTGGCGAGAGACCTGATATTAAGTAAAACCAGCTTAATAGATATAACAGGGGTTCCTGGACTAGTAGGATGACGTGTTGCAGATAACAGATTAGACAGGTTTACTTCATAAGTTGCATGCACTCGGTTCCTTGTATTTCTAATCAAAATAGGAATGGAGATACTGGGTACCAGGATTACATTTTTTACAATAGCAAGGACCCGAAGCACATTACCTAGTGATCTGTGGAGATAAAGGACAATATAACTAGCTCCCTGATTGGTGAGTGTGGTGAGGGGGGGTAGGGTGGAGGGGGAGAGGGGAAGTGTGGTGGTGGGGGGATACAAAGACAAGTTCTGGAAGCATTGGGTGACTTTATTTAGAGGGTCATTTGAGGGGGGGGGTGGATACTCTGCCTATGTGTGCTGTCCTTCATGCTTATCCTGTTTGGAAATGGCATTCCAAGAGCGTGATGTATGTTGGCACCAAGCAGCCGGCATCCCATGATGTTTGGATGAACCCCATCAGGTCTAAAGCAGTCGTTACAGTTACAAAATGTATTGAAATTGTCAATAAACTTAATCCCATGGTTGAGGGATGCCAATATCAGCCACGTATTCAGCCCAAGGAGTCTGCTAAAAGATTCAGTTTGTATCCCCAAGGTTGAAATGGGGCCTGAGATGAATACATGTTGCAGCTGAAAGTTGCTTATTTTCTCCAGTAGCATAAAAACATATTTTCCTTCATATAATGTCAAATAAAAATGTGTAGAGAGAATAACTGGCAACACCTATGTTAGCTCTCTGACCAATCTGTTAGGCTTTCGGTCTTTGCAATTCTGATATGCTTGGTTATATCATCCCCAATCAGTATTATTTGGTTTATCAAATTTGGAGTTAACAAACTTTCTTCTTGCCCTCGTCCTATCAGTAGTTTTAGGGCTATTTCTTGGGTTTTGGTTGGCCTTAATGCTAGTGTTGTGGTTAGCTTCCCTAGGTTCATTTACATAAACTTTGTTCCGAGTCAGTGGACCTGTTTTGCACTGAGAGTTCAGGTGTTGGTGTTCAACGTTGGTGATCTCTGGTGTTCCTTTTTGCCATACGGCCAAGGCAACAAAGGAGTGGCTCAAGTAGAAGCACATTAAGGTCCTGGAGTGGCCTAGCCAGTCTCCAGACCTTAATCCCATAGAAAATCTGTGGAGGGAGCTGAAGGTTCGAGTTGCAAAATGTCAGCCTCAAAACCTTAATGACTTGGAAAAGATCTGCAAAGAGGAGTAGGACAAAATCCCTCCTGAGATGTGTGCAAACCTGGCAGCCAACTACAAGAAACATCTGACCTCTGTGATTGCCAACAAAGGCTTTGACACCAGGTACTAAGTCAAGTTTTACAGAAGGGTCGAATACTTATTTCACTCATTACATTGCAAATCAGTTTAAAACATATTTGACATGCGTTTTTCTGGATTTTATTGATGTTATTCTGTCTCTCACTGTTCAAATAAACCTACCATTAAAAGTATAGACTGATCATTTCTTTGTCAGTGGGCAAACGTACAAAATCAGCAGGGTATCAAATATTTTTTCCCTCACTGTATACTGTAGACGTACAGTGGATTTGGAAAGTATTCTGACCTCTTCATTGTTTCCACATGTTATGTTTCAGCCGATGCTGATTTATTATTTTTTTTACAATCTCTACACAATACACCATAATGACAAAACTAACACATATTTATAGTCAAATAAAAAATAAAAACCGGTGCATCCTGTTTCCATTGGTCATCCTTGAGATGTTGAGTCCAACTATGGATTGATTGGAGATGATTTGGAAAGGCATACACCTGCCTATACAAGGTCCCACAGTTTATCGTGCCTGTCAAAGAAAAAAATACAAGCTATAAGATTGAAGGAACTGTCCGTAGGGATCAGAGACTGGGTTTCATTGAGGCACAAATCTGGTGAAGGGACCAAAAAATATCTCTAATGTTTAAGGTCCCCAAGAACACAGTGGCCTCCATCCTTAAGTGGAACACTTTTGGAACCCCCAACACTCCCAGAGCTGTATGCCAAACTGAGCAGTCCGGGGTAGAAGGGTGGGGGAGGTGACCAAGAACCCGATGACAGAACTCCAGAGAACTCTCTCTGCTACACTCCACCAATCAGGCCTTTATGGAATAGTGTCCAGACGGAAGTCACTCCTCAGTAAAAGGCACATGACAACCCAATTAGAGTTTAGCAAAAGGCACTGAAAGGACTCTCAGAACACAAGAAACAATATTCTCTGGTCTGGTGAAACCCAGATTGAACTGGTCTAATGAAACCCAAGCATCATGTCTGGAGGAACCAGGCACCACTCATCACCTGGCCAATACCATCTCTATAGTGAAGTATGATGGTGGCAGCATAATACTGTGCATATTTTTTTCAGCGGTAGGGACTGACAGACTAGTCAGAATCGAGGGAAATATGAGTGGAGCAAAATACAGACAGATCCTTGGTGAAATCCTGCTATAGTGCGCTCAGTACCTGCTGCTCAAGTTCTAACAAAAACTAAGAAAGCTGAACACATTAGATCAATTCTTAGGTCCCCGCACTGGCTCCCTGTATCTCACAGAATTTATTTTAAGATATTGATGCCCGTCTATAAATCACTGAATGGTTCAAGTTGAATCTCAGACCTACTCTCTCAGTATGAACCCTGTAGAACCCTCAACTCATCAGGTTCTGGCCTGCTAACCATACCGAGAGTAAGGACAAAGGTTGGTCATTATGCTGCAGAGTTGGATCAAACTGCCAGAAAATCTTAGACTGGCTCCAAGATTGAACTAATCTTGGCAAAAAAAATAATAATAATCTTTTAGTAATATTTAAATAATCTCTTTGCTCTCTAAAATGTGTTTTTATTTGTATGCTTTGGTTTGTGCTAAATGCTTGATGTTTGTTTTTGTTTTTAATGTAAAACACTTTGAATTTCCCTGTGTATAAAATTTGCAATGCAAATAAACCTGCTTTGTCTTACCTTGCCTACTGAGCAAAACGTTTTGGAATACATATATTTACTGTTATTTTTTTTTATGAATGAAGAAATAGAAAGGCATTCGGTCTGCCTTGGAGGTCATGTCTTGACTTTGATTGTCCCAAGTCCACTTGAAGTTGCTGCAATGAAGCAGATCATTAATTACAAATTGGATATAACAAAACTGGTGCGACAGAGAAGCAAATCCAGGACTTTAACATGGATTAGCGCAATGCACTACACCAGAGTTCAGAATTGATAACTACAGTAGTACTGTCAACTGTCACATCAGCAGACCAGCTAACAGTCAGCCTTTTGTCAGTAAGCAGCTAGCTAGCAGTATTACCTAGCGAACTTTTGAGCAAAACAACACTTTTTACACTAGGCTAGCTGAAATTTACAATAGTTATCTCAATCAGTGATCTGGGTAAAACCTTTCCACATTATTTAGTATGGTTTTCTTTCTGATACAGACCTAAAATAAATGTAACATAGCTAAATAGCTCATTATTGAGTTAACAACACCTATACAGCATTATGTATGTATTTTGTGCGGGATACCTGCTGATGCTGACCTAACCCTAACCCTCTGTGCAGTAGATGCCTGGAATAGCTCGTGGGGGTACTTTGCCTATCCACAGGGCAAAGAAGGCTCATGATACCATAGACTTAGAGGTAAAATGCAAATGAGGAGGTACATAAGGGGTATTCCAAGAATAACATAATTATTTTGGTGGTATATGGATGTATTTTGGCTAGACTACCCCATTTTCTTGCAGTGCTTCTTTTCTTTTTACTTCTGAAACTTTTTTGGGGATTGAAACACTAGTTCTTTGTTTGCACTTTTGACACCACAGCTGTGGGCAGGCTTTAGTGGGAGGTGTGGATGACGTTTCTCCATTGGTCAGCCATTTTTTGTGTCAGTTTGGCTACAACCAAAACTGTTCAGCCTTTCTTTCCGACACAAAGGAAGTCATAGCGGACACCTACGAAGGTCTGTGGCTGAATCTCAAATCACAGAAGCCATTCATGTATTTAGAAATAATGAATGGCTTCGCTTTACAACTTTACAGTTTATTGCAACTTAGGAGTTGGACTTTTTGTCTTATTAAACTGGTGCTTTACTTAACATATTTGATGTTAACATAACTTTTTTGTTATTTATTTCAGATTTAGGGATTACAAGGCAGGACAACAGGACAACATTTGTTTGTACAATCCAAATTCTTCAAGACAACAGGAAATCCACCTTGCCATCATAAAATATTTGATAATTGGCTGCGCCTCGCCATTATCATTAGTGGAAAACAACCACTTCAAGCACTTTCTTACAGTGATAGACAGCAAATACACCCCTATTGGAATAAAAACCATAACAGAGAAACACATACCAGTGTTGGTTAAGAGGGTGAGGGACACTATCAGAGAAGTTCCAGAGTCTACCATTGGTGTCTGTTACAGCCGACATATGGTCTGACCGCACCTTGTGCTCCTTAAGAGTTACTGCTCACATTTATAATCCACAAATAAATGAGCTGGAGTCCTTCCTGCTAGGCTGCAGGCGGTTCACTGGACGGCATAATGCAGAAAACATAGCTAATGGATTTGATGAAATAACAGATGAATATTGCTTCACAAAGAAAGTAGCCTATATTATAACTAATAATGTAGCAAATATGAAATGTGCATTCAAAGGTGACGTTGCCAAAGCAGGATGAACACAGCAATGACAGTGATGACAGGGAAGACGTGAACCTGGATAATCAACACTTGTGGGAAGAAGTAACTAGGGATGACTAGGAAAACACAGACTTCCTGAAATCCTGACAGAGACTCTCCTGTTTTGCTCACTCCCTACAGCTAGTGATACATGTTGGAATGAAAGAAATCAAGGCCATTTCACTAACCATCGCCAAGACATCAAGATTCACTACACTGCTACATAGCAGCACTCCATTTAAAGAAAAGTTTGAGGCTGTGTTTGGAATGGGAAAGTCTGTTCCCACAGCAAATGCCACTCGCTGGAATAGCACATTCAAACAAATCCAGGCCCTCAAAGTCCTTGACCACAAGGCTCTCACAGAAATGTGCATTGTGGACTTTGAAAATGTGAAATTTTACCTCCCGTGAATGGAACCAATTGAAAGATTTGAGTGCAGTTCTTTCACCTTTCTCTGAGTCAACTGAACTTACTGAAGGAAAGGAGTCTGTCACCATCAGTATGGTGGTTCCTACAGTCTTGGATCTAAACACTCACCTGGTCCAGATGGAGCAGTCAAGAGCGCTACAACAGTCCTTACTAAAAAGATTCTCAGGAATCTTTGTGTGAACAAAAATGGCCAATAAGAGTGAGAGAGAGGATCCTTTTGGCCATGATGTGTACTTTCTTGCTGCCATGCTGGATCCACAGTTTGGCCTCAGCTGGATTGATCTTGATGAATGAAAATGCAACATTGCAAAATAAGTTTCGAGAAGATCTGAAGAGAACACTCATAGGTAAATTCATTATTTAATGTATCTTTGTCTACCTCCAGCCAACAACCATCATTGAGCTTTCAGATACCAGAACTGCTACAGTAGTTGCTAGAACATGCTTAGGCAATACAACACTATTTAATACCCAACCAATCAACTGTTTTGTTGTCCTATGTTGTTCAGACACCTTGGTTGCTGACCTTGAGACCATGGTCGATGCAGTGACACTACAGAATTTGGTAGCAGAAACAGATTCACCCAAAGATTCTCTCCTGTCCAAATGTCCTCTGCTAAGGTCAATTTAGTATTTTTATTGTTTGCAATTACTTTATCATTAATATAATGACATTATTGTTTGTTATCCCTTTGCTGCCTTGAAATCAGTACTGTTTGCAGTTGTGACCATTCAAATAAATGATTGTTTTTTATATGATCACTATAAACTTTCCAGTAGTTATTTCTATACCACATGAAGGGCTTTTGTTTTACGTATCTGATTTACTAATTATCACTCTGGGAGTCATTATGGCTTTCCTATAAGAAATGTGTGTAAATGTACTGGGTATTTGTCTCTCTAGAGATTTCATTTTGTACCCTAGAGGGCAATACGTCTTGGGTTAAGTCACGTTGGTAATTTAACCAAAAACTGCTGATATGACTGGTCAAAAGAACAATAAAAAATAACTGAATAGGTTTGTCTATTAGATGTAAGGCTCAATAAGTATTTTCCCCAATTGAAACTCCCTTTCTGCTAATTCCATTTTCATGGGAAATGTTCCATTCGCTCAAAATATGAATACAAAAATGAATGTACAATTTGAGGTCATATTATGGTGGTGAACTGATATATCTGAAATCACAGTCTCGAATTGGACTCAATTTGCTTCGGTCTCGTCTCAGTCTCGGCCCCCCTTAGTTTTGGTCTTGACTCTGACTCAATTTGCTTCGATCTCGTCTCGGGCTCACCCCCCTTCGTTTTTGGTCTTGGCTCGGACACGATTTGCTTCGGTCTTGGTCTTTACTTCTTCTGGCTTTAGGTGGTCTCGAACACAGCTCTGGTTTGAGGATTTGAAATATATTTTTGACTATGTGATTTCTAGTGGCCATAGCAGTGTGTTTGTGAGAAAAGCTGAAGAAAGACCAAGCTGTTTCTGAAAGTAATACTTAATTATAATTTTCAATGCAACAACTGCATTTCTGTCTTCAACATAATGAATGTAGTCCGCATATGAATGGACGATTCAAACACTGGATGGGATGAAAAATAAATATTAAGAAAAATGCAAGAATTAAGAATGTTATTCTCTGAGCTACTAGTCCTGACCATCAGTCAAATATTTTTCATGAAGCCCTTTTTACATCAGCATTCTACAGAAAAATATTGTAAATACACCCAGACCAAAACCCTCAACAGCAGTAAATACTAAAAAGGAAACTCAGTAGAAAGTTAAGATTTTAGGAGGAAAAGTAGAGAGGTTTCAGACTCCAGGGGTTGGCCAGTCCTCTACTGGCCTTGTCAGGTGGAGATTATAATTGCACACAATCTTTTAAGGCCATTGTTTCTCAAATGTTCTGATTACCAGCAGGTCAAAAAATACAGATAAGAACAAGTGGGCTGTGGCCAGCAATCAGGATTCTTCAGACAAACTATTGATCAGCAACTTGAGCGGACCTCAGACAAGATATACCAAGTGGGTTGAGAGCAGCCATAGCAGGAGTTACTGTATCAGGCCAAATTTAGAATGGCAACATGACCAGGTTGACTTTGGAAACAGACAGCAAGGAGAACACTAGATAAAACATGGTAAAACAGTGCCTTGCAGTTCAATTTCATACTCCTGGGCCAGACTATACTCATGAAGAGAGTCTTCTAGTGTTCATGTAGTTGACTATTGGATATGCCAGTGGGCAAGTGGTAGGGATGTTTTAGAGGGAAATGGGGTGTTTTAAGGAGTCCATTTGTTTTGGCAGAAATACACAAATATGGTCTTGTTGACGCACAGGTTTGACAAACAAATTACCCAAATGCATCTTGGGCAACTTCTACAATACCATGTCTGTGTAGGTTTACACCAGTAGAAACGTGAACGAAATGTTTGGGCTTTAGCCGACCAACTCCCATGGTCATCTGTCTGGCCTTGTGTCTACTGTCTGTTTGGAGGAGACCAGATGGAGCTCCCTACTATGGTGAGGTTCATCAGTCTTCTGGCTCTCGGATCAGCCCCATCGTCTGACACGCACGCGTGCACACACACACACACAACCTGTTCTTAGCGCTTGCTAAAGGGCCAGCATATGTGAAAGCAGCTAATAATAGCTTATGTATTTTGTCTAAACGACGCCTTCTGGTGTTTATGTCAGGCTAGTTGGTTGATTGGGAATGGGATGGGGAGAAAAGGTTTGATATTCTTCATTAAATGTTAATGACTAATGTCAGAAATTGATGTATTTAGTGATATTGTCTGCAAGTTACAACAATAAGCCTATTCATCAATGGACTTGAAGGTAAATAATGAATATACACACTGAAAATTTCTAAGATATCTTTCGACTGCATGACAATGAAAATCATTGTATGGTGACATCGATTTTATGTCAAAGAATAAACAAATAGTATTTTGCTTGCATCAGTATTCAACCCCTGTATTGTATAAGATTAACAAGGACACAATTACATTGCCATTGGCGTCCACCCTTAAACCAGTCACTGTCACATTTTCTGGATAAAAACTCTACTATTGAAGGATTACTGGTCAGGTTGTGAATCTGAAGGATAATTAAGACCAAATAGCATTCCATAAAAGATAAATATAAAGTAACACAAATACACATTGATTAGTGAGTACAGCAGATCAAGTCAATAACATAATTAGGCACTCCTAGAAAAGCCTGTCCTTAAAAAGTATATACAGCAGCAGATTGGTCTAGCACATTTGGCCAGAAAAAAAAAAGGGTCACAGGTTCTGATCTCTGAGCTGAAAAGGTGAAACCCTAGTTGTTCTGTCAGAGAAATACAATTAAACCTAATTGTGGCCAGGTTGTTGCAGTAAATAATAATGTACAATTGTGAGTGTACTTACCTGGTAGAGAGAGGCTAACAACCACTTTGAAGGGGCCACAGAGTTTAATGGCTGGGAGTGGAGTAATGGTTCATCAGTCAACAGTTCTGCATAACACTGGCCTGTATGGGAGGGTGGAAAGAAAGAAGCAGTTACTCCAAAAGTACTGGGCCTATCTGAAAGCATGACAGTAATAAATAGTAAATGGGGTAACAGGGGGACTATAGGGGTCACTTGCCAAATGTTTACTAATCATTTAGTCTTTTCCACTTCACATGAACAGATTCTGATCAGGTGACCACTTAATAAGATTTTTATCCAGAAGACATCTGCAGGGAATGTTTTAAGGTAATGTGTCAAATATTTTTTTCTACCAACATTTTCCAAGTTCCTGAGATATATTTAAACTTTCTTGCTGATGTGTCTATGAGTTTACATTGACTTGTAGGTTCCTCATATTCACTTGCACCATTATTCCAGCCATCATAAATCCAAAATGTTTCCATGTGAATTATCTAATTCCATTCCGGTATTGTTCAGTAAGGTAAGGAGGATAGGAGACAATCCGTTTCATTGTTTAATGTTGAGCCTTATAAACACAGAGATTCTACACATTGCCCTTTAAATGAAGAAAGGGTGATATAAACATAGTGTTATATTAGGTAGCTGTGCTCGGTTGACCAAGTTTTTAAACCCTTGCTTTAAGACACAGGGAAAATTCACTTGGCATGCAAAACACCCAATTTCAGGTCCTCTCTTAAGCAGGTTATTTACTTGTTTGTTTTTGTTTCACTGAGCAAAGCTTTCCTAATGCTGTTATCAGATTAATTTCCTATTAATATGTTAAACACCTCAATATTTACCCTGGCTACAAGGAAGTTTACCAAACAGTGTAAAACTTTAGACACATGGATAATATTCTAAGGGGGCTGATTATGTTTTTATGTCAACCAAGGTTGGCGCAAGGACATCATTACACTGTTGAAATCCAGCTTAGAAACTACAGTGACCTTCACTAATATTGGCAACCTTTTTAAATATGAGCAAAACAGGCTGTAAAAAATCTTTATTGTTTATCCTCTTGTTCTTTCATTCAAAATATGAACAAACATCTAACCTTTAATTTAGTACACGTACACATCATGGCCAAAAGGATCCTCTCTCTCACTCTTATTGGCCAAAATGGCAACCCCCCCAAAAAAATTTGTAGTTATATAGACTCTACATCATTCACCGTCTTCATTCGTTCTCACAAACTGCATAGTGGGATTGTTGAGATTGCTGATTGTTGACGTGCTGTATGCTGCCTGCCAAAATGTTTCGAATTTACTCTAAATAAACTAATTGGTCAAAATAATTTTTTAAGAGTTTTACCAACGCAATATTTTTATCTGTTGACCTCTTACCCAACTTTACTACACCGGGACTCTTTTTGGACATATTTAAGGGAACTACTCACCCCTGAACACCCGTGGCTAAGTATCATTAAAATGCCATACCACTGTAATTGTTGTAGCAACAACACGGAGGAGAACTATCGTCTTCAGTTAAAGATAGCAGAGTTAGAGGCTCGGCTTCTGACGCAAATGTCAGGCAAGGATTATGCTAGTGTAGAAATAGAAAAAACTGCGTCAGTGCCACCAGGAAGAAACAATAGTTTTGTTAGCCCCCCGGCACAGCTCCTGCAACCAGGCAAGAACTTTCTCTTGGTCACTGGGAAGAAATGCCATCGACCAGTTAAACTTGAATCGTTGCTAAATCCAACTGAGACTTTCAACAGGTTCTCCCCACTGGAGTTGGAGTCAAGGCCCGAGCCGTCTTCGGAGGGGAATGATCAGCAGGCATGTTCTACCGGTGGCCTTGAAAAACTGAAAACTTCCAATTCCATTACCCGCAGTATTAGACTAAAGAATCAGCCGGCGATTGTACACTGTTTACCGGGGGGCAGTGCCATCGACGTAGCCGCAAATCTGGGGTTGGTGCTAGCGAAGTCTAAAACTGGCAAGTATAGAGAGTACAGAGATATTGTTATTCACGTTGGCACCAACGACGTTAGGATGAAACAGTCAAAGGTTACGAAGCAGAACATAGCATCAGCGTGTAAACTAGCTAGAAAGATGTGTCGGCATCGAGTAATTGTCTCTGGCCCCCTCCCAGCTAGGGGTGGTGACGAGCTCTACAGCAGACTTGCAAAACTCAATCGCTGGCTGAAAACTGCCCGTCGCAGGAGGTAGAGTTTGTAGATAACTGGCTTTCTTTTTGGGACTCTCTCAGAGATAGGGCCAGGCCTGATCTGCTGAGGAGCGACAGACTCCATCCTAGCTGGAGTGGTGCTCTTCTTTTATCTAGGAACATTGACAGGAGTCTCACTCCTATAGCCTTAACATGAGATAGGGTGCAGGTCAGGCCGCAGGCTGTTAGCCAGCCTGCTAGCATAGTGTTGTCTGTCGATAGCATAGCCAAAGTAGTTAGTACAGCTTTACCTATTGCCATTGTGACTTGTTCCAGGCTGAGAAAAGTTAAACAAGGTAGTGCTAACAAAAACAACCTTATTAAGATAAAGCCTTCCTCCGCCTCGGTCAAAAATAAAAAGGACTGTATCACTTCGCATCTCAAAATGGGACTCCTAAATGTTAGATCCCTTGCTCCATAGGCAGTTGCCGTAAATGAATTAATCTCTGATCATAAACTAGATGTTAATGGTTTATGTGAAACGTGGCTAAAGCCTAATGAATTCACTGCCTTAAATGAGGCCTCTCCTCCTGGTTATACTAGTGATCATATCCCTCGTGCATCCCGAAAAGGAGGGGGTGTCGCTAATATTCATGACAGTAAATATAAATTTACTCTGAAACATATCACTGAGTTTCATTCTTTTGAAGTTTTACTAATGAAAGTTAACCAGGCCGATAAATCATTTTACATAGCTACTATTTATACGCCCCCCGGGCCATACACAATGTTCCTCACTGAGTTTCCAGAATTCTTGTCTAACCTTGTAGTCATGGCAGATAGTATTCTAATTTTTGGCGATTTCAATTTTCATATGGAAAAGTCCAATGATCCTCTTCAAAAAGCCTTTGAAGCCATAATTGACTCAATGGGTTTTATCCAGAGATGGGGACAAGTCACACATGGTCAAGTCCAAGCAAGTCTCAAGTCTTAACCATCAAGTCTCGAGTCAAGTCTCAAGTCACAGTTCAGATAAATCAAGCAAGTCAAGTCAAGTCAAGTCAAGGGTTCACCCTAAGCAAGTCAAGTCGAGTCCTTATAAGTTTCAAGTCAAGTCAAGTCACAGTACTAAAGAGATGAACACACACACACTGTCCTCTGTTTCTGACATGTGCTCGGTGCGAAGCTCGATTTCAAAATCAAATACCGTTCCGTCTCTGGTTAGAATCCTGCTGCGTCCAACGCGCTGTTTTTCATGGCAATGGTCTGTTATCAAGAAATAACACGCATTCTGCACTGGAATTCAGCCAATCCATGTAATATGGGCTAATAGTAACAACCTTATAAACTAATTATTGTGACTGAAAAACTGCCTAATATGTAATTACGCTGTAATTATTCTTGTCTGTATGAGTAAAAAAATAAAACTCTTCGAAATGTTTAGGTGCTAATAATCACATCGGCGCCTCCATGTTAGCCTTTCATGCAGTAAAGTTAACTGTTATGGTGTAAGCACAATGCTTTTTAGTTTCAACGCGCAGTCCACAAACACTTGAAAATGCGCACATTTAATACAGACATTAGCCTACGTGTAATAATATACATGCCCGCTCATTTTAAGATGCCCATCAACATTAAAATTCAGGCCACTGTTATAGTCAAATTCCCTTACATCTATTTACCAGACGTATTCAGTAATGATAATGGTCACATTTCTAACAAGAAAAAAACAAACATAATGTGGAACCAAGGCCATATTATGACAAACAAAATATTAATTCGTTACATTAGTAACTTAATCGTTATAGATCTTAGTGAAACTGAATATAAAGAGATTACTTTCTTACCTTTCCTTGTGGTTCTTAAAATGACGAATGAAATTTGACGTTGTTGCATATTTAGCATCTGGCAAATCTTTTTTTATTCACACGGTCCAGTTCAAAGTCCTTGAATCCAAACGATACTATTTGTGGAGCTCGACTAACGTTACTGTCTGCCATGTTTGGCGCGGTTTGAATTGTGCAGCGTTAAAAGCACATACGCTGATTAGTGGTGCTTATGTCACAACATATAAAATAATTTTATTGCTGTTTGTTTATTATAAGTTCAATTCATTGTCGAGTCTTCCACTTCAAGTCAAGTCAAGTCTCAAGTAACTTGTTCTCAAGTCAAAGTCAAGTCAAGTCATTTTGATACTTTAATCAAGCAAGTCACAAGTCCTGAAAATTGTGACTAGAGTCAGACTCGAGTCAAGTCATGTGACTCGAGTCCCCCACCTCTGGTTTTATCCAATATGTCTCAGGTCCAACACATTGCCACGATCACACCTTAGATTTAGTCCTGTCACGAGAAATAGATATTGTAGATCTAATAATTTCCCGCCAAAATCCTGGATTATCGGATCACTGTCTTATTACGTTTACCGTTAAAACAAGAAATCCACTTGCTCCGCAAACAATTTCAAAAGCCGTACTATAAATTCTCGGACTACAAATAAATTCCTTGATATTTATTTCTTGAAGTTCACTCATTAACGACAGAGTAAAGACATCTGTAAACGATCAAATCGAGGATCTAAACTCAACACTGGGAAATACATTAGACACAGTTGCACCACTAAAAACTAAAGAAATACGCAACAAGAAACTTGCTCCCTGGTACACAGACAATACTAGAGCACTTAAGCAAGCCTCCAGAAAATTGGAGCGAAAGTGGCGCTCCACCAATTTGGAAATATTTAGACTAGCCTGGTTAGACAGTACACTACAATACCGAAAATCACTCACGTCTGCTTGATCAGCTTATTTCTCCAACCTGATTGAGGTGAACAAAAACAATCAAAAATGTCTCTTTGATACAGTTGCAAAGTCAACAAAAAAGCTAAGCTTAGCAAGTGAAGTGGATCTTCACTTTAGTTGTAATGAATACATGAACTGCTTTGATGAAAAGATCATCACCATTAGAAAACAAATAACTGACTCCTCCTTAAATAGTTATGGTCCTCAAAATCTCAGTTGTCCTAAAAATGTCCTGAACCTCCCTGACCAGGTGTCAATGGGGACACTTGAATTTTTTGATACTGTATCACTCAACACATTTACTACATTTGTAATGTGTTCTAAACCCACAAACTCTCAGCTAGACCCGATTCCAACAAAATTACTTAAGGAGCTATTTCCTGTGCTAGGTCAGCCAATGCTGAACATAATAAATTGCTCCCTTTCCTCCGGATGTGTACCAAACTCACAAAAAATAGCGGAAATTAAACCTCTTCTAAAAAAATCTAATCTGGATCCCGACATATTAAACAATTATAGGCCAATATCGAACCTATATCCTCTCAAAAATCTTTAAAAAATATGTTTCCCAACAACTGAATGCCTTCCTAAAGGCTCGGTTCTGGGCCCATTATTGTTCTCACTATATATGCTCCCTCTGGGCGATGTAATCCGAAATCACAATGTAAACTTTCACTGTTACGCTGATGACACAGTTATATATTTAAATGAAGCATGGAGAAGCCCCTAAATTAGCTACTTTGGGAGCAAAAACTGATGCAGAAAAATGTATCCATGCTTTCGTTACTTCTAGACTAGATTACTGCAATGCTCTTCTCTCTGGTTATCCAGACAAATTAATAAATAAACTTAAATTAGTGCTGCACACGGCAGCTAGAATGCTAACTATAGTTCACAGTGTCGCCGGACCCCCGTCTCAGTTCCAAGGTATTACGCTGCTATATTATTGTGCTGGGGGATATGAGGAATGCACTTCTAACTTTTCTCAGTCTCCTCCAGTTTTACATTTTAGGAGGAGATGAGGTCCTGGTCCACACCTGCGGAGTACCTGGTTTGGGGGGCCCGTTGCTGTCCCTGTCCTTTTCCACCTGGTCATACTTTTGACCTAGTCTAGAATCAAATAGACTCTGGATTTAGCCCAGATACATTTATTTATTATTCCAATTGGACTCTTAATATCTCACCCGGCACAGCCAGAAGAGGACTGGTCACCCCTCTGAGCCTGGGTCCTCTCTAGGTTTCTTCCTAAAATTCGACCTTCTTAGGGAGTTTTTCCTAGCCCCTGAAATCCAACACTACGGTTGTTTACTCCTTGGGGTACAAGGCCGGGTGTCTCTGTAAAGCACTTTGTGACAACTGCTGTTTTAAAAAGGGCTTAATAAATAAATTTGATTGATAGGTGGTGCCTGAAAATAGTTTTGGAGACTTTCTGACACCAAGACCCAACTAACATCTGCAATTTTCCAGTTGTGATCCTTGACGGTTCTTTGTCCCTCAAACCATCCTTCACACTGTGCGTGGGGTCAATATAGACACGTATTCTATATAAATAAGAATTTCTATAAGAAAAATGTAATGTTTTGGGAAACATTTTTATTTAATCTATTTAATTTATTTTCTCAATCATTTTAGTTGACGTTACATTTTTGTGAATATTCTGAATGAAAGACCAAGAGGATGAACAGCTAAGATTTTTTTTCACAGGGCGTTTTGCTCATATTTACCAAGGGTGCCAAAATTCGTGGGGGCTATTGTATTTTTATCCACCCCAAACCTTACTATTCTATAACTAGTTCTGCACAGAAAATTGAATTAAAATGTGCATCAAGAACAGCCACTGGCTGACCAGATTACATAGGTTGAAAGTTAGTTCCTGAAATCTACAATGACCATGGGGAAGTTTTACAGATAGTACATGTAATTATTGCCGACATTGGCCTGATGATATGATACATGATACATCAGGAAGATTTAATATAAGAGGGTTTCCACATTGGCAAGATGTTGCGTTGATCACATTTTCTTAATGATTTCCGGTCGCTCTACATTGTCTATAGACCTTTATTTTAAGAAGCAGAGATTGACCGTGTGTGATTTAGTAGGTAAACATACCTATTGACTTGCATGTTAAAAATGTGTAATTTACAAACATGGATGTACTTTCCTGTTCCGACCAACCACTTTCTATTAGTCATGAATTTTGGTTAGTGTATGGGAGAGATATTCCCTCCTCTGAAACATGGGAGGAATGAAAGCAATTCATCTTTTGTCTTAGGAGCCAAGATGATAGCGGAATGTTAAAGTTATTGTTGGGTCTATAAATAAAAATTGGGAATTTGAAGACCCTACCCTAACTGGTGGTTGTTAAACTAAAAGGAGGAGCCTACGATCAGCTATAAACCTCTCAATAGGGAGTAAATCAGGAAGTTTTGTAGTCAGGCCAGAAATAAAATTTTGAAGTAACAATTGCTCTTGTGGATGGAAAATCATCAGATTACAAATTACAAGCTACAAATCAAAGCTGCCCATTTTTCCACAGTTGAACAAAGGTTTTCAGGTATCAGGTATGGCAGAGGTCTGGCAGATGTGTTTAAGTCTATAAAACTGACTCTTAGGTCGACCATTTCAGTGATTTGGGTGTACACTGTTAGCCAAGAAAAAGGAGTTGCAGATCATTTTTGATATAGGGTGTGGTGATAAGATTGCCATTAGAAAGCTCTATCCACATATCCAGAAAATGGATGTATACTCCCAGCCCAAATATAGTTGGTATAGTACACTCACCTAAAGGATTATTAGGAACACCATACTAATACTGTGTTTGACCCCCTTTCGCCTTCAGAACTGCCTTAATTCTATGTGGCATTGATTCAACAAGGTGCTGAAAGCGTTCTTTAGAAATGTTGGCCCATATTGATAGGATAGCATCTTGCAGTTGATGGAGATTTGTGGGATGCACATCCAGGGCACGAAGCTCCCGTTCCACCACATCCCAAAGATGCTCTATTGGGTTGAGATCTGGTGACTGTGGGGGCCATTTCAGTACAGTGAACTCATTGTCATGTTCAAGAAACCAATTTGAAATGATTCAAGCTTTGTGACATGGTGCATTATCCTGCTGGAAGTAGCCATCAGAGGATGGGTACATGTTGGTCATAAAGGGATGGATATGGTCAGAAACAATGCTCAGGTAGGGTGTGGCATTTAAACAATGCCCAATTGGCACTAAGGGGCTTAAAGTGTGCCAAGAAAACATCCCTCACACCATTACACCACCACCACCAGCCTGCACAGTGGTAACAAGGCATGATGGATCCATGTTCTCATTCTGTTTACGCCAAATTCTGACTCTACCATCTGAATGTCTCAACAGAAAGTGAGACTCATCAGACCAGGCAACATTCTTCCAGTCTTCCACTGTTTAATTTTGGTGAGCTTGTGCAAATTGTAGCCTCTTTTTCCTATTTGTAGTGGAGATGAGTGGTACCCGGTGGGGTCTTCTGCTATTGTAGCCCATCCGCCTCAAGGTTGTGCATGTTGTGGCTTCACAAATGCTTTGCTGCATACCTCAGTTGTAACGAGTGTTTTTTTCAGTCAAAGTTGCTCTTCTATCAACTTGAATCAGTCGGCCCATTCTCCTCTGACCTCTAGCATCAACAAGGCATTTTTGCCCACAGGACTGCCGCATACTGGATGTTTTTCCCTTTTCACACCATTCTTTGTAAACCCTAGAAATGGTTGTGCGTGAAAATCCCAGTAACAGCAGATTGTGAAATACTCAGACCGGCCCGTCTGGCATCAACAACCATGCCACGCTCAAAATTGCTTAAATCTCCTTTCTTTCCCATTCTGACATACAGTTTGGATTTCAGGAGATTGTCTTGACCAGGACCACACCCCTAAATGCATTGAAGCAACTGCCATGTGATTGGTTGATTAGATATTTGCATTAATGAGAAATTGAACAGGTGTTCCTAATAATCCTTTAGGTGAGTGTATATCGTCAATACATCTGAAGTTTTTAAGTATTTTGGACCTAAAAGGATTTATGGGCTGATCAAAGATACACTGTTGTTCAAAATGGTCCACACACAGATTCACATAATTAGGGGGAAAAGTAGAACCCATGGCATTCCCATTGTTGAATGTATAAGAACGTACTTTTAAAAACAGAAGAGACCAGTTCACAAATATAAGAGCTGTGTGGACAAATTCTATCTGGGCTTTCTTGTAAATAGAACCGGAATGCATGGGATATGCGAGTGTACAGGCTTTCTCGATCAACAGTAGCAAGAATAGTATATTAGACTGTCCATAAAATACCCCTAGTTTCAGCATTCATATTGAACATAGTACCATCCTAAAGTTTGGACACAACCATTTACAGTTGTACTCAAAATTTGCATACCCTTGGAGAACTGGTAATATACTGTATGTACCATGTGTAAAGAAAACATGAGTGAGCAGCCCAAATGTCTTTAATTTATTTTGGGATTGACATTCAACTGTAGGTCATAACAGAATTGTACAATCATAAAACAAAACATGGCAACAAAGAAAAAAAAGAATTGTCCCCTGTTCAAAGGTCTGCATACCCTTAGTTCTTAATACTGTGTATTGCCCCCTTTAGCGTCAATGACAGCGTGCAGTCTTTTGTAATAGTTGTCTATGAGGCCCCGAATTCTTGCAGGTGGTAAAGCTGCCCATTCTGCTTGACAAAATGCCTCCAGGTCATACAAAGTCTTTGGTCATCTTGCTTGAACCACACGTTTGAGATCTATCCAGAGTAGTGTTTTTGTCTGGGTGTTTTTGTAAAAGCACTTTGTGACAACTGCTGTTGTAAAAAGGGCTTTCTAAATAAATGTGATTTATTGATTGAGAGTGGCTCAATGATCTTAAGGTCAGGAGAATGTGATGGCCACTCCAGAACCTTTTTCTGCTGTAACCACTGGAGGGTCACCTTAGCCTTGTGCTTGGGGTCATTGTCTTGCTGGAAAGTCCAAGAGTGTCCCATGCACAGCTTTTGTGCAGAAGAATGCAAACTGCCTGCCAGTATTTTCTGATAACATGCTGCATTCATCTTGCCATCAATTTTCACAAGAAAATGCCTTTAGAGCTCACGCACCCCCATCCCCCATGCTTCACAGTGGGGATGGTATTCTGTTCACTACAGGCCTTGTTGACCCCTCTCCAAGCATAGCGCTTATGTTTGTGACCATAAAGCTCTATTGTGGTCTTGTCTCCAAATTACAGTGTGCCAGAAGCTGTGAGGCATGTGAAGGTGACAATGTAACTGAGACAGGTTTTATGTCATTTTCCATCTTTATAAAATTCCATTACCTTGTTACGCAGGTCTTTTGACAGTTCTTTTCTGCTCCCCATGGCTCAGTATCTAGCCTGCTCAGTGCATCCACGTGAGAGCTAACAAACTCATTGACTATTTATATGCAGACACTAATTGTAATTTAAAAAGCCACAGTTTTGGGAAATTCACCTTTAATTGCCATTTTCACCTGTGTGTGTCACCTTGTGTGTCGGTAACAAGGCCAGACATTCAAGGGTATGTAAACTTTTGATCAGGGCCATTTGGGTGATATCTGTTATCATTAAAAAGTAGCCAAACAACTATGTGATAATAAATGGCTTCATATGATCACTTTCCTTAAATAAATGTTTTTTTTTGCATGATCAGTCATATTTTCGGGGACAGTGCCAAAGGTGTGGCGGACCGGGGTGGTGGTTCCCCGGTTCAAAAAGGGGGACCAGAGGGTGTGTGCCAATTACAGGGGTATCACACTTCTCAGCCTCCCTGGGAAAGTCTACTCAAAGGTACTGGAAAGGAGGGTTTGGCAGATAGTCGAACCTCAGTTTGGTCGCGGAACAACCAACCAGCTCTTTACTCTTTCAAGGATCCTGGAGGGGGCCTGGGAATATCCCCACCCAGTCTACATGTGTTTTGTGGATCTGGAGAATGCATATGACCGGGACCCTCGGGAGATACTGTGGGAGGTGCTGCGGGAATATGGGGTGAGGAGGTCCCTTCTGAGGGCTATCCAATCCCTGTACATCCTAAGTGAGAGGTATGTTCGGGTTCTCGGTAGTGTGGTCCTGATGGCATCTTCGGTCTGTGACCTTGAGCACTCACTGGACCGGTTCGCAGCCGAGTGCAAAGCGGTTGGGATGAGGATTAGCAGCTCAAAATCTGAGGCCATGGTTCTCAGCAGGAAACCGATGGAGTGCCTCCTCCGGGTAGGGAATGAGGCGTTACCACTAGTAAAGGAGTTCAAGTATCTTAGGGTCTTATTGGCAAGTGAGGGGACAATGGAGCAGGAGATTGGCCGGAGAATCGGATCAGCGGGGGCGGTATTGCATTCGCTTTACCGCACCATTGTGACGAAAAGAGAGCTGAGCCGGAAGGCAAAGCTCTTGGTATACCGGTCAATTTTCCTTCCTACCCTCACCTATGGTCATGAAGGCTGGGTCATGACCGAATGAACTAGATTGCGAGTGCAAGCGGCTGAAATGGGTTTACTCAGAAGGGTGGCTGGCTTCTCCCTTAGAGATAGGGTGAGAAGCTCAGTCATCTGTGAGGAACTCGGAGTAGAGCCGCTGCTCCTTTGCATCGAAAGGAGCCAGTTGAAGTGGTTCGGTTATCTGGTAAGGATGCCCCCAGGACGTCTCCCTAAGGAGGTGTTCCAGGCACGTCCAGGTGGGAGGAGACCTTGGGGTAGGCGCAGGACTAGGTGGAGAGATTATATTTCGACACTGACCTGGGAATGCCTCAGGATCCCCCAGTCAGAGCTGGCAAAGGTAGCTCGGGAAAGGGAAGTTTGGGGTCCCCTGCTGGAGCTGCTGTCCCTGCGACCCGATACCGGATAAGCGGATGAAGATGAGATGAGTAATATTTTCAAAATCAATGCCAGAATTTCACAATTTCTGCCAGAGTATGCAAACTTATGAGCACCACTGTACCTCCATGGATTATTCAAGTGTTTGGTTTGTACTGTAGATACATCCTCTGTAACCAAAATCTGAATGTACTAGAAGACTATACTAGAAGACTGATATCTTTTTAAAACAGCTATTTTTGAAACATCAGTGTTGATCATGCCCATGTGTGCCCGGCTGTACACATTTAAAGCAAGCATCAAAAAGTGCTATTTCACATTTTGTTTTTCTGGAGTAGTTTTTCTGCACCTCCTATATAGCAAGAACATTTCTGACGGATGAACACAACCATGTTTGGATATTGCGTACACATTTATCCAGCTTATACCATCCCAACAAACATACTGTAACACATAATTAACAAGTAGAAATATGTATATCCAACGAGTTACATATAGGCAAATGTATTGTGATCCTTGCATTTGCGATTATCTGGTTGCCAAAAACAACAACATTAACACCTATTTACCAGTAGAAATAACTTTTTTCCCATGAAAATTCATGCTTTCTACTAAATCTTTAATTAGTTCTATGATGGACATCACAGTTTGTTCTACTAAATGTGCAGTATTCAGAATAACAGCAAATTACCTGTTTAAAAATTGATAAAAGAATGAAAAGGTAGACTGATCCCTATTTATTGAGCATGGTTAGCCAGCACATTTTGTAGTTAACTTGCCATTTCAACAGTATTTGTGTCTACATTCACCTAAATGATTATTAGTAACACCACTAAAACACTAAAACTGTGTTGTCCATCACCATGTGTGTTACTGTCGGTCAGCAGGGTGTTGTCCATCACCATGTGTGTTACTGTCAGTCAGCAGGGGGTTGTCCATCACCATGTGTGCTACTGTCAGTGAGCAGGGTGTTGTCCTTTTCCTGTAGTTCTTGACCAGATTTGCACACACTGCAGAAGGGATTTTGGCCCACTCCTCCATACAGACCTTCTCCAGATCCTTCAAGTTTCGGGGCTGTCGCTGGGAAATACGGACTTTCAGCTCCCTCCTAAGATTTTCTATTGGGTTGAGGTCTGGAGACTGGCTAGGCCACTCCAGGACCTTGAGATGCTTCTTACGGAGCCACTCCTTGTTGCCCTGGCTGTGTGTTTCGGGTCGTTGTCATGCTGGAAGACCCAGCCATGACCCATCTTCAATGCTCTTACTGAGGGAAGGAGGTTGTTGGCCAAGATCTCTCAATACATGGCCCCATCCATCCTCCCCTCAATACGTTGCAGTCGTCCTGTCCCATTTGCAGAAAAGCATCCCCAAAGAATGATGTTTCCACCTCCATGCTTCACGATTGGGATGGTGTTCTTGGGGTTGTACTCATCCTTCTTCTTCCTCCAAACACGGCTAGTGGAGTTTAGACCAAAAAGCTCTATTTTTGTCTCATCAGAACACTTGACCTTCTCCCATTCCTCCTCTAGATCATCCAGATGGTCATTGGGAAACTTCAGACAGGCCTGGACATGCGCTGGCTTGAGCAGGGGGACCTTGCGCACGCTGCAGGATTTTAATCCATGACGGCATAGTGTGTTACTAATGGTTTTCCCAGCTCTCTTCAGGTCATTGACCAGGTCTGGACGTATAGTTCTGGGCTGATCCCTCACGTTCCTCATGATCATTGATGCCCCACGAGGTGAGATCTTGCATGGAGCCCCAGACTGAGGGAGATTGACTGTCATCTTGAACTTGTTCAATTTTCTAATATTTGCGCCAACAGTTGTTGCCTTCTCACCAAGCTGCTTGTCTATTGTCCTGTAGCCCATCCCAGCCTTGTGCAGGTCTACAATTTTATCCCAGATGTCCTTACACAACTCTCTGTTCTTGGCCATTGTGGAGAGATTGGAGTTTGTTTGATTGAGAGCCAGAATTCTTACTGGTTGGTAGGTGATCAAATACTTATGTCATGCAATAAAATGCAAATTAATTATTTAAAAATCATACAATGTAATTTTCAGGATTATTATTTTTAGATTCGGTCTCTCACAGTTGAAGTGTACCTATGATAAAAATTACAAACCTCTGCATGCTTTGTAAGTAGGAAAACCTGCAAAATCGGCATTGTATCAAATACTTCTGTATATGTTCCAGTGCATCACATGATGTAGAATATATTCCAATGCACCACATGATGTTGTATATGTTCCAGTGCATCACATGACATTGAATATGTTCCAGTCCATCACATGATGTTGAATATGTTCCAGTGCACCACATGACATTGTATATGTTCCAGTGCGTCACATGACATTGAATATGTTCCATTGCACCACATGACATTCAATATGTTCCAGTGCACCGCATAATGTTGAGCATTTTCCAGTGCACCACATGATGTTGAATATTTTCCAGTGCACCACAGTAGGTTGAATATGATACAACAAAAGCTAGCTAGATTAGTTAGCTCCACAGTTGTTTCAGTGTATGCAGCAGGTTAAAAGGAGTTATTGTTGTGAAAATGTGCTGTTGTGCAGGTAGACTTTGGGGGAGTTTTATTACAAATGTATTTAGCAATACGTTTGAGTCGTGAAAGGTTAGCTTCTGCTACTTGTCAACAACTGGAAACATACTTTGACCTCCAATTTCACCACCCATGTGTCTAAAATTCACAAGAGACCCATTTTTAGACCTCAGCAACCACAGGGAATATATGTGGGGAAAGTGTCCCACACTGTTTATTTTGCAGTTTCTGACAGTTTGTGACACAAATCACATTCTTGTCACCAGTCTATATGACATCCTTTCTTTAAAAGTCAATACATATTTTGTTTTAAGTTCCCATTCCATGCAGTCAGAACTCTTCTCTGTCCTGGCACCTCAGTGGTTGAATCAGCTTCCCTTGGAGACAGAGTCTCTGCCAATTTTCAGAACATTTTCATAGAGTACCTAAAATACTTCCACTGCAATCACAATCTATTTTCTGACACATTTTGTAAATGTTGCTTATTATGTTTTATATTTATTATTTGTACATCATTTCTCCAGCACTGACTTTTACCGATAAATAAATAATTGATTAGTATGCTCTCACTATTGAGTTGTTTCATCATGCTTTCTTAAAAAGTATGCGCTTAGTTTAAATCACTTTGGATCTGAAGAGTCTGCTAAATGAATAATGTAAATGTAAAAACTATTATGAGTAGGATGCCTAACTCTCATGCAATGCATATTTACTAAAAAATCAAACAGTGAGATCCATTATCAATTTAAAAAATTTATTTAATTATTTTGAGGGAAATTAAGTGTTTTGCAGACTGTTGGAATGAGTTGTATTTATGTGGAACTCTAGACAATTTAACAAGATGGATGGTAGCCACTGAAATCTTGGACTTTTCCCCCCAGTTTCTATTTGACATAAGCAATGAGAGTATGTTCAATAAGTGCATCCTTCACCTCTGTGTCAATAAAAGCATTACAAAACAGGAGTGACTGTTGACTCTCCATTATATTTATATTTTCTTATTACACTGTTTAATTCGCCAAAACTGGATTAGATACTAGCTAGTAAAAAAAAAAATCAAGCCATCAAATCCAATACAAACCAGCTAGCATTAGCTAGTCCTGCATATTTTATTGTAAACTACATGAACAAATGTGGCTTGCTAGAAAATCAATGGTAAATAGTAAGGTCACTAGATGCAAGGATCTTATAATATTAATATACCATTTGATAAGTAAAGATGGCAATGTGGCTATGCAAGCAACATGTGTATATAGAGTGCCTACCAGAAATATTGGCATCCCTGGTAAACATGAGCAAAAAAGGCTATTAAATGTGTAATTGTTGTTCATCTGTGTATTCTACACTCATAATATTAGATAAATCCAACCTTTAATGTAGGCACATTTGTTTGAAAAAATAAATACTAAAGAAATATGTTGTTTTATGAAATATGTTTTTAGCTTTCACTCCCATGGGTCTTCAAGGTGTAACAAAAATCAGCAGATCTGTCCTTGACCAAGACATTTAATATTATTTGCTACAGGGTCTCTGTAAAAACAGACTAAATAATGAATCCCTTGGATGCAATAAGAAAAAGACTGAATGAGCAACGAGCGGATTCTCTTTTTTTAATTCACTGTCTAATTTGAACTCTTATCAAGTTAGAATTATATCCACATTTGCTCTATGGGACACCCTGATTGTTTATTAAAGGCCTAGTAGTATTATTAGCCTGATCACTCAGAAAATGCAAGGTTTTCCCTTGAATAAGTATTAATCTGCTTCTCCTGTAACTGCATTATGAATAGTTTTGTATTGATCAGGCACATATAGGCACTTGATTTGTATTCAGACAAGAGAGCAGTTAGCACCTTGTTCTGATTAGTGATAGTCATGTTCACACTGACTCAGTAGCATAATGTAAATGAAAGTGTCAATTACACATTGTTATTATGTTGCCAAAGTCACACATTTATTATAAACCCTTGCTAGATTTTGCATGTTTAGTTATCACTACTTTTGTTTAGTTATCACTATGCTTATAATTGTCATGTACATCATATTAATGTTGTGAATTGTCGAAGATACCCTTTAAATTAAAAATTAATTAAAAAACTTAAACCACAACTTATTCAATTTACATTGACATTACATTGTTTAAAATAATAGCAATACTGGTGTTATACTCTTTTCAGACATAGAGACTGTAGTGCATGGAAAGGATTTTGTTTAAGTCATAATCTGTAGGGGTATATAATATTATTGTATTTTAGATGCCGACACAAAACTCTCTGAAGATAGACATAACAGATATTTCCATGGTCTGCAAAGAAATGCAGTGTCTAAACCTGGACTAAAGTCCATCACTCTGCGACTAGAATCAAATCATGGAGCTGCATGTGAACAGCCTACCTGCCTGCTGCCTGAGTGCAGACCGCAACGGTTATAGTTGTCAGGGAAACAATACAGAACATAACCAAGCCAAAATGAATCAGTATCTAATGCGGTACTTTTAAAAAAATTGTCTGAAAGTTTGTTTTCACTATCGACATGCTACTGACAAAGGTTATGTGTGAAAATGGTATTATATAAATTTGAACCTCTTTGAGACATATGATATGGTTCCAAAAGTATAGACAGATGCAGTTGCATGGTCAAAACGAATTCAAGTCATGACATCCATCACAAGAAGAAATGGATGCACCAATCAAAACCATGGCAGCCTCCTTTTATCACAAGATGAGTTTGTGGATATGGCTGATAACTACGGAAATCAAGTCTTTGTTATTCGCTCTGATGAATGGCATGTGCCAAGGTAAATAGATAATAATTAAAAAATAATCATGCATTGTGTGAATGCGTACCTGTGTGCCGTGTACTGTATAGCTAGCAAATTGTTGACTTGGCTTTGTTGTTTATTGGAGGGAATCTCGGGCTGGATGCCAACAGGTATTGCAGCACCATGTAATATGATGATTAATGAGGTTCTTTTAAAAGATGCAAATTGCTCTTTGAAAAGTGTAACCATTTTGTTCTAGCTAGCACAGGTAATTTAGTCAGCAATACCTGAGCTCTAATGTTCTCTCCTTTGTGTTGTTTGAAGGCAGCTTTCCAGATTCTCCTTTCCATGGAGTTTAAGAATGGGGTCAGCAGGGGGCTGTGCTTCAAAATAAAATAAATTCTGATGCATGGTGGTAGATCGATCCAAACCAGTAGTCCTATGAAGTTAAAGTTTTCCTTAGACTATCTTTAAAGTAAAAAAAAATGCCTCCTCTAAAATGTTCTTGTAACTTTTGACACATTCCAATTCCAATTCAGTCCAGCCAATCTCAAACACGCTCACTCTGCGTATTGAAAAACAGATAATGCATTGTTCCTCTGCCAAGATTAACATTTTATTCTTATTCAAGAAACATAGTGAGATCTATTGTGAATTATTTCCTCTTTTTTTTGCTTTCATCTCTTCATTTTCTTCTAAACGAGAAAAAGAATCTGTATGCACAAGCTGGAACACAACAACAAAGTTAAATTGAAATGTCATTTTTTATTAATGTAAAGAGATTGTGGGTGCAAGAAGCCGCTGTATGGGTATATTGCAGCACAAATGAAGGCTGACAGTACAAGGCGTCTCTGGCATCCATGCTAGGTCTTTTTTGTTATATTTGTCACTGAAATCAGGAAGACAATGGTTGTCTTCTTCTGAGGCTCCTAGTTGTTTTACTAGAGTTTGAGTGTGTATATGTTTTAAAAAATATATTTTTACTGACTCAAGTCATCATTCATTTTTTGACTTGTTCTGTTCACAGTAGCAATACAACCTAAAAAGAACCAGAATGTAGCTAACATCGCATAGCATTTTTCAAATAACTTCTAACACAGTAATTACTGTAGTTATGACATGGTAGTAAGAATCATCACGATGCTGCTAGTGATAGACCACATGCTGGGACAAAGTCTACCCTAACACTTTAGGTTTATAGATAGATGCTCTAACTGCTAGGCTTCATGACAGCGCATATACAGTGGTATCAGTCAAGGACAAACATAGTGGTCTTTCCTTCTTTCTTTTGTGTGTAGCTTCCAGTTTTCATCTTATGCTGCTGGAATATTGGGTCAGTTAGGAGGTGCCAAAAGAAGACCTTCAGTTGCAAATTGTGCAGAGGGATCATTGAAGTTTTGCAATCTGCTTTGAAAGACTGTCTGCCCGATCGCTTCACAGAGGCTTTGGTCTTGGCTGTGCAGCAGTTCATGTTATACAGCTCTGGAAAAAATTAAGAGACCACTGCAGCTTTTTCTTTCCTTTCCAAAAAAGTTGGAAATTTTAGCCCTTCTGTTCCTCACTCAAAACTTTCCTTTTTGACTTTTTTGGGAAGGGAAAAAGTGCACTGGTCTTAATTTTTCCCGGAGCTGTATATCATGTTATATATACAGGTGCTGGACATAAAATTAGAATATCATCAAAAAGTTGATTTATTTCAGTAATTCCATTCAAAAAGTGAAACTTGTATATTATATTCATTCATTACACAGACTGATATATTTCAAATGTTTATTTCTTTTAATTGTGATGATTATAACTGACAACTAATGAAAACCCCAATTTCAGTATCTCAGAAAATTACAATATTACTTAAGACCAATCCAAAAAAATTTTTTTTTTTAAATGTTGGCCAACTGATAAATATGAACATGAAAAGTATGAGCGTGTACAGCACTCAATACTTAGTTGGGGCTCTTTTTGCCTGAATAACTGCAGCAATGCAGCGTGGCATGGAGTCGATAAGTCTGTGGCACTGCTTAGGTGTTATGAGAGCCCAGGTTGCTCTGATAGTGGCCTTCAGCTCTTCTGCATTGTTGGGTCTGGCATATCGCATCTTCCTCTTCACAATACCCCATAGATTTTCTATAGGGTTAAGGTCAGGCGAGTTTGCTGGCCAATTAAGAACAGGGATACCATGATCCTTAAACCAGGTACTGGTAGCTTTGGCACTGTGTGCAGGTGCCAAGTCCTGTTGGAAAATGAAATCTGCATCTCCATAAAGTTGGTCAGCAGCAGGAAGCATGAAGTGCTCTAAAACCTCCTGGTAGACAGCTGCGTTGACCTTGGACCTCAGAAAACACAGTGGACCAACTCCAGCAGATGACATGGCATCCCAAAACATCACTGACTGTGGAAACTTTACACTGGACTTCAAGCAATATGGATTCTGTGCCTCTCCTCTCTTCCTCCAGACTCTGGGAACTTGATTTCCAAAGGAAATGCAACATTTACTTAAATCAGAGAACATAACTCAGCAGCAGTCCAGTCCTTTTTGTCTTTAGACCAGGCGAGACACTTCTGACGCTGTGTCTTGTTCAAGAGCGGCTTGACACACAGGAATTCAACAGCTGAAATCCATGTCTTGCATACGTCTGTGCGTGGTGGTTCTTGAAGCACTGACTCCAGCTGCAGTCCACTCTTTGTGAATTTCCCCCACATTTTTGAATGGGTTTTGTTTCACAATCCTCTCCAGGGTGCGGTTATCCCTATTGCTTGTACACTTTTTCTAACATATCTTTTCCTTCCCTTCGCCTCTCTATTAATGTGCTTGGACACAGAGCTCTGTGAACAGCCAGCCTCTTTAGCTATGACCTTTTGTGTCTTGCCCTCCTTGTGCAAGGTGTCAATGGTCGTCTTTTGGACAGCTGTCAAGTCACCAGTCTTCCCCATGATTGTGTTGCCTAGAGAATTAGACTGAGAGACTATTGATAGGCCTTTGCAGGTGTTTTGGGTTAATTAGCTGATTAGAGTGTGGCACCAGGTGTCTTCAATATTGAACCTTTTCAACCTTTTCACAATATTCTAATTTTCTGAGATACTGAATTTGGGGTTTTCATTAGTTGTCAGTTATAATAATGAAAATTAAAAGAAATAAACATTTGAAATACATCATTCTGTGTGGAATGAATGTATACATTATGCAAGTTTCACTTTTTGAATGCAATTACTGTCATGGTGCGGTGAGCAGCAGCGCCACCGTGCCATATTTTCACAAGTTCCCATATTCTCACGAACACATCCCGGACTGTCACATATTTTCAATCCTTCACACCAGGTCCCAATTTGAATCGTTTGTATGTGTATATATGTTTCCCCTCTGCTCCCCACATTGTGGATCATTGTTGCTGTTGCTGTCTGTATGCTGGTGAGTGTTGTTTGTGCTACTGTTTGTATGTTAGTTGTTAAGACGCATTGTTGCGCACTTTTATTTTCATTCAGTAGAGTAGTTATTGTTTTCCGTTCGTGTTCGGTTTGTTGTTTGTTGTTTTAATAAACCAACGAACGTGATCTCTGCCTGCGCCTGGTTCCTCCAACACTACACCACGACAAGTGTTACAGAATGATCCACCGCAACTGGAGCCAGCAGGCAGCCCCTCCAGAGAGGGTGTATACGTGGAGGGGCGATTGGGGGTCTGACTCCCTCTCATCGGACGATGATGAAGCGGTCTATGAGAGAGTGGAGGAGGATCCCCTTGGGGAGCAGTGCTGGGGGTTGCCCCAAGATGGGTTCGGGGTGCCGCTGTGGGGCATGGACCAGTATGGAGTGGTCAAGCCCCTCACCAAAGAACAAGGGGAGCTGGTGAAGGGTCTCCTGCAGGACATGCAGGAGGCAGGAGGGTCAGGACGTAGGCGAGGCCGGAGGAAGAAGAGGGCGAGGTGCCCAACGCTCGGTCTGAGGTCCCCCCAGGAAAATTTTAGGGGGGGGCTGAGAGGGTGCCCGAGGGAAGTCCCGACGGCGCCCCCTCTATGTCCGGTGCCTCCTCGACCCCGTGCAGGCTGGCCAGGCTGTAGGCTGGCAATTAGGCGCACACCGCTTCCTGCTCCGCGGCCTTCCGCCGCCCCTGTCCCTGCGCCACGGCGCCGATTGCCCCCTGCTGCATTGGAGCAGCAGCCAGCGCCTCCTACCTGCCAGCAGCGGCAGTCAGCGCCCCCTGCTGCATTGGAGCAGCAGCCAGCGCCTCCTTCCTGCCAGAGGCAGCAGCCTGCACCGCCTGAGGCCGAGTGGCCTGCACCGCCTGAGGCCGAGTGGCCTGCACCGCCTGAGGCCGAGTGGCCTGCACCGCCTGAGGCCGAGTGGCCTGCACCATTATTTGTTGAATTTTATCTGTTACTACCGCTTTCTTTAAATCCCTGCAACGACCATGAGTGGTCTTGTTTTTTCAACAATAGTATTTCTGTAAATATCATGAAATCTACTTCCAAAAAAACTGTTACTGTATTTGTATGAATGTTATCATTAAGAAGAAACAGGGTAAGCTGTCATGTGACTTAAAAAAAAAAGGAAAACATTTAATTAAATTTAATTACCAAAAATGACAGTGTCTAAGCAGCTGCAACTTTTCCCATTAGAGGAAACTGTTTGGTGATGTAGTTGGAAACATGCTTGATGTTTAAAAGCGTTAATGATGTCCAGTTGTGTAAAATAAATAATGGTGGATATATCTTTGGTCTTTTTTAATACTGTGAAAGTTTGTTAATAGATGGCAGAAACAGCCCTGTCGTGAACACTTGCTAGGCGAGCACATCAACTGTGGAGCCCCTCATGACTGCTTGCTCTGTCTTCTATCAAAAAGAGTTGCAGTGTTTAGTTCTCTAGTCGGCTATGTAGTAGGATGGTTCCTTCCAATTTCCATAGCTAACTAGCAAGCTAACAGTTTGATTAATCTGTCAGGCTACCTAGAAAAGTGTTGTGCTTTGTTTGCGAAATGACAAACTGTCACTTTCCCTAGCTAGCCATGAGTGGAGGTGGTAGTGTTTTGCTTTGTCACATGATTTTGATGATGTGCTGAATCTGCAAAAAGATGTGCCATTATTTTATAGAAAGCCATTAGACTGTTTACCCTATGGAACTGTTTGCAACCCTGTTGGTCATATTCATATACTTTATGATTGATTGAAAGTGCTTCATATATTCTTCATTTGCATTATGTTGTATGTGAAATGGGAGGCATGATTTAGCTGTAACACACATTTATATGGGAATCCCTTAGAGGTCATTGGTCTGTGGCTGAGAACAACAAAAAGAAGGGAGTGAATGTATGTCTGTGTGTGTGTGTGTGTCAGTGCTCACCAGTAGAAGATTGGTGAGGAGGAGATGATTGGAGGGATAGAGAGGTGAATCTAGGAGGAAGAGGAGAGTGGATTAAGAGCAGAGTGAACAGAGAAAGGGCAATTTTTTTATTTAACCTTTATTTAAACATGGAAATCAAGCTGAGACCAAGGTTTCATTAACAGTTGGGCCACTGTATTACAGTGGTAGATATAAAAAAAAGAAGATATAAAAAAAAAGAAAAGAAATGAGAATGGCCAGAAGGAGGAGGAGGTAGTGGAAGAGAAGCAGGGATTGGCTACTATCGTGGTAACTTCATGTCGACAGGTCGGAGGGGATGAAGCGTCTGAGCTTGGTTTTACCAATAGCTTTGTAATGAAGCTTGTAGGTGATATTTCATTTCATATCGTGTCTATATTGACAGTGTCTTTTCATCAACACCTCTGGTGGGAGATCTTCTTGATGCAAACACATACTATTGTGACACGGTGAAGCCCATTAGAAATAATTTCCCCATGGCCCTTATGGAGGACAAGTTCCACAGAGTTCAGTGTATAAAATGGTCTGCAAATTACATTTGGGCAAGCTGCTGGAAATACAAACAGGATGTGTATGTTCTGTTTCCAAAAACTTGGGGAATGACTACCTAGTCAGTATCCAAATACAGGCAGAGCAAACTCATAAAAGGGAGATGTATTTATCTCCTTGCTAACAGAATAACTGTTGGCGCAAATATTAGAAAATGGAAGAAGTTCAAGATGACAGTCAATCTCTCTTGGTCTGGGGCTCCATGCAAGATCTCACCTCATGGGGCATCAAAGATCATGAGGAAGGTGAGGGATCAGCCCAGAACTTCACGGAAGGACCTGGTCAATAACCTGAAGTCTAAACTCCACTTGCCGTGTTTGGAGGAAGAAGAAGGATGAGTACAACCCCAAGAACACCATCCCAACCGTGAAGCTTGGAGGTGGAAACATCATTCTTTGGGGATGCTTTTCTGCAAAGGGGACAGGACAACTGCACCGTATTGAGGGGAGGATGGATGGGGCCATGTATCACGAGATCTTAGCCAAATACCTCCTTCCCTCAGTAAGAGCATTGAAGATGGGTCATGGCTGGGTCTTCCAGCATGACAACGACCCGAAACACACAGCCAGGGCAACAAGGATTGGCTCCGTAAGAAGCATCTCAAGGTCCTGGAATGGCCTAGCCAGTCTCCAGACCTGAACCCAATAGAAAATCTTTGGAGGGAGCTGAAAGTCCGTATTGCCCAGCGACAGCCCCGGAACCTGAAGGATCTGGAGAAGGTCTGTATGGAGGAGTGGGCCAAAATCCCTGCTGCAGTGTGTGCAAACCTGGTCAAGAACTACAGGAAAAGTAAATTCGCCTTGAAATTCTAATCACTCCATAACTCTTTTAAAAATCTATTGTCTGAGATGCTATATGATCACTGTACCTACCTAGCACCTTATTTAATCTGGATACACACAATATACATGAGCAGAACAAAATAACAGAAACACATAACACTAAATGAATATCAGTGACCTAATTAAGGCATAGGACAACCCTTTGCCACCCTTTCAGAACAGCTCCCATCCTTCTTGGAATGCTTTCATACATTATTCAAGTAGAAAAGGCTCTAATTCTTTGAGGTGGTTGAGGTCAGTTGGACAATGCTGGTGGTGTACCATTTTCTAATATTGTCACAGATTTTCAATTGGATCGAGATCAGGACTTTGAACAGGCTAAACAAAAAGGTGAATCCACTCCAATGTTGCCTTGGCATTGTGCTTGGGATCATTGTCCTGCCAAAAGGTGAATTCATTCCCAAGCTTTATTATTTTTTGTGCAGTGAAGCAGGTATGCAGTATTTCCCTGTATTTTGCGTCCAGTCCCTACTGATGAGAATTATTTCTACAGCATGACATTGCTACCATTATACTTCCCTGTAGGGATAGAGTGGGTTGAGGCATGGGCAGTGTTAGGTATTTGCCCCACATTGATTTTCTCTATCTTTGTCTCATCTGACAAAAAAATAATAATTCTCGCAGCTGGGTCAATACCATAGCTTCTGTATGAGGAATATAGTAGCTTCTTTCTGGTCATAATTCAATACAGGCCAAATATATGCAGAGCTCTCGATATGATTAATCATTTTGTCACTCCACTCCCAGCCACTGACCTCCATATCCTCTTCAAAGTGATTGTTTGCCTTTCTCTAGTCTCCTTGCTTGAAATGAGTTGTATTGATACAAATGTGCTCACGGTAATATCCAAACACTTCTGTATTATTTACTACCTTTTTCGTAGTCTATGCTTTTGTAGTTCTAACTTAATTTCCCTTCAGTTTAACAGCCTGACTAATGATCCTTCAACAGTGTTTTTTTTTTATTAGAAAAAGTATCTTCAACTTTAGTGGTTCACAGGGGGAGGCCAATGATATGGTAACTGTCTCCTCTTAAGGGATACTTATTTCATCTGTGTCAACTGAGAGCCTCCACAGCGCAGGGGTTGAATACTTATGAACTATTGTTTATTTTTCTTACAAATTTTTCCCAACATAAAACCAATATTACCATACAATAATTGATTTGGATTGGCAGTGTTAGAAAATCAATGAAAAAAGCTTTGAAGGTGCCTTATGCAACTTAATGACCCCTATCAGCATTGAGTTGTATATTGGTTCTATAACTCCATTAGGATCTGACATTGTCATTAATAACCATGAGCATACTGACCTGTTTGAAGCAGTGTCACTTCCAACCATCGATGCTGCAACAATGAACACAGACTTTCGTTTCAGATGAGGTAAAAGTTGATGGGCCTTTTCCATAACTATGGAACACAGACTAAACAATGTGAACAGCTTAACCAATCAAAACATAATCTGGGCTATCTATTGCGTTAGATGCATCGCCATAAATCAGAGACTAGTTGATGGATATCTAACAAACATGAAACCATAATTGTGCTAGTTATTGCTAGCTGGAACGATAAAGTTTGCACAAGCCTTAATCTAGCTAAAAGGTAAAATAATTGCTTCTACCGAGCAATAATCGCTTATGCATAAGGTTTATTTAAACAACTCACAATGCATGTTTTATTTATTTATTATTTTTTAGATAACACCAGGATGTAACACTATTTTCCAGCAAGAAATGGAATCAAGGAATTTCTGCTCGGACACAACTTAGCTCGTTAGCTTATTGTCTCAACCAAAGACTTTGGAGAAACTTTCCCAAAACGTATCTGCACTCATACAAATACAATAAATAAGAACTTTGAATGATTATCTTCGTAGTATTATTGTTTCTCCTTCATCATCAAGTAACTTGCACATAGATGTCCTTGACTATCTAGCCAACTAGCTAAATGAGGCGATGTAACCTACTTGTCAAGAAAAAAAGTAGCCAACTCTATCAGCGTCTTGTGAACAACATTAAAGAAAACGGGTCACGAAAATCTGGAATTTTTCAAAATAAAAGAGACCAACGAATTACTTTTTATTTATTCTCCATGGCCTCACCGAACTCCTCCCAGGCCCGAGTTTTTGCCTCCACAACCACCCGAGCTGCAGTCAGCTGCCTCAGGAGTCCCTTCTTCAGCTTGACGGCATCCCTTACTTTCGGTGTCCACCACCGGTTTCGGGGATTGCCGCCTCGACAGGCACCGGAGACCTTCCGGCCACAGCCCCGAGCGGCCGCTTCGACAATGGAGGTGGAGAACATGGTCCACTCGTACTCAATATCTCCAGCTTCCCTCGGGATCCAGTTGAAGCTCTGCCGGAGGTGGGAGTTAAAGATCTCTCTGACAGGAGACTCTGCAAGACGTTCCCAGCAGACCCTTACAGTACGCTTGGGTCTGCTGAGTCTGTCCAGCTTCCTCCCCCGCCATTGGATCCAACTCACCACCAGGTGGTGATCAGTTGACAGCTCTGCCCCTCTCTTTACCTGAGTGTCCAAGACATACGGCCGCAGGTCAGATGAAACAACAACAAAGTCGATCATCGACCTACGGCCTAGGGTGTCCTGGTGCCACGTGTACTGATGGACACCCTTATGCTTGAACATGGTGTTCATTATTGACAAACTGTGACTAGCACAGTCCAATAACTGAACACCGCCCGTTCCTCCCAATCACGGCCCTCCAGGTGTCACTGTCGTTGCCCACGTGGGCGTTGAAGTCCCCCAGTAGAACGATGGAATCCCCAGTCGGAGCACTTTCCAGCACCCCTCCCAGAGACTCCAAGAAGGTCGGGTACTCTGCACTGCCGTTCGGCCCGTAGGCACAAACAACAATGAGAGACCTATCCCCGACCCGTAGGCACAGGGAAACGCCGCCTCTCACCATGGGCAACTCCAGAGTGGTGAAGAGTCCATCTTCACTCAAGGAGTGTGGTTCCAGAGCCCAAGCCGTGCGTAGAGGTGATCCCGACTATCTCTAGTCGGAACCTCTCAACCTCATGCACAATCTCAGGCTCCTTCCCCGCCAGCGAGGTGACGTTCCACGTCCCTAGAACTAGTTTCCGTGTCCGACTGCCGCCCGATCCTCTGCGCACCGACCCCTTATGGTCCCTCCTGCAGGTGGTGAGCCCACGGGAAGGCGGCCCCACGTCGCTCCTTCGGGCTGAGCCCGGCTGGACCCCGTGGGGAAAGGCCCAGCCACCAGGCGCTCGCATACGAGCCACAACCCCGAGCCTGGCTGCGCCATACCGGGCGAAGTCACGATCCTCAAAATGGTTTCCATCATTAAAGGGTTTTTGAACCGCTCTTAGTCTGACCCATCGCCCAGGACCTGTTTGCCTTGGGAGACCCTACCAGGGGCATATAGCCCCAGACATCATAGCTCCTAGGGTCACTCGGGTACTCAAACCCCTCCACCACGTTAAGGTGGCAGTTCATGGAGGAGCGTATAGAGCAGTTTTTTTTTTTTATAGGCCAATATTTTTTTTATATCCATTGAGTTACATTGTGGCCAATGGGGTGGGCGGAGTACAACACCAGCAACAATTGCAAATACACAGTGCCCCTTGATTTCTTTGCATATAATCAATCTATATAGTCTCCTGAACATTTCCTACAATACATTCACTGCGGCGTATAGAACAGTTTTTTATTTATAGGCCAATATGTATTTCATATGCATTGAGTTGCATGGGATGGGCGGAGTAAAACACCAGCAACAATTGCAAATATACAGTGCCCCTTTATTTCTTAGCATATCATCAATCTATAGAGTCTCCTTGACATTTCCTACAATACATTCACTGCGGCGTATAGAATATTTTTTTTTCTATAGGCCAATATGTATTTCATATGCATTGAGTTACATTGTGGCCAATGGTATGACCGGAGTTAAACACCAGCAATAATTGCAAATACATAGTACCCCTTGATTTCTTTGCATATAATCACTCTATATAGTCTCCTGAAAATTTCCTACAATACATTCACTGCAGCTTATAGAATAGTTTTTCCTGTACAGGGCAATATTTATTTCATATCATTTGAGTTACATTGTGGCCAATAGGATCTAGGATGTGTGAAACCGTTTTTTTTCTATAGGCCAATATGTATTTCATATGCATTGAGTTACATTGTGGCCAATGGTATGGCCGGAGTAAAACACCAGCAACAATTGCAAATACACAGTGCCCCTTGATTTCTTTGCATATAATTATTCTACCCACTCTCCTGAACATTTCCTAAAGTAGATTTTTACAATGTACACTAAGCGAAGTGTCAAAATCGATACATTTAATATTATTAAAATCGCGTTTTATCGCGGACTTCTATTTTGAAGGCAAAATCCGAAGTCTTATTGTTGCTATGGAATCTTGAATGTTGCCAGCATGACGCTAATGCCATCTCTGCATCACTGTTCGCAGAAATTTCAGCTATCACCATCAAATGCTAAATGTATCCTTTTTTGTCTTATCCTCGTGTTCCTTCTGTATATTTTCGTTTATGGAGCGTTCAGTGTAGGCTACATGAACCCAAACAAAGCTTCTCATTGGCCTTCACCTCACACACCTTCAAGGAAGTACACGCCTACAACTGTTAACGTTAACTGATGGTATGTAACGGTTATTATTGGATATTTTAAATGCTGCATAAGTCACCTTTAATTAAAATGTGAAAATGTGAAAAACTTTGCAAGGCACTGTTTATTTTCTGTTATTGGATACTTAGCATCTGAATGTTTTTTGAATAAATTCATTATTTTGCATATAGACCCTGGGAAACTAACCAAATGAAGAATATCATGAACAATGGAGTCATTTTTAATCTTCTGTATTCTTTCTCAAACAACCACAACCCTAAGAGGGAGAATAACTGCATAGCTGCCAATCATATATGGTGGGGAATTAGTGACTATCATGCGAAATCCTCTGTCCTCATTACAGTTAAACAATCCAGCTTAAGGAAGGGAAATAGAGGGATTGGAAAGCAATCAACACCTTGATGAAATGTGAAATGTAATGCAGCTAGCTCACAGCACAGACAGCACAATGCTGAGGAAGACATGTCCCTCTATTCATACCTAGAAATAATTAAAACATGGTAGAGATGGAGGTAGCTACTAAAAACCATACCAGATTTTGTATATGCATGTAATCGACTTCCAATCGACTGATTTAATTACCTATAAAGCAGAAGTCAAAATAACTAATCAAAGAATGTGTACTTGTACATACCTTTGCCTAAGGAATGTTTTGGCATTAAGTGCTAGCAAGGAAAAACCATGTACAGTATATTCACTGTAAACAGTGTATGTATCATTCAACTGTTCAAACAATCAAAATGGAAACAGGACGGAATTAAATATTGGGTTCTGCAAAGGAATACATTAGGGTATACAATGAATGTTAACTTGCAACAAATATTATTACCTAAAACATACCCACCATGTCCACATAATATGCTGTAGAAAAGGAAAAATAATAACCCATATCAAAATTGGTTGGGGTGTAAAATCTAAACATGCAGCACAAACAAACGGGCAGATGGAAAACAATGATTTCTGACTTTTTGAAAATCTGCAGAATATATAGTGGGAGAGAACAACTAAAGGTATTACCCCCTTGGGTCTTTCATACAAACGGAAGCCTGAAGCTTACAACTCTTAATATCAGCTGGGCCTATATAAGTGAAAGTTAAATCTTCTTTAACAAAAACATCCCCCTTAAGGAAACAATATATCCTATGTATTTGTTGGACACATTTACTCACAAGTAAACTAAAATGTCCTAAATGTATGCAGTTTGCTTCACAAATGTGTCAGTATCTCCAGTATAAACATGGCTTTACACTGACTCAAAAGTTCTGGAAGCTGGAATGCCTACTTTCATTATTTACATCCCCAGGCAAGTAATTTCAACCTTTCCAGTAGAAGGGCAGCCAGTGTGACCACCTTCGTGCCAATGATTGAATCCTAGAATGATCACCCAGACAAATCTAACTCAGGTGTAAGTGGCCCTTACACCTTAGTGTCTTCAACCTGACTTTGCAACAAAAGATGCAAGCCATTACTGTAAGACAGATGAAAAACAGATCTGAAAATGCAATAAGAGGTTGACTGGACCTGCCGACGTCTCAGCATCAGTGAGTCTGTGCAAACTATGTGTGCTGGAAAGGTGAATGATGGAGGTGGGTTTGTCAGCTATGAGTCAAGTACCAGCTGTGAGAGACAACAGTAGCGATGGAGGAGGGGGAGGGAGGAGTTAAGACTACACAAGGGTTGAATACCAATGTGAGAGAGTGAAACAAATACATGTTTTAAGTCAACCAGCGAATGAGAAAATCAACATATTTGCCCATAGTTCTCTGTGTGTTTCTCTGTGTGTTTGTGCTTGCAAAAAACTATAATTTCATTATTACTTACTCTAGTGATTGTGTGTGTACAGAGCAACCGTGTATTGTAGTGAAGGGTATTTAGAGCATTGTTGGAAAGGTATACCACTTATAAGGTTACCGGGGGAGAGCTACGGAAATTAGTGCAAGGAAACGTAACCTTAGTGATAAATAAGTATACATATATATATATATATATATAATCTGACTCCTTATTATTTGTAAATAAATGTTATTGTAAATGACCATAAGTTGGAAGTCCTTAGTAAAGGTTAGCTACTACTTTCGTCATGAGCCTAATATTAAAATTACATGTGTTTCTGGATCCATCCAGAAACCCAGAACTTAGGGATGCCCACAATGGCATGTGTGCCTGGGACCAACCTAGACCCAGAACTCAGGGATGCCCACAATGGCATGTGTGCCTGGGACCACCCAGCCTGTTCAGAGACCCAGAACTCAGGGATGTCAAGTCTGGTCACTTTGACTTACGTATGTGTGTGTGATTATCAGTAGCCTCACGAGCTCGAGTGTGAAGATGAACAAGGAGTGCCGTAGTCATCTATATTCCAAAGTAATACAGTTTATTCCAATCAAGTAATAAAGTTACAATACAAAATATAGTTACATACCAACACAATTCTGCCTCATCCCAACTAGTCTAAAAGTCTACTAAGTATACCATAAGACACATTATAACATGAAGGTGTGCTTCTGTTAACGATAGACACCTAAATATGACTACAACACAGCATGTTGGGAGGACTATTTAATGAGGATAAACACCTAAATATGACTACAACACAACGTGTTGGGAAGTTTCTTTAAGGCAAGGTAAGGCAAGGCAGTTTTATTTATATAGCACATTTCATACACAATGGTCATTCAAAGTGCTTTACATGAAAACAATTTAAATATCCATTTGACAGAGGTACTGTTACAGAAATAAGAAAAAATAAAAACCATTAAGAATATAAAATCAAATACAGAAACAGTGAAGAAATAAGAAAAATTAAAACCGTTAAGAATATAAAGTCAAATACAGTTTAGAATAAAAAATAAAATAAAGTAAAGGACAGTGAAAACAGTCGGACGGACAGTGGCACAGTGCTCATTCATTAAATGCAAAGTTAAACAGATGTGTTTTGAGTCTGGATTTGAATGTGACTACTGTAGGAGCACATCTGATCTCTTCTGGAAGCTGGTTCCAGCTGCGACTGGCATAATAGCTAAAAGCAGACTCTCCTTGCTTAGAGTGAACCCTTGGTATTTCTAGCTGATGTGATCCTAATGATCTGAGTGTTCGTTTGGGTTTATATTCATTGAGCATATCTGCAATGTATTGAGGTCCTAGGCCTTTGAACGATTTATATACCAGTAATAATACTTTAAAATCGATCCTATATGTAACTGGCAGTCAGTGTAAAGACCTGAGGACTGGTGTGATATGATCATATTTTCTGGTTCTGCTGAGAATCCTGGCCGCGGCGTTCTGTACGAGCTGCAACTGTCTTATGGTCTTTTTGGGAAGGCCAGTGAGGAGTCCATTACAATAATCCACCCTGCTGGTGATGAAAGCATGCACTAGTTTTTCTAAGTCTTGACTAGAAACAAAGCATCTAATTCTTGCAATGTTTTTCAGATGATAGTATGCTGATTTAGTTATTGCTTTGACATGACTACTGAAGTTAAGGTCTAACACTAGAGACACACCGAGATTCCTGACTTGATTTTTAGTTGTTTGACCTTTAGAGGGAAGGTACGCGTTCACCTTGAGAACTTCATCTTTATTTCCAAACGCAATGACTTCAGTTTTGTCTTTGTTTAACTGAAGAAAGTTTTGGCACATCCAACTATTTATTTCATCAATGCATTGGAGCAGGGAGTCAATTGGGCTGTAATCGTTTGGCGATAGGGCAAAGTAGATCTGTGTGTCATCTGCATAGCTGTGATAAGAGATTTGGTTCTTTCTCATTATTTGGCTCATTGAGAGCATGTACAGGTTGAATAGGAGTGGCGCAAGAATTGAGCCTTGAGGAACTCCACATGTCATGGACGTCCACTCAGACCTATGGTCTCCTATACTCACATAATACCCTCTTGCTTCTAAGTATGACCTGAACCATTTTAGGACTATCCCAGAGAGCCCCACCCAGTTTTCCAGCCTGTCTAGAAGTATGTTGTGATCGACAGTGTCAAATGCAGCACTGAGATCAAGTAGTATCAGCACTGAGAATTTGCCTGAATCAGTATTTAAGCGAATATCGTTTGTTATCTTAATGAGCGCTGTCTCAGTGCTGTGATGCGGTCGGAAACCAGATTGAAAATTGTCAAAGTATCCGTTTGAGCTTAAGAATTTGTTCAGCTGATTGAAGACAACTTTTTCAATGATCTTGCCTATGAAAGGAAGATTTGAGATCGGTCTATAGTTGTTTAATATGGTCTTATCCAGATTGCTCTTTTTCAGGAGGGTTAACAATGACGAACTCCTAAATATGACTACAACACAACGTGTTGGGAGGTCTCTTTAACGATGACAAACTCCTAAATATGACTACAACACAACGTGTTGGGTGGTATCTAACGAGGACTAACTCAAATAACTTTTTGAAGACATGGCCATTTATCCTAAAATCAAACATATCTTGTTTTTGAACACTCCCCCAAATCATTATTAGCATTACTTTACCTTGGCAAACACAATGAACACAAAGGACAGGAACTGTCCCACTTAATCAATGCAAAATTATCGAATGGATGGGGTGTTCCTGCCAGTTGTTGTAAGACATGCAACAAAGACAATCATTTCTACAATGGTCTTGTGAAGTTTGATCCATAACCCATTATGGGGAACAGGGGAAATCCAAACAATACAAATAAATGTCCACTTAGTTACACTCCAGTTTGCTCAAAGTTTCACACCTCTATGATGCCCACAAACCTATCTATCAATCTGCATGAAAGCTGAGCACCTGCTGTAAATATAGATTAATATATGTATACATTGTATATATATAGTTTAGTTACACTCCAGTTTGCTATATATATATATATATATACAGTGGGGAGAACAAGTATTTGATTCACTGCCGATTTTCTAAAACTAAAATCCAGAAAATCACATTGTTCGATTTTTAAGTAATGAATTAGCATTTTATTGCATGACATAAGTATTTGATACTTCAGAAAAGCAGAACTTAATATTTGGTACAGAAACCTTTGTTTGCAATTACAGAGATCATACGTTTCCTGTAGTTCTTGACCAGGTTTGCACACACTGCAGCAGGGATTTTGGCCCACTCCTCCATACAGACCTTCTCCAGATCCTTCAGGTTCCGGGGCTGTCACTGGGCAATGCGGACTTTCAGCTCCCTCCTAAGATTTTCTATTGGGTTCAGGTCTAGAGACTGGCTAGGCCACTCCAGGACCTTGAGATGCTTCTTACGGAGCCACTCCTTAGTTGCCCTGGCTGTGTGTTTCGGGTCGTCATGCTGGAAGACCCAGTCACGACCCATCTTCAATGCTCTTACTGAGGGAAGGAGGTTGTTGGCCAAGATCTCGCGATACATGGCCCCATCCATCCTCCCCTCAATATGGTGCAGTCGTCCTGTCCCCTTTGCAGAAAAGCATCCCCAAAGAATGATGTTTCCACCTCCAAGCTTCACGGTTGGGATGGTGTTCTTGGGGTTCTTGGGGTGTACTCATCCTTCTTCTTCCTCCAAACAAGGCGAGTGCAGTTTAGACCAAAAAGCTCTATTTTTGTCTCTTCAGACCACATGACCTTCTCCCATTCCTCCTCTGGATCATCCAGATGGTCATTGGCAAACTTCAGATGGGCCTGGACATGCGCTGGCTTGAGCAGGGGACCTTGCGTGTGCTGCAGTATTTTAATCCATGACGGCGTAGTGTGTTACTAATGTTTTTTTTTTAGACTGTGGTCCCAGCTCTCTTCAGGTCATTGACCAGGTCCTGCTGTGTAGTTCTGGGCTGATCCCTCACCTTCCTCATGATCATTGATGCCCCACAAGGTGAGATCTTGCATGGAGTCCCAGACCGAGGGAGATTGACGGTCACCTTGAACTTCTTCCATTTTCTAAGAATTGTGCCAACAGTTGTTACCTTCTCACCAAGCTGCTTCCCTATTGTCCTGTAGTCCATCCCAGCCTTGTGCAGGTCTACAATTTTATCCCTGATGTCCTTACACAGCTCTCTGGTCTTGGCCATTGTGGAGAGGTTGGAGTCTGTTTGATTGAGTGTGTGGACAGGTGTCTTTTATACAGGTAACAAGTTCAAACATTTGCAGTTAATACAGGTAATGAGGGGAGAACAGGAGGGCTTCTTAAAGAAAAACTAACAGGTCTGTGAGAGACAGAATTCTTACTGGTTGGTAGGTGATCAAATACTTGTCATGCTATAAAAAGCAAATTAATTATTTAATCATACAATGTGATTTTTTGGATTTTTGTATATATATATATATATATATATATATATATATATATATATATATATATATATATATATCAATGCCTTGGTTGCATAAGTGTTCACACCCCACATCGAAGCTATTCATTTACTTTGTTCTCCTTACCAGTGCCAAACAAGAATAGGCCAATCAAACCAAACAACCACTGTGTCCCCTTTTGGGTCCCTGCTTGTTTGCCGGCTTGTCAGAACGATCTGGCCATGTCGGACCCAGCAGAGTCCGACCTACAGAGTGCAGTAGCCTGCTAAGGGGTCGTCGTGGGACAACACGAGGAGGCACTATGTGGGATCGCAGAGGAACTCCGCAAGCAGAGGGAAAGCCAGCAGTGAGCCACAGACGACCTGTGGCGGCTGCTAGAGAGGATAACCTTGGCCCTGCCTGTTCCGCCTACACCCAGCAGCCCATCACCCACCCCAGTTCCCCTAAGAGAGCCACACTTACATGCTCCCGAATGGTTCTCCGGTGACTCCAGCTATTGTGGTCCCTTCCTATCCCAATGCTCGCGCAACTTCGAGCTCCAGCCGTCTTCGTTCCTCATTGAGAGGTTACACGTTGCTTACATCATCACCATGATGACGGGGCAAGCCTTTGCCTGGGCTACGCCGATCTGGGACTAACAATTGCCCGTCTGTTACAGCCTAGCAGCCTTCACTGCGGAGGTAAAGAAGGTTTTCGCCGCCCCTTTGTCTGGCCGAAAAGCGGCACGTCACCTGTTACGACTCAGACAAGGCACCAGCAGCGTGCCGGACTACGCCATTAGGTTCCGTACCCTGGCAGCGGAGTGTTCGTGGGGTCCCAAGGCTCTGCTCGATACATTCTACAGCGGTTTGTGTGACCCCATCAAGGACGAGCTCACTGCCTGAGACTTGCCCACAAGCCTAGACGGTCTTGTGTCCATTGCCACTCGCATTGGCAGCCGCCAACGGGAACAAGACCGGATATTGTCGTCCCGCACAGGCGCTTCCGCTTTCTGGCGGGTCGGGTGGCGGAGCGTCACCGAGTCCTTCCGAGACCCAATGGTAACGAACGAAGCCCTGACACCCAAGCCCATGCAATTAGGCAGGTCGCGTCTAACCCCAGAGGAGCGTCAGCACCAGATGACCTCTCACAGCTGCCTCTACTGTGGAGGGAAAGGACACTACGCCACCAGCTGCCCGTTAAAAGGATCCGTAATAGCAGGAATACGGGTGAGTCAGGACAAGATGCAGTGGATACCCACGGTGCGTTTTCCTTTTCCTGACACTATTTTTTGGGGTTCCCAAACCCTGGGTGTTAATGTTCTCATTGATTCCGGGGCTGCTGACTGCTTTATTGACACCTCCCTTCTTGTGCAGTTAGACATCCCTTCACGCCCTCAGTGAGGAGATCCAGTTCCTACATTTGCGTTCTCCTAATGTTCTGATTGTTTTAGGCCACTCATGGCTCGTGAAACGCAACCCCCACATCGACTGGGCTACTGGCTCTGTCACGGGTTGGAGCTCCTTTTGTCTGGCTCACTGTCTGAAGGCCGCTCCACAGGTTCTGACCAAGGGCATCCCACAGACGTCGACGTGTCGTCCGTCCCTGCTGAATACTGGGACTTAGGGGAGGTGTTTGATAAGTCCCGGGCTGTGTCATAGACCTCCACCCAGGCAGGTCGCCTCCCCGTGGACGCCTGTACTCCCTATCCAGACCCGAAACAAAGGCCATGGAGGAGTATGTGGGGACTTCCCTCAGGGCCGGGATCATCCGCCCGTCTTCCACTCCTGCTGGTGCTGGGTTTTTCTTTGTGGCCATGAAAGATGAGAGCATGCGTCCCTGTATAGATTACCGGGGTCTGAATGACATCACGGTGAAGAACCGTTACCCCCTCCATTTGCTTGCCTCTGCATTTGAGCTGCTCCAGGGTGCCACAATCTTACCACCTGGTACAGATCCGAGAGGGCAACGAGTGGAAGACGGCGTTTAACACACCTAGTGGACACTATGAATACCTGGTGATGCCGTTTGGGCTGACCAACGCTCTAGCTGTCTTTCAGGCTCTGTTAAACGATGTGCTCCAGGACATGATTAACCACTTTGTTTTGTGTATCTGGATGACATTCTGATTTACTCCCGCTCTGCCCAGGGACACACCTCCCACGTATGACGGGTCCTTCATCGGTTATTGGAGAACCGTCTTTTTGTAAAGGCAGAGAAGTGCAGGTTCCATTGCTCCATCATTCACTTCCTGGGGTACATAGTGGCCGCGGGTAGCATCCGGATAGCCCCTGGCAAGATCCAAGCTGTCACCGATTGTCTGCAACCCTCTTCGCGTCTGGACCTGCAACACTTCCTGGGATTTGTCAGTTTCTACTGGAGGTTCATCCGGGGCTACAGCGAGTTGGCAGCCCTGCTCACCGCCTTGACCTCCACTAAAGTGGAGTTCTTGTGGTCCCCCACGGCGGAACGAGCCTTCACCTCAGCCCCCACTCTGATTCACCCAGATCTGGCCCGGCAGTTTGTATTGGAGTTTGTGGTGGAGGTGGATGTCAAAAGTGAAGAAGGGGAGGGGTTCATGACTCTGAAATACTGCACAGGCAAATAGTGCAGCAATTTAAGAATAACGTTTCTCAATGTAAAATTGCAAAGGTTTGGGGATCTCATCATCTATTGTACCTAACATTAAAAGATTCAGAGAATCCGGCGAGATCTCTGTACCCAAGCGACAAGGCCAAAAACCAATATTGGATGGCCATGATCTTTGAGCTGTCAGGCTCTGTAGTAGAAATCACTGTATAGGCTCAAGAACACTCCCGAAAAGCATTGTCTGTGAACACAGAACGTCGCTGCATCCACAAATGCAAGTTAAAACTATCAAAGAAGAGACCAGATATAAACAAAATCAAGAATGGCCGCTGCATTCTCTGGGCCTGAGCTCATTTAAGCTGCCTGCAATCCAGACCTGTCACCCCCTGAAAACATGTGGCAAATTATGAAAGGACAAATACAACTGTGTTGTTTAAAGAAGAGGTGATGCAACACAGTGGTCAACCTGCCTCTGTCCCAACTTTTTTGAAGCATCAAATTCAAAATGAGCATATATTTTTCCAAAAACAATGAAATTTCTCAGTTTCAACATTTGTTATGTTGTCCTTGTACTATTTTCAGTTAAATATAGGGATAAATTATCATTGAATTCTGTTTTTATTAGCATTTTACGCAGCGTCACAACGTTTTTGGAAATTAGGTTGTAACATTTTCTGCAAACAATACACACAAAACTCTTCAAACTAAGACGACAGAACAAGAGGAGAGGGGACAGGAAGAGGAGGAGGGGGTAGGAGATGAAAGAGGAAGAAAGGAGCTGGAAGGAAACACTGAGAAGAATAACTAGGAAGACGAGAGAACAGGAGTGGAGAAGAGGAGTGGAGAGGAAGAGGCCATGGAAGATTTCAAATGAGTAGAGAGCAACACTAATTGACCATGTCATCAACCATGGTCTCACCCTGAAAGAGGCTGCACAGAGAGTTCAGCCTAATGTGAACAGATCTACAGTGGCTTCAATCATTCAAACACTTCTGAGAGAGAACAGGTAAGTGCTCTGTGAGCATTGCATTCCTGAACCATCAGATTGTCAGTTTTTCTCCATTTATATGACAAATTTCTCCAAACTAATATCTGTGCTTTTAAATCAATTTACCCAGTCATCTGACTACTAGATATATGATCATGACTTACTTTACCTTGTGTCAGTACATACCTTAGGCGGTGTACAGGCAGTAAATGAGGCAGTGTTATGACAGAGTTATACTAGTTTCCAAATATTTATTTTCTCCATACATTGTTCAGATTGGATCACAGAGCAGCTGTTATACATAAGGTCATACTGAACAACACCATCCACCTCAAAAAATACAACATTGAATAATCTAAGACAATCAAGTCATTCATAACATTCAAAAATGCAAACTGGCCACAAGTGATGTGTCCTAAAGAGAAATACCATCCACATTAAGTAGGTGTACAGAGGAACTCTTGATAGAGTGAAGGAGCTGAACAAGATTTCAGTTTGTAAATGTCTGTATTCATATTTAGTATGTTCTATGAAATAACTATTATAATAGCAACAACGTGTGGTGCTGACAACTCGTGATCACTCGTGACAACACAACACCAGCTGAGCCATTGTTTTCCTACTGACAGAGTAGCGCTGCTGATCCCAGTGTCCAGCTAACTAGGGCGTTGTTAAATTATACTGTATATGGTAAAACACCTCCCATATTATATAACAAATGGGAGCTATGCCTTAACTGTCCGACAGAACTGATGATGAAAGTCTGATGAAGTCTTTAAATAAGGGAAAAGTCTTTGCCCATAACTTTAAAATAACAACTACACAAGAACACCGGAGACAGAAAAGAGTGTTATGTCTGTGTGTGGAACTTTTAAAAAGGGAGCCAATTAATCCAGCTTCTGGATCCAACCAGCTCCCAGTATGGTGTCTTCCAAAGTGGCTGAAGGCAGCAGCAGCAAGTGGCAGGACCTCTAAAGCAGTGTTCAAAGAGCTGAACAGATTACAATCTCTTTGAACAGCAGGTGGGTTGTTGTCCTCTGAACAATTCTCCTCAGCTGAAAGGAGAGCAGACTCACTTAAACCAGACGGTCGGTGTCCATATCACACTGAGGCAATTCTGGTGAACATTACTTGTGTATTACAATCTTCAGCTATAGCACACATTGGATGTCACCGTCATGACCGCTAATTTGACATGCAACATAACGTTTCGCGTGTTATTGGTTGCAATAATAAGAATAAGAATAATCGATTATGAATACAATGTTATAAAGCAGTACTTAATTTTCAGTTATGTGTCAAAGGCATGAATGGCAACTTTATTGTCTGACCACTGAATTGAGAAAGATAACAGATTATCTACAGTGGGGAGAACAAGTATTTGATACACTGCCGATTTTGCAGGTTTTCCCACTTATAAAGCATGTAGAAGTCTATAATCTTGACCATAGGTACTCTTCAATACTCTTCAACAAAAATCCAGAAAATCACATTATATGATTTTTAAGTAATTAATTTGCATTTTTTTGCATGACATTAGTATTTGATACATCAGAAAAGCAGAACTTAATATTTGGTACAGAAACCTTTGTTTGCAATTACAGAGACCATACATTTCCTTTAGTTCTTGACCAGGTTTGCACACACTGCAGCAGGGATTTTGAGATGCTTCTTATGGAGCCACTCCTTAGTTGCCCTGGATGTTTCAGGTCGTTGTCATGCTGGAAAACCCAGCCATGACCCATCTTCAATGCTCTTACTGAGGGAAGGAGGTTGTTGGCCAAGATCCCGCGATACATGGCCCCATCCATCCTCCCCTTAATACGGTGCAGTCGTCCTATCCCCTTTGCAGAAAAGCAACCCCAAATAATTATGTTTCCACATCCATGCTTCACGGTTGGGATGGTGTTCTTGGGGTTGTACTCATCCTTCTTCTTCCTCCAAACACGGCGAGTAGAGTTTAGACCAAAAAGCTCTATTTTGGTCTCATCAGACCACATGACCTTCTCCCATTCCTCCTCTGGATCATCCAGATGGTCATTGGCAAACTTCAGACGGGACATGTGCTGGCTTGAGCAGGGGGACCTTGCATGTGCTGCAGGATTTTAATCCATGACAGTGTAGTGTATTACTAATGATTTTCTTTGAGACTGTGGTCCCAGCTCTCTTCAGGTCATTGACCAGGTCCTGCCGTGTAGTTCTGGACTGATCCCTAACCTTCCTCATGATCACTGATGCCCCATGAGGTGAGATCTTGCATTGACCCCAGACCGAGAGAGATTGACCGTCATCTTGAACTTCTTCCATTTTTTAATAATTGCGCCAACAGTTGTTGCCTTCTCACCAAGCTGCTTGCTTATTGTCCTGTAGCCCATCCCAGCTTTGTGCAGGTCTACAATTGTATCCCTGATGTCCTTACACAGCTATCACAGTTGAAGTGTACCTATGATATAAATTAGAGACCTCTACATGCTTTGTAAGTAGGAAAACCTGCTAAATCGGCAGTGTATCAAATACTTACTCCCCACTGTATTTGGTACATTTTAAGGTAGAGTATAAAGTTAATTGGCAAAAATAGCTAGATTTACAACAAGAAAACCAAAATGTATAAAGTGTCTAAAAGTGTATAAAGCCCAGAATTGTTTCATGATAACAAGGCCTAAATCAGGGCTGCCCAACCCTGTTCCTAGAGATCTACTGTCCTGTAGGTATTCTCTACAAACCCCATTTGTGACTAACCCAGTTAAGATTTTCATCCAGCTACTAGAATCAGGTGTGCAAAATTTGAGTTTGTGAGAAAATGTACAGGACAGTAGATCTCCAGGAACAGGGTTATGCAGCCCTTGACTAAATTATCTTGTTTCCCATGTAAAAACGGATTTTCAGTGATAGTTACACGTTAATTACAAGGCAAAAGAAAAATTATGTTGGTCTTTAAATCAGGGTTCCAAGCTTGAAAACATTTAGTAATGTTCAGAACCCAAATTTATCCTTCCACCTACTATAGTTTATTTTGTAGCTTCTGAGCTTGTTACAGTCTCCCAGAGCCAATTTTCTGCTTGTTATTTCATGGGCTTCATCCAAGCCAAGCACAAGATGTGGATAAACACAACAGCTCATTGTTTCAGAGGTTCCCATCAGGGAGAATCCGTCTCTGCCTTATCTCTTCCTATGACTGCACCATACCTGCACACCGTTCAGTAATTAATTAAGCAACAATTGTCTCCTGCAAGTTGAGTCGGTCTCTGAGGGTAGAGGATTACGCCTGTGGTACAGGCCCAGATGAGATGTTAGGTCAAAATGACAGACAGAGGAGAATGAGAGTGCTCCACCCCATTCCACACTGGAGGGGGTTGCTAGAGTGTGTCTTACATCTCCTGGTACACACAATTATTCTGTAACAAATTGTTTGACCTCATTGTTTTATTTCTTTACTAGCAGCCACTGACTGTTTTCTACATTGTGCGGGGAAAGTAAAAAACTAGACCTTTTGTGTCTTTATTAAATCGGTAGAACAGCTGAGAAGAGGCTACTATTGTAGTGGATACTGTACATTTGAACCTTAAACTCCTGTGTCTGCATTGCTAGTGCTCTTATTATCCATGCAAAAATAACCAAAGAAAAATCAAAAACAATCCCCAAAAATGAGTTAAAAGATGCATGAGAGGTATACTCCTAGATGTAATATACTGTCAATTCGAATCCAAGCACTGACAAATGATTCTGCTATTTCAACAGGTAATAATAGGTAGATTCTTCATCAGCCTGCAGGCCAGAGTACTACTTCTATGCAAAATGCAGAAGGGCCTTCAGGATTAGCAGGTAATAAGGTGCATCAGAATAATGCGGGTCATGTCTGTCTGAGTAAACAAGAAGTTTGAAGGGCCATGTAAACAAGGACTGTGAAAATGTAATCACATGTGGGGAGCCTAGATAAGGGATTTATGGCAATATGAGTTTGGTAATCCCTTTAATTATAACGTTCTCAGCTCTTGCCTCTCTTTCTCCACACCTGCCTGCACCTGACATGATAAAGTGGCTTGGGAGAAGGTCAGAAGGGTTTCCCATTAGCATTCTGTTAGTGAGAAATGGGCCGGGCCAGCTGCATGAGGATCTGGTGAAGTGCGTACAGGAAGGAAGCAGAGAGGGAAAAAGGGCGTGCTGTGATTGTACTCTCGGAAGGTTAGGGGAGGTCTTTTTAGGGACGGTTGGAGGAATGAGAGGATGAAATGGCGGATAATGGATGTCTTGTAATCTCTGTCAAGCCGCCTGCGTATGGATTAGTTTGAAACCAATAGAGCCTAGGGTTAATAACGGAGGTTGATTGCTGTGCCCACGGGACCGCATGATGTCCTCACGTTCCATTAGAAATCACTGTGTGTTAATGGTGAATATTGTTAAAATTGGCTCTTGCCATGTTGTGTATGCTGTTCTCAATGAATCTGTGCACCATAGCATTCATTTCAAATAACTATCACCAAAAAATACCAAAATTAAGAGACCACTGCAGTTCAAAAGGAAGGTTTTGAGTGAGGAACAGAAGGGTTAAAATTAAGAGACCACTGCAAATTGAACGCTTCTGTTCCTCACTCAAAATTGTCCTTTTTCTTTCCTTTCCAAAAAAGTTTTTTCCAGAGCTGTATATATAACTATGTACTGTAGGTTCTAAATGTAATATTTAAATAGCAAAATCATTCATAGTATGATTGTTTTAGACTTTTTGGAAGATGTTAATGTGTAAACAGAAATTCCCTGGGATCAGTCTGTTGATAAAAACAGCAGACATACACACATTAGAATGGACAGAAGCTCTCCGTCTCCCTCTTGCTTATTCAGGTGGGACTTCGTAAAGAATTTGCTTCATTGTTGAAACACCATTGCAGAAAGTAAAAGGAAGAAAAGAGAAGACTTTGCAATCCTAATAAGCATCCCAACAGCCCCATCTCCTATTTTAAATGTTAGGAGCAATACTGTCTACATCCATTGAAAATGAACCCCTTTGTCAACCCCTGAAGAAGGTCCTTCTGTGGCATTTCTCATAAATTAATTGCCTGTATGTCACCATCAGTCAGTTGTAGGAACCTTGGTACATGCCAAATGGTTTGATCAGCTCAAGTAAGTCTTTGGCCACCTGCTTAAGTAAGGAGTATGGAGTTAGATATCTGCCAAAATGTTAAGCGTATGTGTTTTTATGATCGTAAGAAAATCCATACGTAAATTGGTGTGATTGTAAAACAACATGAAATGTAAGCATGAAATAAGATCTGTAAATGTACAAACACCCTTTTATGACTTTTTAGACGTTACCTTCTTACTTTCTGTCTCCGTTCATTTGTTTACGGATTGTTTTTGTATGTAAAAACCTTTGTCTGTAATGTGGCATTTGCAAAGATATGACCCAAACGTAGCTTTTCGAACCTGTGATGCTAGCAACAATAAATTGGACTTCTAGCCTAGTGCTCCACCATAGCCTTACAATTTCATGTTCAAAATTAAAGTCCACAGCTGGTTTTTAAGACTGGATAATGACATTACACTAAGTAGACTATAATGCGTTTTGGTATTAAGTAAAATACTTATGTGTGAAATTGACAAAGACACAGACGGATATAGAAAATCTATTATTGACCTAAATCAATTAAATATATTTTGCAGCTCAGATGTTCAAAAATGTTTTTATAACACATGAACCTTATGCAACAATAAAGAACCTTATGCAACAATAACAGTTACACACATAGACTAGGCATATCAATCTGTTTTCACTGTGCATGCATGAAGAAAGAAATGCAGGATACCTATTTCCAGTTTCCCCTGATTTCCTGTTGTTCACACTGCCTATGGCTGTTACATTAGCACAAACTAAGGTTTGTTCTTTTTACAGCAGACCAGTACAGTGCACAGACCTTCTGAGGGGCGTGTGCTGAATCTGAAAAAGTGGGCGGAGTTGTCGGCTCTCACAGACGGACATGCCCATTGGTGTGCACAACGTATGTCGCCAGGGCAGAAGGGCACATGTCAAATGGAAAGGGCACTAGTTAGCAAAGGGGCATGTGCTCTGCACAGGTTGAGCCTTACCTGTGCACATGCCTGGAGCAGACAATCATGCAGCACCATTGTGTAAATGAAACGTCTTACTCTGTTTCCTCACATTTTAAGCCGCTGCCATTGCAGCCTCTTATTAAATCCTGGTTGCGGAATACCGATAAAGTCCAGGGCTTCAGCATAGTTCGGCAGAATCTGGCTCAGCGCTGCCTGTGGTGGACAGGTAGAATTCGGACAGGGCCGCTTTGTCTCGCTGTGCTCTAGCAGCTCCTTGGGGTAGGACCGGCACAAAGCAATATCAATCATGGTTGTAAAGCTGGTGAATGTGTTACAATCAAGTACAATCAGCGCTTCCTGGTTGAGTGACCAGCCATAATAAGCAGACCGGCTGGAGGAAAACGTCTAAATCTTCGACGATCCTGCCTGTGCTGTGGAGTTATTGCGACATGGCAAGGCCATGATGGTGAATTGGACATTGTGAAATTGGGAGCGGACAAGACAACAGCAGTCGTTTGGGTCCGGGGGGGGTCCGGGAGGTGCCAATCCCGGAGCTCCCCCAGGGCCCCGTAGGGACAGCAGGCCCTTGAGATCAACGTCTACAGTGAAATATAATATTACAGCAACTTCTTTCTGATTTGAGCCAATATTCGGTACAAATTGAGTGGCTTTGCTTACTTGTGCCTATGCATTCTGAAAGTCAGGGCCTGTAAAAATAAAACACTAAGATGTATACATTGAGTATCCAAGCAGTTGGGGATGGGATCTGTCTAATGTGCTGGAGGCTATTAGTCAGCTGGAATTTGAGTTGCTGGATAGGTTGGTTACTGTATCCTTATTGGTCATCCTTGCCTCCACAGAGCAAGTAATGTGCTCTGTTGGTTGACCATCCCTTTCTTCAGTTTAATCTAGCAGTATGTCCATTGTTCCTTCTTAGCGAACTCTGCCAGCTTACTGTCGGCAATGACCACAATTGTTTCACCTTGCAGCATGTGGCCTTTCACATTTTACCTGGGCAGCTCTTTGCGAAGGAAGACCCCATTCCCAGAAACGGCTGTCACGTTGGATAGTATACTATCTTATAAAGAGTTTACATGCTGTAAACTGAAGTCTCATTCCACCGGAGGCCTGGCTACGGAATGGGTTGTTTCAGGCATCTGCAATGCGACATGTTAGGCAATGCCATCATATTTTCATGAGGTTTTACCTATGTGACTCGCTGAGTGTTTTGAGGCACATTCTTTTCTCTGAGGGGTGATCTTGAGACAACTTGTCGATGTGCCTTGATACAGGTGTTGCGTACGTCCCAAAGTGAGTCAGTTTAAAAATAAATGTTAGTATGACACTGGTTTACTGATGTTATAGAATAAGACAACCATCCTCGCAAATGAAAAGGAAAATAGGCATGCTTGAATGGCCTGATGGCAGGCACAGAAACTTTTTTAATGGAGCAGGAGGCTGGCACCATTGGCTGCTCAAACGGTTTGTGATTGGTTCTTCAAGCTTTTTAAAAAAACAGGCATAACCCACCTTGGTTCATGTCACTTTTAATATCTAAAAATTATGTTTCAATTATATCAGTAGTTTTTTAAGTGTTTGTTTTTAAGAATATAACACTACCATTTATTATCAGCCCAATTACCTAGCGCGCTGCTGTCAGTAGTACTGCGACCAATTGAAACCTAACTGATTGTTAAAGGTGCTATTTACAAACATTTAGTGCACCAGCAGGTGTTCTACCACGCAAGGCTGATAAATTGAAATTCGCAGTCAAAATATTTTTCCTTACTGATTTTCACCAACACACCACTCATGGAAAAAGGTGCTTATAAACATAATACAACATTTTTGAAAGGAAAATCATTTTAATCAAATTTATAGGTCATGTTTCAAATAAATATGGAAACACTGATCAGTTAAAGTTGAAATGTTTTGATTTTATGGCTCAAAGAATTTCAGATACATGCATATCACACATTGGGGAGTTCTAATATGAGCACTATATTCAAATGTTTATTCAGCACCTGATTCATTGAGTTTATATATAAGCAAATACTGGTGAGTTGACCACAATGTATACATTTTCTACCATCAAGGCCAATATTCTGGATAGATTTGGCATCAAAATGTTGTGATATCACACACGGTGAATTCAGGAATAATAATTCATTGACTTATAGAATCCTTTCTTAACTTAATTTGAACATTGTTAGCTCATAGTTATTCTCATGAATGTTGTTGTGTGTTAACATTTCAGTCTACCATCCAAGTCAACATTCATTTTAAAATGAGGACAAATAAGTTACTGACCTATTTTCTGTTTGGCTGTTTTGTTTTCCTTGGTCAGCACAAATCATCATTGTCAAAATGACTTAAATAAGTTGCCTTTTCTGCATAACCTCTGAGGTTTAGAGGCCAGAATGTTATTATCTGTTTACAATGGTGTTATCATTTTCTAGTACCTTCCTCTTCTTTACAATATGTGATCTGTGCCAGGCCTTTGGTGGTAGACGGGCAGACTGCCAGCGATATGACCTCTTCCTTTGTCCTTCCACAAGTTACTCATGATTCACTTGCAGTGGAATGCAGTATCTCCAAAATGCAGGACAAGGGGGCAGCCAATTTACTTGTGAATCATATTTTATACATTAAGCCAATACTGTCACAGAGTCATTAACCAGTACTATCTATTTTCTGGTATGCACATTTATAGCAGATAGTATTCGTATTAATAGGTGTTAGGAATACTAGATAAAACTATGTACTGGCATTCTGTGTAACTGGCCTGTAAATAAATGATAACGGACCACTTAATGTCAAATGATTTAGCAGTCAGACTGAAGCATCTGATCCAATCAATATTAATGTGCCATCTGGACTGATCATTTCACTCTTCCTCCTTTCTCACTCTCTTTCTTTCTTGCTTTCTCTCCTATACTACACTTCTCTTGCGTATATGGGTGTTCCTCATGGTTCGATTGTTAGAAAGGTCCTATTCTCTGTGTAAATATTCTAATAATGTCCTATTCTATGTGTATATATTCTAATAATGTCCTATTCTCTGTGTATATATTAATAATGTCATTTTCTCTCTGTATATATTCTAATAATGTACTATTTTCTGTGTATATATTAATAATGTCCTATTCTCTGTGTATACCTTAATAATGTTGTGACTGAGGGTGGTTACGCCCACTAATTGTTCATAATTCAAATATTACGACATCTTGGTCTGGACAGCTCACTTTCATCATTATCCGTATCATCCTCTATTATTTTATTGTTAAATCTAGAATTGTTTTCTTGTTCCACATTTACACCCACATTATCAAGTACACCCTTGTACAGTTCCACCCATGACTGGAACAAATTGCCAAAGACCCGATGTGGCCTTGGTACATCCATCTTCATCTTTGTCTTTCCTCATGTTATCTAATGAAGAAATAACTGCCTGATTAAAAAAATAATAATAATACCTTCATAAATTAATCAGCTAAAGCATATGATCAATGCACTTACTCAATTGATCTGTGTGTTTATTGCTGTAGATAGTGTATGTTCCTTTCTCTTTTTAGTGCAACAATCAAATTATGTTTTAAAATTCAACTATAGTATGTTTCAAAGAAATTATAATGTGTGACCTAAAATTACCTATAACCTGTAAGATGTGATTAAGTCCTGCCATACATAGAAGCAACAATAATAATTGTAAAACAACTATTCGGGTATGCTTAAAGGATAGCGGGATATGGAACAAAAAACTATATTATTATAAATGTATACAGCCGTCAAGATTACAGAGTAATTATAGTGTAGCGACGGTAAGATACTGAATAATACAACTGACTCTTCTTTATTAGAGCTATTGAATGCTCACATTTCTCTTTGAACTTGTGCAGTTTTGCCCCACTAGTGTGTGGTTGACACTTGTTGATGTGTTCAGTGAGTCACTGGTCCAAGCTATATGACAGGCATGGAGGCATACCTGTAATCCTTGGACAGTTCACTCGGCAGAGAGAAACATCTAATGGTGACACTCATTATTACAAATACAATGTACTGATAGTGAATATCTCATGTATGTTCTTCATGCGTATGATAATCTGACAAGAGATTTGGGCCAACATGTTCCCGAAAGATATGGGCCAATATAAGCAAGAATGCAAAGACACGCACTTTAGGACCGCCACAAAAGTCACAGATAAAGGTAAAGGTTGGGTATTGGTGTAACATCAGTAACAGATTCATTATATCTACCAAGATAATTAAATGTCCCACACCTGTTGATGTGTTAACAAAGCAATGCCATAATGGCAAATTGTAAAAAATGTGCAGGGGAGAAAAAAAGGGGTAAAAAAATATATTTGGACAACATGCATTGTGAAAGAAAAACTTGCTGAAGTGACTACTGTTGGCATAAGAATATATTTGTTGTTTATTAGCCCAAAGAAGACATTCAATCGTCTGTGCTGCAGGTGCCTTTGGAGTAAACACAATGATTTAAAAAGCTTCCCAGAATCCAATAGGCCAGGTCTGTCCCTAATGGTGCATGAAGATGCTTTACTGGTAAACAATAATGCCTGGAAGAAACACAGATAAAGCAAAGGTCTCCCTTCATTAGCATAGATATCAAAATATACTGATCCTTTCAAGGGAAAAAAAAGATGTGAATAACTCATTCAATACAGCATTTCACCATTTCAACTTGTTACATTAGAGGGTGTTACATTGATTAAATTCATATTAGAGTGATAATCTGACAGACCTTCCAGAGATATTGGTCTATTGAGCTTGGCTCTTCCTCATGATGTTTGTTTTACTACATACTTGGCTGACTCTCTGAACTTATACAGTCATTTAACCATAATGATGATGGAAGCCCTAAGGTCATACGATGTTTGGTAATTGGTAAGTTGGTGAAATGACTGTCAATATACCTATAGTTTAAATAACCTATAGTTTTTGGCAATTCATATCACTATTCCAATAGCACTATCAAAAATATTAGCTACCTCAGCAAGTAGCCAGCGTGGAATTTTCTAACTATTCACTGGTTTCCAATTTCATCTGTAATTTGTATGGTAACTGTCCAGGCTATTCCTGTGAGAGTTGCATTGGAACACAGACCAAGAAGAAGATTTTTGACATCAGATCCCCCACAGCGTTCTATGTGATCAGTAATAAAATGTCCATATTCTGTAAAAAAAATAAAAAAGCAGTGGGATGAATTCTGATTTGTACAGAAACATATTGTCTTCTCAAATACAACAAAATGCCTGAAAACCCATTGCATGGCCCTTCACTGCAGCAGGAAATTGACCCAAAACATACTTCTAAAGCAAGTGTTTTTCAGGGCTAAAATGTTCTAGTCAGTCACCCAACCTGAATCTAATTGAGCATGCATTTTACATTCTGAAGACAAGACTGAACGCATAATGGTCCGAAACACAAAGAAACAGTTGTAGGCCATGCAGTGCATCACTATAGAAAAAAACTAGTGATGTGTCTAGTAATGGTTAATGGGTTGCAGACTTCAGGAAGTCGTCAAATTCTGAGGATTTGCAACTAAATATAACAACCTGATTTTAGTTTGTTAATTTGACGGTAAGTATTTTGAATTGCCTTCCATGCCAAGATCTTGTAACTTGGAAAATAATGTATGACTAATTCTAGGTTGTGTTTATTATGAAGCAATGTGCATTTGTGAAATACAAAACAATTCTGTATTTTACGGAACGGTTGGCAACCCTACCTGCAGGTCAAGGAGGAAGCTATACGTCAATACCTTGCGCATTAGTCACGCTTCAACACAAGACTCTAATATAGTCAACTTGCAAGAACTATACCCTGGAGTGGAAACCACTGGATCAGTGTGTTTTTGTATTCTTTAGCTCAACCTATTCCCCAACCACTACCACTAAATTACCATGGATATTTCTGTCCCTGTGTGTGTGTATAGGGGCATGCAGATCAATGAAGCATGTATGGAGAGTGGAAGCAGAGACAAACCCAGGCCCACAATCTCCCTATCAGGGCTCAGCATCCAGTTGACAGACCGACTGGAGACAAACAAACACCAACACTTCTGCAAACCCATTGTATTGACTCTTCATTCTTTACAATCTGAAATTGGCCCTACTCAATAATACATGTGAATTAGTGATGTGAAGACTCTTTTTTACTGACTCAGATCTTTGCATGTCATTCAATAAAAAGAACAAATCTTTTGAACACTTGTGTCAAATGTGTCGGTAACATCCAGAGATCCTCTATAAAACAAACACAGTTGTGCTCAAAAGTTTGCATACCCTTGGAGAATTGATAATATACAAACCATTTGTAAAGAAAACATTAGTGAGCAGACAAAAAACATGTATTTTTTTTAAATGGGATTCACATTCAACCGTAGGTCATAACAGAATGGCACAATCATAAAAGAAAACATGGCAACAAAGAAAGAAATGGACTGACCCCTGCTCAAAAATCTGCATACCCTTAGTTCCTAAAACTGTGTATTGCCCCTTTAGTATCAATGACATCGTGCAGTCTTTTGTAATAGTTGTCTATGAGACCCTGAATTTTTGCAGGTGGTATAGCTGCCCATTTGTCTTGGCAAAATGCCTCCAGGTCATGCACAGTCTTTGGTCGTCTTTCATGAACCGCATGTTTGATGTTTCATCTCCCCAGAGTGGTTTGATGATATTAAGGACAGGAGACTGTGATGGCCACTCAAGAACCTTTCTGCTGTAACCACTGGAGGGTCAACTTGGCCTCCAAACATAGCGCTTGTTGTTGTGACCATAATGTTCCATCTTGGTCCCGTCACTCCAAATTGCAGTGTGCCAGAGGCTGTGAGGAGTGTCAAGGTGTTCTTGGGCATAGTACAGTAAAGGCTTCTGGCAACTCGACCATGCAGCTCATTTTTGCTCAAGTATCATCGTATTGTGCTCCTTGAAACAACCACACTGTCTCTTTCCAGAACAGCTTGTATTGCTCCTAAAGTAACCTGTGGGTTTTTCTTTGTATCCCAAACAATTCCAGAAATCTTTCTTGGTCTACCTGACCTTGGCTTGGTATCATGAAACCCCTGAATTTTCCACTTCTTAATAAGTGATTGAACAGTACTGACTGGCATTTGCAAGGCTTTGGATATATCAATCAATCAATCAAATGCATTTATAAAGCCCTTTTTACAACAGCAGTTGTCACAAAGTGCTTCACAGAGACACCCAGCCTTAAACCCCAAGGAGCAAACAACAGTAGTGTTGAATTTCAGTGGCTAGGAAAAACTCCCTAAGAAGGCTGAATTTTAGGAAGAAACTTAGAGAGGACCCAGGCTCAGAGGGGTGACCAGTCCTCTTCTGGCTGTGCCGGGTGAGATATTAAGAATCCAATTGGAATAATTAATACATTTCTCTGGGCTAAATCCAGAGGATATTTGATTTTAGACTAGGTCAGAAGTATGACCAGGTGGACAAAGACTGGGACAGCAACGGGCCCCCCAAACCAGGTAATCCGCAGGTGTGGACCAGGACCTCATCTCCTCCTAAAATTTAAAACTGGAGGAAACTGAGAAAAGTTAGAAGTTCATTCCTCATATCCCCCATATATTTGTATACAAAGTTCCATTTCTTTGTTACGCAGGTTTTTGACTGTTCTTTTCTGCTCCCCATGGCTCGGTATCTAGCCGGCTCAGTGCATCCAACTGAGAGCTAACAAACTCATTGACTTTTTATGCACAGACACAAATTGTAATTTAAAAAGCCACAGTTTTAAGAAATTCACATTTAATTGCAATTTCCACCTGTGTGTGTCACCACGTGGGTCTGTAACAAAACCAAACATTCAAGGGTATGTACATATCTGATCAGGGTCATTTGGGTGATATCTGTTCTCACTGAGATTTAAAAAGGAGCAAGACAAATGTGATAACAAGAAACCAGGCAAGCCTAGTTCAGCTGGCCCGCAATAGAGATTGTTGCCACCTCAAGATTCAAACCCAGGTCACCCACATGAAAGGCTATATCATTAACCACTACACCACAGAGCTGTACATTTGCCAGCTGTCAGTATATCATCTTGTCTCTATCCTGAACAAATCATCTTTTGCCACTGGCCGTTTTAATAGTTAATTGGCTATTCGTGAATGACATTGATACAGTTAAACTTACTAACATTTCTTACTAAGTTTACCTCCAACACAAATAGCAGCTATGTATTGCGTTAGCCACTGGCCGTTTTAACAGCGTATTAGCCAGTAATGAGCTTTATCTACTAACTAACCAGAATAGTCATAAGAATTGAGCAATTGCTAGCGAGTCTGCCAAAGCTATTGCTATTCATGGCATAAGAACATATTTTTTTTATTTCATGACAAAACAACATACTTTTTATTTCATTCGTGAATGACATTTTTACAATAACTATCAATAAATGTGACGATAACTAACTTTTTCATTTAGTGAAAAAATTAGAGAATCATGGAATCTACCAGAAATAATTAATAAATGTCTTCCACATGATAGGCACTGTCTTTAACCACTACGCCATGGCATTACACGTTTCACGCTAGACTCCATTGAGGATTGTGTTAAACTAACTAGCGTTTCTTATTAAGTTTACCTCCACCACAATTAGCGTCTATAACTGTATTGCTTTTACCACTGGCTGTTTTAACTGCTTATTATCCAGTAATAGGATTACTAGTATCTAATAACTTCCTAGGAATAATCATAAGAATTTAGCAATTGGTGAAGATGAACTAATACATGCCACAAACAGTCACAATATAACCGTATATGGTTTCAAGGAGATTTGGGACCTATAGTTCACAAATCCGCTTCTCTAACCACTAGCTATTTAACAAGGGGCAGTCAGTCAATCAGTCAGTCTGTTAGTCACTCACTCACTCAGTAAGAGACATTCACTTTTCTTAGCCGGCTCCGCTTACGCGGTCCGGCAATAAATGGCTTGATATGATCACTATCCTTAAATTTAACAAATATTGTTTTTGCATGATCAGTCATATTTTCTAAATCAATGCATTTTACATTTTCTGCCAGGGTATGCAAACTTATGAGCACAACTGTAAGTTGAACTAATAACTTGATCGTTCATGAGTTAATATTTAAGAGATGCTCTGTTTGTTTTGGTTATATAAATCTGTGTCTGTCCTAACAATAAATATTGCACCCAACATCCAATTATCAGTTCTAAACATGTCTTGTGCTGACTGCAGCTTGATCTATTTTTATCTGCAGAACGTATAATAAACTCTTGCTGAAGGGCCGCGTATGAATCCTGCCAGTGATCATCTTCCTGAACACTGCGGCCAGCCATAGAATTGACAATAAAATTTAAAACGTCATAACAAAAGGGATCATGACATTATTGAGACAGCATCCTTGGCATACATGGTGGGAGCAGCACTGGGCTTGGGCAGATCCTGGGCAGCAGTCTCACAGAACATTCCTGCTCATCTGTTCTCCTGCACTATTGCACATTTGTTTTACTGTTAGAGGGTTAATTGGGTAACAAAAACTTCCACTGACCGAATGGTGTAACGGTGAGAGACACAGGGAATGGACACAAAACTACATCGATAGACAAACCTCTCCCCAGGGGTGGCTGTGTCATCTCTGTGCCTTTTCTATACCTCCCTTGACGAGGATATGATGGGAGGCTTCTTTGCAGGAGTTGGAAGGCCCTCCTAGCTGACTCCGGAAATTTCCAGTTAGCGTCTAATTTCTGGAAAGGAGTTGAATGGATATTTGCCATCTCTGGGACAGCAATGGGTGTTTTTGTAGTTTGCATGTTGTTGTAATACAGAATGTTTTCTGCAAACCACACAATAAAAGCTAACTGGATTTATTGTTAACAACAGTTGTAGCTAAAATCAGTTATCATTTTGTGGGATATAGATCAGAAGTGTGAAAGAGCAAATCTGGAGCATAAATGTGATTCACAGATCTGTACCAGCCTACAAGTGAAAGCTTTCAGCAAACTGAACCAGTCTTGGCCCATATCCAGCGCAGATGTACTATCTAGAGCTGCACGCTACTGGGCCATTGTGCATTTGAACAACAATGTGGATCCGATGTTTGGAACCCTGACGGATTTAATACTAGATGCGCCTCTGACATGGCGCAGGCACTTTTTGCCGGAAAAACTCTACAGTGTAATGTACCACCCTCATAAATCATTAAAACATAAAATGCTTGAAAATATATACATCAAGCTGAGCTGAAAGCAGTTTCTGTGCCTGTGATTGGTGTAGGTATTTCAACACAAAAACAAGAGCCTGTGAGGCATGACTCAGAGGCACCAGCTGTTAGCCCTGCCAGAGACATCAGAGAGTATTTCTCACCCAACGGGACAATGATGTGTCGGTCAGCCCCGTGAAATAGCCAGTCAGCAGTTTTTCACATCTAATCACTCCTATTACATATTATCATCATGGCTCAGGTTAAAAATCATACAATGTAATTTTCTGGATTTTTGTTTTAGATTCCTTCTCTCACAGTTGAAGTGTACCTAGGACAAAAATTACAGACCTCTACATGCTTTGTAAGCAGGAAAACCTGCAAAATCGGCAGTGTCTCAAATACTTGTTCTCCCCACTGTATATTAATTAGGCCATATTAAGTGTCTTCTTTTCTGGTTTCTCTCTCAATCATTCTCTGTAGACTCACAGCTAGGGTTTAAAAGGGAGGGTATAGTACTGTGAACATTTTTGAAAGTTCCCCAATAAACTACCATAATTCTGTTAAACATTGCCACTCAATGTTACATAGGGATAATTACTAGTTATTACATAATAAGTACAAGTTGCTTTTAAGACAATTAAGTTCCAGGGTGTAAATATTAAAATGTCTTTCCATATACTGTACACTATGCTGTTTATCTACCGCATTTGTTAATATTAATTACATTATTACATTTTTCAGCCTATCTTTTTGCAGGGAATGACACGTTACACCTGCCAAAGTTAGGTTTTTGGAGATAGGTATGCCATAACCTATAAAGAAATCTTTACAACACGTTGGATAACAACAAAATGTGCCTGCATGTGTAATAATGACAGTCTTTTGTCAATGTCAAAAGCATTGTGCGTGGTAATTTTCACTGCAGCAGTCAATAATATTAATACATGTTTTATCTTAATTTCATGAAGGAGTTTCTCTGAGGTTTGTTATTGTATGTATATAGGAGTTCACTGATCATGATGTCATTGCTAATGATGCAAAGCTAGAGACGGGTGCTACTAGAGCTATTCTTTGTGGCATGCACCCAGCCCAATTCACTGCAATGCCCCTAAGGCAGTCGTATGTTTACACAATGATCACTTCTGGGCAAAATTTCAGAGGTAGAGAACGATGGAAAGAGGGAGAAAGAGGCTGCTGGTCCTTATTTGGTCTCTAGCAGAGCAACAATTACACTGCATTGCAGCACCATAACCAAGAGACTGGGGAAAATATGTACACAAGTTGTTTTTTAAATGTAGGGAATGACCTGTTATAAGTTATTATTCAGTGAATATTACTGTGCAAAACACCAACAAATTCGGTGTGAATTGAATTAGCATTATTTGGTAAAGCATTATGTGGTAAAGATGAGCAAAAAGGCTAAGGAAAAATGTCATTTTTGTTAATCAGCTTAACCTTACATTTAAAATGTGTGAGATATCTTACCTTTAAATTATTAAAATTGTTCAATGATAAAGGTACTAGGATATTGAGAGCAAAGGTTGTTTTTGTTTTGGTTCTGTACTCTAGCCCATTCCATTTGAAATGAAATAATGGCAAAGAGGTTAAGTGACTTAATGTTGGAATCTTCATCCATAAATCTTCAGCATTGTAGGAGTTAAGGCCCTTTTTTATTAGTGCACCTCCGTTATTTACAATCATACTGTGCAGTCAGAACAAATGCACGTGTTCCTGTAATTCTGTTCCTCAGGAAAACCAACAAAATGTGTTCTCTCAGTGGAATCTCACACATTATCAATTAAGGGTGAATTATCAAATCCCATCCTTATATATATGTGTTGAATATCTCTATTGCTGTCTAACACTCTGTAGTTCCCTAATGCATGCTGCTTTTTAGAATGGACCTAGTTGAGCAATCACCCAAAAGGGGTGTTGGTACAAAACAAAATCAAATGATACTGTCATCAAACAATTATATAATTCCATCTTAAATAATTAATTTGCATTGTGTATTTGTTTAATAAGGGAGGGGGTGACCTAAGCTGATCAACACCCTATATCAAGGTGTGCTTAATTATTAGGCAGCTTCTTTTCCTCATGCAAAATGGGCCAAAAAAGAGATTTAACTGACTCCAAAAAGTATTTCAGAGGGATGCAGCACTAAGAGTTCTGCATATTGGGGCATGATCACGGAATCATCAAATGTTTTGTTGCAAATAGGGTCGCAAGAAACAGGTTGAGAAAAAAAGATGCAAATTAAGCTACCAGGAACCCATTATCCTCCAGTGCTGTCATATTCCAGAACTGCAACTTTCCTGGAGTGTCCAGAAGTACAAGGTGTTCAGCGCTCAGAGACATGGCCATGGTGAGGAAGGCTGAAACCCGACCACCACTGAACAAGACATAAGCTGAAATGTCAAGACTGGGCCAAGATATATCTGAACACAGGTTTTATGGACTGATGAGATGAGAGTGACTCTTGATGGTCCAAATGGATTGGCCCATGGCTGGATCACTAACGGGCACAGAGCTCCACTTCGACTCAGACGCCAGCAAGGTGGAGGTGGGGTACTGGTATGGGCTCGTATTATCAAAGACGAGCTAGTTGGACATTTTCGGGTTGAAGATGGACTCAAACTCAACTCCCCAACCTACTGCCAGTTTTTAGAAGACACTTTTTTCAAGCAACGATATAGGAAAAAGTCTACATCTTTCAAGAAAGCCATGATTTTTATGCAGGACAATGCTCCATCGTATGCATCGAAGCACTCCACTGCATGGCTAGCCAGTAAAGGCCTTAAAGATGAAAGAATAATGACATGGCCCCTTTCTCACTTCACCTGAACCCTATTGAGAACTTGTGGGCACTTCTTAAACGGGAGATTTATGGTCCAGGAAAATAGTACACCTCTCTGAACAGTGTCTGGGAGGCTGTGGTTGCTGCTGCGCAAAACGTTGATCGTCAACAGATCCAGAAACTGAAAGACTCCATTAATGGAAGGCTTATCACTGTTATTGAAAAGAAGGGTGGCTATATTGGCCACACATTTTTTTTTTAAGTATCACCAATGTTTATTTTTACATTTGTTTATTATTCTCACTTTAATAGATGAAAATAAACAAGTGAGATGGGAACATTTTCATTTTTTATTTAACTGCTCAATAATTCTGCACACTAATAGTTGACCAATATTTGTGCACACAGATATTTGCCTAAGAAAGCCAAAACCTCCCTTTTATTTTCTTTAATATTCAGGTTTGAGGTTTAGTAACATTTTGGATTGACTCTAGTATTGTACTTGTTCAAAAATGAAATTAATCCTCAAAAATACCACTTGCCTAATAATTGTGCACACAGTGTATATTGAACATTGCAAAAACACAATGAATAATATTCTATAGCCTACATATTTCTAGGGTCAGATGAAACCAAATTTGAGCTCTTGGACAAATCAGATTAGCGCTATTTTCATAGATGACCAAATTATGGGTCTAAAGAAAATAACCTACAGTACAGTCACATGTAGGGGAGGTTTCAAGATGCAGTGGGTTTGCTTTGCTGCCGTCTCTGGTATTGAGCCTCAAATGTTTGAATTATTAAGATGTTTTGGAGAGCAATGTTCGATCTAGCCACGCTGATTAGGTACTACATACTTCAGGTGAAGAGCAGTGTTGGCTTGGTGCCAAACATATTTTGAAAGAGACGGAGCAGGAACAAGCAATGCTGCATGTTGCAAGGAGTGTTTTTGATAAACACAATATAACACATTTAAAGAAAATAGTTGTACCAACATTTCTAAGGCATCACTATGCCAGTCCAGTCAGTGAAATTGCGGTAATACATAGTCTTGTTCAGCAGAACGTTAGCAAGCCAGCCAGCTAATACAGTTAACACGATGTTTTGCTAGCTAATGTTAGCTAAAAGTTTAGTTGTCTTCTTCCTACAGTAGCAAACCTCACAACTGTGCATTGGAACCAGGTAAGAAACTGTTAATGTATTTCAGGTTTTTTGTCCTTCACAATTGTTAGATACAGTGGGGCAAAAAAGAATTTAGTCAGCCAATAATTGTGCAAGTTCTCCCACTTAAAAAGATGAGAGAGGCCTGTAATTTTCATCATAGGTACACTTCAACTATAAGAGACAAAATGAGAAATCACATTGTAGGATTTTTAATGAATTTATTGGTAAATTATGGTGGAAAATAAGTATTTGGTCAATAACAAAAGTTCATCTCAATACTTTGCTATATACCCTTTGTTGGAAATGTCAGTAGTCAAACTTTTCTGTTAGTCTTTACAAGATTTTCACACACTGTTGCTGGTATTTTGGCCCATTCCTCCATGCAGATCTCATCTAGAGCAGTGATGTTTTGGGGCTGTCACTGGGCAACACGGACTTTCAACTCCCTCCAAAGATTTTCGATGGGGTTGAGATCTGGTTCCACCCCCATGCTTCACAGTAGATATGGTGTTCTTTGGATGCAACTCAGCATCCTTTCTCCTCCAAACACGACAAGTTGAATTTTTACCAAAAAGTTATATTTTGGTTTCATCTGACATTCTCCCAATCCTCTTCTGGACCATCCAAATGCTCTCTAGCAAACCTCAGACGGGCCTGGACATGTACTGGCTTAAGCAGGGGGACACGTCTGGCACTGCAGGATTTGAGTCCCTGGCGGTGTAGAGTGTTACTGATGGTAGCCTTTGTTACGTTGGTCCCAGCTCTCTGCAGGTCATTCACTAGGTCCCCACGTGTGGTTCTGGGATTTTTGCTCACCGTTCTTGTGATCATTTTGATCCCACAGGGTGAGATCTTGCGTGGAGCCCCGGATCAAGGGAGATTATCAGTGGTCTTGTATGTCTTCCATTTTCTTATAATTGCTCCCACAGTTGATTTCTTCACACCAAGCTGCTTACCTATTGCAGATTCAGTCTTCCCAGTCTGGTGCAGGTCTACAATTTTGTTTCTGGTGTCCTTTGACAGCTCTTTGGTCTTGGCCATAGTGGAGTGTGGAGTGTGACTGTTTGAGGTTGTGGACAGTCTTTTATACTGATAACAAGTTCAAACAGGTGCCATTAATACAGGTAACGAGTGGAGGACAGAGGAGCCTCTTAAAGAAGAAGTTACAGGTCTGTGAGAGCCAGAAATCTTGCTTGTTTGTAGGTGACCAAATACTTATTTTACTGAGGAATCTACCAATAAAATCATAAAAAATCCTACAATGTGATTTTCTTGATTTTTTTTCCTAATTTTGTCTCTCATAGTTGAAGTGTACCTATGATGATTTTACAGGCCTCTCTCTTCTTTTTAAGTGGGAGAACTTGCACAATTGGTGGCTGACTAAATACATTTTTGACCCACTGTACATTTGCGAAACCATTTTACCACGTTGTAGTCAACATACTGTTTTAATCACAATTGCCATTTCTAAATATTACTGTATACATTTAAGATAGCGATAGAGCTGAAAAGTAAATTCCCACAGGCATTTCTTTGAATAAGCAAAGTTCAAACCAATTGTTGCTTTAATGTCAGGTAGGATGTATGTAAAAATAAATCTTTTATAAAGTAAAGTTTGCTAGCTGCAGATCTCAAAATGTCATTTTTACACCCATTCAGCATAGTTCACACCCTTTTAGGCCTTAATCCCACCCAGCTCTTTAACAAATTTTACATTACAGAACAAAATGGCTTTTCATCATGATTTGAAGTCATTTTTGTAAGTTACCTTAAATGGTGATATTGAACCCTGCATGTTTGAACCGGAGCTTTGTTCTGAAGATATCCTTGCAAATTAACTTCAAAAACAGATTCAATATATGATGCAAATCAGCTTTGGGGCCAAATGTTGCATGTCACAACTTTTCAAGAGAGCCATTTTTTGCAGAAAGGCGTTCATGAAGATGTGAACTTTCATGTGCTTTCATAACAAACTAGTATGTGAAATGTAAATACTGATACAAATTTTTACTCAAAGCCTTATTTAACCAGTGGAAAATACAGGACTTTTCCTGCTAGACATGATTTGTTGAGATAAGGAAGGTGTTCGACATGCTGACATAATGAATTCTGATTGGTCTGCCAAGTCACCAGCTTCTGACGCAAAACAAGTACTTGATCTGTTGAATTGCAACTAAGGGTTTGAAAAAATTTACTAAGTTACGATCGAATTGCTATAGCTGTCAACCACATCGCTGCCCTGAATTTAGAAGGCGTTATCAACATATCCCAGTGGGAACAAGTTGTGAGTGGATAATGATGCCATGACCCTCTCTGACTCGGGAAAATGAATCGGACAAAGATGATGAAATCCACTGTCCATGGATTACATTTACATGGAAAGGGCAACCATGGTATCCATGACAGAGACAATGAAAGATGCAGAGGTTCTTGTAGTATTGAACACCATGAGTGTGAACAGTAGTGAAAAGACACAGCGTTGTAAACAAGGTTAACAGACTAAACGCAATCAACAAAGGACTTTGTATGTACTCAGAGGATATTCAGTCTGCAGTGAAACATTCCTATAGTCAGGGAAAAAAGTATTTGATCCCCTGCTGAGTTTGTACATTTGCCCACTGACAAAGATATGACCAGTCTATCATTTTAATGGTAGGTTTATTTGAACAGTGAGAGACAGAATAACAACAACAAAAAATTAATTTTAATGAGTGAAGTAAGTATTTGATCCCTTCTCAATCAGAAAGATTTCTGGCTTCCAGGTGTCTTTTATACAGGTAACAAGCTGAGATTAGGAGCACACTCTTAAAGGGAGTGCTCCTAATCTTAGCTTGTTACATGTATAAAAGACACCTGTCCACAGAAGCAATCAATCAATCAGATTCCAAACACTCCACAATGGCCAAGACCAATGAGATGTCTAAGGATATAAGGGACAAGATTGTAGACCTACACAAGGCTGGAATTGGCTACAAGACCATTGCCAAGCAAATTGGTGATATGGTGGCAACAGTTGGTGCGATTATTCGCAAATGGAAGAAACACAAAAGAACTGTCAATCTCCCTAAGTCTGGGGCTCCATGCAAAATCTCACCTCATGGAGTTGCAATGATCATGAGAATGGTGAGGAATCAGCACAGAACTACACGGGAGGATCCTGTCAATTATCTCAAGGCAGCTGGACTCTAGTCACCAAGAAGACAAATTGGTAACACACTATGCTGTGAAGGACTGAAATCCTGCAGTGCCCGCAATGTCCCCCTACTCAAGAAAGCATGTGTACAGGCCCATCTGAAGTTTTCCAATGAACATCTGAATGATTCTGTAGAAAATTCTGTAGTATTGTCATGCTTATTTATTCATTATCTTATTAGAAGGGTTTTGTACTCAGTATGCTTGATCAATTACACATATACTGAAAGACTTGTCTCTCTCTCTCTCTCTGTCACTTATAAGGCCAGTGTCTTGTGTTCAGGGGCAGTGATGAATGGAATGTCGGCTGAGCAGGGCCTTGTCTCCTATTAGCAGTAAGAGAAACCGGCCTCTGCCTGAGCCATAAAACCGCCATAAGAAACTGTTCTCTAAGAGGAAGCTCTTGAATAGCAGGGGGTTATTATTACTTACATCCTACAGGTGAAGAGAGCTCTGTTCCTTATTGGGGGAAGTCCCCATATAGTAAATGTCTAGATTGAGATCGTGTTGTCTGGGCAACCGACATTCTATGACTTTCTGTGACTCCTGGAGCTATTTGTGTAACCTTGCATTTTTAACTATCTCATAGTGGCTACTATTCCTTGTACGTACATTCTGCAAATGCTAATTCCATCATCTGTACTTTTGGAAGAGAATATAAGCTTGATACTTGAAAAATCTGTCATGACTTACTCTGTGTTGGTCTCTGTACTTGTACTCTTTTGGTCATGATGCTTGTTCCTGTGGCAACACGAAATTAAACTTGAAATAATCAACTGTTATACCAGACTCTGAGAAGTTCTTATTTGTATAAATTGCGAAAAAGTTTAATCTTCCACAATTCAGAGGAGAACTGGTGAAAGTGTTGTGGTCAGATGAAACCAAATTCAAGCTCTTTAGCATCAACTCACTTGCCGTGTTTGGAGTAGGAGGAATGATGTTTATGACCCCAAGAAACACCATCCCCACTGTCAAACATGGAGGTGGAAACATTATGCGTTGGGGGTGTTAGTCTGCTAAGGGGACAGTCAAAATGTTGGGTGAGAACCTCCATCCTTTAGCCAGGGCATTGAAACTGGGTTGTGGATGGGTATTCCAGCATGACAATGACCCAAAACACGGCCAAGGCAAAAAAGGAGTGGCTCAAGAAGAAGCACATTAACGTTCTGGAGTGGCCTAGCCAGTCTCCTGACCTTAATCCCATATAAAATCTGTCAATGAAGCTGAAGATTTGGGTTGCCAAACATCAGCCTCGAACACTTAATGACTTGGAGAAGATCTGCAAAGATGAGTGGGACAAAATCCCTCCTGAGATGTGTGCAAATCTGGTGGCCAACTACAGGAAACATCTGACCTCTGTGATTGCCAACAAGGGTTTTGCCACCAAGTCCTAAGTCATGTTTTGCAGAGGGGTTGAATACTTATTTCACTCATTAAAATGCAAATCAATTTATAACATTTTTGACATGCGTTTTTCTGGATTCTTTTGTCGTTATTATGTCTCTCACTGTTATAAAAATAAACTTCCCATTAAAATTATAGACTGACCATTTCTTTGTTTGTGGGCAACACCAGGGGATCAAATACTTTTTTCCCCCTCAATGTATATGTATATGGGTAAGTCTAACATCTGTAGCTACAGATAATTCTTATGTCTCTTTTCAGAAAGTAATTTGCATTGCTATTCAGCTAGCTATAGCTACTGGCATTATGTTTAACGTTAGCTAGCCAGGTAACATTAACTAACCAGCTTGCTATCATTTCCTGGTTTCTAGCTTGTTTGTTAGGTAGCTAGCTTTAACTGAGGATTAGCTAATGATGTTTCTCCATGTTTTATCAAAGCATACAGCTGTGTCATCAGCATAACAGTTGAAATTGACATTGTGGTTCTGGATGACATCACCCAGAGGCAGAATATACAGCTCTGGAAAAAATTAAGAGACCACGGCACCTTTTTCTTTCCTTTCCAAAAAAGTCAAAAAGGAAGGTTTTGAGTGAGAAACAGAAGGGTAACATTTAAGAGACCACTGCAAATTGAACGCTTCTGTGGAAAGGAAAGAAAAAGGTTCAGTTGTCTTTTAATTTGTACCCTTCTGTTCCTCACACAAAACCTTCTTTTTGACTGAGTGATCAATAGTGTCAAAGGCATCACTAAGATCAAGAAGCATCACGATGGATGCGGAACCTTTGTCTGAGGCCATTAGTAGGTCATTTATCACCTTCACGTGTGCAGAATCAATGCTGTGATGGGGTCTGAAACCAGACCGGACATAAATGTTAATTGTCTTCTGGACATTCAGTGGTTGGGAAACAACATTTTTCTAAAATCTTTTTCAAGATTCCTTTTACCCAGTACAAATCTTCCACTTTACCACCACCAAAGCACCACCAAACCAACAAGTTGCCTCCACCATGCACCAGGATTTGGTCTGTGTCTCACCAATGTTCTTCTTTGTGATCTGAATACCCGAAACTTGAAAAGATGGCTTTTTCTTTGCAACTCTGCCTAAAAGGCCAGAACCCTGGAGTTGCCTCTTCACTGTTAACATTGAGTCTGGTGTTTTGCAGGTACTTTAATGAAGCTGCCAGTTGAAGACCTGTTTCTCAAACTAGACACTAATGTATTTGTCCTCTTGCTTAGTTGTACACCGGAGCCTCCCACTCCCTATTCTATTCTGGTTACAGACAGTTTCCCCTGTTCTGTGAAGGAGTGGTACACAGCGTGCTCTGAGATCTGCAGTTTCTTGGCAATAACTCGCATGGAATTGCCTTTATTTCTCAGAACAAGAATAGAGTGAACATTTTCAGTAGAACATTCTCTGTTTGATTCAGCCTGTAATAAATTTTCAGTTACAATATCCATTTCCAACATTAATATGGCAATAATATGTCAACATGTCTACACTGTATTTCTGATCAGTTTGATGTTAATTTAATGTAAATCTGGGGCAATTTTAAGTGACCCCAAACTTTTGAACGGTATTGTACATGGAGGCAGAAACATCACCAACTGTGGTTACATTGGTAGTTACGCAGAGACGTTTATGTATTATAATGTGTCTGCCATCTGCTTTTAGGTGTTGGAGTGGGGTGGCACATCAGACAGCTTAAAGACAGATCTGTTCAGAGGCAGGGAGGCTTTCATCTGGTTCGGGGCCCCTGGGCTATCGCCCCCCCCAACCCCACAAAACACAACATAATGAGCCCGCCATATAACATTTATTGAATGGAAAGACACACAGCAACAGTATGACCAAAAAAGTAACAACATTATATATTTTCAGTCTACCAGATTTTATAGCTTAATTCTTATTTCTTTAACAAAGGAAGGCTAAAAAATATTTTTCTTTGTTAAGCATTTTGAAATGGATTTCATGTAAGAATTGTGCTATAATGTTTGAAACACTATGAAAAAAATTGTCCATGGTGTGCGAGTATAAAATTATATAATGCAGTAAAGATAGAACACTGACTTGAACAGGCAATATCAAGTCTGTAACGTTTTGTAGGGAAAGCTTTTAAAGCATCTGAAGGAGTTGCAGTCTTCCAGGGCTAAGACAGAAAAAGTGGCCTTTATGGGAAAGCGGTGGAAAGAAAACCAATCACATCAAATCTCAGCTAGTGTTTGCCAGAAGGCATGTGGGAGACTAAGAGACAAAGTGGAAGAAGATTTTATGGTCTGATCAGGATCACAGGTAAAGGCAATAACCATTATAAACAGGTGATCGTGCTCCAAATGAGGGAGAGAGGGCTTGGATCTCATTGGCTCAAAGCATGACTCTGAACCACTAGACCAACAGAGGGGTGGAGCAGGTGTAGAGGTGGACATGCCCAGTTGTGGAAGCCGAAAATCCAGGAACACCATTCCATCCAACAGACATATCCAGAACAGCCTGCCCAGAAAACCAACACAGGAATTATAACATTCATAATAACCTCCTTGTGTGTCCACTCAATTTCCTCTGTATCCCCTTCCCATAAAACCTGGGCAAATCATATCACATGTGAGGGGGAAAACTTATTTGACAAGGTATTAGTAAAACACGTTTCTATTGGCATTTGCCTCATAACTGATTATATCGACTAGGTGAGTAGTTTAACTATGTTAAATGTTCTTTTTAGTGCCTGTTAAAATGAAATGCTATAGCCTGAGTTCTTTGAAATAATAATGTTTTTTGCATTCTGATGTTACATAAGACCTTCATTACAAACCAAATTATTCTTCATATTATTGAACCTTTTTAGACTATTTTATTTAGTTTGAAAACAATACATAGATGAACTAATGCTGTGGTTGGCTAGTGATTCTGCAGAGAAGAATGTGCATGCTAATAGGGATGATTAGTATTCTAATGACGCTAACACAAGTGAATACTGAGTGTGTAAAAGGCCTGGCTATTCTAGTGTTAATTGGTGAGCAATCATTCCATGTTCATCAATTGCTTTTGGAGCCGATGATTCCTTTGTAAACCTATGATAATGTCAGATCATATGGAATTTAAATCAACACCTGGATGAAATTACTCATTGTACAGTATGTTTTGTAAAGTGGGAAGTTTATAACATGACGCAGTTATCACCCAGAGGAAGAGAACATGAGCAAGCTAGTGTCCACTTACACCACCTGCCTCCACTTCACTGGAGGGATTATTTACCAAGGTAATCCTTCCACAAGACAAGTGTAGCATATCAAGAAACTGATTAAACCACATGATCATAACATATGTGATGAACAGACGCATTTCTGTGCAAGCTGTCATAAATCATCTAGACAAAGCTCTTCTGCATGATGGTCCTCAGTATGTTGACTGCAGTTTGGCATTGTAACCGACCTCAGTGGGCAAATGTTCACCCTTGATGGCCACTAGCGTGCAGGACAAGTTTGCTTAACATTGAATAATCCCTTTTTCAACTGTACGAGACAGATGGCCGGTTTACTTAAGGCGATCACCCGCGTCGCCCAAAATTTCATTTTTTAGTAGATGTCTCCAAGACCTGCCTAAAATAAGCATTAGTGATGTCCATCGAATTGTTGATACCTGGTTCCCTGCTCCAACAAGCAAGTGGAACAAGGGATTCAAACTCTACGTATCGAGTTATCTGCACAACTACCAACAGCAAGTCCCAATAGCAAGTGAATTGAAACAAACCTTCGTTCAGCCTCTTCTAACCTTAATGAAGCTTAAAATTCCATAGCCTCAAAAAAGCACCAAAACAGGTCTCTTTTATTTTACTACTGTAACCTCATTTCACAACGAAACTGAAAAATAACAACTGGCATAGGAAGTAAACATCTGGTCCTATATGGTATTAATTGCGCTTAAACCTGCGTTACGTGGAAGTATATAAAAAATTGCCTTTTCTGACTATTTCTAGTCTAGCGTTTGAAGTCATTGAATGGCGCAAGCCATATTTTATTAAAAAGAGGACATTCTCCTGATTAAAATGATGCCCCACTTGTACCTTGAAAGTTAAATGAGTCATGTACATTATATTTTTATTTTTTTCCATACAACAGCATCACTCATCTTGTTTGAGTTTAGGTGTTTACTAATGCGGATTAGTATTAGTAAGTAAACCGGAAACTGCAATGCCGACTTCTAGACAAAAGCGGAAGTTCCTCACTACGCTGGTGCACTGAGTCTATTGGCAGGCCTTTTCCGATTAAGATTCGCATGGACCCACTCAAAGCGGGGCTTTTCACATAGTGTGTTTTCCTTAATTTACAATTACTAGTAATGACATGTATGGCGTAGCTTGTTAATTGAGCCAGTCTTAAGGAGGGGTGTACTAATCAACATCACTGCTGGCTGAGTGCTGATTAACCTCGCAATATGCTGACCTGTTTAGAGTGTGGGAGACATTAGTAACTCAATCATCTGGACTCAGTTAAAAACATTCTCCCCAATCTCTTCCTCTGTCTCTGCACTGATAAACACCAGAATATCTAATAAACACAGACAATTTAGAAACCACTACGTTGCAGTTCCGCATTGATGCTCCAAACATCCAAAACTGTGGTGCATGGGTATTTAAAGGCATGGTTTGTTGGGTTTCCCATTCAGCAATGTTTTGGTCTGTAAAATCTCTTACTACTATAATTTACCCCAGCAATGAGGCAGGTTGAAGCACTAGTGGGGGAGGGAGAGAGAAATAAGAAGTCTAAGCAGTGCTGTCACAGATCCCACCAAAGGTCGTGTGGTTTGGAAGAGACAATCACCTAAGAAGCGTTGACAACATGTAGACAGGGATATAGAACGCTGAGTATTTTCTGCTCATTAGAATATATTTTAATTCAATAGTCTGTGTCAGGCTATTTTGTATTTTCACAAACTTTCAAACTTTATAGCCGTATGTTTTCTTTTAGCCATAGTTTTCCTGTGATTCTTGTCAAGTCTGCATAGAACAATACATTTTCACAATGCATCGTATAGTGTTTCACCTACTGCCTTGCTGTAAGAATCCTATAATTCCCGATGAGACGTGTAAGTTAAATATTTTATGTCCTTACCTACCCAGGGAGAATACAAATTAGCTTGGAAAGTAGCAGGTAGACCCGCTGTTTGGGAGAAAATAGCAGACAAGTAATCTTAACAGAGTTAACTAAGCCGGGTCTAATCCGGCACTGGATGAGTTTTCCTAATAAACTGGCCATTGAGTTTTGCTTGACAGTATGTGACCGCTCCAGAGATGGTCATTATTTTTGTAAGAAATATTAAAATAAACTAATATAATCCGTATATGAACCCCATTGTAAAAACATTCCAAATAAAGGAAAAATACTAAAAGAAATCGGTATTTCATATATGTGAATGTCTACATTCAATAGCTTGCACCACCTCCAATAGCAGGAATAACTTGGATTAAATGTCTCCTATAGCCACAAATCAGTTCCTGACCACTCCTCTTGACAGTACCCAGCCAGTTGAGTGAGGTTTGAAATAATGTCTATAATTGCACAGTTGCGCAACCCAGAGAGCAAGACACTGTTGTTGTGCTCCCAAATAAGTTAGGGTCATGCGCATGCTTTGTTATTGCAGTATCCGAATACAGTATCTCACAAAAGTGAGTACACCCCTCACATGTAAACAATTGAGTATATCTTTTCATGTGACAACACTGAAGAAATTACACTTTGCCACAATGTAAAGTAGTGAGTGTACAGCTTGTATAACAGTGTAAATTTGCTGTCCCCTCAAAATAACACAACACATAGCCATTAATGTCTAAACCGCTGGCTACAAAAGTGAGTACACCCCTAAGTGAAAATGTCCACATTGGGCCCAAAGTAAATATTTTGTGTGGCCACCATCATTTTCTAGCACTGCCTTAACATTCTTGGGCATGGAGTTCACCAGAGCTTCACAGGTTGCCACTGGAGTCCTCTTCCACTCCTCCATGACGACATCACAGAGCTGGTGGATTGTAGAGACCTTGCACTCCTCCACCTTCCATTTGAGGATGCCCCACAGATGCTCAATAGGGTTTAGGTCTGGAGACATACTTGGGCAGTCCATCACCTTTACCCGCAGCTTCTTTAGCAAGGCTTGGAGGTGTGTTTGGGGTCGTCATCATGTTGGAATACTGCCCTGAGGCCTAGTCTCCGAAGGGAGGGGACCATGCTCTGCTTCAGTATGTCACAGTACGTTGGCATTCATGGTTTCCTCAATGAACTGTAGGTCCCCAGTGTCGGCAGCACTCATGCAGCCCCAGACCATGACCCTCCCACCACCATGCTTGACTGTAGACAAGACACACTTGTCTTTGTACTCCTCAACTGGTTGCCGCCACACACGCTTGACACCATCTGAACCAAATAAATTTATATTGGTCTCATCAGACCACAGGACATGGTTCTATTAATCCATGTACTTAGTCTGCTTGTATTCAGTAAACTGTTTGCAGGCTTTCTTGTGCATCATCTTTAGAAGGGGCTTCCTTCTGGGACCACAGTCATGCAGACCAATTTGATGCAGTGTCTGGCGTATGGTCTGAGCACTGACAAGCTGACCCCCCACCCCTTCAACCTCTGCAGCAATGCTGGCAGCACTCATACATCTATTTCCCAAAGACAACCTCTGGATATGACACTGAGCATGTGCACTCAACTTCTTTGGTCGACCATTGCGAGGGCTGTTCTGAGTGGAACCTGTCCTGATAAACTGTTGTATGGTCTTGGCCACTGTGCTGCAGCTCAGTTTCAGGGAGCGACAACACCAAATTTAACACATCTGCTCCCATTCACACCTGAGACCTTGTAACACTAATGTGTCACATGACACCGCCGAGGGAAAATGGCTAATTGGGCCCAATTTGGACATTTGGGGAGCTACAGTTCATTGAGGGATCCATGAATGCTAACATGTACTGTGACATACTGAAGCAGATCATGATCCCCTCCATTTGGAGACTGGGCCTCAGGGCAGTATTCCAACACGATAACGACCCCAAACACACCTCCATGACGACCACTGCCTTGCTACAGAAGCTGAGGGTAAAGGTGATGGACTGGCCAAGTATGTCTCCAGACCTAAACTCTATTGAGCATCTGTGGGGCATCCTCAAATGGAAGGTGGAGGAGCGCAAGATCCACCAGCTCTGTGATGTCGTCATGGAGGAGTGGAAGAGGACTCCAGTGGCAACCTGTAAAGCTCTGGTGAACTCCATGCCTAAGAAGGTTAAGGCAGTGCTGGAAAAAATATTGACTTTGGGCCCAATTTGGAAATTTTCACTTAGGGGTGTACTCACCTTTGTTGCTAGCGGTTTAGACATTAATGGCTGTGTGTTGATTTATTTTGAGGGGACAGCAAATGTACCCTGTTATACAAGCTGTACACTACTTCACATTGTAGCAAAGTGTCATTTCTTCAGTGTTGTCACATGAAAAGATATAATCAAATATTAGCAAAAATGAGAGGGGTGTACTCACTTTTGTGAGATACTGTATGTTGTGGAATTGTCAGCATTTGTTGCATTGTTTGATTCCAGGTGGTTTTAAAAGCAGTTCATGAAAGTTGTTGATTTCTGTTTCAAAGCTGATGATTCTGTGTGTTTCTGTAGTTCTTCTTGTATTTCTTTTTGGATTGTGATTCTGTTTCTGACTTGCCAGCCAATTACAGTCTTAAACCAGGCAAAAACTCTAGGTTATTAGAATTGTATATAATAAGAGCGGATGAAACTGAGCAGAATGTTACCAGTGATTTGGTTTGTAAAATAAAGCTGAAAAAATAAGCTATATATGTTTAAATGGGAGAAAATATAAACTGTGGTACGAAACTTAAGTGGTTATAAAAACACTGCCGGAAAGCTTAGTGTTGTTAAAATCCATAGAATTGATTTAATTTTTATGATTTGTTAAACAGTGCAGTGGAGAACCAATGTTGTAAATGTGGATAAAGTAGACCAGTGGAGAAAAAAAATATGGGGATATTAATTTAATGCCGGGACAAGGTGCAAATTGCTGTGCTGAAAGGCTAGGTGGTAATAGGTCATGTTTGAGTGTTTGGGAAGGTGACAAATGAGAATATATTAACTGGGCTGGGGTCCCTCCTACAGTGAAGGGCTGGATGGGGTCTTGTGACATCATAAATGAAGCATCACATTTTGGAAAGTACTATAATATTACTTGTGGATTATGGTAACTCATCTTTTTATGTTTATCTTCATCAAGGGTGCCAATTATATTTTAGAGACTGTTGATAAGGTGGATGATCCGCATAAGCAAACAAATCTCTGTCAAAAGTTGACTATTGTTTTGGAAATCATTTCACAGTTCTAGATGTATCTAACTGAAATGTTAAATACCTGTCTCTACAGGGGAACTTGTGGTAGCGTGCTTAACAATGAAACCCAATTACTGTTCTGGCTCATACAACAAAAGTAGGCCTCTTATCCATCATGAGAAAATTGCATCCTCAGCCTCGCCTGGAACCTCCTGGTGAAGGAGCGGAGGAAGAAGTGTAATGGGCTGAGAAAACAAGGCTTATTGGGGAGATTTTTCTCCCCTTCCATGTCCTTGCCTTGAAGGATTAACGGCACATGCCAGGCTAGACAGCCCCCTTGTTTTATTTCCAGATATATATCGGCACAACAATGCTGTTAGACTGTTGTGAGAGATATTACAAATGAGGACAGCCATTTTTCATTTTAATCTTGTATATGCTGAGGAAAGATTTATCTATCTCACTCTTATGTAATGTAAGCTGCATAACAGGATTTATATTGTCATTAGGAGGGTGATCTGACAGCAGGATGGCCAGATAAAGGCTCATGATGGAGACCTTCCCAATCACCAGGCTTCCTTTTCTCTCTCCACCTCCCTGAAGCCCTGGGTTGAGGCCCTCTGTAATGGTATCGTGAGACAGACTGAGATACAACTCACCACATATAATGTGCATCAGCCTCACACGTGGCCTAATTAAATCCTGTAGTAACAAGCATTATTTCAAAAGACCGTCCTGGTAAACTATCCAAAACCGTGCTGTTTTTTGTTGCTTATTCAAATACTTAATTATTGAACACATTCAGTTGAAAATTAAGTAGAATATTAAGAATATTTAGCTTTTCAAACATAATCAGTGTTGCATGAAGAATTAATTTGTCTTACTGAATTTTATTATTATAATTCCGAAAATAAAGAATTTTTTTTTGTTTGGTGTTCATTGAATTCAGGTTTTACATTTGCTTTGCTTTACAAATGCTTTCAAGGAAACCTCAGTCACATGGAAGACAAATTGTCATGCTTTCTGGCAAATAAGATAACGGGTGAATCTATGCAAGCTGCTAACGCATCACAATAAATTGACAAAACATCACTTTCATTAGATTTTCCCACATAAAGATTGGGGAAGCCAAAGCATACTATCTAGGGCGTTTTCAATGGCTGTTATTCCTTTTCTTTATCTTTCTTCCAGATTCCCTTCATATTTTTGCCTCAGACAAAAAAAAATCTATCACCCAATGACGTGTGACAGGAATTTGAAATGGAGTGATTGTCAGTCCAACTCTTCACATGAGTCCACTTATTCAACCTCTAAAGTACATGGCCACCTTATCCAACCTCTATAGTATATAGCCATCTTATTCAACCTCTATATGGCAACCTTATCCAGCCTCTCTAGTATATGGCCACTTTATTCAACCTCTAGTATATGGATACTTTATCCAACCTCTATAGCATATGGCCAACTTATTCAACCTCTATAGCATATGGCCAACTTATTCAACCTCTATAGTATATGGCCACCTTATTCAACCTCTATATTAAATGACCACCCTATTCAACCTCTAGTGTATGACCACCTTTATCAACCTCTATAATATATGGCCACCTGGGCTGAGATTCATGGTGGTGGCAGTTTGGATCACTAACTGAAACACTATCTATATTTATGACTGGCAAATGAGCCTCAACTGACCCAAGCATAGAGTGACTTCAGTTGATTGGCAGGCTACACTTTATATACAGCACAATAACTATTTGTGTGTTGGTGTGCCAGTCCAAATGGCGTCAAACATCAAACAGAATTCCAAAGTCATCAAGCTGTGAATGGCAAATATTTTTTGATTTTCACTTTTAATTGTTTTTTCAGAAATTCTGTGATTGAAAGGGGCACTTTGCCACTGTGACTAAAAAGGTACAGTGGGGAGAACAAGTATTTGATACATTGCTGATTTTGCAGGTTTTCCTACTTACAAAGCATGTAGAGGTCTGTACATTTTATCATAGGTGCACTTCAAGAAGCTCTCCTGTTCTCCACTCATTACCGGTATTAATTGCACCTGTTTGAACTTATTACCTGTATAAAAGGCACCTGTCCACACACTCAATCAAACAGACTCCAACCTCTACACAATGGCCAAGACCAGAGAGCTGTGTAAGGAAATCAGGGATAAAAATGTAGACCTGCACAAGGCTGGGATGGGCTACAAGACAATAGGCAAGGAGCTTGGTGAGAAGGCAACAACTGTTGGCGCAATTATAAGAAAATGGAAGAAGTTCAAGATGACGGTCAGTCTCCCTCGGTCTGGGGCTCCATGCAAGATCTCACCTCGTGAGGCATCAATGATCATGAGGAATGTGTGGGATCAGCCTAGAACTACACAGCAGGACCTGGTCAATGACCTGAAGAGAGCTGGGACCACAGTGTCAAAGAAAACCATTAGTAACACACTACGCCGTCATGGATTAAAATCCTGCAACGCACGCAAGGTCCCCCTGCTCAAGCCAGCACATGTCCAGGACCGTCTGAAGTTTGCCAATGACCATCTGGATGATCCAGAGGAGGAATGGGAGAAGGTCATGAGCTTTTTGGTCTAAACTCCACTCGCCGTGTTTGGAGGAAGAAGAAGGATGAGTACAACCCCAAGAACACCATCCCAACCATGAAGCATGGAGGTGGAAACATCATTCTTTGGGGATGCTTTTCTGCAAAGGGGACAGGACGACTGCACCGTATTTAAGGTAGGATGGATGGGGCCATGAATCATGAGATCTTGGCCAACAACCTCCTTCCCTCAGTAAGAGCATTGAAGATGGGTCTTGGCTGGGTCTTCCAGCATGACAACGACCCGAAACACACAGCCAGGGCAACTAAAGAGTGGCTCCGCATCTCAAGGTCCTGGAGTGGCCTAGCCAGTCTCCAGACCTGAACCCAATAGAAATTCTTTGGAGGGAGCTGAAAGTCTGTATTGCCCAGCGACAGCCCCGAAACCTGAAGGATCTGGAGAAGTTCTGTATGGAGGAGTGGGCCAAAATCCCTGCTGCGGTGTGTGCAAACATGGTCAAGAATCACAGGAAATGTATGATCTCTGTAATTGCAAACAAAGGTTTCTGTACCAAATATTAAGTATGTATCAAATAATTATGTCATGCAATAAAATGCAAATTAATTACTTAAAAATCATACAATGTGATTTTCTGGATTTTTGTTTTAGACTCCGTCACTCACAGTTGAAGAGTACCTATGATAAAAATTGCAGACTTCTACATGCTTTATAAGTGGGAAAACCTTCAAAATCGGCAGTGTATCAAATACTTGTTCTGCCCACTGTATATGTGGGTAAATGTGTGTTTTAGTGATAATGTGCCCACTATATTCCTCTTCCTGATCTTAGCTGAAAGGAGTGCCACCCTTGTGGTCTTGGTGCTGCTGTACCACATCCTCTTCAAGTTTCAACAAGATGTGCTTTAGACATAACTCTCTGCACATCAATTCATCAACCAATCACATTTTTTATAAAGCCCTTTTCACATCAGCAATTGTCACACAGTACTTTTACAGATACCCAGCCTGAAACCCTGAAGAGTAAGTAATAGGCTAATGCACAGTGGCCAGGTAAACTCCCTTGTAGGGTTAAACTTAGGAAGACACCTAGAGAGGATTCTGAAGGGTGGCCAGTCCTCTTCCGGCTGTGCCAGGTGAACATTATAAAAGTACATGACCTTTTGGGTCACGTCAATCTTTTTGAATGATCAGAAGACAAGCAGGTCAATAAATCCAAGTGAGCTGTGACCAGAGTACTTCAAAATAATCTGAGTGAGCTGCACATCTGGTGGGGTGTGGGCAGCTGCCGCAGGAATCATCTGGCGGCATCTTGATCTGCAACACATCCAGGAAGACTTTGGACCGGGACAGCAAGGAGTCATTTGGGCCAGGCAGTTCTGAGGTGTGGTACAGCGGCGCATGTCCTCCTAAGGTCAAACAGGACACCAGGAAAGTCTCTAGAGGGCATTTCTAAGATTCACAAGGATACCTAAGCTTACTTTCCTGACTTACCTCTGTCTACCATTGCATATACTAATGCAACATGACAACTGGTACTTAAATTCAATCAATCAAATTATCAGAAAGTGTTTGTACAGAAACCCAGTCCAGAAACCCAAATGAGAAATCAACAACAGGAGTTGATGCACAGTGTCTAGAAGAAACTCCCTTACTAGTCCCCTGAATATAATCTATTGCCCTATAATACTGTAACTTGGGACTGAGACAGTGAGTGTTGGCAGATCTGGAGACACTGTGTCCCCATCCATAGAGTGGAGGTGAACCTAAGATGCATCCTCCCCTGTTTCAGGTTGGAGGACAGTCCTCCCATCCAGAGGGTGGAGGAAAACCTAAGATGCATCCTCCCCCTGTTTCAGGTTGGAGGACAGTCCTCCCATCCAGAGGGTGGAGGAAAACCTAAGATGCATCCTCCCGCTGCGAGGTTCAGAAGCAAAGATGAGGACAGGACAGACACCCTACTCCCATAGCACAATAAAGAAGCGCAAAACTAGGGGCTGGGACATGGGGTCCAGACACACTGTGGCCCTGTCCAAAGGCAACAGGAACAGAGCCAACCAGGCAGGAAGTAACTCTTCCCAAATTTGCCAAGCATCAGACCAAAAGGGACACCAGCAAACCTTGATCTCCCTGAATATGGCAGAGTATAGCCCACAGAGTTCATTCCCATTGCACAAGGAATGGCAAGGGGAAACAAGAGTAAGCCAGTGACTCCCCCCTGAATGGCATTGGAGAGAGGACATCCCACAAGAGCTTGTGAATCCAGTGCCGTACCTTTTACTTCCACACCCCTGGGCCAGGCTACATTTTATCATAGAACTAGGGATGGGCGGATCGATACCAAAGTATCAATACTTTAGATTCTTACTTTTAAAATATATCTTTACATAAAAATGTCGATACCAAGTGCTTTCTTTAACCAGTTATTATTATTATTTATTTGATCAACTTGATGGGTTTTAGCTGCTGTAAAAAAGTTGTTTATAGGAACTAGTTCTGCTGTCTCCTTCCGCTCCTAATATAACCTACACACAGGCGTGCTGTAACACTCAGTCACAGTTAAAGAACTAAAATTTACCAGGTGTAAGTTACCTGTACCTTCATGGCAAAATGAAAACAAAGTGTTGTTTGTGGTTATTTCACTCCAATAATCAGAGGTGGGGGACTCGAGTCACATGACTTGACTCGAGTCTGACTCTAGTCACAATTTTCAGGACTTGTGACTTGCTTGATTAAAGTATGAAAATGACTTGACCTGACTTTGACTTGAGAACAAGTTACTTGAGATTTGACTTGAAGTGGAAGACTCGACAATGACTTGAACTTATAATGAACAAACAGCAATACAATTATTTTATAATTTCAGCAGCACTAATCAGCGTATGTGCCTTTAACGCTGCACAATTCAAACCGCGCCAAACATGGCAGACAGTCGAGCTCCACAAATAGTATCGTTTGAATACAAGGACTTTGAATTGGACCGTGTGAATAAAAAAAGATTTGCCAGATGCAAAATATGCAACAACGTCAAATTTCAATCGTCATTTTAAGAACCACAAGGAAAGGTAAGAAAGTAATCTCTTTATATTAAGTTTCACTAAGATCTATAACGATTAAGTAATGGATTATGTTTGTTTGTCATAATTTGGCCTTGGTTATTTTATTTTATTTTTTCTTGTTAGAAATGTGTATCATTACAGAATACATCTGGTAAATAGATGTAAGAGAATTTGACTATAACAGTGGCATAGCCTGCATTTTAATGTTGATGGGCATCTTAAAATGAGCGGGCATGTATATTATTAGACGTAGGCCATAATGTCTGTATTAAATGTGCGCATTTTCAAGTGTTTGTGGACTGCGTGTGGAAACTAAAAAGCATTGTGCTTACACCATAACAGTTAACTTTACTGCATGAAAGGCTAACATGGAGGTGCCGATGTGATTACTAGCACCTAAACATTTCGAAGAGTTTTTTTTTTTTTACTCATACAGACAAGAATAATTACAGCGTAATTACATATTAGGCAGTTTTCCAGTCACAATAATTAGTTTATAAGGTTATTATTATTAGCCCTTATTACATGGATTGGCTGAATTCCAGTGCAGAATGCGTGTTATTTCTTGATAACAGACCGTTGCCATTAAAAACAGCGCGTTGCTATGGACGCAGCAGGATTCTAACCAGAGACGGAACGGACTATTTTCTTTAGAGGAAGCAATACAATCGTTTTTAAATCAATAAATTCCTTTTGAAATCAATATTTTGTGTCAAATTATTGATTTATTTGGTAGGTAGCCATGTAATAAGCGGGATAAGGTATAGCGAGGCGGTTGTTATAGCGAATACAACCCCTTCAGGCTGATTCAAGATCCCTCCGCTTCGTCCCCCCAAAAAATTGTACCGCGGAGGAGAAAAATATTTGATTTTGAAATCGAGCTTCGCACCAAGCGCACGTCAGAAACAGAGGACAGTGTGTGTGTGTGTTCATCTCTTTAGTACTGTGACTTGACTTGACTTGAAACTTATAAGGACTCGACTTGACTTGCTTAGGGTGAACCCTTGACTTGACTGGACTTGCTTGATTTATCTGAACTGTGACTAGAGACTTGACTCGAGACTTGATGGTTAAGATTGAGACTTGCTTGGACTTGACCATGTGTGACTTGTCCCCATCTCTGCCAATAATCAAACGTGAAGCAACATGTGATCTTCGTAAAAAGTCTGTAAGATTTTTTGGCAATACTACAAACTTGTTAAAACACAAGGATCAATCACATAAAATAGCATGATGAAGTACAGCGGAGGCGATCAGAGGAGAGAACGCAGGCAAATACCCCTAGATCTGATGACATAGTACTGAGGCAGTTGTCTGACATAAGCCATATGTATATACAAAGTATAGTATATGTGAAAAGATAATATTCAGTTTTTTTAATAATTTCAATACAAAGCAGGAAATAAATTTTTTTTGCAAAATAGGCTATCACAGTGTAGAATATTACAGTGGGTGCATTTAAATGCAAACTAATAATCTGATACACCGACTAAGGTTAATATTCCCAACTATGTAAAAGTTTATTGTATTTTCAAACAATATCTGAATTCATTATATCAATTTTGAGGAATTCTACAGCATAGAAAGTATCTCATAAAATGTTCTCAAAGTAAAGATCTCAATGATCTATAGCGTATACAACTCTTACGCTGGCCATTATTTTATCATAAAAGTGTCACTTATCAAATTGTGTAATGCATTTTGGAACTCTTAAACACAAACCATTTTAGGTTGTTATGTGAGTTATACAGTCCAGAAAGACTTAAAAACTTAATATTTAGCTTGTAGAATTTTCTTCCATAGATGACCCTCAAAGAGCAGTAGAGATTACAAGAAACCTGGGAGAGATGAATGTGAAGGACCTCCAGACAATCTCGATTGTTGAAGACTGAGGTTTTGGCAGGGCGGCCCAACCCTTTTCCTGGAGATCTACTGTCCTGTAGGTTTTCTCTTCAAACCCATTTTGTGACTAAACCGGGTTAGCTTTTCAACCAGACAAATTATTGGATGCAGGTGTGCACATTTTTTTTGGAGAGAAAACCTACAGGACAGTAGATCTCCAGGAACAGGGTTGGGCAGCCCTGTTTTAAGGTGTTTGTAAAGTCCCTTGATGGAACGGACCGAGTACGCCGGGCCCCCCTCGATGTTCAGAGGGGGCGGAGGGACCTCCCCCACCTCAGGTTGCTGGAGGGGACCAGCCACCATCGGCTTGAGGAGAGACACATGGAATGAGACATTCATTCTGTAGTCGAGGGGAAGTTGTAATTTATAGGTTACCTCTTTCACTCTCCCCAGGACTTTGAACGGCCCCACAAACTGCGGGCCCAGCTTCCGGCAGGGCAGGCGGAGAGGGAGGTTCCGGGTCGAGAGCCAGACCCGGTCGCCCACAGCATAGACCGGGGCGTCGCTACGCAGGCGGTCGGCAGCGGACTTCTGAAGAAGCCCCGGCGTGCCGGATGTGTCGATGAGCTACGGACCAGGTGTCCTCGGCGCGGGGGAGGGGGGAGGGGAAGGAACCGGCAGGCCTTTGAAAACCGGTCCACAACAACCAGGATCGTGGTGTTACCTGAGGGGGGAAGATCAGTTAAAAAAACAATGGACAGGTGTGACCATGGTCGTTGTGGAACGGGCTAAGGATGTAACTTACCCGCCGGAAGGTGTCTAGGTGCCTTACACTGGGCGCATACCGAACAGGAGGACACGTACGCCCTCACATCCTTGGCCAGACCAGACCACCAGTACTTGTCGGTAAGGTAGCGCACAGTACGGACTATGCCCGGGTGACCTGTGGAAGGGGACGTGTGGGCCCAGCAGATGAGACGGTCACGAACATCCAGCGGAAGGTATTGACACCCAGGAGGCCCAGGATCACCGCGCAACGCCTGCTGAATGTCCGCATCCACGTCCCACACAACCGGCGCCACAATGCATGAGGCAGGCAGGATCGGTGTCTCATCTACCTGCCTTACACCCGCGTTGCACAACCGAGACAGCGCGTCTGCCTTGGCATTTTTCGTACCCGGCACGTATGCCAGCGTGAAATCAAACCAGGCAAAAAAACACGTACACCTGGCCTGACGAGGGTTCAGTCTCCTCGCCGCCCGGATGTACTCCAGGTTTCAGTGATCGGTCCAGACTACAAACGGGTGTCTCGCTCCCTCGAGCCAATGTCTCCAAACAGTCAAGGCGCTAAACACAGCCAACAGCTCCCTATCACGATGCCATAGTTGCGCTCTGCCTCACTGGGCTTCCGCAAGTAAAAAGCGCAGGGGCGATGCTTAGGAGGGGTACCTGACAGCTGGGATAACACAGCACCTATCCCTACCTCTGAGGCATCCACCTCCACTATGAACATCAGTGACGGGTCGGGGTGAGCCAAAACCGGGGCAGAGGTGAACATTCTCTTAAGGGTGCGAAATGCCAAATCTGCCTCGGCTGTCCAGGTGTTCCGGCTCGGCCCACCCTTCAATAAGGAAGTAATAGGAGCTGCTACCTTGCCGAAGCCCCGTATAAACCTACGGTAGAAATTGGCAAACCCAATAAACCGCTGCACCGCCTTAACCGTGGTAGGAACGGGCCAATTACGCACGGCTGACACACAATCGACCTCCATAACCACCCCAACGGCGGAATTCCCAAACCCGGGGAAGGAGATGGCTCGCTGGAAGAACGCGCACTTCTCTGCTTTAGCGTACAGGCCATGCTCCAGTAGCCGCTTCAGCACCCTGCGAAAGAGAGACACATGCTCAGCACGCGTAGGGGAATACACAAGGATGTTATCAATGTAAACCACCACTCCGCGCCCCAGCATGTCCCTAAACACATCGTTCACAAAGGACTGAAACACTGCCGGGGCATTCATCAACCCATACGGTATCACCAGGTATTTGTAGTGCCCCGTGGTGGTGCTGAAGGCCGTCTTCCACTCGTCTCCCTCTCGGATTCTCACCAAATTGTACGCGCTCCTGAGGTCCAGTTTCGTGAAGAAGCGCGCCCCATGCATTGACTCAATGTATTGGGAAATAAGGGGGATGGGATATGAATATCGGACCGTCAGTTCATTCAGCTCCCTGTAGTCAATACATGGACGCAAACCCCCATCCTTCTTCCTCACGAAAAAGAAACTCGAGGAGGCGGGCGAGGTGGAATAGGCGGATCTGCCCCTGCCGCAGGGATTCGGCCACGTAGGTCTCCATCGCTGCAGTTTTAGCCTTCGACAGGGGATACACATGACAATAAGGCGGAACAGCGTCTCCCTTTAGATTTATAGCACAATCCCTGGACCGATGTGGTGGCAAATGACTAGCCATGGTCTTAGAAAAGACCAGCACTAAATCGACATATTCCGAGGGAATGCGCACTGCGGGGACTTTCCACCGAGGTTGCACCAACGGAAACACCTAGACACCTCTCTTGACACCCCTGAGACCACCCTGTCAACATTCTCTGCGACCAGGAAATAGTTGGGTTGTGTCCCGACAACCACGGAAGACCTAGCACCACAGGGAAAGCAGGGGAGTGAATAACATGGAATGCAATCTTTTTGGTATGGGCGTGCTGTACAGTCATAGTGAGGGGCACCGTGACGTTCTCAACGACACCAGTGCCTAGTGGTTTACTGTCTAAGCCCGTAATGGACCTAGGTCGAGACAACGGCACCAGCGGAATGCGCAGTGTCTGTGCGTAACCGCTGTCCTTAAAATTCCCAGCTGCGCCTGAGTCTACGAGCGCCTAACACTGGGAGTTAGCAGGAAAATCAGGGAAGTCCACCAAAAGTGTCATGTGATTCGCAGAGAGACCTGACAGTGTGTGTGGTCTACTCACCTGACTCAGTGTAGGGGTGTCAGGCTTCCTCCACTCAGTCCTTTCCCGCTGGAAACAAATGGAACACTCCCTAGACCGCACCGTCTCCCTTCGTGCAGCGCCTCCCACTTCCATGGGTTCAGGTCTGACAACGGGGTGTACCGGAGGGGGCTGATCATTCCCGGTGCGTCCGCGGGTGACTAGCAGGTTGTCTAGCTGGATCGCCATGTCAACGAGCTGGTCAAACGTCAACATGGCGTCCCGGCATGCCAGCTCCCTACGGACATCAGACTGTAAGTGGCACTGGAAATGATCAATAAGTGCCCTCTCATTCCAACCTGATCCCGCCGCCAGAGTCCTGAACTCCAGGGCGAAGGCATGCACGCTCCTCATCCCCTGCCTGAGGTGCACGAGACGCTCGCCGACCTCCCTGCCGTTGGGCGGATGGTCGAAAACGGCCCAAAAGAGGCCGACGAACGCCTCGTAATGGGCCAACTTCGGCCCGTTAGCGTACCAAACAGAGTTGGCCCAGTCCAACGCCTTGCCCCTCAGGCAGGAGACAAGGGCCGAGACCTTCTCCCTATCCCCCGGGTGAGGGCTGAGGGAGGCGAAATATAGCTCCGACTGGAGCAAAAACCCAGAGCACTGGGGTGCGTCCCCGTTGAATCCCTGGGAAAGGCTCAGTTGTTTGGTCCTCCTCAGCGACGGTGGAGACGATGGCAGGGGCACATCAGCCGGGTTGTGTGTCGGTGGTTGCCGCTCAGGAGGCAGCCTCGCCTCCAACCGCAACATAGCCTGGACCATCTCTGTCACGGCCTCCCCCAAGGACGCTATCATGGTCCCATGTTGGTGGAGTAGGTCGCTCCCCGCTGACTCCATTCGGTAGGTGTGGTATTCTGTAACAGGTTGTCTTCGTGGCATGTGTGTAAAAAAGGAGTCGAATGCAGGTAGGCAGTCAAAGTATATGTATTGTGTTCTTGTTTCAAAAAAGGCATGTAGTACTCAAATAGCGCACAAGCACGTAACAACTGCGCACAGCAAATCCAGAACAACACTGAACAAGGAACAATACCACACAAAGACACCCGGAAACAAGACATGACAGTGCCGTGGGAGGAGGAGCGGCGTGGCTAGAAGGCTGGCGATGACGTGCGCCAAATACCACGTCGGGGGGGATGGCACGCGTCCTCCACGTGCGTACTCGTTGCATGGAGGGTACAACTGCAGACCTGTATAAAGACTGTCAAGACATAGGAAGGTCAACTTTACAACATGCAGACAGTGCTGTTCTCACAACAGAAATTTGGCTTTACATATTTGAATGTCCTTTGCTTTCATTACAACCGGCAAATACATACACACGGCTTTTAAAAGTATCGTATCGGTACTGGTATCGGGATACTAACCTTGGTATTACTTGATATCAGATTGAAAAGAAAATCAGTGGTATCGCCCATCTCTACATAGAACTTGCTGAAAAGATGAGTCTTTAGTTCCTATCGTTTTGCCATGATAGGAACTTTTTCCAAAAGCTGGGACTCCATGTACAGTGGATATAAAAAGTCAACACACCCCTGATAAAATGCTTGGTTTATTTTATGTTAAAGAAGAAAAAAAAATCACTTTTAATGTGACCTATAATGTGAACAATTCAATAGATAAACAAACTGATATCTTCGAGGGGGAAAAATGAAGAATAAAACCTGGTTGCATTAATGTGCATACCCTCTCATAACTGGGGATGTGGCTATGTTCAGAAGTAACCAATCACATCCAAACTCATGTTAAATAGAAGTCATTACACACCTGCCATCATTTAAAGTGACTCAGAGTGAGCTTCCAAAGCATCAGAGGGATCTCACTGTTGAAAGATATCATTCAGGAGAAGGGTACAAGAGAATTTTCTAAGCATTAGATATACCACACAGTGGAACACAGTGAAGACAGTCATCATCAAGTGGAGAAAATATGGCAAAACAGAGACATTACCAAGAACTGGACGCCCCTCCAAAATTGATGAAAAGACGAGAAGAAAACTGGTCAGCGAGGCTTCCAAGAGGCCTACAGCAACATTAAAGGAACTGCAGGAATTTTTGGCCAGTGTGCTACATGTCACAACAATCTCCCATATTCTTCATATGAATGGGCTGTGGGGTAGGGTGGCAAGACGGAAGCCTTTTCTCACAAAGAAAAATATCCAAGCCCAGCTGAAGTTTGCAAAAACAAACATCAAGTCCCCCAAAAGCATGTGGGAAAATGTGTTAGGGTCTGATGAAACCAAGGTTGAACTTGTTGGCCGTAATTCCAAAAGGTATGTTCGGGCTCAGCCCGAACGGGTGACGTGGGGCCGCCCTCCCGTGGGCTCACCACCCACAGGAGGGACCATAAGGGGCCGGTGCGAAGAGGATCGGGCGGCAGTCGAAGGCAGGGGCCTAGACAACCCGATCTCTGGACACAGAAACTAGCTCTAGGGACGTGGAATGTCACCTCGCTGGCGGGGAAGGAGCCTGAGCTAGTGCGTGAGGTTGAGAGGTTCCGATTAGAGGTAGTCGGGATCACCTCTACGCACGGCTTGGGCTCTGGAACCACACTCCTTGAGAGAGGATGGACTCTTCACCACTCTGGAGTTGCCCATGGTGAGAGGCGGCGGGCTGGTGTGGGTTTGCTTATAGCTCCCCAGCTCTGCCGCCATGTGTTGGAGTTTACCCCGGTGAACGAGAGGGTCGTTTCCCTGCGCCTACGGGTCGGGGATAGGTCTCTCACTGTTGTTTGTGCCTACGGGCCGAACGGCAGTGCAGAGTACCCGACCTTCTTGGAGTCTCTGGGAGGGGTGCTGGAAAGTGCTCCGACTGGGGACTCTATTGTTCTACTGGGGGACTTCAACGCCCACGTGGGCAACGACAGTGACACCTGGAGGGGCGTGATTGGGAGGAACGGCCCCCCTGATCTGAACCCGAGTGGTGTTCAGTTATTGGACTTCTGTGCTAGTCACAGTTTGTCCATAACGAACACCATGTTCAAGCATAAGGGTGTCCATCAGTGCACGTGGCACCAGGACACCCTAGGCCGCAGGTCGATGATCGACTTTGTTGTCGTCTCATCTGACCTGCGGCCGTATGTCTTGGACACTCGGGTGAAGAGAGGGGCGGAGCTGTCAACTGATCACCACCTGGTGGTGAGTTGGATCCGATGGCGGGGGAGAAAGCTGGACAGACTCGGCAGGCCCAAGCGAACTGTAAGGGTCTGCTGGGAACGTCTGGCCGAGTCTCCTGTCAGAGAGATCTTTAACTCCCACCTCCGGCAGAGCTTCGACTGGATCCCGAGGGAGGTTGGAGATATTGAGTCCGAGTGGACCATGTTCTCCACCGCCATTGTCGAAGCGGCCGCTCGGAGCTGTGGCCGTAAGGTCTCCGGTGCCTGTCGAGGCGGCAATCCCCGAACCCGGTGGTGGACACCGGAAGTAAGGGATGCCGTCAAGCTGAAGAAGGAGTCCTATCAGGCCTGGTTGGCTTGTGGGACTCCTGACGCAGCTGACGGGTACCGACAGGCCAAGCGGGCTGCAGCCTGGGTGGTTGTGGAGGCAAAAACTCGGGCCTGGGAGGAGTTCGGTGAGGCCATGGAGAAGGACTATCGGCTGGCCTCGAAGAGATTCTGGCAAACCATCCGGCGCCTCAGGAGAGGGAAACAGTGCCCTACCAACGCTGTTTACAGTAGAGGGCAGCTGTTGACCTCAACTGAGGATGTCGTCGGGCGGTGGAAGGAATACTTCGAGGATCTCCTCAATCCCGCTGTCACTTCTTCCATTGAGGTAGCAGAGGATGAGGGCTCAGAGGTGGACTCGTCCATCACCCGGGCTGAAGTCACTGAGGTGGTCAAGAAACTCCTCGGTGGCAAGGCACCGGGGGTGGATGAGATCCGCCCTGAGTACCTCAAGTCTCTGGATGTTGTGGGGCTGTCTTGGTTGACACGCCTGTGCAACATCGCGTGGCGGTCGGGGACAGTGCCTCTGGGATGGCAGACCGGGGTGGTGGTCCCTCTTTTTAAGAAGGGGGACCGGAGGGTGTGTTCCAACTATAGGGGGGATCACACTTCTCAGCCTCCCCGGGAAAGTCTATGCCAGGGTACTGGAGAGGAGAATACGGCCGATAGTAGAACCTCGGATTCAGGAGGAACAGTGTGGTTTTCGTCCGGGCCGTGGAACACTGGACCAGCTCTATACCCTCTACGGGGTGTTGGAGGGTTCATGGGAGTTTGCCCAACCAATCCACATGTGTTTTGTGGATTTGGAGAAGGCATTCGACTGTGTCCCTCGCGGCATCTTGTGGAGGGTGCTTGGGGAATATGGGGTCCTGGGTCCTTTGCTAAGGGCTGTCAGGTCCCTGTACAACCGAAGCAGGAGCTTGGTCCGCATTGCCGGCAGTAAGTCAGACTTGTTCCCAGTGCATGTTGGACTCCGGCAGGGCTGCCCTTTGTCACCGGTTCTGTTCGTAATTTTTATGGACAGAATTTCTAGGCGCAGCCAGGGGCCGGAGGGTGTCAGGTTTGGGGACCACACAATTTCGTCTCTGCTTTTTGCAGATGATGTTGTCATGTTGGCCCCTTCTAACCAGGACCTTCAGCATGCGCTGGGACGGTTTGCAGCCGAGTGTGAAGCGGTGGGGATGAAAATCAGTACCTCCAAATCCGAGGCCATGGTCCTCAGTCGGAAAAGGGTGGCTTGCCCGCTTCAGGTTGGTGGAGAGTGCCTGCCTCAAGTGGAGGAGTTTAAGTATCTAGGGGTCTTGTTCACGAGTGAGGGAAGGATGGAACGGGAGATTGACAGACGGATCGGTGCAGCTTCTGCAGTAATGCAGTCGATGTATCGGTCTGTCGTGGTGAAGAAAGAGCTGAGCCGCAAGGCGAAGCTCTCGATTTACCAGTCAATCTACGTTCCTACTCTCACCTATGGTCATGAGCTTTGGGTCATGACCGAAAGGACAAGATCCCGGATACAGGCGGCCGAAATGAGCTTTCTCCGCAGGGTGGCCGGGCGATCCCTTAGAGATAGGGTGAGAAGCTCGGTCACCCGGGAGGAGCTCAGAGTAGAGCCCCTGCTCCTCCACATCGAGAGGGGTCAGCTGAGGTGGCTTGGGCATCTTTTTCGGATGCCTCCGGAACGCCTTCCTGGGAAGGTGTTCCGGTCCCGTCCCACCGGGAGGAGACCCCGGGGAAGACCTAGGACTCGCTGGAGGGACTATGTCTCCCGGCTGGCCTGGGAACGCCTCGGTGTCCCCCCGGAAGAGCTAGAGGAAGTGTCTGGGGAGAGGGAAGTCTGGGCATCCCTGCTTAGACTGCTGCCCCCGCGACCCGGCCCCGGATAAGCGGAAGAAGATGGTATGGTATGGTATGGTATGTTCGGCGCAAAAACAACACTGCACATCACCCAAAGAACATCATACCCACAGTGAAGCATGATGGAGGCAGCATCATGCTTTGGGGCTGTTTTTCTTCAGCTGGACCCGGGGCCTTAGTCAGGGTGGAGGGAATTATGAACAGTTCCAAATACCAGGCAATTTTGGCACAAAACCTTCAGGCATCCGTTAGAAAGCTGAAGATGATGAGGAAGTTCACCTTTCAGCACGACAATGACCCAAAGCACACATCCAAATTCAAAAAAGCATGGCTTGACCAGAGGAAGATTAACATTTTGGAATGGCCCAGCCAGAGCCCAGACCTGAATCCAATTGAACATCTGTGGGGGGATCTGAAGAGGGCTGTGCACAGTAGATGTCCTTGCAATCTCACAGATTTGGAGCGGTTTTGCAAAGAACAGTGGGAAGATATTTCCACATCCAGATGTGCCATGCTAATAGACTCCTACCCAAAAAGACTGAGTGCTGTAATAAATTCATAAGTTGCTTCAACAAAGTATTAGTTTAAGGGTGTGCACACTTATGCAACCAGGGTATTGTGAGTTTATTTTTATTTTAAATGTATTTTTTATCAAAGATATCAGTTTGATTTTCAAATGAATTGTTCACGTTATAGGTCACATTAAAGGTGGAAAAAGTTCTGATATTGAGTTATCTTTGTCTCATTCTTTTACATCACAAGAACCTTGCATTTTCTTGTGTGTAGACTTTTTATATCCACTGTGTATGAAATAGGGTTGTGTGTGAAGACCAGTATTAGCTGACAATGAAAGTAGCAGAGAAAACCATCTTAAATGGAGTAGTATGAAAATGTAGTCAAATGCAAGCTATTGACTCGTTAAAAGGCTTATAAGTTCCAGTAGTTTCACACTAGCTATTTTGGTTGAGTTACTCTGCCTTGCATAAGAATATTAAAAAAAACTGTAAAATGTCATGCAACAAGAAAAACATAATTTGGCTTGGGGGCTGAAGCATTGGGGTTAACGCACTCATGACATTTAAATTAGTGAATCATGTCCTTTCATTTTTACCCCAAACCATATTTCACCATCATCCATTTTCCCCAATGAGGGTCTGGAATATTCATTCACAAGGATTCAGTCAAGGTCTGGATGGACATAAACATTTAAATGCTTTTTCATTAGATTCTGGGTTTAGTAAGAACTGCATGGAGTTTACAGCGTGGAATCCTGCGGCAAAAATGGTTTGGTGCTGTGATAATCATTTCTGTTGCACACTTAGCAGCAAGGTCCTAGGAAGCATTCACGTCTTGAATATCTGTGTCTTGTTTCACAGGTGCTATGTGACATTAAAATTATCATAACAGATGCATTTTAATAAATCATTTATAAGCTGCACATTGTACTTAGGTAGACTCCCCAACATCTAAAACACAGATTGGACACAAAACTGGGAACATAATGTCACTTTTTATCAAACATATTGTTACATATTATTATCATCTTACACAATACCGGCAGACTAAAATGAGTGGACGGTATATATGTGCTGTGACGGTGAATCCGATATGGACAGAAATACCCTTATAGTTGACTGGCTGCACTTTAACCCTATATACAGTACATTGTAACATTTCAAATCCAAATGTATAGAAAATGTGTCACTGTCCAAATACACTGTATTATTCACTGTACTGTAGATGCTTGGCATTCAGAAAATGGACACTTAATTATGCTATGATCCATATCTCTGACACAATCAAGTCTTGAAATTGATGTTTTACCTCCTCTCTGTTTTTGTCCTTATAGCTCATCCAAATGAGAAATGATTCAGAGGCATTCAGAGGTCTTTTTTTTACTCCAGGGCGATTGATTTCGATTGCAAAGGTGACTGTATTACAATTTGTGATTGTAATACAATTAAGAATATTTATATATATTATATATATATATATACAGTATATATCACTGTCCCCTTATACAGAGCGACTTAGTGGAGTGAGTGCATTTCCGACCTGGTCCCCCATGTGAATCGAACACACAATCAATGGCATTTGCAAGTGCCATGCTCGACCAACTGAAATACATGGGACCACAATGGATTACAGTTGTTATTTTATTTAAAGTAAGGGAGTCTAAATGATGAGTGCTGTTTGGGGCTCTTTGCAAGTTATTACAGTAATACTGACGCACTCCACAGACCTGTGATGTTCGTTACAAGCAATTTTGAACATGTGCATGTTTTGTGATGACTTAATAGAACATAAATAGCTGTTTAGTAACCTAAATATGTGTCCACAAAAGCGTGCATCTTTCATAAAATGGATTAAATGCTGTTATAATAGTTTGTACATTAGCTATTTGCAGTATTCCAAAATAAATTACGAATTCTGTTTCATTGACAATGGAACATTTTAAGATGATAGCTAATGCTTGGATAGATTTATCTGAGTCAAACTTAATCTCATTCTTTATCTTTTTTTTTTGTATAGTTTGAGTTGAATATCAATTTAATTTGTTAAACATTAGTAGACAAATGAGTAGGATATGTATATGTAATTGCAAAATGATGGTGATAGTTAATTATTGTCAGTTCAACCAATTCAATATTTTAAGGAGATATGTTGTGTCACTGACTTTGTCTTGCTTGGATTTGTATCGAAGTTAAATAATTAGGACTTATATTAAATCAAAACTTTATTTAAAGTGCATTTCATTTTAATGTAATACTTTAACTTAAATTTTGTGGTTGAGATGGATGTGAATTCAACCATTTACATAAATAAATAAATGCAATAGAAACCAGACTAAGTCAGTGCACAGATGGAACAATCCAAGCAACAAAAAAAAATAGCCAAATGTTAATAAAATATATTGTTTACGCTCTGGAAACACGATAACCGACTCCAGTGTTAGATCACATGATGGGATGCTGCTGGAGGAGATTGAATTGTATAGTAAAACTCACACTTTTATTCTGTTTTTTGTAACAAATACAAACAGTAAAATCTATTCTAGAATGTCATGTGTGTCTAAACTATTGTGTACTTTGTATTAAGGGAGCGCACTTTCCACTAAAGACAGTGCCCTTGTTCTCACCACTTCCTCCTTTTCTCCTTCTGCTCTCTGCAGTGCAGTAGCTCTGCCTAGAAAAAACGTATCGACTGTCTGAAACTGCAGACTCCTGTAGCCTCATGGCTAAAGGGATTATAATATATACTGGTTATTTAGTTCTGCTCCTCCTTTCGTAGTATTTGTTTCCAATGCACATGAGTGCCTGGCTACCTGCCTGCACAGTACGGTACTCTGTATACTGTTGAAATAAGAATGAACCTGAATATTTTGGTAACGGACCCTTACTCTGAAGAAACATTAATATAACGTGACATCTCTTGCCTCCAAGTTGACAAGGTGCAGATGACATGCAGGATCTAATCATGGGTGGTAATATGTAAGGGAGAGGGATGCTAGACTGGTATAAATCACACAGTGGGGAGAACAAGTATTTGATACACTTCCGATTTTGCAGGTTTTACTACTTACAAAGCATTTAGAAGTCTGTAATTTTTATCATAGGTACTCTTCAACTGTGAGTGACAGAATCTAAAACAAAAATCCAGAAAATCACATTGTATAATTTTTGAGTAATTAATTTACATGTTATTGCATGACATAAGTATTTGATGCATCAGAAAAGCAGAACTTAATATTTGGTACAGAAACCTTTGTTTGCAATTACAGAGATCAGGTCTTGACCAGGTTTGCACACACTGCAGCAGTGATTTTGGCCCACTCCTCCATACAGACCTTCTCCAGATCCTTCAGGTTTCAGGGCTGTCACTGGGCAATACAGACTTTCAGCTCCCTCCAAAGATTTTCTATTGGGTTCAGGTCTGGAGACTGGCTAGGCCACTCCAGGACCTTGAGATGCTTCTTACGGAGCTACTCCTTAGTTGCCTTGGCTGTGTGTTTCGGGTCGTTGTCATGCTGGAAGACCCAGCCATGACCCATCTTCAATGCTCTTACTGAGGGAAGGAGGTTGTTGGCCAAGATCTCACGATACATGACCCCATCCATCCTCCCCTCAATACGGTGCAGTCGTCCTGTCCCCTTTGCAGAAAAGTATCCTCAATGAATGATGTTTCCACCTCCGTGCTTCACAGTTGGGATGGTGTTCTTGGGGTTGTACTCATTCTTCTTCTTCCCCCAAACACGGCAAGTGGAGTTTAGTCCAAAAAGCTCTATTTTTGTCTCATCAAACCACATGACCTACTCCCATTCCTCCTCTGGATCTTCCAGATGGTCATTTGCAAACTTCAGACGGGCCTGGATATGAGCTGGCTTGAGCAGGGGGACCTTGCATGCGCTGCAGGATTTTAATCCATAACGGCGAAGTGTGTTACTAATGGTTTTTTTTGAGACTGTTGTCCCAGCTCTCTTCAGGTCATTGACCAGGTCCTGCCGTGTAGTTCTGGGCTGATCCCTCACCTTCCTCATGATCATTGATGCCCCATTAGGTGAGATCTTGCATGGAGCCCCAGATAAGGGAGATTGAGCTTCTTCCATTTTCTAATAATTGCGCCAACAATTGTTGCCTTCTCACCAAGCTGCTTGCCTCTTGTAGCCCATCCCAGCCTTGTGCAGGTCTACAGGTTTGATGTCCTTACATGGCTCTCTGGTCTTTGCCATTGTGGAGAAGTTGGAGTCTGTTTGATTGAGTGTGTGGACAGGTGTCTTTTATACAGGTAACAAGTTCAAACAGGTGCAGTTAATACAGGTAATGAGTGGAGAACAGGAGGTCTTCTTAAACAAGAACTAACAGGTCTGTGAGAGCCGAAATTCTTACTGGTTGGTAGGTGATCAAATACTTATGTCATGCAATAAAATGCAAATTAATTATTAAAAAAATCATACAAAAAAAACCATACAAAAATCCGTCTCTCACAGTTGATTTGTACCTATGATAAAAATTACAGACCTCTACATGCTTTGTAATTAGGAAAACCTGCAAAATCAGCAGTGTATCAAATACTTGTTCTCCTTACTGTATATAAAAGCAAGCTTGAAAACAGCTTTAAGGACAAAATCAAGGACAGCAGTAAGTTATTTTATTGTCATGTAAAGCATTTTTTTAGGCAAGCAAGCTATTTTAAATAGTTGAATTTTAATGGGTTTAGAGCACTGGGCTAAAAGAGAAGCTGTGATTGGGATGAGCATTAGACATTAAACAAGTCTATTTTACAGTGCTGTCCTCTGGGGTGCCATTCAGCCCAGTGTTATTTGTTACGCATGGCAGATAATTAAGGGAAGTTATAATACAGAGTTTAGTTAATATAAGTGGTTTTATCCTTGTAATTAAATTGGGTTTGGGGATCACCTGTTGTTATTTAATCTTTAGAAATACATTTCAGCTGTTAACGGCTGTTGGGATTTTTTTTTTTAGCAAATATGGCTAGCCCATACACAGTACCGTGAAAAAATATTGTCTGAATACAGATTTTTTTCATGGTCTGGCACTGAAAGTTATCTAATTGCATATATCAGATAAATGAATTAAAGTTAATCTTATTGCATATACTCTGAGCCAAACTATTATGATCACTAAAAGGTGAAATTAATAACGTTGATCATCTCCTAACAAGGGCACATTTCAACGTCTGGGTAGATAAGATGGATAACGAACAATCAGTTCTCTTAGTCAACGTGTTGGATGCAGGAGAAATGGGCAGGACTAAAGACCTGAGCAACTTTGACAGGGGCCAAATAGTTATGGCCAGACGACTGGGTCAGAAAATTTCTGAAACGTCTAAGCTTGTGGGGTGCTCCCGGTCAGAAGTGGGTAGTAACTTCCAACAATGGCCTGAGGAGGGACAAACTACAAACTGGCGAAAGGGCTCATCGATGGGCGCCCAAGGCTCATCGATGTGCATAGGCAGGCTATCCCGTCTGGTCCGAACCAACAGAAGGTCTACTGTGGCACAATTCACAGAAGATGTTAATGATGGTTACTGTAGGAATGTGTCACAACACACAGTGCATCATACCCAGCTGCGTATGGGGCTGCATGGCCACAGACCGGTCAGAGTGTTGGAACTGGCCCTTAGATGTGGACAGTCAGGTACATGTGCGGTGTTTACCTGGGGAAGTGAAGCTTCTTCTTCAAACATTCTGATATAGACTTGCTTGTGTGCTTTGGATCAATGTTTTGTTGTTTGACATTCTTCACAAAACTGAAAAAGCGTCAACAAACCTGACTCAGTCACGCCTGTCAGGAGGAATGGGCCAAAATGTAACTTATTGTGGGAAACTTGTGGATGGCTACCCAAAACGTTTGACCCAAGTTAAACAATTTAAAGGCAATGCTACCAAATACTAATTGAGGGTATGTAAACTTCCCACTGGAAATGTGATGAATGAAATAAAAGCTGAAATAAATCTCTCTCTACAATTATTCTGACATTTCACAAGATAGGGAATATTAACTAGGATTAAAAGTCAGGAATTGTGAATAACTGAGTTTAAATGTATTTGGCTAAGGTGTATGTAAACTTCTGACTGTAACAGGGTCTATGTCACCGAAAATTCTCCACTAATATTTGAGTCATCTGAACATTGTTCCAGAAATCTTGTATGTCTTGTATTTATTTTGTAGCAATGCTTACAACTGAAAAACTTTTCTATGCATTAAACCTGTCAAAAGTCGGAAGGGAAGCACACAACTTGCAATTTGAGTTGAATTTAGACAAATATAAGGTCAAACAATTGCAAATGTTCCCACTTATATTGAGTTTGTAACCTAATGTACAAACATGCAAAATAAATTTGAAGATCAGACTTGGGACACAGCCTTCAGTATACAAACACAACACTCAATAATTGATCACGAAAGTTGACATACAAGTGCACAGACTATATATTTCATAGAAACTATGTGTAAACTATAAATGTTCGAAAAATTTGATCAGAGATAACATTCTGCTAGACATAATGTAACTATCACTAAAAGAAATAATGCAGATGAATCATTCCATAAATAACAATGAAAAGTTTGTAGATGTTCATGTCGGGATCAATTTGTGAAACAATGCATGGCAATCTCAAGCAATGTTGTATCATGTGTCCAGCAAATTAATGTAGACTTGAAGTTCAGAAACAGCATGATGACCAAGTTTGAATCCTTACTTAAACCCAGTGAACAAGTAATAATTAGCCATCTCTGCGCTGGGCTCGGGGCATAGCCAGGACACGACAGGAGGTGGCTCATCTTGCCACCTCCAATCCTTTATGGTCTCCCCAATTGGAGGCAGGTGTTGGTCATTGCCTCCAATTGGGGACCCTATTTAAGTTCTTTGTTTTTGCCATGCCGAGTGGTTCATTTTGGTTTTGCCTGAGTTTCAGTCAGCCCCATGTCATCCCCGTTATCTCGACTCTGCGCCTGTGTCCTTCCACACTCCAGCACGTGACAATTTTAATGCTTGGAAAGAGATGTAGAAAGTCAAGGGACATTGACAGGGTTGTTGATGGATGTTTATTAATTACTCAGTTATTTTGGGCGGGGGGGGGGGGTACAATATCTACAGTGGGGAGAACAAGTATTTGACACACTGCTGATTTTGCAGGTTTTCCTACTTACAAAGAATGCATAGGTCTGTAATTTTTATCATAGGTAAACTTCAACTGTGAGAGACGGAATCTAAAACAAAAATCCAGAAAATCACATTGTATGATTTTTAAATATTTAATTTGCATTTTATTGCATGACATAAGTATTTGATCACCTACCAACCAGTCAGCATAGTTTTTCTTTAAGGAGCCCTCCTGTTCTCCACTCATTACCTGTATTAACTGCACCTGTTTCAACTCGTTACCTGTATAAAAGACACCTTTCCTTGTTTTAGATTCCATAACTCACAGTTGAAGAGTACCTATGCTAAAAATTACAGACTTCTAAATGCTTTGTAAGTGGGAAAACCTGCAAAATCGGCAGTATATCAAATACTTGTTCTCCCCAATGTACGTGGGGACACTAACCTCAAGTGGGTGTCTCCACAAAGTGTCTCATGGTTACTCAGGCGTACATTAATAAAGTAACTCCTAAAATTACTCCCAAAATTGCTACTGGGCAAATCGCTGCAAAATCCTACATACTTGCTGTAATTTTATTCTGGACCAGATCAGGGATGGCTGCGACTGGGGACATAAATGGGACCCTGATCGGAGGAGCGGTGAGTGTGTTCCGTAGTGTGATGGGGCTTATGTCAGATGTCAGTGCATGAGCAGCAGCAGTAAACATGACAGGGGCAGAAGTGGATGTAACTAAGGAGGAAGTAGAGGGATTGTGTGAATTTTAATAGGATAAACGTACAAAAGGGCATCCATGCTGACAGGTTGACTGAACAATTTGTTACTGCCAGAGAATGTGTGCGGAGTGGAGATGGAATGGAACAAAGTGTGTGCAATTTGGTTGAGAAGATTGTCTGCTGAATTACTAAAATATACATGTAAATCCCTCCGCTCACAACTTCCATAGACCACCAGGTAGGAGTTTTTAGAAGAATTTGATTGGTTCGGTCTCACTGATCGCAACAGCGGATTGCACACTTGAATTTGTCAACAAAGAGGCGACTCTGGGACGGTGGCCTTCTAGGTGGAGTTACAAAGAAAAAGACATCAGACTGGCCAATAAAAAGAAAAGATTAAGATGGGCAAAAGAACATAGACACTGGACAGAGGAAGATTGGAAAAAAGGCCAGAGTCACTTCTTCACTGTTGACATTGAGATCGGTGTTTTGAGCATACTATTTAATGAAGCTGCCAGTTGAGGACCTGTGAGACGTCTGTTTCTCAAACTAGACACTAATAATGTATTTGTCCTCTTGTTCAATTGTGCATCGGGAGCCTCCCACTCTTTCTATTTTGGTTAGAGACGGTTTTCTCTGTTCTGTGAAGGGAGTAGTACACAACATTGTACAAGATCTTCAGTTTGTTGGCAATTTCTCACACTGGAATAGCCTTCATTCCTCAGAATCAAAATAGACTGAAGAGTTCCAGAAGAAAGTTCTTTGTTTCTGGCCAATTTGAGCCCACAATTGCTGATGCTCCAGATAGTCTAAAAAAGGCCAGTTTTATTGCTTCTTCAATCAGCAGAACAGTTTTCAGCTGTGCTAACATAATTGCAAAAGGGTTTTCTAATGACTTTTGAAATGGTAAACCTGGTTTAGCAAACACAATGTGCCATTTGAACACTTGACTGATGGTTGCTTATAAAGGGCCTCTGTACATCTATGTAAATATTTCATTAACAATATGCCGCTTCCTAGGCATTTACAACATTATCAATGTCTATCCTGCATTAAGATCTATTTGATGTGATTTTTATGGACAAAAAATGTCTTTGATTTTGAAATGTCCTATCAAAAACAAGGATGGCTACAAATATTGATGTGCAAACATTCAAAACCTTTATAGTCTTTTAAAGTTGCAAAGTGAATCTATATAAACCAGATCATAGCATAATTGCCCACTATTCATAACAAATTATTCAATGGTGATGGCCATTACATTATCATAGTAAGCCTTTATGCAACCGGCAAATAGACCATTATTGAAAGATTGGTTAGAACGGCATGCAGTAATAATGGTAGCGATTTCCTGAAACAGCATATACTTGTTATTGGAAGATAATTAAATTGATAACCATCTTACAGGGGTTATCTTCTTGAAAATGTCTAGTATTGTTTGAAGCAACTGAATTCAAGGGTGGGCAATCATTTTCACTTGGTGGGTTCATTTAAAACATTAGATCACACCACATACCTCTTCTCAAGATTTTTGTTTGCTGTTTGCTCACACAAAATGGACAACTTAGTAAACTGCAATTTGCATTCACAAGTTAAGAATAAGAATTTATTAATCTGTTGGCTTATATATTATATCAACTATTTTATACATAATTTCATTATAGATAATGTTTTGTAGGCTAGACTCATAATTCAACTTGATTAAAATTATCAGTGCTAATTGTTGTTAGGGCCTTATATATAATCACGTGTGGCTACTCACTCAATGTGAACAGGAGAGTAAAAAAGTCATATATATGTTCATATATCTATTTTAATCCTTAGAGGACAACCAGCTTCTGAACACGAGCCCTAAGACTTGAAAAATAATCATCTTTAAGAGAAGCACCATTTTGATATGTTCTGAAATGCATTAGACTGTAAATCAATGAGCCCAAGGTTTAAGTCATAGAGAGAATGTTGTCCTCATTGCATGTGAATGGAGAGGGAATCAAAATAATGTCATTTTCCTAAATTCTACAATCCTAAAAGCTATGTGAAAATGTACTATATAATGCATTCAGTAGTGTCTCATCTCTCTCTTGCTTTTCTGCATTGAAAGTGGCCTTGCAGGGTTTACTCTTTAAAAACACCTTTACATACTAGGCACACTGTTACCTGCACCATCAGCAAAAAAATATAATATTGTACATTCCTTTTTGAGTACCCTGCATTTAGTGTTTGCTTTCCTTTTCTTTGACCAACTCAGCTGTTGATTGTTAGCTAATCAGCATAATAGTTCGATTTTAGTTGCATCCTCATGCTTCAGGGTTCTTCAGGCAGAATATGCTCTGTGTTTTACTCAGGAGTGACTTCCTTTTAGCTATTTAATGATAAAGTCCTGATTGATTGAACACAGCAGAGAGAGAGTTGTTTATCCTTCTGACAGGTTCTCCCAACTGTGGAGAGAAACTGTTATTCTGTGTTAGAGAGGCCTTTGGGTTGGGTCACCTCCCTGACCTCCCTTACTGCCATGACATAGGCCCCTCTTGTCCAGGTAGTTAATGTGGCCGTACAGCCAGCTCTACCCGAGTCTTGGTGGTTATACTCTTCTACGATTTCACAGTGATGGAAATCTTTGTGTTCCTGGGAACATTCATTGCTTTAGTAATGTTTTTATAAACTTCCCAGAGCTATGCCTCAACACAATTTTATCTTGGAACTGTACAGAGAATGACGTAGAATTCATGGCATGGTTTCTATTCTAACATGCACTGCAAAGTAAAACATTTTTGAGTTTTCTCTCTGTGATTTTGGGGTGTTTTTGTAGATTGATGGCAAAAACTCTAACACAATAAAATGTGAAGAAACTGAATGGCACTGAATACTTTCCAAATGCATTATATATAAATCATTGTCAATATACAGCTCTGGAAATAATAAAGAGACCACTCCTATTTTTTCTTAAATCTCTTAGCATCTCTACATGTATGGCCCCCATTCCGGTGTCTGTTAAACACAGGCACACCTCATTTTACTTAATGAGGTACTGATTAGGTGATTACCTGAACCAAAACTAATTTAACTTGGAAAAGTATAAAAAACACTGCTCTGGTCATCACTATCCCCTTGTAATAGGACCAGCTGGATGGCCAACATTTTATTCAAATTACAAAGTAATAAATAACTATTCAACATGACAAAAGAAAAGCTTTGAGTAAGGAAAAGAAGGGTTCTATTCTGGCTTTACTGGCAGAGGGATACAGAGAGCATCCGTTGCTTCCATCCTGAAAAAACGGCGGTTCATAAGAACAAGGTCAAGCAACAGACATTGGGGACAATAAAGCTACAGACTGGCAAGGGCAAAAACGACAGTCCACCGACCAAGATGACCATCAAGTAATTTGAATGTCACTCAACAACCATAGGATGACATCAAGTGACCTAAAAAAAGAATGGCTAACAGCAGCTGGGGTGTAGTGCACAGCGAGGACTGTTCGAAACAGGCTCCTAGGGGCAGGGCTGAAGTTGTGCAAAGCTAGAAAACAGCCCTTCATTAATGAGAAGCAAAGAAGTGCCAAGCTGAAGTTTGCAAAAGACCGTAAGGATTGGACCGTAGAGGAATGAAGTAAGGTCATCTTCTCTGACGAGTCAAATTTTCACCTGGTCGTCTAATGGTTAGACAGAGACCTGGAGAGGCCTACAAGCCACAGTGTCTCTCATCCACTGTGACATTTTGTGGAGGATCAGTGATCGTCTGGGGATGCAGTTTTGTCTTTGTGCAGGACGCATGAACAAAGTTATACTGTAAGAACACCTGCTTCCTTCTGCTCTTAGTGTTCCCACAACTCTGAGAATTGTTATTTCCAGCAGGACAATGTTCCATGCCACACAGCCAGGGAAATCAAAGTGTTGATGCTGGACCACCAGATCAAGACCCCGTCATGGCCAGCCCAATCTCCAGACCTGAACCCCATTGAAAACCTCTGGAATTTTATCAAGAGGAAGATGGATGGTCACAAGTCATCAAACAAAGCCGAGCTACTTGAATTTATGTGCCAGGAGTGGCATAAAGTCACCCAACAGAAATGTGACAGACTGGTGGAGAGCATGCCAAGACACATAAAAGCTGTTATAAAAAATCTGGGTTATTCCACCTAATATAGATTTCTGAACTCTTCCTAAGTTAAAAAATTTGTATTTTGTGGTTGAGATATAAACATGAATGTGTTTTCTTTGCAATATTTGAGATCTGAAAACAATGCATATTTTTTTGGTTATTTTGAGCAGTTGTTGTTTTCTACAAATAAATACTCTAAATGACAATATTTTTATTTGGAATTTGTCAGTAGTTTATAGAATAAAATATTTGTTTTACTCAAACATATACCTATGAATAGTAAAACCAGAGAAACTGATTATTTTGCAGTGGTCTCTTAATTGTTCCAGAGCTATACATTTCATTCATCAGCATTTAAAATATTAATATTTATCTTCATGTAACAAGGTATTAATATGTTATGTTAACATCGTCTGACCCTATCAAAATCTGTTGACAGGGTCTCTGATCTCCACAGTCTTTAGCAAGAAAGTGACTTGCCATCAAGCCAGAGAAAATCTATTCGCCTGTAGGAATGTAATCCATTTCATTCAATTTCATTCAATTTCTAATGCTCATCTGTGCCGCCTTTCAGCAGTTGAGGGAAGACCTTCATTATGATTCACAGCATGATCCCACCAGGGTAAATTGAGAGCGATTAAATGAACTGCCGGATTCTTAATTTCCCCCTTTTTGCAAAAGTGAATTGGACTGCAGTGTTGACTTTTATTCAGTGACAGAACAACATTTTTCATATCAGATTCCAAGTGCCTCCTTTGCCTGAACTTTCATCACTGCTGAAGCTACATTTGTTGAGAATTTTCTTTTTTCTTTAATCTCCGTAGCAGGAATTTTGGATTTCATGTTAGATATAATACCACTGTGACGTAGTCACAATCAACATCAAACACAAATATAGGGCCTCAAAGATTTTTACAGGCTTGGAAATTACATTTCAAAACAAGGTACGGATTGTTTTGTTTAAGAATGTTCAACAACTTCAGTCCATACATATTATTCAGTGCTTCTAATCAGGTTTACCACCACTTTCTTTGGAAAGTTGGAAGAGCTCAGCGCTTTCATCATTCATGAAGTTTTGGAATATAAGCCTCATGTAGCTCCCTATTCGGCAGAACATCTAAAAATGCCTATGATATTCTGTTTGCCTGATAGGCTACTGTCATAAATCAGGCTTTCTGCTTTGAAATGGGTAGAGATCTCCATTATGTTTCATATAATTCCTACTTTTGGGTTTTCTTTGGACAGAAATGCCTCAATTCAGAAAAGAAAATGTTAATTATTTGTAGACTTGCAGTTCTTTTCTAATGAATTGCTAAAGCGATTAATCTAGCCAAATAAAAATTCACAAAATGTGGAAATATAAAATATACTAATAATGGCCTATTGAAAATTATCTTTCCCTTTTATGCATTTGCCCTTTTCATGTTTTGCATTTAAATCTTTTAGTAGTCACTCTTCTCCAGAGCCAGAAAGAGAGCGTATATTATCACACATTTACAGGTGCTGGTCATAAAATTTGAATATCATCAAAAGGTTGATTTATTTCAGAAATTCCATTCAAGAAGTGAAACTTGTATAATGTATACATTCATTCCACACAGACTGATATTTCAAGTGTTTATTTCTTATAATTTTGATGATTATAACTGACAACAAATGAAAATCCCAAATTCAGTATCTCTGAAAATTTGAATATTACTGAAGACCAATACAAAAAAATGATTTTTAGAAATGTTAGCCAACTGAAAAGTATGAACATGTATAGCACTCACTACTTAGTTGGGGCTCCTTTTGCCTGAATTACTGCAGCAATGCGGCGTGGCATGGAGTCGATCAGTCTGTGGCACTGCTCAGGTGTTATGAGAGCCCAGGTTGCTCTGATAGTGGCCTTCAGCTCTTCTGCATTGTTGGGTCTGGCGTATCGCATCTTCCTCTTCACATTACCCCTTAGATTTTCTATAGGGTTAAACCAGGTACTGGTAGCTTTGGGACCAAGTTCTGTTGGAAAAAGAAATCTGCATCTCCATATAGTTGGTCAGCAGCAGGAAGCATGAAGTGCTCTAAAACTTGTAGACTGGTAGACGGCTGCGTTGACCTTGGACCTCAGAAAACACAATGGACCAACACCAGCAGATGACATGGCACCCCAAAGCATCACTGACTGTGGAAACTTTACACTGGACTTGAAGCAACGTGGATTCTGTGCCTCTCCTCTCTTCCTCCAGACTCTGGGACCTTGATTTCCAAAGGAAATGCAAAAGTTACTTTCATCAGAGACCGTATCTTTGGACCACTCAGCAGCAGTCCAGTCCTCTCCCAGGCGGGACGCTTCTGACGTTGTGTCTTGTTCAAGAGTGGCTTGACACAAGGAATGCGACAGCTGAAACCCATGTCTTGCGTATGTCTGTGCGTGTTGGTTCTTGAAGCACTGACTCCAGCTGCAGTCCACTCTTTGTGAATCTCCCCCACTTTTTTGAATGGGTTTTGTTTCACAATCCTCTCCAGGGTGCAGTTATCCCTATTGCTTGTACACTTCTACCACATCTTTTCCTTCCCTTCACCTCTATTTTAATGTGCTTGGATGCCAGCCTCTTTAGCAATGACCTTTTGTGTCTTGCCCTCCTTGTGCAAGGTGTCAATGGTCATCTTTTGGACAGCTGTCAAATCAGCAGTCTTCCCCATGATAGTCTAGTTTTGTAGGCTACACAGAGAGACCATTTAAAGGCCTTTGCAGGTGTTTTGAATTAATTTGATGATTAGAGTGTGGCACCAGGTGTCTTCAATATTGAACCTTTTCACAATATTCAAATTTTCTGAGATACTGAATTTGGGGTTTTCATTAGTTGTCAGTTATAATCATCAAAATTAAAAGAAATAAACACTTGAAATATATCAGTCTAGGGGGATGAATGTATACATTATACAAGTTTCACTTTTTGAATGGAATTACTGAAATAAATCAACTTATTGATGATATTCTAATTTTATGACCAGCACCTGTACATACTGGCCTCAAACATTATTACCTTGCCCTATATGGTCACTGTAGCCACCAGACAGGAAGGGTCAAACTGTTAACTGCAGAAAGGACTCCACAACAAGTAAATCGTTTTTTGAGGCATAACTCTAGATGTTTTTGCACAGATATGGTTTCTACTCTTTGCATCCACTACACCAACACTGTGGCCCTAGTAAGCGAAACCTTTGAACAGTTTATTTCCTAAAATAAATATACCTGGTGGTTGTTCAGTGGTTGGCTGTGGAATTTATCAGAGTGGAACTGTGAAAGATGTAAGCAATGGTTGGCAGATATGAGAATCACCACCAGAATGTCCACGTGTGTACAGTGCCTTGTAAATGTATTCACCCCACTTGCCTGCATTTAAAATTGATTTTATGGGGGTTTCTATCATTTGATTTACACAACATGCCTACCACCTTTTTTACTGTGAAACAAAGCAATAAGACAAAAAAACTCAAAACTTCAGCATGCATAACTATTCAATCCCCCCAACGTCAATACTTTGTAGAGCCACATTTTGCAGCAATTACAGCAGCAAGTATCTTGGGGTATGTCTCTATAAGCTTGGCACTTCAAGACATTGGAATATTTGCCCATTCTACAAGGCATAACTTCTCCAGGTCCTTCAAGGTGGATGGGTCTCAAATCGCTGGAAGACTGAAACAGGTTTCCCTCAAGAATTTCCTTGTATTTAGAGCCATCCATCATTCCTTCATTTCTGAACAGTTTTCTAGTCCCTGCCAATGAAAAACATTCCCACAGCATGATGCTGCCACTACCATGCTTCACTGTGGGGATGGTGTTCTGGAGATGATGAGAGGTGTTGGGTTTGCGCCAGACATAGCGTTTTCCTTGATAGACAAAAAATCGGACCATAGTACCTTCTTCCATATGTATGGGGAGCACCAAACATGTTTGCTTATTTTTTCCTTTAACTAGTTATGTGACTTCTGAAGGTACTTGGTTGCATCAGATCTTACGCTAGTTAGGGGCTTCAAAGCCAAGTGGGTGAATACATATGCAGACACCACCTTTCCATTTTTAATTTCACTTAGTCCAATTTGGACTATTTTGTGAATGTCCATTACATGAAATCCAAATAAAAATATTTAAAAATTACAAGTTACAATGCAACAAAATAGGAAAAACGTAGAGTGGGATGAATACTTTTGCAAGGCACTGTAAATGCAATAATGCAATACCTCTAGATGTAAAGAAAAGGTATTACTCCATCTAGCTAGTGTAGCTAACATTTGCAGGCAGACAAGCAACCACAACCACCCCTCCTTTTCTTTGTTTGCTGAAGGTCTACCTGAACACTTATCTAAAGGTTGGGTGTTACTATTCACCAAGACATGATGAAAGTTGCAATCATCAACTCTTGCTTAGAGGGGACAATGCTTGTAGCAGCTAATGTAGCAAAATAAGCCATCTCTAACTTACTACAGACTGTAGTTTTCATTCCTACTTGTACTGCCCTCTTATTTTGTTTTCTTAACCATGTTTGTTACCTTGATGTTTTACATTTCTTAATTATTTACCCAATTGCGAAGATGGGTCATTTTGAGCATGTAGCTATCTTTTACAGCCATACAATTATTGGATCTTTTTATGTGTGTGTTTTCTAGCCTTTTCACAAAGCTCAAATCATTTCAAATTGGTTTCTTGAACATGACAATGAGTTCACTGTACTGAAATGGCCCCCACAGTCACCAGATCTCAACCCAATACAGCATCTTTGGGATGTGGTGGAACGGGAGCTTCGTGCCCTGGATGTGCATCCCACAAATCTCCATCAACTGCAAGATGCTATACTATCAATATGGGCCAACATTTCTAAAGAATGCTTTCAGCACCTTGTTGAATCAATGCCACATAGAATTAAGGCAGTTCTGAAGGCGAAAGGGGGTCAAACACAGTATTAGTATGCTGTTCCTAATAATCCTTTAGGTGAGTGTATGTACCATTTGTAAAGAAAATATGAGTGAGCAGGCAAAACACATGTCTTTTATTTCTAATGGGATTTACATTAAATTGTAAGTCATAACAGAATGGCACAATCATAAAACAAAACATAGCAACATAGAAAAAAATTAACTGACCCCTTTTCAAAAGTGTAAGTTCTTAATACTGTGTATTGCCCACTTTAGCATAAATGGCAGCGTGCAGTCTTTTTTAATAGTTGTCTATGAGGCCCTGAATTCTTGCAGGTGGTATAGCTGCCCATTCGTCTTGGCAAAATGCCTCCAGGTCATGCAACGTCTTTGGTCGTCTTGCATGAACTGCACGTTTGAGATCTCCCCAGAGTGGCTCAATGATATTAAGGTCAGGAGACGGTGATGGCCACTCCAGAACCTTCACCTTTTTCTGCTGTATCCACTAGAGGGTCAGCTTGGCCTTGTGCTTAGTACTGGAAAGTCCAAGAGCGTTTTCTAACATGCTGCATTCATCTTGCCATCAATTCTCACAAGATTCCCCATGCCTTTAGAGCTCACACCCAGCCAAAACATTAGTGAGCCACCACCATGCTTCACAGTGGGTATGGTATTCTGTTCACTATAGGCCTTGTTGACCCCTCTTCAAACACAGTGCTTATTGTTGTGACCATAAAGCTCTATTTTGGTCTCGTCACTCCAAATTACAGAGTGCCAGAAGCTGTAAGGCGTGTCAAGATGTGGTCGGGCATATTGTAACCAGGCTTTATTGTGGCATTGGCACAGTAAAGACTTGCAGCTAATTTATGCAACTCGACCATGCAGCTCATTTATGTTCAGGTGTCGTCGTATTGTTCTCCTTGAAACAACCACATAGTATTTTTCCAGAGCAGCCTGTGGGTTTTTACCTGTGGGTTTTTCTTTGTATCCCAAAGAAATGTTCTGGTAGATTTGGCTGAAATCTTTCTTGGTCTACCTGACCTTGGCTTGGTATTAAGAGATCCCTGCATTTTCCATTTCTTAATAAGTGATTGAACAGTACTGACTGGCATTTGCAAGGTTTTGGATATCTTTTTATATCCTTTTCCATCTTTACAAAGTTCCATTACCTTGTTATGCAGGTCTTTTAAGATTTCTTTTCTGCTCAGTATCTAGCCTGCTCAGTGCATCCACATGAGAGCTAACAAACTCATTGACTATTTATACAAACAATTAATTGCTATTTAAGAATCCACAGGTTTTAAAATTCAACTTTAATTGCCATTTTACAAGGCCAAATATTCAAGTGTATGTCAACTTTTGATCACAGCCATTTGGGTGATTTCTGTTATCGTTATGATTTTAAAAGGAGCCAAACAAATATGTGATAATAAATGGATTCATATGATCACTATCCTTACATAAAATAAAAAAATATGTGCATGATCAGTCATTTCAAAATCAAATCAAAAATTTCACAATGTCTGCCAGTGTGCAAAAGAACACCTGCATATGCTTCACAAAGCTATGACGTTGGGAGGAGCGAAAACTAAAATTTCAGCAGACACTGTTGTAATACCCCGTTGTGTTATAGCTGATATAGCTACAGTATCATTCGCACATTTTCATTAACATATGTTGCCATTATTTTTTTATTTTATTTTTACCGGTTACATAGCAATAGCTAAAACCATTACAAATCATTTGAAGCTAACTCATTTACACAATACCATGGCATGATATTTGGAGGATATCATTCACAGTACACAGTAGCAATGTAAACAACTGAACACTTGGCAAACGTGAAATAAGCACAGAAACATTATTTGGTTCTAGAATCGGGTATCGCTGCCAAGTTAATCGAGTAGATAACAGTTTTCTGTAAGATTTAACTTCTGCATTTCAGAGATGAAAGCATATCTAATGACAAATTGTATTCATCTGTATGTGTCATTTAATGAATAATCTGTTCCATGTCTTTGATCATATCCCCCCTTACAATCTTAAATCCAAAAACTGAATGTTTGTTACTTTGGCTCCCAGTGTGTCCTTACTTCAAAAGCCCTGTGTCCAGTTCTCTTGGGTCTGAAATCAAACACAGAATGCCTGGTTTGTGTCAGATGAATGAATGCTTTGGTTTCTTTTCCTTTGGAGCACATTGCAGTTCCCAACTAGCCCCCCCCCCCCCCCCCACCCCTCCATGTTTCCCTCCTCCTCTCAAGCTGACACACACTCATTAGGAAGGCCTTCTGGACAAAAACAGTGGAGGGAATTAATAATTAGGATGTGGCTTGTCAAAATCTCGTCGCCCCCAGCTCTGTTATGATGCTGGAAAAGGCTGCAAGGCCTGGAGGTGTTGGTCTTCTTCCTATATGCCTGAGAGAAAGAAAGAGAAGGAGAGAGAGAGAGGGAGAGAGGAAGACTGAGAGACAGAAGGAGGGTGATAGACAAAGAAAGACAGAGTGTGGGAGTGGGGTGTTGCACGTGTCTATTCACTGCCCTGTCTTACAGTGACATATGTGGGAGGAGGAGAAGAGATTACAAAGCTACTTACAATTAAGCATTTAGTGCTTAAGAATGCCAGAGCAAGGTCACTAAAGCTGTAAAACACGCTTGTTATTGTCACCATTGGCTCATTCACCAGAGCACTGATGGGAATAGTCAGTGGAATGTATAAATAACTATTTGTTCATTTCTGTATATAGAATAATTTTACAAAGATGGCAAATGAACTATATCTTCAGGAAATAAGTTAGTGGAATGGAGAGAAAAAGAAGAAAGAGAAACAAGCCATGATGCATTCCTATCCCATTCTTCCTTGAGATTGTGTTACATTCAGAGACTGCAATAATGTTAGCATTGAAGATAAGAAAGGAAAATACCTGTCAAAATGGTTATACCAAGTCTAATATAGGTGTTTCTCTATTGTGAATCCAAGCTCTCAAAGTTTTCAAGTGTTGTACTCCAACAAAATGGATTTGAAATAAAACAAGATGACTAAGAGGTCAATATGCAGACTGTCAGCTTTAATTGAAGGATATTTACATCTATACATTTTAAGCTGTTTAGGAATTACAGTCCTTTTACACATGGCTTCCCATTTTAGGGGACCAAAAAGTAACAGGACAAATGAACAGTCTTAAAGTCATATTTAGTACTTGGCTGCATTCAATGACTGCCTGAGGTTTGCGACCAATAGACATCACCAGCTGCTGGATATCTTCCCTGGTGATGTGCTGCCAGGCCCTGTATTGCAGCCATCCTCAATTCTTATTAGTTACTCTGCATTTCTGCCTTAAGTCTTATCTTCAGAAAGTGAAACGGATGCTCAATTGTATTCAGGCCGGATGATTGACATGGCAAGTCAAGAACATTCCATTTTGTCCTTGAAAACTGCCTTGGTTGATTTTGCCCTATGTTGGGATCATTGCCCTGTGGCAAAAGGAAGTGCTGTCTAATGAGTTTTGAGGCTTTAGGTTGTATCTGAGCAGACTTATATTTCTGTATATGTCAGAATTGATCAAGTTTGGACACCTACTCATTCAAGGGTATTCCTTAATTTTTACTGCATTCCACATCAACATTATGAAATACCAAAAATAACCAAAGAAGTGTTAAACAAATCAAAATACATATATATTTTAGATGCTTCAAAGCAGCCACCCTTTTTCTGGTGTTGAAGGAGTTCCAACAAAAGGCGAGCACTTGTTGGCTGCATTTACTTTATTCTACGGTCCAACTCATCCCAAACCATATCAATTAGGTTAATGTTGGGTGATTGTGGAGGTCAGATGCAGCACTCAATCACTCTCCATCTTGGTCAAATAACCCTTATACAGCCTGGATGTGTGTTTCTGGTCACCATCCTCTTGAAAAACAAATGATATTCCCACTATGCGCAAACCAGATGGGATGGCCAATTGCTGTAGAATGATGTGGTTGCTGTGCTGTTTGAGTATGTCTTGAATTCTAAATAAATCACGGACAGTGTCACCAGCAAAGCACCCACACACCATCATACCACCTTCTCCATGCTTAACGGTGAGAACTACACATCGAGAGATCATCCATTCCCTCACTTTGCATCTCACAAAGAAATGGTGTTTGGAACCCAAAATATATAATGTTGACTCATCACACCAAAGCACATATTTCCACTGGTGTAATGTCAATTATTTTTTTTTCTTGGTCCAAGCAAGTCTCTTCTTATTATCAATGTCCTTCAGCAGTGGTTTCTTTGCAGCAATTTGACCATAAAGACCTGATGCCTGAAGTCTCCTCTGAACAGTTGATTTGGAGATGTATCTTTTAGCATCTTTAAGGTAACTCTAGCTCTTTCTTTCCTGTGGCGGTACTAATGAGTGCCAGTTTCATCATAGCGATGGACGGTTTTGTGACTGCACTTGAAGAAAATCTCGAAGTTCTTGAAATTTTCCGGACGGACTGATCAAAAGTGCCTTAAAGTAATGTTGATCTGTCATTTCTCTTTGCTTATTTGATTCTTTCCAATAATATGGACTACTACAGTACAGACACAATGATGGTCTTTTGTACATCCACCCTACCTTGTCAGCCTCTGTACAATACATTAACAAAGAAAATAAATTACACAAACTGAATTTAACAAGGTTAATTGAAATGCATTTCAGGGTACTGCCACATGATGCTAGTTGAGAGAATGCAAAGGGAATGCGAAGCTGTCATTAGGACAAAGTGTGGCTACTTTGAAGAATCTACAATATAACATGTATTTTGATTTGTTGAACATGTTTTTGGTAGGTCTGTCCTCCTGATTTGCGTGGTCTTAAACTGGGGTTGTTTTTGTTCGGCTTTACTTGTGTGTGGTTAATAAAGACAACTCCCAAAATTGCTACTGGGCAAATTGCTGCAAATTCCTACATACTTGCTGTAATTTTATTCTGGACCAGATCAGATCAAATACTTATGCCATGCAATAAAATGCAAATGAATTACTTAAAAATCATACAATGTGATTTTCTGGATTTTTGTTTTAGATTCTGTAACTCACAGTTGAAGAGTACATATGATAAATATCACACACTTCTACATGCTTTGTAAATGGGAAAACCTGCAAAATCAACAGTGTATCAAATACTTGTTCTCCCCACTGTATATATATGTATATGTATATGTATATGTATATGTATATGTATATGTATATGTATGTATATAATATATATGTGTGTGTATTTGTATAGTAGCGTATGTGTGTGTATGTACTGCATGTATGGATGTATAGTGCTATGAGAAAGCATTTGCCCCCTTCTTGATTTCCTCTGTAATTGAACATTTGTCTCATTGAATGGTTTCTGAAAATTGTATTAAAGACCAAGACAACCCAAGTAAACACAATATTCAGTGTTTAAATTATAATTACATTTTATGAAGGAATAAAATTATCCAACACCAGCTGGCCCTTTGTGAAAAAGGGATTGCCCGCTTAGTTACTCAATCAACCCATTAACCAAATTCCACTTATAATTGGATTTAATTAGAGCAGACACACCCAGACTTGATTACTGCCAGCCCTGTTCAATCACAACATGACTTATATAGAGCCTCACCATCACTGTGTAGTAGTCTACAGGTCTCAACCAGCAGCACACCATGCTGCAATCAAAATACATTTTGGAAGTACTTAGGAAAAGTAGTTGATGAGAAATTTCAGTTTGCAATAGGTTATAAAGCCATTTCTATGGCTTGGGACTCCAACGAACCACAGTTAGAGCCAATATCTCCAAATGGAGAAAACTTGGAACAGTGGTGAATCTTCACAGGTGTGTCTGACTCATCCAAGAAGTTACAAAAACACTCAGGGCAACATCAAAGGAACCTGAAGCCTCTCTAGCCCCAGCTATGGTCAGAGTTTATGAATCGAAAAAAAATTTACTCATGGGAGAATTGTGAAGCGCAAACAAAGAGAAGCATTAGTGCTCTTTTAATATTAGCAAAAAAGCATATTGCTAACCCTCAAGCCTTTTGGGAGAATGTTCTATAGACAACTTCAAAAGTGTAACTTTTTCGAAGACTTGGGTCCCGTTTTGTTTGGCGTAAAGCAAATACCACATTTCACAAGACGAACATAATCCCAAAAATACAAACATGGTGGTGCTAGTGTGATGGGTGAAGATGCTTTGTTGCCACAGGGCCTGGAAGACTTGCCATCTTTGAAGGAACCATGAATTCTTCTCTCTACCAGAAAATTCTGAAGGAGAATGTTAGGTCATCAGCCCATGATCTGAGGCTGAAGTGTAATGGGGTTATTCAGCAGGAATAACCCCATTACACCTCAGAATGACTCAAAATAAATGGTTTTGGGGTGGCGTAGTCTAACCCCATTGAGATTCTGTGACAAACTTAAACAAGTAAAAAACCCTCCAGTGTCGCTGAATTACAGCAATTCTGCATACAACAGTTGGCCTAGATTCCTCCCCAGCAATGTGAAAGACTAATGTTCAGTTTTAAGAAACGTTTTGTTGGAGTTGTTTCGGCTAAAGGTGATGTAAGCAGTTATGAAGTTCAGGGGGGAATACTTTTTTTATACAGCCAGTTAACTTTTCATTAAGAAATACAATTGTCATTGTATCGTTGACTTTTGTGATTACTAAGGGTCCCCTCATTTTATTATACATTTTGTAGGAATATCTGACCCCAATCATTGTGACAAATGTGCAATATCTGTGGCACTATAAAGTATGTATATAGCTCAATATATGATGGACAAGCTGTGTACCTGCTGACATGTATATGGATGGTTGGCTCTTGCATTAGAACTAAAGTATAGTGCCGTATAATTAATATTCACAAATAGTACATGAAACACTTGACCAGAACTTTGATGTAAGAAAGAGATGACCTATACAGAAAATGTGCAGGGAACTTGTGGTTAGTTAGGCAAATGGGATGTAAAAAATCTGAAAAGTACATAGTACATGTGTTGCTGAGTGAGTAAAGTAGTGTGTATTTTGAAACCAATGGGATAATAAAGTTAAGTCCATCTTGTCGTATGTACCTGACTACACCATGGGGCAGTTAACCAGACACAGATTGGGACCGCCGTGGTGCAGTGAATAGGTAACTGGGTGTCTGCACAGACCTTGAGAGGTGATTCAACGATTACTAATTCAAAACACACCAGAATTTGATTTTTCTGGAGAAAATGTAATTTCCATCTATAAGCTGCTTGCAACTAGTGTAAAAATAATACTATCACCACCTATCTTTATAACTTACTTGTTCACATTTCTTTTTACATTAGTTTTGTTCTATTGTTTTGCTTTCCTGCACTGTTGAGGACATTTTTGTAAATCAAGCATTTCATTGCCAATAAGGCTACTGTTTATGTGTAATGATAAATAAACTTGAATTTGATCAAGATTTAGCCCAGTCCAGTACTAAAAATACATTCCTATGGAGATTTTCCATTGAACTGGATTTTAAATTCAGCGCTAGGTTTAACCTGTGACTGGGATATTATGGGAATGTTGTATTCAGCAGCATTGTTTGTCAAATCCAGGCTCAGTAATCTGGGTTTTGTGTGGGGGATATGGTGAACCTCTCCCTGAATTATGCTAGAATGTTTACATATTACACTACTGGTACAATACATGACATGATTAAATCACCAACCAAGATATGAACCTCAATAATGGACAATAACTAGAAAAATTGAAATTCTACTTTTTTTTTTTTGCTTTATTGCCTTTTCAGACAGTTCAGCAGGTGCCACGGGCGTATATTTTATCGTCATTAATGTATGCATAACATTTCGATGTCGCACAAACATTCGCACGTGGCAATAAAAAAAAAGTTTAAATAAAAAAACATTTCACCACAGACCTTACAGCAGTGAATCCATGTGCAGTGCATAACCTGGCACAGCGCTGTGTAGCCTTTTCCCCATATGAGGGCTCTACTAGCAAAATGTATTTGTGATTGTATAGGTTATCTACATTGGTAGCAAATACAAGCTAATGTGACCTGCTTGTGTAGCTAGTAATAGCATTAACTAGTTAGCACATATTGACTTCAATGCACATTACTAAATACACTGTACTAGCTTTGAAATTAGCACAAACTGCTTAAATGTACAATCAGAACCTGCTGACCGCTTTCCTGTTGTCATGGTAGTTAGACATTGAGACCTTACAGCTGAAACAACTAGGGTCAATCTGGCTAATCCAACGGCTACCTGGTGGAAATTTGTACCACTGTCAGGAAAATCCTCTGGGTTTTTAGGGAACCTGAACAAAGATACATTGCTATAGGCTCTATGCCAAATGCAAAGAATGTCAACTGAATTTTCGGTATAATGCACAAGCAGATCATTTGCATTGAGAATATAATTAAATTTGCTAAATATTTTTATAACCAATCTACCATGTAGATAAAAGACGTTTGACAATGTAGATGGGTACATGTTTCATCCCGCCTAGAAAATCTTACAATTGATAAAAATAGCAATGCATGTTTATGATAACATTTTTGTAAGGAGTATTGTACTTATCAAAGTACTGAAATAACAATTTTTTAAGAGGATTGCAAACTAGGGTTTACCGACCCTTTAAGGATTGTGGAAAAAGTCTACAAATAGCATTAACACGTTTACTTGCAGTTTATCATGTAGTTTGCAGAAACATTTGTTCAGATCAGGTTGCATTGCAGAGACATTCATTTACTTTGAACCTTAGAGAGGGTCTCTCAGGAATGGTAGGACTTACCAGATATTATAGGTGCCTGTCTGGAATGAAGAAATTACCAATGTATTTACAACACAACACCATTGAAATATACTTATTTAATTGTTTTAATTTTACACAACATAACACAGCAGATGTTGTTTCTCTGTACAGGACTTTTTTCTGCCTTAAAATAAAGGCAATTTCAATGTTAATGAAAAGAAAGCTTGTATTTTCTTTTAAAAAATATCAATTTAAGAGGTTCAGAAACAAGCCTTTAAAAGTTGTTTCTTGCATTGTCTCTCTATGCTGGAAATGTTATTTCCTTGTAGTATAAAGGCTTTTTGTGAAATTTCTCTTGTTCCTCTTGATCCCACATCCCCTCTCAGGTACAGCTGAATACCTGATGGTGCTCTTGGCAGGAGGACAACTGTTATGCAGAGGAAGGCACCAATGCTGTTCTCTTGCCACAACAATAACAATAAGTGTATTTACTATGGAAGTGGTCAGACGTGTTAGTATTCTCTTCCTTTTTAATTAAATTTTTGTATGGGTATGAAAACAGTGCATGGATTGCTGCCGACATGAACTCTGATCCCTGATGGAGATTCAACCCACTGGAGAACAACATGGATGCAATTCTGTTTCCTACAAGGCAAGCATCCTTTGAACTGTTGGTTTAAAGAATGAAAAAAATTATGTAAACTGAAACCCGTAGAGAAAAAATGTATGAGGGAAAAATGGTTCAAAAAGATTTCCCCACTCTTACACACATTCAATCACAGACGTACATACAAACGGAACGCTCACACAGTGCTTTCTAGAATCCACTCTGAACTGGAAAATGTAGCCTTGCCACTGTCCATATCTTCCTGTTGAAGTAGCATCCCATTCATAGACACACTACGCTTAGACCACATATTCCCAAGTTTTGTGGCCCCAATGTAGCAGTAGTGGTGTTTGGACGAGTCCTCGTTTAGTGAATACCTACGTTTGGACCTCATCCCTTCCACCGGTAAGGTCAGGTACTTGGAGGAGGATCTGCGGTGCACACGTCTCAATATGGGGGTGTCCTTGACGTGTGAGGAGGTTAGGTGGGTTCGATATACAGGAGCAGGGGGCTGCTGCAGAGTTGTGGAATTGTTAAGGTTGGTGTTCTGGGTCTCAGCATTCGGAAGGGCCTCTATCTTGGGCTCAGGGACGGCAGCAGCAGCAGATGGCTTTGGCGCAGGCTTCCGCTTTGGCTTCAGGGTCCCTGAGGAGCCAGGAGTATTCCGGCTCTGGCTATCCAGGGATGTAGCAGTGGAGCAGTCTGGGAGAGAGGTCTCCGACGAGTGTGTTAGTGTATCTGGCAGATGACCAGCCGCCTTCAGACATTCTCCACCCGCTCCGTCCTGTCCTCCCATAGCATGTTTCGACACAGAAGGTGTGACGGTGCACCCCTGAGACTGTGCCCCATTGGTCTGCGAGTGGACGTTGGTGACTAGAGTTCCTTTGCCAGAGTCACTGGTGTTGCAGACCTTGTAGCGAATCATGAGGATGATGATGAAGACGAGGACAGAGGCCACAATGATGCCGCCGATGATGATGATCATGGTGCCTCCCAAAAACTGGGACTGCATGAAGTGACAGCGCAAGTACTCTGACTCTGTGGTAAACTGGACACAGCCCACCACACGGGTGGCTGTGAGGGAGGTGATTCCGTCGTCATAGATGGCCAGAACACACAGGTCATAGGATGTCCCAGCAGCCAGGTTGTTCACTAGGAAGTTTTTGCTTGTAGGGGGAATCATTCTGAGGAGAGAAGGACAAAGCAATATATATAGATGTATATCAATGTTTACTCAAATGAAAACAGAACAGTTCATGCAACGAATGCATGAATGATTCTTACTAATTGTTTAAAATTAAGTTAACTTAATTTCCTCTATTCTTAAAGTTGCTGCATTTATGAAATCTCATTACTCTAAAACAGAGGTATTTTAACCCCTGAGCTGTTTCACAATTTTGTTGTAGCCCTGAACAGGCACTGCTGATTCACTAATCAAGGAGTTAATGATTAGCTGACATGTATAAACAGGTGTGCTAGCAATCAGGTATGCTGGGACTGGATCAAATTCATGGAATGGCTGGGGATCCCTGAGTGGAGGGTCAAATACATCCATCTTAAACCTACAATCCCAAGGAATTTATTAGGAAATGTTTTAACCCAAAATATTGAAAGACAAGTAAAAAGCTCAAGATTTCAACATTCCTATATAATACTATATAGCATGCAGTGGATTTCAATGAATGCATACCCTTATTGCTAATATTTATGTAAATGCAAAAATTTATACAAATCAAGTTAAGTCTTTTTCACCTTAAATAAGATCTTGTGATCAACAATATTTAACTAAAAAAAATATAAAAATGTTACATACGTTTGCACACCCTGTATAAAGGGGGCTGTTACTTTGTTCAGATATATCACAACCCAAATCGTGTGCAAAGGTAATCTGTCGTCACCTGATGGCAATTGAAGTGAATCTGATTAGCCCTAGATAAAATAAGTTGTTCCGGTTGCTTGGTTGCATACTGCAGGGATAGCCATGATCCACAAGGAGTTAACAAAAGATATACAAGATTTTATTGCTGAAAGGAAGAGATCAGGAGAAGGATATAACATTTTTATCAAGGCATTACATGAATCATTGAACACTGAAAACCATTCTTAAGATGTGAAGGCAAGATGGCAACACACAGGACATTTCAAAGATCAGGACATCCCTCTAAAATTGATGACAGGGCAAGGAGAAAGCTCATCAGGGAGGCTACCAAGACGCCAAAGGCAACATTAAAGGAGCTGCAGGAATATCTGGGAGGCACTTGATAGGGTGGCAAGATGGAAGCCATTTCTAACAAAAAAGAACATCCAAGCCTATATATATTTGGCAAGAAGGCATTATCCCAAAACCTTGTGGAGGAAAAAAGTATGGTCTTAAAACATGTTTGGTACAAAGCCAACATAGCTCATCACCCATATTCACAGTTTCTACTGGAGTTGTATCTCTTCAACACATCAATGAATACCTCCAAATATTATGTTGGCCCAAACCTTGTTGCAAGTAAAAACAGGGTTGGGTGGAGTATCTTAGGGGAACAAGGTTTTAGGGCTTCTTCACAAACACACAGATTTTATTACACAGTGGGTCCTTTCTGGGAGATTTCTGATAGATGATCATGTGGCTGTCATTTACCCATTTATCGTCCAAAACATAATGCCATTTATGTGGCAATCATATAATTTAAGCATGCCAAAAAATTTAATTCATTGTTGACATTGTAACTCATATCCATATGTACAGTATGTAATTACACCTAATTTCTAAAAACGTTCTAAAAAGTTAAATGTAAAAGGGAAGGCCAAGATGTGCAAGTCATTTATACCATATATTCAATAGAAAATAGTATATAGACAACATATTAAATGTTGAAACTGAGAAATTATTGTTATTGTTTCTTGAAAAACATATGCCTACTTTGAATTTGATGCCAGCAACACATTTCAAAGAAACTGGGACAGGGGCAACAAAAGACTGGAAAAGCTGTGTAATGCTAAAAAACTAAACCTGGTGGAATATCACACAACCAATTAGGTCAATTGGCAACAGGTTGGTAACATGATTGGGTATTAAAAGATCATTCTAAAGAGGATGGCTCGGTCAGAAGTAAAGATGTGAAAGACTGCACGTGTAAATAGTGGAATAATTTAAGAATAATGTTTCTCAACGTAAAATTGCTAAAAGTTTGGGGATCTCATCATCTACGGTATATAATATCACTAACTTTTTTGACATGTTTTGCTAGCATCAAATTCAAAATGGGCATGTATTTTTCCATAAGCAATAACATTCCTCAGTTCCAACATTTAATATGTTGTCTTTGTGCAATTTTCAATTAAATATCGGGGTAAATGATTTGTACATCATTGCATTGTTTTTATTTGCATTTTACACAGCGTCACAACTTTCTTGGAAACTGGGTTATAATACACTGGCCAAATTTTTAAGACATTCAAATAAAATAAGTATAACAATAATATTATTTTCTTTTAGCCCATGGCTTAGAAGGTGAATTGTTCAACACATCATAAAGTAACAATTCCTACACCTTATATTTATTTTCCCCCTCTAGAAATTAACATACATTTTAAAGGTGTAGAAACCTCTCTCTTCAACTGTTTCATTTTCCTATTTAATCAATATGGATTGTACACGTAATGTGTTTTCTTCTGTTGTTTCTTATCAAACCTTGAAGGTTTAGCGTAGGAAATAGTCTAAACAAATCTGGCTAACGGCCAGGTACAGGAAATCCCCACAGCTAGCCGAAGCCATATACCTCTGCATATATCTGTACCGGCTAACAGGTAGGGGTTTGACCTGATACCAAGTACAGGGCCACAATTGCCAATGTGCTCTTGGGGAATCACCTAGTTAATTATTTTTTAAATGACTTAGCCTATGACTGACTACATTTTTCCGTATTTCAGGTTTGAAGTATATTGTTTTAAATTCCATTAAAATAAGGAATTGATATATGTTTAAATGGGCTAAATATAATATTTGAATGTCTGACTATAGTCTAGATTTCACACGATGCTCCTCAGAGGCGTTACTAAAATCACAATACATTCGGGGCTCAGCCCTTTTTGCGATCAGAATTATAGATGAATAGATCAGGGGCTCTTTATTTATTTTAAAGAATTTGGTCAATTTGAGATCCAGGGTCTATTAAAAAAAGATCCGGGGCTACGGCGCTGGACGCCCAGGCGTAACGAAGCCACTGATTCTGCTCTTTCATTCAGCCATAGCATTCATGCATGCAACAAACGTAGGCCTATGGGTTGGATTGGCGGTTGGCGCTGGTAGTCATGGTGCACACTGCAGCACGCAGGTTTGTTGTTTGAGTGTACGGTCACAAGCACTGGAACTGGAGAAGGACTTCTGATGTTTTCACGACAACACAACGTTGTTTGCGCAGAGTGACAGTTCTACTCTCTGATGAAGTGAGTACAACATAGAAGAAAACAAGAAACCAGGCAAGCCTAGTTCACCCGGCCCGCAATAGAAAGTGTTGCGATTTCGAGATTCAAACCCAGGTCGCCAACATGAAAGGTTGTGTTGTTAACCACTACACCATGGAGCGGTACTTTTGGCAGGTGTCAGTATAACCTCTTGTCTCTATCCTGGACAAATCCTCTTTTGCTACTGGCCGTTTTAACAGTTAATTGGCCATTCGTGAATTAATTTGATACAGTTATACTGACTAACTTATTTTACAAAGTTTACCTTCACCACAAATAGTGGCTATGCATTGTGTTTCCCACTGGCCATTTTAACAGCATATTAGCCAGTAATAAGCTTTACCTGTATGTACTAACTTACTGGAATAGTCATAAGAATTGAGCAATTAGTGAGTCTGCCAAAGCTATTTCATTTCATGGCATAGGAACGTATTTTTTTCTTTCATGGCAATACAACATACTTTTTTTTTCATTCGTGAATGACATTGATACTGTAACTATCAATAAAGGCGACGTTAACTAACTTTAAGAATAAACTTTAAGAATCTCATCTCATCTTCTCATTTTCATCCGCTTATCCGGTATCAGGTCGCGGGGGCAGCAGCACCAGCAGGAGACCCCAATTTTCCCTTTCCCGAGCCACATTTGCCAGCTCTGACTGGGGGATCCCGAGGTCGTTCCCAGGCCAGTGTCGAAATATAATCTCTCCACCTAGTCCTGGGCCTACCCCGAGGTCTCCTCCCAGCTGGATGTGCCTGGAACACCTCCCTAGGGAGACGTCCTGGGGGCATCCTTACCAGATGTCCGAACCACCTCAACTGGCTCCTTTCGATTCAAAGGAGCAGCGGCTCTACTCCGAGTTCCTCATGGATGGCTGAGCTTCTCACCCTATCCCTAAGGGAGAAGACAGCCACCCTTCTGAGAAAACCCATTTCAGCCGCTTGTACTCACGATCTTGTTCTTTCGGTCATGACCCAACCTGAGGGTAGGAACGAAAATTGACCGTTATATTGAGAGCTTTGCCTTCCGGCTCAGCTCTCTTTTCATCACAACGGTGCGGTAAAGCGAATGCAATACCGCCCCCGCTGCTTCGATTCTCCGGCCAATCGTGAACAAGACCCAGAGATACTTGAACTACTTTACTTGGGGTAATGCCTCATTCCCTACCCGGAGGAGGCACTCCATCGGTTTCCTGCTGAGAACCATGGCATCAGATTTAGAGGTGCTAATCCTCATCCCAACCGCTTCGCACTCGGCTGCAAACCAGTCCAGTGAGTGCTGAAGGTCACAGACCGATGATGCCATCAGGACCACATCATCCGCAAAAAGCAGCGATGAGATCCCCAGCCCACCGAACTGCGACCCCTCCCCACCCCGACTACACCTCGATATCCTGTCTATAAAAGTTACAAACAGGATTGGTGACAAAGCGCAGCCCTGGCGGAGGCCAACCCCCACCTGGAACGAGTCTGACTTACTGCCGAGAACCCGAACACAGCTCTCACTTTGGACGTACAGGGATTGGATAGCCCTCAGAAGGGACCTCCTCACCCCATACTCCCGCAGCACCTCCCACAGTATCTCCCGGGGGACCCGGTCATATGCCTTCTCCAGATCCACAAAACACATGTAGACTGGATGGGCATATTCCCAGGCCCCCTCCAGGATCCTTGCAAGAGTAAAGAGTTGGTCGGTTTTTCCGCGACCAGGACGGAATCTGCATTGTTCCTCTTCAATCTGAGGTTCGATTATCTGCCGAACCCTCCTTTCCAGTACCTTTGAGTAGACTTTCCCAGGGAGGCTGAGAAGTGTGATACCCCTGTAATTGGCACACACCCTCTGGTCCCCCTTTTTGAACAGGGGAACCACCACCCCGGTCCGCCACTCCTTAGGTACTTTCCCCCGACTCCCACGCAATGTTGAAGAGGCGTGTCATCCAAGACATCCCCTCCACACCTAAAGCTTTCAACATTTCTGGACGGATCTCGTCAATCCACGGAGCTTTGCCACTGTGTAGTTGTTTGACTACCTCAGTGACTTCTGCCATGATGCTTCCCCATCAGCCTCAAGCTCTGCCTCCAATATAGAGGGCGTGTTAGTGGGATTTAGGAGTTCCTCAAAGTGTTCCTTCCATCGCCCAATTACCTCCTCAGTTGAAGTCAACAGTGTCCCATCCTTACTGTACACAGCTTGGATAGTTCCCCGTTTTCCCCACCTGAGGTGGCGGACGGTTTTCCAGAAACATCTTGGTGCCGACCGAAAGTCCTTCTCCATGGCTTCCCCAATCTTCTCCCACACCCGCTGTTTTGCCTCTTTCACAGCAGAGGTCGCAGCCCTTCGGGTCTGTCGGTACACTGCAACCGTCTCCGGAGTCCTCCGGGATAACATATTCCGGAAGGCCTCCTTCTTCAGTCGGATGGCTTCCCTGACCACCGGTGTCCACCAAGGTGTTCGAGGGTTACCGCCCCTTGATGCACCGAAGACCTTTAGACCACAGCTCCCCGCCGCAGCTTTGGCAACGGAGGCTTTGAACATCGACCACTCAGGTTCAATGCCCCCAACCTCCACAGGGATGCCAGAAAAGCACTGCCGGAGGTGTGATTTGAAGATCTTTCGGACGGGGGCCTCCTCCAGACATTCTCAGTATACCCGCACTGCCCGTTTGGGTTTTCCCAGTCTGTCCAGAGTCTTCCCCCACCCCCTGACGAGAGAATCGTGGAATCTAACAGAAATAATTAATAAATGTCATTGCTCTCAATAGATTCGAACGTAGGTCATCCATATGAGAGACATTGTCGTTAACCACAACGCCACAGCATTAAACGTTTCAACAGTCGATAGACTCCATCGAGGATTGTGTTAAACAGGCTTACTAGTATCTACTAACTATATAACAAGGGGTAGTCAGTCAGTCACTCACTCACTCAATTACTCACTCAGTCAGTAAGAGACATTCGCTCTTCTTAGCCGGCTCCGCTTATGCGGTCTGGCAAAAACAGAAACAGGTATCGATCCTATTGACGCTAGAATCGATCTTCAAAAACGAGACGTAGCATCTGTAGTATCGATAATTTGGGATCGATCTGCCCACCCCACTGAAAGGGTTTTCTCCACTGCGGGCCAGATAGTATACAGACTACTCGCCCCCGAGCAAGTGGACATGCAAGTTTTTCAAAACAAATATAAATGATCATAATAATATGGACATAGCCTAAATCATTTTTAAGCTATTGCATCTATGGATGCGCTAGCCAGAATTTGTTAGTTTTTTGTTCTTTACATTTTTTTTATTTATTCCCATTAAACTTTCTTCCAAGGATATTTATTATTCACTATAACTTGAACCCATCGGTAGGTTTGTTTGATTTAATGCAGACTGTAACGCAACTCTGTAAGTCTATATATTATGTGTAGTTTCGTTCAGAAAAATATATCTGGCTAGGAGGTCTAATACATTTAGTATTTTGTTGTTATTACCAGAAAACATCGACACAAAGACATTAGCTAATGTAAGGCAATTCATACACAGCTCTGCGCTAATTTATGGGAGACAATGCAAGTTTTTTGACAACGTTTATAGTTCTTTTGCAATTGTAATTAATGGAAAAGCTTGTAACAATAATTTGGAAAAAAAGCACTTGTTATAAAATACTGACGACTTGACAGGCCTATGCATTAAGTTATTCGCTGCTGTTGTGGCATTTCGGAATCTGAATGTTTCCAGAGTAAACGTGTATCTAGCCTAATTGTTTATACTAAAACGTTATTGAGGTTGTTAACTCCATTTTTTATAAAACGTAGAAATTATTGCATAACACTACAGTTGACATTTTTTATTTTAGTACCTCTCTTTTTGGCACGAGTTGGTGGGATCGAAAAGCTGAGGAATTACTGATAGTTCAAATATTTGTCATGCACACCCCTACTATCTTTTGGGTTAAATGTCTAGTAGGCTACAAAATCAAAAGGTAGTACTTTTCAGTAACAACGAGATTATTTCAATAACCATCAGGAAGATGACATGGCAACTCACCATGTCGGAACTGCCAAGAAAATGCTGTCCTTCAAAATTGAGCTCTCAAACAAGAAGGAGAATTGTGAGAAAATACACAGAGAGGCCAACAATCACTTTGAAGGATTAACCCATGTAATTTACGTGCGCATTGTAAAAAATGCCATCTTAGAGGCCTTAACAAGATAGAGCTCTTTCTTTTGCCAAAACCCAAAGCAGTATATGTGAGACAAATCTAATACAGCCCATTCCTCAACACACACCATCGCTACATTGAAGTATGGGGATGGCAGAATCATGTTGTGGGGATGTTTCTCAGAAGGAACAAATCAACAAAATATCACAGAGACTGTGCAAAGCAAGAATTAAAGCTGTTATTTCAGGTGGTTCTACCAAATGTTAATATGTGGGACTTCCACGTACTTATGCAAGCAACCATGAAGTTTATTCATTTTCCATAGCGCTCTAAGGCAGGATTATGTTAAGGTAAAAATCTATGGAAAGGTACCAAACACGGTGGTCTCCATTAATCTTAAATGGAAGAAATGTGGTACCATCAACAGGTCCTCAAGCTGGCCAGGCTGCCAAACTGAGCAATACATAGAAAAGGGCTTTAGACAGGGAGACAATAAAACTGATGGTCCCTCTGACAGAGCTCCAGAGCTCTCTGAGGAGATGGCTGAAACTTCCAGAAGGACAACCATATCTGTAGCACTTTACTGATAAGCCTTGATGGTAGAGTGGCCAGGCAGAAGCAGGCTATAATGTTCCTTTTACTGAGTATTGGCTTACTTCTGGTCACTTTACCATCAAGATCTGTTTGTTAAAGTCCTGTCTCTGAGTTCTACGGACAATTCATTTAACCTCATGGCTTTGATTTTGCTCTAACATGCACTGTAAATTGAGGGACATTATATAAACAAGGGTGTTTCCAAATCATGTCCTATCAATTTATTTTACTACAGGTGGTCTCCAATCAATTTGAGGAAACATCTGAAGGATGATCAATGGAAACAGGATGCCCCTGAGCTCAATTTAGAGTGCCATAGCAAAGCGTCTGAACACTTGTAGAAGTGATATTTCAGATTTTTTTGTACCTGTTTTTGTCACTATGGGGTATTCTGTGTAGATAGAAGGAAACAAGTATATTTTATAAATTTTCGAAAAGCCTGTAAAGTAACAGAATGTATAAAAAGAGAAGGGGTTTGAAAAGTTTCAAAATGTTTTGTACTTCAGTATTTAGTTTTTCCAAGAAATATTTCCCAATATAATTTATTTTGAGTTTCAGTTTTTAATAAAATATGATAGAATGTTAGAACTTGTCAAGGGTTAGAATAATTTCCCTATTCAGACCCCTTTACTTTCTAAATTTTTTTTTGAGAAGTACCCCCAAGTACATAAATATACAGAGTCCCTTTGCCATGCGCACACATCTGTGGGGAAAACTGAAGATCGCATTTCACTGATGCTTACCAGTCAATCTTAAATATGTTTAGAAGCTATACAAGGAGAATGCAAGAAACTGACTAAATCCAGGTGTAATGAGTTAGTAGATGCACACACAAGAGAATGGGAATGGCCAGACTCGATTGAGTCAAATTGAACCTACTGAATTGGGCATTAGTTTGGCTACCACTAGTGAATCTCTTACTTTGTATGTTGCTCATTATGTACTTCCTAATCTATCTGTAGTCTATCAAACGGATCAATCATTATCTAAAAAAACTGTAGTATTAAGTAGTAGCATCATTTATTTTAACAAGCAAGAAGATAACCATCAGTAATGTAAGAATTGCATTGTAAATGGAAATTACTTTACATGAGCATTTATTGCATGTCCAACATGTAATTCTAGATGTAACACAAATTACTGTACATTTGGAGAAATAGTGACATTGTGTCATGCTTAGCCAAAAGAAATGTGCTTAATCAATTAAAGATGTGTGAAAATGCACTGCAAACTTGTTGATGATTTATTTAGAATTTTGTTGTAAGAGTTGCTCATAAAGATAGCACAAGGGCAATATAAAATTGTAATAATAATAATAATATATACTTGTTTGGCAACTCTACACAAGTTATTAAAATCATAAATAGCGGATGACATGTAACCTACCTGTAAACAAGAGAGTCATCATAACTGCCATTGTACTGAATCTGGAACATGCGAATCCCAGGTATATTCCTCTGGAAGTTGAACTTGATAAGTGCTGTGGAGGATGTGGCCTCAGCAATCACCACCCTCTTATCAGGACTGGTTTTGGTGTCCCCAGTGTGGTTGCTGCCGTTGGCCCCAGCCCTGGTGGATGTGGAGATGTCCGATGAGCCGGGATCAGGCTCCTGGATGTTGTTGGTGCTGTTAGGGACGTGTGGGAGTTTGATGATCTGCAGCTCCATAGTCTGATGCGCCTCACCTGCTGGGTTGGATGAGATGCATGTGAAAGACCCAGTGTCCTTCACAGTAGTGATCAGAATGTCCAGGGTGCCGTTGGCGTAGACCAGCGTTCGGGAGGAGTTTGACACCAGCTTCCCCTCCGGAGAGATCCAGTGTATGGCAGGCTCAGGGTCCCCCCTGGCCTTGCACCTCAGGGAAATCCTCTGGCCCTCCAGCACCCGCATCTCATGAGAGTATCGGGTGATGAGAGGAGGTTCACATAGGAACTCCTCCTCCGGGATGGACCAGAAGTACCGTCCAGAAAGGTGCTGCGGTGAGGCGCACGTCTCCAGATCATCCTCTCGACTCAGTCGCCTTAGCCACAGCAGCTCACAGTTACAGTGCAGTGGGTTTCCACCGAAGCTAAGTGCAAATGAGGAAGGATTCATGATTCCAGAGGTGGCCAAAACCTGTGCCCGCTGGAACAGAGGATCCGGGGGCAGCTTCTGCAGCTTGTTCGAGGTTACGTCCAAGCGGTTGAGCTTTTGGAGTAGAGAAAATGTCCCCTCAGGAATGTACTCAATCATGTTGTGGTCCAGGCTGAGGGTGTGAAGGCTGGTCATCCTCTGGATAGCCTCCCAGGGGATGGATTCCAGGTTGTTGTAGGATAGGTCCAGCTCCTCCAGAGCCAGCAGGTCATTAAAAGCCCCGAGGTGGATCAGTGTCAGCTGGTTGTTGTTCAGGATCAGGTGGTGCAGTTTGGACATGCCACTGAAGGTTTCATTGGCTATCCGGGTCAGACGATTGCTGTTCACGTGCAAGGCACGGAGGTTTTCCAGGTCAGCAAATGCGTGCGGCGTGATGAAGCTAATGGTATTCCTTGACAGGGTGAGATCCTGCAACCTGGTCATGTTGGCGAAGTCTTTCCTCTTGATGCTGGTGACGAAGTTGTCGGCCAGCCGCAGCTCCACGGTGTGCCGGTCAATGTTCGGTGGGACGAAGAGAAGTCCTTTTTTGGCACATAGGGTTGCTAGGTTAGGAGACAGAATTTGACAGACGCAGCGCTTTGGACAGATCTGGGCCTTCACTGCCATTCCGAAAACCAACAGACAGACAAGCAGTTTTTCCATTGTAAGTCAGATTCAAAAACCTGCAGGATAAGACAGAGAAAGGGAGAGAAAAATAGGTCATGAATTGGATCATGACATTCAAAATGACACCTGCAGTTACACCAGCTTGAGTAAAGGTGCTCGTTTTGCCCACTGGGTAAGACGACAACTCGTTTTTTTATCTTGTTCTAAGTAAGCTTAAGCGGCACATTCTGTTAACGCTAAAGGATTTTAAACAATCAACTGCAACACATAGACATTCAAGCATTTGTATATTTGTTACATTTGTTTATTATCCAATCTGTGATTAAGGCCCTGCTTCATCGCAGCAACTCCCAGTGGACTCAGGAAAGTAGATGTGGAGCACATCCGATGCCATTCTGGTTCTTAACCCACTGCCAACTCAACCAGGAAGTCTAGACTGGTATCCTCACATGCCAGTAAAAACACACTCTGGTTTTCTACCTCAAGCTCACAGGCACTCAAGCCACTACAAGGCATCGGTAGCATGTTATGCGGTGAGGCAACCAAATTTGATTACAAACTCCCAAACCTCTTGGCCAATTGCAGTGCCCTCTAAGGGCCCTTGTAAACTAGCAACATCTGACAACCATTTTATTGATGGCAGGACAATACATACATGTTAAATCATAATGTACATTTTAATAAAATGCATTCCCAGATTATAAATTGTTGCAGATAATACAAATATGGATCTTCAGCACTACACTATGTGGGACTTCCATACTGTACACCATAACACATAGCTTTTTACTTTTAAACTCATTCCTGCCGCTCTGATCTCCTCAATATGAGGAGTGACTCATGCTATCCCAGTGTTGGGATAACTCACACAGTATTAGATGTGTGTGGGAACAGGACATAGGAGCGGTTTCATAATGCTTAAGCCTGCACAGCAGTGGACACATCTCGCACATGACCCTGAGACACAGAAAGATATCAATACCGTAATTACACTGGGAAAAGTATGTAATGAGCAGATAAGTGTCTCACTAGTCACTCAGCCCGCCTGCCCTGCTATAAAGAAAAGATGATGGGTGAATTAAATAAAGCCAATGTAATGAGGTGTGAAAATAACTGACAGGAGAATTTCATTCTGTTCTTTAGAGTGAATTGAGTCATGCTGACATAAAGGCCTATCATTTTATCCAGTCATAACATATGTGACACTGACACTGACACATGCCAGAACCTCAATCCTGTCTTGCATATTAACAAATATTTACCTTATTTAGCTTGTAGGATGCTCTGATTTCCATGACATGGGGTCTCTATGAAGGAAAAGAAGTTCCCTACAACTAAACCTGACACTACTAATAACATAACAGAACCCTTGAAAGGTAAGTACAAATTCAACGTCTGTCATGTGATTGTTTCCCAGAAGGCAACTTTTTACCAATAGTGTATTGCGCCATACTTTCAACCAGGGTCCATAGGAAGTGCACCATATAGGGGACAGGGTGCCATTGGTGACACAATGACTGAAATGACATGAAGCTCCAATGAAATGCTTGGCATGGCAGCCTGTCAGATTTTCTCATCAGTGACAGTCTAGAGCACACAGGAAGGTCATGCCACCACAGTGTAATGAAAGCAACACTGTTGCCCACTCACTGTGCAGACAGCAGGATCATGTTCATTACCAGACTGTAATTCTTTACCATCGATTTTCCCTTCAAGGCTATACATACTGCTGTGTGTGTGTGTGTGTGTTAATGTGTGTGTGTGTTTGTGTGTGTGTGTGTGTGTATTTGTGTGTGTGTGTGTGTGTGTGTGTGTGTGTGTGTGTGTGCGTGTAGAAGGCCAGAAAGTATGCGAGTGGATGGAGAAAATGAAAATATGATATTTTAGTGGAGAGTGCTCTCTCTCTCTCTACAGAGTATTGCATAGGTACAGATCTGCAGAGGAATATTAAGTATCTGATTTTAGAGCTGGGAAGATCTGAAGCACTAGAGGGTTGGCATTAGGACCAGGCGGGCGGCTCAGAGTGGACAGACTAGCTGTTTGTCTGTAGTGGGGAGCATGTTTTATGCATGCAGATTCCTGGAAGTAGATACTTTTCTCTCAGGAGTGTTTAATCCCAATGCTGAACTTGGACTCTGTGACAGCAGTGTGTTGTCTTACAAATAGAACTTACACAGAGATACCTCAGGTAACTTTCAATATGCAAAGTTTGATGATTTCTCATTATATCAAATATCTTGAGAGAATCACGTAGAGTAAGGGCTCTCACACAATTACATCTGCCTTGGCTGCAGTGTCCCAAACATCATTCTTATTCATGGTGCTGCCTTCCTTCGCAAGGTTGATGGCCCGGAAGGCATCTCTAGTTGTGTCCTCAAAGTTTGCGCATATCAACTACCGGCAATGTTTACAATCCTTCAACCTTTCCTTTTCCCAGTCGGTTGTCCCCCGTCTGCTTCATGATGCCCTCTGGGACATTTATTCCACGCAGAGCCGCAGGAAGGACATGAACACCATCATGGTACCTATCTGCATCACAGTGATCTGGCACATACTCAATCACACACTCTCTCCGGCTACACACAGTCTAATCCACCCCCCCCCCCCACCCCACACACACACACACACACACACACACACACACACAAACACGTCTTTCTATCCTTATGTGGACCCGAGACCTAACCGAAACACAGAAATGCATGTTCCTTATTTACTAGTACTAAACCTTACCCTAAGCTAACCCTAGGTTTAACCTCAACAACTGGACTTGTATGCCTCAACTTAACCTAGCATTAATGCCTAAACCTAACCATCAATCCCTCAACCTAAACCTTAAAGTAACCCCAATTGTAACGTCATACCCAGTTGGTTAAAGCTTTACCAGGAAATTACCTGAGGATCACCTTGTTGAGACAGATCACATTTCCTTATTTTTGTGGGGATTTCAGGCATCTACACACAGTTTTAGATCATACACATACATTCACTGACAGACATTACACCTTTAGTCCATGTTGCTGTGCTATATTCATCGTGATCTATGGGGCTGAACACAGGTAACCTATTATTTGGAAGCAGCTTTATAACCATTGTACACGAAATAAACCAGTTGGCACTGAGGATACAGAGTTTGTCGCACATAACCAAAGATGCAGCCAGGAATGGTTATGAATATAGCAAAAGTAATGAAAGTAATGAGAGAGCTGAACTGAGCACACTCCCTAGTCAGTATTAAGATCAAGATTTTCAAAGATCATACTTGGATGCACATAAACAGTATTGGAAAATGTTCATGATATAAATTCAATATTAATGAGAGTGAGAGACAGAGATGACAGGGGGAAGGAGAAAAAGAGAGACAAATAGAGAGACTACAGAGTATGACATTATCAGTGTAAGATGTCCTTGAGGCAAGGGAGGCAGAATTATATGCAATGTAGATGGGTTTTCTTTGTGGATGTAAGTCACACACTCTAACGCAGTGCTCTGCAAACAGGATGTTTTTTTTGTAAGAGCACATTTTAGAATGGTATAGAATATAGAAAATAAAGTAAATTGAAATGCCTTTCATTATGGAACATTCTGAATCAATAATTACCTACAAGAGAAGCAATACAATTGTGTAATTATGAAATTAAACCATAGTTGAGGAAGTCCACCCTGATTTAGGTCCATCTGAAAGGGTCCGTTATTCCACACAAAGATTGAGGTAGGATTGAAAGCCTGTGTTAACCTAATTTACAGTATTTCACAAAAATGAGTAAACCCCTCACATTTTAGTAAATATTTGAGTATATCTTTTCATGTGACAACACTGAAGAAATTACATTTCGCTACAATGTAAAGTAGTGAGTGTACAGCTTGTATAACAGTGTACATTTGCTGTCCTTTCAAAATAACACAACACACAATGAAAGTCAGTACACCCCTAACTGAAAATGTCCAAATTGGGCCCAAAGTCTCAATATTTTGTGTGGCCAGCATAGTTTTCCAGCACTGCCTTAACCATCTTGGACATGGAGTTTCAGAGCTTCCAGAGCTCTACAGGTTGCCACTGGAGTCCTCTTCCACTCCTCCATGACGACATCACGGAGCTGGTGGATGTTAGAGACCTTGCGCTCCTCCACCTTCCGTTTGAGGATGCCCCACATATGCTCAAAAGGGTTTAGGTCTGGAGACATGCTTGGCTAGTCCATCAGCTTTACCCTCAGCTTTTTAGCAAGGTCTTGGAGGTGTTTTTGGGGTCATTATCATGTTGGAATACTGCCCTGCGGCCCAGTCTCCCAAGGGAGGGGATCATGCTCTGCTTCAGTATGTCACAGTACATGTTGGCATTCATGGTTCCCTCAATGAACTGTAGCTCCCCAGTGCCGGCAGCAGTCATGCAGCCCCAGACCATGACACTCCCACCACCATGCTTGACTGTAGGCAAGACACACTTGTCTTTGTACTCCTCACCTGGCTGCTGCCACACACGCTTGACACCATCTGAACCAAATAAGTTTATCTTGGTCTCATCAGACCACAGGACATGGTTCTAGTAATCCATGTCCTTAGACTTCTTGTCTTCACCAAACTGTTTGCAGGCTTTCTTGTGCATCATCTTTAGAAGATGGGACGACAGCCAAGCAGACCAATTTGATGCAGTGTGCAGTGTATGGTCTGAGCACTGACAGGCTGACCCCACCCCCCCCCCACCCCTTCAACCTCTGCTGCAATGCTGGCAGCACTCATATGTCCATTTCCAAAAGACAACCTCTGGATATGACGCTGAGCATGTGCACTCAAGTTCTTTGGTCGACCATGGCGAGGACTGTTCTGAGTGGAACCTGTCCTGTTAAGCCGCTGAATGTTCTTTGCCACCGTGCTGCAGCTCAGTTTCAGGGTCTTGGTAATCATCTTATAGCCTAGGCCATCTTTATGTAGAGCAACAATTATTTTTTTCAAATCCTCAGAGAGTTCTTTGCCATGAGGTGCCATGTTGAACTTCCAGTGACCAGTATGAGGAAGTGTGAGAGCAATGATACCAAATTCAGCACACCTGCTCCCCATTCACACCTGAGACCTTGTAACACGAACGAGTCACATGCTACCAGGGAGGGAAAATGGCTAAGTGGGCCCAATTTGGACATTTTCAGTTAGGGGTATACTTACTGTTGTTGTGTGAGTTATTTTGAGGGGACAGCACATGTACACTGTTATACCAGCTGTACACTCACTACTTTACATTGTGTCATTTCTTCAGTGTATAATTCAGATATAATCAAATATTTACAAAAATGTGAGGGGTGTACTCACTTCTGTGAGATACTGTAACTACTTTAATATCCTATTAAACAAGGAAAACAGCCAAATAAAAATTACTAATCAGTATGGGAACTCAAACCTTATTACAGAGCCAGGCAATGTCCCTTAAAATATCAGTAAATGAAAAATGGCCTTCTATCTTCTGTAATTCCGAGTTCATGTCGGGAGCCTTCTACGTTGCATTCACGCCATAATAAACGGTGTATGAAACGATCTCAGCACAACATAATCAGAAGTACGTTGGGATGTTAATGCCAAAGAGGGGTTGTACGAGAGGCACTGGTTTATTTCTGTATCCTGTTCATCAATAAACGATGGTCCGGTGACAGTGCAGTGGCGTGCAAACAACGGCAGGAGGAGAGTAAGAGGAGAGATCTGCCGAAGACAGTCCAAACCATGAATAATGCACACGGCCAAAACACAAACACTCCATAATTCACATTGATCAGATTTTACACGCGACGCACATTCTGAATGATTTAAGTGCTCTGAAAGGAGACGTTTCCATCGCACTCAAATTGTTACCATAAATGTTTAAGATATGTCAACACACACCTTGGAGGGCAGTGGTATATAGAAGAGGGGGATGAGGAGGGAGATTAAAGAGCCCTGTGGCTTGGCAGCTGTCCCTGGGGCACATTGAGAGCGTTGACGTGAACGTCAGCCGGAGTTAGGTTGGCATTGTGTGATGGTGCTTAAAATACTCACAGTAGAATCATATCAACATGCCGACTTTAGGGATGTGCACTTCTCTGAAGCATGATTCAATACACATGCTTCGATAACATGAAGAAACCAAGCTTTTCATTTGAAATGACGTCATGGGATTTGATGCTGTGATCAGTAGAACAAATCACACACACCTATATTCGATAAAATTGAAAACACAATTTAGGGATGTGTTTGTGGAACAAATCTAAGTGCAAATATGTTACCGATCAGCACAGGGCCTTTCTAAATGTGAAAGCTTACTTCGATGCTGAGTGGCCATGTGGGTGAGCGTGTGTGTACTGTACATGCGCGTCTAAGTGAGAGTGCGTGCGTGAGAAAGACAAATGTACGGTGTGTTGTTACTTGAGCTAAACCATAGAATGATTTGAGCAACAACCATTATCAGATTAGGGGGGACAAAAAACTGCAAACTGAGATCAACCACTGGTCACTGAGAGATCTTTTTGTGTTGTTAGCAATGCCTCAGAAATTTATATGGAGAATGTAGCTATGAGCAATTGTAGTCCAGCTTTCACCCTGTCTTAAAGTGAATGGTTTAGAGCATTTGGAACAGCAGAGAGGAGAGAGCTATTTTCTCCCTCTCTCCAATAAGATATCATATTCTACAAAGCCGTCTGTGAATGTGATTACTTGAAATGACATTATGACTTTACTGTGTTCACGTAAGTATGGTACAGCCCCGTTTCCAAAAGAGTTGGGACGCTGCGTAAAATGAAAATAAAAACTGAATGCAATGATGTGCAAATAATTTATCCCTATATCAATTTGAAAATAGTACAAAGAAAACATCAAATGTTGAACCAGAGAAATTGTATTGTTTTTTGAAGAATATATGCCAATTTTGAATTAAATGCCAGCCACACGTTTCAAAAAAGTGACAAGGGCATGTTTATTACTGTGTTGCATCTCTTCTTTTAACAACACACTGTAAGCGTTCTGATATTTGAGGAGACCAACTGCTGTAGTTTTGAGTGTGAAATGTTTTCCCATTCTTGCTTGATATATGATTTCAGCTGCTCAACAGTTCGGGATCTCCTTTGTCATGTTCTTCATTTCATTTTCATAATGTGCCAAATGTTTTCAATGGTTGACAGGTCTGGACTGCAGGCAGGTCTGTTTAGCACCTGGACTCTTTTACTACAGATACATGCTGTTGTAATAAATGCATATTGTGATTTGGCATTGTCTTGCTGAAATAAGCAAGGCCTTCCCTGAAAAAGATTTGGATGGCAGCATATGTTGGTTCAAAATCTGTATATACAGTATAGTTCAGCACACAAAAACTGCCAATGACGTCTTTTGGCTGTGATGAAATAACTGCCATAATATTTAACAAATGTGCTGTAAAGAGTTTAGGATGGACTAATGGTGCCTTCACAGTTGTGCAAGTCACACACGCCATGTTGACTATTGGATTGCGCGCTGATAACAAGCCGGATGGTCCCTTTCCTTTTTTGCCAGGAGGACACGGCGTACATGATTCCCAAAAATAATTTCAAATTTTGATTAGTCAAATCACAGGACTGTTTACCACTTTGCCTTAGTCCATATTAAATGAGCTTGGGCCCAGAGAACATGGCAGCGTTTATATCTGTTTTCTTCTTTGCATGGTAGTGAATTAACTTGCATTTGTGGATGCAGTGACAATCTGTGTTCACACACAATAGTTTTCAGAAGTGTTCCTGAGCCCATGCAGTGATTTCCACTACAGAATCGTGTCGGTTTTTAATGCAGTGCTGCCTGGGGGCCCGAAGATCACGGCCATCCAATATTGGTTTTCAGGCCTGTCCCCTCCGTACAGAGACTTCTCCGGATTCTCTGAATCTTTTAATGATATTATGTACAGTAGATTATGAGATCTCCAAAATGTTAGGTTGAGAAATGTTATTCTGAAATTGTTGCATTATTTGCCTGCCCAGTCTTTCACAGAGTGGTGAACCCCTCCCCATTAAGTGTAACGGTGGGGTGATGGAAGGGTCCGTCATCTCCCGTTTTTCCCGGTTTCACAAACGCTTCCCGGACTGGTTCATTGTCACGTCTTCAATCACGCACACCAGATCCCAATCATTCCATCAGTATGTGTTTAAATGTTTCTCCTCTGCTCCCCTCACTTGTCGGTTATTGTTGCTTGTCTGTATACGTGTTTGTAAGTGTTTCTTTTCTTTCCGTTTTCATGTGTGCTGTTCCTTTATTTTTTGGCTTTAATAAACGCACATTCGAACGTGCTCTGGCGGTGCCTGGTTCCCTCCACTCAACCACTGTATAACGTGACAGAAAGACTCATCCTCTCTGGGATGCTCTTTTTTTACCCAATCATGTTACTGACCTGTTGCCATTCAATCTAATTAGTTGTGAGATGTTCCACCAGGTCCTTTCTTTGTATTATGCAAGCTTTCCAGTCATTTGTTTGTATTCAGGGGATTGGGACAGTATGAATTTCAGAAATGTGGTTACCTTGAACGAGCCTTAAATGGCCAGGGTTCATGTTCCTTGTTGAATTCTTATATAGACTTTTCCTGGGGTTGTGTGGTGTAAGAAACATAGGATGTGTATAAAATACCAGTCCCTGTCTAACTTCTCTATTCTTTTGAGCAAGCTTGCCGCAATATGTTGTCTTTGTACTATTTTCTATTCTATATAGGGTTTAAATGACTTGCATTTTTACAGGGTTGTACATTGGTTTTAACCCAATTATTGAAGCCTAAGATTTGACATTTAAAACAATCTTACCATCGCTACCTGATTTCCCACTTCCCATTGTTATACTATTTATTTAAGCAGGTTTTCTCTATGTAATAAGTAGAAATATGAATGCGATATATAAAGTCTTGAACCCATGTTTCATGAGCTGATATGAAAGATTCATGAAATAAATCAATGATCAAAACCAAAATGCCCATTTTCTAAAATAAATGAATTGCTAAATATATGCCTTACAGGGCACACAATGCAACCATTGTAGGTCAAAGTCTTGTTTGTTGTCAAATGCACAAAATAACATCGTTCTGAGCAGTGAAATTCTTATGACATGGCATGTGACGTCAATAAAGTAAGCATTAAAAAATATATAAAGAAAAAACTAGACAAACAATACACAACAATTTGAACTAGCAGTGACTTGAAGGATGAAGGTACTGCACAAACCAGGGTTTTAGTTGGCATTGTCAGCTGTGCTCTACACTCACCTAAAGGATTATTAGGAACACCTGTTCATTTTCCCATAAATGCAATTATCTAATCAACCAATCACATGGCAGTTGCTTCAATACATTTAGGGGTGTGGTCCTGGTCAAGACAATCTCCTGAACTCCAAACAATGTCAGAATGGGAAAGAAAGGTGATTTAAGCAATTTTGAGGGTGGCATGGTTGTTGGTGCCAGACAGGCCGGTCTGAGTATTTCACAATCTGCTCAGTTACTGGGATTTTCACGCACAACCATTTCTAGGGTTTACAAAGAATGGTGTAAAAAGGAAAAAACATCCAGTATGCAGCAGTCCTGTGGGCGAAAATGCCTTGTTGATGCTAGAGGTCAGAGGAGAATGGGCCGACTGATTCAAGCTGATTGAAGAGCAACTTTGACTGAAATAACCACTCGTTACAACCAAGGTATGCAGCAAAGCATTTGTGAAGCCACAACACGCACAAACTTGAGGCGGATGGGCTACAACAGCAGAAGACCCCACCGGGGACCACTCATCTCCACTACAAATAAGAAAAAGAGGCTACAATTTGCACGAGCTCACCAAAATTGGACAGTTGAAGACTGGAAGAATGTTGCCTGGTCTGATGAGTCTCGATTTCTGTTGAGACATTCAGATGGTAGAGTCAGAATTTGGCATAAACAGAATGAGAACATGGATCCATCATGCCTTGTTACCAATGTGCAGGCAGGTGGTGGTGGTGTAATGGTGTGGGGGATATTTTCTTGGCACACTTTAGGCCCCTTAGTGCCAATTGGGCATTGTTTAAATGCCACGGCCTACCTGAGCATTGTTTCTGACCATGTCCATCCCTTTATGACCACCATGTACCCATCCTCTGATGGCCACTTCCAGCAGGATAATGCACCATGTCACAAAGCTCGAATCATTTCAAATTGGTTTCTTGAACATGACAATGAGTTCCCTGTACTGAAATGGCCCCCATAGTAACCAGATCTCAACCCAATAGAGCATCTTTGGGATGTGGTGGAACGAGAGCTTCGTGCCCTGGATGTGCATCCTACAAATCTCCATCAACTGCAAGATGCTATCCTATCAATATGGGCCAACATTTCTAAAGAATGCTTTCAGCACCTTGTTGAATCAATGCCACATAGAATTAAGGCAGTTCTGAAGGCGAAAGTTGGTCAAACACATTATTAGTATGGTGTTCCTAATAATCCTTTAGGTGAGTGTATGTACCGTCATTTCCTGTTTATAAACCGTGGCTTATACACAGATTATGAACACATTTCGGGAGGAATGTGTGGTCATGCACAGACACTTTGACCAATGGGTTGGCAGGCCTACGCTCATAAACTGGAGAAATTATGACTTGCAACTATGATGGATGAAATTCGAGAAGCGCTTTGAAATGTGTGCATCTTACGTTTTTGTTTTTGGAGTACATTCAGCTGTTGGGTGTAAAAAATCAAATAAAGTCAAAAATCGGTCTTACTTGGCCGAATGACACGTGTCAAAAAATGTTATGTCAACCCCTGATTTATTATGTCTCATGTCTCACGTTGGAAACCTCCAGCAGCTCCAGCAAAAACCCACTGTCACCTCTCGCATGCGAGAAAAGCGCAGAGGATTTATTTATCAATTTACATCTCAGCTATATTCTACATTGGCAGCAGACATTATTTATTTACATTATATATACATTATCTTGTTTTTTAGGCCTTGCTATATTGTGCACTTAATATACGATAGTATACACGTTAGTTAAGCTTTTAGGCCATCTGCATTTGCAAAGCTATATCATTTCGCTTATATTTTCAGTGATGTTGCGGAAAGTAGCCTATTGCTCATGTTGATGTCTCAGAAACTCATGTATCAAATATGATACAATTGGCGTTACAGGGTTTTCAAAAACATATTTTATTCTTCAACAAATTCATTTTGGTAGCACACTGACAGATGTTTAAAATTAATGTACAATGTATGTATGAGTGAAAATTATTTGGGCAAATGTGGTTAATATATGGGTGCGTAATAAAATGAATGGTGCGATTTATACACAGTGCGGGTTATAAATGGGGAATTCCGGTACCCTATCTGTCTAGGGGATTATTGACTGGCAGTTTGTTTGTTCGAAAGGCAATAGAAGGAGAGGAGACATGAAGTCAGTAAAAAGTATTTTCAGTGGGTGAAATAAAAATAGGTAAATGTGTGCCTACCCAAACATTTCGTTTTTGCTTATATGTTAATATCTTTGTCTGTGTTGAGAAGAGAAATTGGCTTGTATGACATGATCTTTCCCTGTTTATGGTTGTAATAAACACCTGAAGGTGCCCCTGTGAAGTCGGACCCATGTCATTAAAGGGTCTAAGTATTCTATGCAAGTAGGGAAAAGCAGGTCACTAAAACTTTTAGGAACTCAAAATTGCCTTGGTTCAGGAAGGGGCCTTACATTCCTCTAGGAAATTCTGCCTGATTAAAAAATAAATGTATGCCTTAGACTTATGAAGGAAATTGTAAAACTACCAGAATCCGAAGATAATGGACAGAATTCTTGGAAGAATATATATTACCCCTTTCACAGAATTACACTGTGGATCGTACCGTCCCTCTTGATTTTATGCAGCCGTCTAGCTAGTAGTTTGTAAGGCTTTGTTTGGTATAGAGAAAGGATTCACCAATTTCAGGAAATCACAATACTGTGAGGTGTCGGATCAATTGCAGTATTTTTCATCAAGTAAACAAACGCTTCAATTATATCTAGTCTACCCTAAGACATCTACTTCGCAAGATAAAAACAGCTAACAGCCTTCAAAACGTCATCACAATTCTAATGTGTTAGAATTGATACAGCTCAGCTATCCTACATCAACGTTACAGCCTAGTGACTGGTGCTTGAGCGCACAAGACATCTGATGAGAATTGTTGTGGGTTTGGTCTATACAAAGGTCACCGTAAAGTCCCCTGAACAACGTCATGCCAAAACACTGGGAACAGGGAACATCCACTGTTTGGAAGAAATTAATTATGTAAATAACAATGCTGATGGACAGTAACATGTGTGGTATAGCTGAAGCGTTAGACTGTAACTGCAGGATACATTTACATTGGCTACCCATCCAGAAAAGTTGCAATATTCTATCAGGACCAAAGGATTACCTCAGCATTCACTTTAAGGAGCAGTAAATCAATGGCCAGTGATGGTCACAACTGAGATTAGCTGTGTGGATGATTTCAGCAAATATTGATGTTTTAACTTGTGTTAGTATGATGACCAATGTTTGTTGCAATAGGCTGCTTATCTACTAGTCCCGAGAATAAGCTGTGACAACAGCATCAATACCATTCAGAATTAAAAAAAAAGTACTTTTGGCATATGTTGCTAAATATAGAACACCAATGCAAATATAGTAACCTTGCGGTTAATGATTTTGGCAGCGTTGGAGTGGCTTACACATACAGGCCAAGGGAATCATCTGGTGAAGGGTTGCTAAAGGGTTCTTATCTCAGCATGGCAGCTTTGCTGTGTAGCCCGGAGTCTCTGAGTGCAGGCCAGTAACGGGGTTACATTGCGCTGCACTGGCACTGAACTGCAGTAATACTTCTAACCCTCAGTGGGTGCAACCCTCAGAGGGCCGTCCTCAGAATAAAGAGAAAGGAAAGACAGAGAGAGAGAAGAGAGATCTTCTGCAGCATCCTAGGACTGTTTACTTTGCCAGAGAGAGAGAAAGGGCGTGAGAGAAGGTGTTAAAAGGCTTAGGGCAACAAGGCTTCAGACCGAATTTACAGCCCACTTACATATTGATTTCTTTAGTCGCTCTCTTTCTTTGTGGACTGGAGGAAAAGTGAGGTGGACAGCGTATGGACGCTCAAAGCAGAACATGGGCATACATGTGTAAGCCTGCCTGCACACACAGAGATCAAAAACACGTTGATATCAACTACAGCCGTGGCCATGTCTCCAAAAAGAATGCATCTGTTAAAGTGTTCTGAACTATTTATATCACTATTTCTGGGTTTTGCTTTTGAAGATAAAACAAGACATAACATTTTTTGAACCAGACAACAGAACTTTGCCTGCATATGTGACATGGTAATCCTTTCATTTCCCTTTTTCCAGGTTTATTTTCTTATACTTTTTTGTCTCTGCATTGTTGTGATTAAATGTTCTTGCATTGTGAAAGACAATAGAAGAGCAGTGGCAAATAACTAATTTGGTTATTCCAGTCATATATCTTCCCCAAAGTCAACATAACTTCTAGATGCCACATCACTAGGGCCTTCTAAAACTATAGTATATGTCTTTATTAAACAGCTGAAGAAGTAGCTTTACTTAGGTGATGACTAGGGGCTACATACTGTTTTTCCACAGAAAAAACAAAATGATGGCGCCAGCAATTTCTGCAGAGAATTTCACATAAATCAGCATCTTAGACAGGAAACAAGAGCTGAAACCCAGAGCTGTGTGCTCCAAAGGGCTACTCCCCCCAGTGAAAGGCAGCATCCACCACTGTGCTGCATAAAGCTCTCTGCCCTCGTCCCTTGGAGACTCTCATCAAAAGGAGACAATAGAGCATTCTGGAAGGAAAGCACTCTGAGTCACTGGACTATATTTCCCCCCTTTCTTTTTCTCCCTTCATCTCTCTCTCAGTCTCATTCTCTCGCCATCTCTTTTCATATTTGCTAGTGTAAATGCCTGTGTGCATTGAGGGCATGTGTGTTTCTCTCTGTATGTGTGTGTTTACCTGTCCACTCAGGTCTTTTAATTGGAAAGGAACATGAACCCGTCGCCGCATATAATGAGATCCATGTTAATAAATAGGGTGAAGCAGCTCATGACACTGTGACGAGGCTTGTTGAGGTACCAGTCTGATTTCCCCTGGTTCCTTAGACATGTTGTTCACTGAATCACAGGTCTTAAAAGAGAAACCTGTCCCCTCCACCTCATAGAGGTGGAAAGTGTCATATGTGCTCTAGGCTGCTGTACAAGCTGCTATTACTGCTGTAGACAAAGCTGATGTGTACGTTTAACACATATTTAGTCAACAGTTCTTTACCAATCGATTGGTGGATCTTTAAAGTGTATTTTTCCATATAATAGGCACCTGTTTTAAAATAGAAACTCTGTTTAAAAATAAATAAATACAGAGTTTCACTTGTCACACGCCAACACACACACATACCAACACAATCTATGCTCTAAATGTGGCCTGTTGTTAGGATGTCATGCCTTGCATTTTTTCCCATAGTGCAATGTAGGGTTTTAGACCTCCATTTTATGTTGAAGTCTATAATGCTGAGAGTATTACATTGGGATATAATGTTACCTCTCTAGTTATATCATTCCACTTCTCCAGGGATATTACCGTATGTCAGTACTCTAGGGGTATCATGTCACTTCCTTTGATATATCATTCCACTTCTCCAGGGATATTCTGTCAGTTCTCTAGGAGTAATATGTCACTTCTTTAGTTACATCATTTAACTTCTCTAAGGATATTATGTCAATTCTCTAGGCATAATATGTTACTTCTCTAGTTATATCATGTCACTTATCCATGGTGAATATGTCACTTATCCAGGGTGAATATGTCACTTCTCCAAGGACATCATATCACTTATCCAGGGACATCATGTCACTTATCCAAGGTGAATATGTCCCTTATCCAGGGACATCATATCACTTATCCAGGGACATCATGTCACTTATCCAGGGACATCATGTCACTTATTCAGGGACATCATGTCACTTATCCAGGGACATCATGTCACTTATCCAGGGACATCATGTCACTTATCCAGGGACATCATGTCACTTATCCAGGGACATCATGTCACTTATCCAGGGACATCATGTCACTTATCCAGGGACATCATGTCACTTATCCAGGGACATCATGTCACTTATTCAGGGACATCATGTCACTTATCCAGGGACATCATGTCACTTATCCAGGGACATCATGTCACTTATCCAGGGACATCATGTCACTTATTCAGGGACATCATGTCACTTATTCAGGGACATCATGTCACTTATCCAGGGACATCATGTCACCTTAGGGATACCATGTTACTTCTGAAAGGATATCAGGTTTTACTTTGGAGGGCATTGTCTGTTGCCAAATAGGTAAGCCCCCTTTCTTCCTCAAGAAAATCATGAAATACTCCCCAGAACATATATAACATCTTTCCTTATCCCTGAGTGGATTTCCATTAACATATCAAGAATGATATAGTTTTGTAGAATACATGAAACGGTATAGCCTGTTATTGTTCTGGCAAAGATAAATCAGTAGTGGATTCTTAAACTGCATTTTATATGTATGACATTAAGTTAAATCTAATCTGGGTTTTTTTTCAGGACAAACCGGGGAGAATTATGCAAGTGCATTGTCACAACTAATCTAGACATTTGCTACCGAGGTAAACATCGACGCTGATGACTGGTGAAGCTATTTAGGTCTGAACGAGCACACAGACAAATTTTTTTGAGTGAGTGTGTAGTCCATTAAAGCTAGAGGTAGCAATTTTGTATTACACTGTTTCAGTATTAAACCTGTGATTACTGTTCCGAAACGTCTTGCAACACTACATCACTTCAGGAATCACCAGCCTAGAGAGATATCTCCATAGACCCGTGGCCTACTCAGTGAATTGGTTCACTAATAAAGACACACATCCGCAGTTATTTCAGAAGAAAATGTTACCTGCTTAACTATAAAGATATGGTGTACCAAGAGCCAAATGACCCTTAAAAAAACCTGTGCACACCAGGATATATTTTGCAGTTGTTTTGTCCAGGTCATATTTCAGTAGATGAGAGTCAGGGGAGCTGGAGGCATAAGTCTTGGCTGGAAAGAGACCTATCAGTGGGCCCATATGCTAAGCAGCCAAAAACCATGCAAAGGGCAAGAGGAGTATGCTGCCTAGTGATCCATATATAGCCATCCTCCTCCAGGTCCGATAAGATTCCAGGCCTCCCTAAACCCATCTTTCATCTCCCCAAGAGAGCAGACCCCCCCTGCTGAGCGCCTTCAGTCACGTGGGTCTGATCAGAACAGCCTGACGCTGCCCTGTAGATGTTCTGAGACGAGGAGAATGGGGCACCTCCGTGGGTGAAGACGACGAGGCGAGGGCTTTCCAGAAATCCGCTGCATCAGTCGCCACTTACCGCCTTGAACTTGGAACAATGTATGGGAGTTCAACAGCGGCTTTGATCTGAGCTGTGGCAACACCCATTAACGCTCTGTGGAGCGGGGGCAGAGAGTGGTAAATGCCACGGTGATGGGCTCAAATACCCTGTATTCCTTCTCTGTCTGTATTTACATTGGCAACTTACACTAAATTGCATGCACTGCAAGCCAACGAAAACAATCTCCCTCAGGTGCTCCTGTGTGAAGCTGAAACAATGGCACCAACCTGAACTGAGCAGCCGGCAGACAAAATCCACAGATATGATATGGAAATGTACGAGGGCTCGCATGAGAGGAGGAGCTGATGGAGACGGAAGGTAGCCTTTGGCTACGTTGCTTTCATGGCAGCCATGCTGATTCCCAGGCAGGTAGGCCACTTAGATGAGCTGATAATGGCCTGAATGGCTTCCCACTGGCCCCAGGGCTGCTAATCTCCTATCACACAACCCTATCTGCTGGGACAATTAAACAAGACAGTCTGGCCGAAGAGGGTTTTTAGAAATTCCATACAGTTAAGGCCACATTATGCTCCACGATGGTTGTACATCAGGCAGTTTTCTCCTAATAGACATCATGTGTCTGACTACAGTTGTATCTATTTCATTGTTTGACAGTGTTCAGTGTTCATTTTCTTCTTCTAGAAAATAACAGCCATGGATATGTAATGACTACCATAGAGAACAGCTTAGCTCACAATTACCATTACCAAGCACACTCATAAGCAATTTACATATTAAAAATGGATGTGACATATGGCCAATATAGCACTGCTTAGAGCTGTTATAATGCTTGACGCATCACGGACACAGGATTTGTGATTCAAACCACTCAGTTTATAATTATATCTAAGTGACTTACACTAGTGAGGAATTCAAATTAAATTATTTATATAGTAAATTATTAACATAAAATGCATTTCAAAGTGCTCAACAGTTAAGTTTCTGTACAAAGTCATGTTGTAAAAGCAAAAGTTACAAATTAAAAAAAGTGTCTTAACACTCCAGGTCATCGTGTGCACCAACCAGCCCTTCCCAACCCCTGAGTGACGTGTGTGTTGATAGACTCTACCAATGGTTCTACCTATGGTTCACACACGTGGCCAAAACCTTGTGCTGAACCGGTCTCATCCACCAAGGCCCAGGGGGTTAACTGCTATTATCAATGCAATTTTCTTGAGCATGAGCATGTGCAACGTGATGTACTTATAAACACTTTCCATTCACGGCCAATTAGGGCCTGATTGTGTAGAAGAGGTTTCTTGTTATGTGCTCAGGTGAATGCAAATCATTTTTTAAACTAATTGGATGCTTGAACAGCAAGGTAGCAGCACGTGTCTGGCCGAGAATCCGGGGGCGCCACCACCTCGAGCACATAGCAAGCGGAACGAGGAGGGACCGAGGCTCTCGATCCCTCAGCACGTGACTACAGCGAAACAGAAGACGGGGTAGGCGGAGACATTCATTTCAGATTTCAACCCTTGCAGTACCCCAGCCATCTCCATCTCTGAGACCGAGTGCAGTCAGCGACAGGAATCACACAAACCGAGACGGACACGGGCAGCAAAAGTGTGACCTAAGCTGAGGTAAATCTTGTGTGCAATCAATGGAAAGTCATTTACAAAGCTGGGTGTCATGGGAAAGGAGAATGGCAGAGAATGCAAAACGAGCATGTGAGGCTTTGTCAGATTGTTCTGTAGGGAGCTTTTGCTCCTTGTAGTAACAAACACTGCTCTGCTGACAGCTTAGAGTGACGAGGCCCAGATGGATACCACCCAAGTGGACAATTGGGATGGCCAAGGAGATTTCAATGGTTTTCTTTTCTTTTAAGAAAAAAGAGCATGATTGTCTGTTTAATGCAGTAAAAAGTGAAGATTCAATCTGATGGGGCTTCCAAACCAACTCAACAGCTGTTTGGCGTTAAAATGTGGGACTGATGTTCGTATTTAGGCTGTCCACATGTGTAGATCGTCGTATCAAACATGACTGATTAAAAGGGAACATTTTGTTTTCTTCAACACCGATCACTTCAAACAAATGTACCACAACGTTATACACGCACACTTACACTGAACCTCCCTATAATGCAAAGATAGGGCAGGAGGTTTTGTTAGACACTTTAATTAGGCTCCGATATGAGGTAGAGTGAAGGTCATGTGGGCCATTAATTGCATGCCTAAGCAAATTTGAGGAAAACAAAGACACAACTTTACTGCCCAGGTCCAGTGGTGCTATGCTGAGGATAAATAATCAGTGAATAAATCCTGCCAGGAAATGTTCACCGACATGACGCCCTGTGCCTGTTATCCATTTGAATTCTTAACAGAGTTTAAACAGTCTGTTGTGATCGGTAACCTTGATCTCAACCCCTGCTCCTGCCAACAGAAGAATCATCATCCACAATGAAAGTGTAGTCTGTATTTGGCTGTTATTTTCCCCCTTGTCATCTGTTGCTACACTCCGGGAAACATTGTAGTACATACAGGAAAACCACTGGGGCGACCCGTCAATATCTAGGGTATGTAGGCGCATTTGTGTTTGAGGAGTGAATTTAAACATGGCTTCACGTGTGATACTGCGAAGAGCCGTGCCTCAGAGCACAGGCATGTGATAGAATCCACAGCCCGGAATACACATCTAAGCCAATGGCCTCTATTTGTGCATCACCTGGGTAAACTCAAAGGAGAAAAACATCCCAGCCAGTTGCCCCACTGAATAATTCAAACAGTGGAACAAACACAACAGTAGCCGTACTAGATCAGGCCCGTGCAATTAAACAGACATGAATAATGCAAAAACAATTAAGTACTTAGAAATGCATGGAAACTCTTTGATGGAGATTGGTAGGTAGTGCCAGGCAATTAAGTGCGTCCCTTCATTTTGAATTTGTTTTTGTCATGGATCAGACAACCCTGAAGAGACACGGCAGACAAAACGGTCTGCTTATGTAACGGCGTGTTCACTCCGCATGTGGAGCAGAACACCCCTGGAAGTATGTAGCGTGGTGCATAGTGAGTGTGAGTCAGGTGGGGGCTCTGCTCACTCAAGCAGCCTGGTCAGCCACTCAACACAGCTGTCAGGAAGCACAAGTGGAACACTCATCATCGCGCAAAACATCCCTCCCTCCATCCCCGCCTCTCTTTCATCTTGGTCGTTTGGTTTGTTTATTTGATTTCTTTTTTTTTTTTTCACAGCCCAATCTGTAAATCCTTTTGTCCAAGGAAAAAGTAAGCCACGCCTTTGCCGCTTGGCAAAATGGAGTGTTTATAGAGTGAGTAAAGCTTTTCGATCCAGAAATCGGTGTTCTCTATCCCCTAACATTAAACCTAACCCTAATCTTTATGCTTTAAACGTAACCCAGCGCTTATTTGAACATTGTGCCCAACATTTCTACCCTAAACCTAAAACCTGTAAATAGTGGGGGTCGACCCAAAAACGTTGTAATGACCAATATATCAGGTTTTTCTATCTATGTGGGGACATCTGGTCCCGACATGTACACTCAAGCAATACAACACTGTAATTCCATGATGTCAGGGATAATAACATAAATGTGCAATGGAAGGATGGGACTGGAGTTCGGAGCGATACAGTTGGCCTGGCAGCAAAATGTACATACTGTTTATAGTCACTTCCGCACTCATTAAACTTGTATTGGATCCCCCCCAAAAATGACTCATTTCCTGTGGCCTCATTATGAAATTGGATAAAGCAGGTGGATTGTTGCATATTATTTTAGTCAAGTGTTCTATGGAATGCCTAAGGAATGCCTATGGAATGTGCTGTGGATCTTTCCAGACATATTTCCAGACATGTTGGCTCCCCCTCTAAATATGTACCAAGTATCAAAGGCACTCTATTATAAAATATGGCACAGCTGCCCTGGCCTAATCGTACTGTAGTACAGGAAGAATGACCTACAGAAAAGGTCCACAATGGACATTTTAGGAGAGTGTCACTACACTGACACTTTCACCTGTCACTCAACTAAATGGATAGTGATGACAGAATGATCTACTGTGTAAATTGTCATATAGATTGCATTTTTTTTGTACAATTGCTCATTAAAGGAAATGAAAATAAGTGCTGACCTCTAAAGAATTCCGAAATTCAATGTGACACTTGAGCTAAAATGTTTGCCCATCCCTGATCCACAGCATGATGCAGTTACAAGCAGTTTATATGGTGCTGACTCAACTACATTATGCAGGTCATGACATCCAATATTATTTCAATAAGTATGTGCTAGTGCAACTATTGTGTTTTCGGTTTGATCCAACTACAAGCACATTGTATGGACTTTACCTGATCTCTTGGCATCTTACTTTACTCTGATCTCATTTCCTGTATTGATTTTACATTTAGATAAGAATGCAGGATTTAATGGGCAATCACTCCAAACCGCTCTTCTCTTCCATCTGGTTGCCCACTGCCAAGCAGCAGGAGACATGCAAAGCAATCACATATTACCAACCAATTGAAAGTCATTAATTTTTCCTGTGTCTGCATATACAAGGCAATCACACCTATAATCATATTCTCTATATAGCTTTTCCTTCCATCTGCTATTTCTTTGGGTTGCATCTCAACCTTAAAGGGAAAGTTCCACCAATGTTTTATCGGTTTAATACACAGAGCCAGCTACCGATGAAATTAGCTAAGTTTTCCTATACTTTTCAGTGGATTTCAGTGCCAGGCCTGCTATGCCAGCAAGACCCAGTGCCCTCTCTCGCTCTGTCATTGTTTGGATTTTGTTTCCTTTGGAATGTTGATTTGTTTTCATGTCTTGTTATCAGTTTCTTTTCTCAAATCCTGCAATTTTCAAGTTCCGTTATTAAAGTCCCCTGTTCTCCTTGCACCTGTGTCCAACCTCCGTCAACAGCGTTACAATATGAGTCAACACCTCTTTACCGGCTGCATTTTTCGGGATCCAAAAATGCTTGCCTTTCTAGTGGTATCGAAGAATGCCAAACCTAACTCACTATGACCTTGAAATACTGATTGAAAAATGAATATTGTTCAGAATATTCACACTCCTGGCGGCAGTGTCATATCAGGACTTTAGCTGTAGCAGTGTCAAATCTGTTAGGACTTAATATTTAGCTGTAGCAGTGTCAAATCAGTTAGGACTTAGTATTTAGCTGTAGCAGTGTCAAATCTGTTAGGACTTAGTATTTAGCTGTAGCAGTGTCAAATCAGTTAGGACTTAGTATATAGCTGTAGCAGTGTCAAATCTGTTAGGACTTAGTATATAGCTGTAGCAGTGTCAAATCTGTTAGGACTTAGTATTTAGCTGTAGCAGTGTCAAATCAGTTAGGACTTAGTATATAGCTGTAGCAGTGTCAAATCTGTTAGGACTTAGTATATAGCTGTAGCAGTGTCAAATCTGTTAGGACTTAGTATATGGCTGTAGCAGAATCAAATCTGTTAGGACTTAGTATTTAGCTGTAGCAGTAATATGTAATTATGTGCAGCAGTTATGTGTTCTGTAAGTAATCAGTATATGAAGGTTAATGTGTGCACTGTGTGGGCCTACAATACTATAAATAAGTTGGTGTATTACCTCAAGTATTGCATTATCTTCTACAACATGCAGAGACCCAAGCCAACTAGCAGCGGTTAAGAGGCAGGAAGAGGTTGCTAGTTGATTATATAAACATCACGTATGCTTAAAGTGAGACTGATGATGAACTTTACACTGCTAAAGCCATTTAATTTCATGGCACAACAATGTTCGTATTTCTTTAATTCATGAATGACATTAATACAGTAACTATAAATATAGGTGACGATAACTGACTTTTTTATCAAGTGAAAAGACAAGAGAATCATGGAAACCCCTCCTCTTTTACTGTGCGAGGGGTTGTGATCAATACTACCCCAAAAAGCAGGCACGGATGCGCACTTAAAAATCTACCAGAAAAAGTCACAAAATAACCATAAACAGTTCTATTTTAAGCTTACTATAACACAGCTACTGAAGGTTCTAGCCAGCAAAGTTTTGGTCTATCCTGAACAAATCCTAATGCATAATTTGTTTTGACTGTGGCGTGGCTCCAACACCAGTCCCCTGCATTGCACTCAGTGTCTTTAACCACTACGCTATTTAACAAGTGGTAATCAGTCACTCAGTCACTCACTCACTTAGAGACATTCGCTCTACTTGGCCGGTTCCGCTTAACACTGTCTAGCAAAAACAACCAACATCAGAAAATGTACAGGCGTTGTAAAGCATCACCAGTAAAGATGCCCAGTCAGGTGGGGTCAATGGATTTCTGTCGTCAGGCAGTTTTGCATGTCAAAGACACAGGGCCAAATAAATACATGCTTGATTTGTACATTATTTTAATCTCTCCTTGCAATTTTTCTGAAATAACTTTAAATACAATTGAAAACTGTCTAGTCCCTGGAAACATGTCCTGTATTTGGCACCATGTCTATTCTGCTAAGTAGGCCGTCATTTACAGTGCTTTCCGAAAGTATTCAGACTCTCTATTTCTTCACATTTTGTTGTGTTACGGATTTCTTTATTTCCATAGTGACAGAGTGAAAAAAATAAAAAAACTATTACGTGTGCTTATTCACTGAATATAAAAAGCTGAAATATCTCATGTACTTAAACATTATAGATCCTTTATTTAGTACTTTGCAGAAGTGCCTTTGTCATCGATCACAGCTTTGAGTCTTTTTGGGTATGACTCTACCAGCTTTGCACAGCTGGTTTTGTGTAGTTTCTTCCATTCTTCCTTGCAGATCCTGTAAAGGTCTGTCAGATTGGATTGGGAGCCTTGGTGAACTGCAATCATCAGGTCTCCCCATCGACTTTCAATGTGGTTCAAGTCCAAGCTTTGGCCACTCAAGGACATTCACAGACTTGTTCTGAAACCACTCCAGCGTTGTATTGGCTGTAATTTACTTTTTCTCAGTAGTGGCTCCCGTCTAGCCACACTACCATAAAGGCCTGACTAATGTAGTGCTGCAGTGATGGTTGTCATTCTGGCAGATTCTCCCATCTATGCAGAGGAACTCTCAAGCTCTGTTAGAGTGGCCACTGGGTGTTTGGTTACCATAATAACTAATAACAATAACTAAGGCCCTTCTTGCTAGGTCTGGCTGACTATTTCACAAAGATGGAGCCCACTGTGCTCATGGGAACTTTCAAGAGTTCAGCAATATGTTTGTCTCCCCAGACCTATGCCTTGACACAATTCTCCGAAGTCTACAAAGTGTTCCTGGGACTTAATGGCTTGGTTTTCGCTCTGACTAGAACATGAAAGTGTGGGACCTGATATAGGTGTCTGGCTTATTATGTCATGTCCAATCAATTGTCCCAGAGGAGGAGTTCATTTCTATTGATCTCTCAAGGACAGGAAGCATCAATCAATCAAATCAAATGTATTTATGAAGCCCTTTTACATCAGCAGTTGTCACACATTTCTTTTACAAAACACCCAGCCTGAAACCCCAAGGAGAAAACAACAGTTTTGAAGCACAGTGGCTAAGAAAAACTCTCTCAAAGGAGCCAAAAATTAGGAACGTAGAGGAACCAGGCTCAGAGGGGTCTGAGCTCAATTTGGAGTGTCATGGCAATGGGTCTGAATACTTATTCACTGGTGTATTTTTTGTTTCTAAAAATGTATTTGCTTTGCTTTTTCATTATAGAGTATTGTGTGTTGATTAATCAAATACATATATGAATTATAAGTTATGTCTATAACCCCAAAGATTTTTGAGAAAGTGACAGTCTGCATACTTTCTGGAGGTACTGCATTTTACCTAAATGTTGCATTTTCTTCAATACATTATAACACATGTAAGCATCACCAGCGTGCAAGAATATCCCTATTTTATTATTGCATTTTACTTTGACACTGAAAGCTTGAGATATCTCAACAGGGAGGGTAGCCAGAGTTGGAGCTGTGTTTAGCTGAGGAGAACAGTGGGGGTTTGTGCCAAGGTCTTTCCCTAGATCAGTCATATGATTAAACCAGCCTGTGATTTAATTTTGTTGACACCATGCAGCTCTGTGTATATTTAACTCACTTATCTATAATTCTCCCAGACAGTTCAGCAAAGTTTTTTTTGTTTTTTAGTTGTGGTCAGGTCTCATGTTGGCATACTGTATAGTGACTTTGATATAGCTGCTGTCATATACTTCCACATAAGCATTGAGAACTCACTCTGCCAGCCTCTCCAAAGACCTGTTACAGCCACTGTTTCTACAGAGTGTATATGTGCTCTCTCTCTCTGCTGGCCATCTTCAAAACTGTCCTGGGCTGAATTCAAGTGTGAAAAATCTCCTGTATGAAAGCCTTTGCTATGTGAGCCATCAAATGACTCATGTAGGTGAGAAGATACCATACACTCACACAAAACAACAGCAAGGGATAGACTTTGGAACATCTCGAGCAATTTACAATATGAATCATAATGATGTGTATCAAGATTCAAAAAGGCATTCCCACATCTGAGCTATTTTGTTCCAGGTACATGCTGACAATTAAAAAAGTTCAAAGAAAACCCTGCACCCTAGCAATAGTATTTCTTAGAAAGTATTAGATTAAAATACAAACAAGGCATCTGGTCAACCACAGAGCTAAACCAATGTAATGTCAGCAGCATAGTGCCCTCCATCCCATTATTGGCTTACCCCTGGATATGTTCTGGTTGGCCCCTGGATAGGACACCAGATATTGCTGGTTTCAGAAAACCAGTAGGGGACACACTTCCCCTCTGGACACTCAAATCCCAATGCCCCAGGGGAGTAAAGAGGATATTGTCCTGTGTAGCGTCAACTAGACAAAAAAAGGCTAAGGAAAAATGTCATAGTTTTTTATTAGCGTGGTCTTACACTTAAAATATGAGGAATATAACCTCAAACTGAGGGAAAAAAGTATTAATTAAGAAATAAAGAAAAAAAAGAAAGAACAATTGTGTCAGAATAATTGGCACCCCTAGAAGTTGTAATGAACCAAATCTGGTATTTTCCCACTGATATATACAGTATGTACTGTATGTGTCAATAAGCGAGGTGCAAATGATTTGGTTTGGAGACATTCTTCATGGATGAATGTCTCAGATAGTCTGCTATGTGTTCTCCCACTTCATCAAACATTTTAGGAGAAGTCTCAGTTATGTAAGTTTTCTTTGAACAATATTACTTTAATTAAAGGTTTGATTTCTCTCAAAAGAGTTTGGCCCACTGCAGTCCCTCAGATTTGACACATTCTACACAATTTGAGAGGTAGTTGTCAAAGGAGGTTAAGACAGTCCTCTGGGAACCCTAGGTTGCTGTGTCTACTAATTAGGATGAGATGTTGGACGGAATCAAAGGCTTTAGCCCAATTAATAGAAACAGCCACGCAACACAGTTTGTTGTCTGATGTGATGTTTTCCAGAACATGCAGTGTTGCTTAGGCACAGGAAGGGCAGCTAAAAGCATGACGGCACAGCAGACAGAAGACAGTGGGACACATGGCAGGTTAACCAAAATGTTGTTGTTTGTTGACCAGACATATAAAACCTTTAAGACAGACAGGGAAGATACATCTAGCTTGTTACCCCCTTTGAAAAGTGATTTGATAGCAGCAGCTTTCCAATCCGGAGAGATTTCTGATGTAGCTAATGAGCACATCTGAATGAAAAGGCATGCTATAGGGACTAAGGTAAAAGAGGCAAGCCAGCTCTAGAAAAAATGGCACCGATCATCAAGCCTAGCTAATTTGTAAGGGTCTAGGTTTTGCATCTCTTTCGGCACCTCATTCATCCGTCCTGGCTGAATGGAGACGTGGAAGGGGGAAGGGGGGGTGTTCTGAGGGAGAACTACCCAGGGACAAGGGCAGCAGTGCTGGCAGCAGGAGTGGGTGTGTGGAATTCAAATGTTTGGCTAATCTGGCCTAAGAACTTCTGATTGACTTGAGGGCACTGATCGAGTATAACTTGTCAGTGAAAACATCACACATCATCTCACCAAGAACGGACTTGATACATATCAAGTGCCATCCTATATGAGTAATGACATATGCATTAGGACAGCGCGTTAGAACTATTATAATCGTGATAATAAATATTGTGTAGAGTTCAGCATAGAAGGCAGAACTAAGGCTTGTGACGTGGTATACATTTGCTAGTAAATGAGAAGCAGGATATGGAAGCCATATTAAAGCAAAGACACAATAAACCCCCCTGGCCTGAAGTCTGTCTGACTGACCTATGACTGTCTGGGAATAGAAGCTTCCAACAGCCATAGAAAGAAAAACAGAGCAGTTGTGCCTCCACATTGTTGTCTATTCAGATCTGTTGGCTTAATTTTCTTATTAACATGTTACTTATATCTTTATAATCAGTTGTCATGTGTTTTACTTGATTCACCTTAAAACAGCGCAACTTAAAAACGGGCTCTTGTTTCACTGAATCAGAGGGGCTTGTGAAGTCAATTACTTTGTGCCAGGGCAGGTATGTCATGGCAGTACCAGTGATAGGCATTATTTCCATGAATTTAGGTGAATTTGATGTTAGCTATACCTGAAATCTCAACATATATTTTAGTTTTGTTGTACAATGTACCATGGAAAGTGTTATACCTGTTAAAAGAAAATAAGGATAAATGTACTTGGTAAAAAGGTGTTCATATTCCCACCGCAGTGTGCTGGACTACATCGTCTTTCACCGAAAATACTATGAAATATGATGTGAACTGTGTAGGTTCTAAAAAACCTAGTACACTGTAGGCTGAGCTTGCTGTTTTTAGTTCCCTTGAAGAGTTTGGCGTGAAAATGCTGCCAAGTCAGTCCATTTGTCTAAAAAACTAATATAGAAGTATTTTTCTTCTTCTTCTTCTTCTTCTTCTTTTTTTTTTTTTTTTACAAAATTCTATTTCCACGTTTGTCCCCTCAAGTGCTTTTTGTCCTATCCATATAATTTCTTACTTTGCCGCTGTTCATTCAATGCATACAGCACCTTCAAAATGTTTTCTTTCAATTGCAATGCTAGAGGCATAGCAATGTCATCAGCTACTGAAAAATTTCTGTAATTAACTTTGTTTCAGCTAGTTTGTGAGTCAGTCCTCAGATCTAGAAATGTCTTTCTTGTGTTTTACACTCTTGGGCACGACTAGTGACAAATGTGCTAAAAGGTTCCTCTGTCCTCCTAGCATGTACAGGCTGGCACAAACCTCCCCATGCCTGGTGCAAAGACGCAGCATGTTATGCAATGTTGACATCTCATTCCAGCATGCAATCTGTCACATAAATTCTTATCTCAAGTCATCCCACATGCCCCAAACTAACACTCACACTGAATCCAACTAAACCAGTTCATCAATCCATTAGACTTTCCTTGATCAACCTAAAAAAGCATAATCCTGTTCACACTGCAAAACTATTTCCCAGACCCCAAATACAACTGATAAATGCTGAGGAATACTTTCCTCAGAAGGGCAAGCAGACAACCTACAAATTAGTAGCGATGGAAAGCAATAGTAAGCAGTGAAGGAGGAGAATAGAGATGGATGCAATGTGGACCTATCCAATACATGCAGGGCCTCATTAAAGGGTCATTATGGACATAATGGCAGTGGCACTGTCACTAATTATTTATTTCTCTCCAATTCTCTCTGTACTTCTCGCGCTTGCTCTTTCTCTCTCTCTCCATGATTAGACACATTCACCTGTTCACAGAGGGGTGGGAAGGATGACACTAATTTGCCAAGCCGCTGAGATAGACGATATTTGACTATCTTTCCTCTGCAACGGAATGGCCACAGCATAATCACTGTTACAGTGTGGTGACAAAGTATTTGCCACCTGTCTGATTGTCTGCATTGTTGCACATTTCTGGTTCTATTTCTTAGGGGTGCTAGGTAATCAAACCTTCAGTCTTCAAGTGTGAAGAAGTTATAGCCCCCCTAGCTAACTGAAGCCAAAGAGAAGGGATTATTAAAGTCAGATTTTCAATCAGGCCTGATATGGGCCAGCCCTGCTCAATATACATATGACGGCCCATGCCATCATATTGATAATGTCAGCTCTTATTATTCAATGCCACATTATGACACAATCAAAAAACATTCTTGTACACCTCTAGAAAACATTTGTTGATGCATTTCAGTCTGACAAAGCCATTTGTAAGTCACTGGCCCTTCAATGAACCACAATGAGAGCCATATTGCCAGAATGGAAAATTTGGGACAGAAGTTTATCTTCCAAGAAGTTGTCACCTTGCCAAAGTCTCTAAAGGAGCAAAGTCATCCAGGGAGTCACAGAAAAGGTAGAACATTTAGGGATATAGTAGTCTACTTCACCTCAGTGTTCATGACTGCTCACTAAGAGTTTGCCAAAAAGCACCTAATGCACTGCAAAAGTTCTGGAACAATGTTAAAAGTTTAACTTCTTCTCTGACTTTGATCCCATTATACACATCTGGAAGCTTTGGCTAGCAACACATGCCATAGACATTCATGTAAAATAGTAGTACGAAACAACACTGATAGAGAACCTCCAGAAATAAATTAGTTTATAAATGACCCAAAATATATTATGTCGAGTCAAAATCCACCAATCAGCCATAACATTATGACCACCTGCCTAATATTGTGTAGGTCCCACTTTTGCCACCAAAACAGCCCTGACCCGTCCAGGCATGGACTCCACTAGACCTCTGAAGGTGTGCTGTGGTATCTGGCACCAAAACTTTAGCAGCAGATCCTTTAAGTCCTGTAAGTTGCGAGGTAGGGCCTCCATGGATCAGACCTGTTTGTCCAGCACATCCCAAAGATGCTTGATTGGATTGAGATCGAGGGAATTTGGAGGCCAAGACAACACCTTGAACTTGTTGTTGTGTTCCTCAAACCATCCCTGAACCATTGTTGCTTTGTGGCAGGGCACATTATCCTGCTGAAAGAGGCCAATTCCATCAGGGAATACTGTTGCCATGAAAGGTACACATGGTCTGTAACAATGCTCAGATAGGTGGTACATGTCAAAGTAACATCCACATGAATGGCAGGACCCAAGATTTCCCAGCAGAACATTGCCCAAAGACACTGCCTCCGCCGGCTTGCCTCCTTTCCATAGTGCATCCTGGTCCCATGTGTTCTCCAGGTAAGTGAAGAACATGCACCCGGCCATCCATGTGATGTAAATGAAAATGGGATTCATCAGATCAGGCCACCTTCTTCCATTGCTCCTTGGTCCAGTTCTCATTCTCACATGCCATTGTAGGCACATTCGGCGGTGGATGGGGTCAGCATGGGTTCCCCTGACTGGTCTGCGGCTACGCAGCCCGATTTGCAACAAACTGAGATGCACTGTGTGTTCTGACACTTTTCTATCAGTACCAGCATTAACTTTTTCAGCAATTTGTGCTACAGTTGCTCGTCTGTTGGATTGGATCACACGGGCCAGCCTTCACTCCCCAAATGCATCAATGAGCATTGGCCGCCCATGACCCTGATGCCTGTTCACCATTTGTCCTTCCTTGGACCACTTTTGAGGGTACTGACCACTGCAGACTGGGAACACCCCTCAAGGGCTGCAGTTTTGGAGAAGCTCAGACCCAGTCGTCTAGCCATCACAATTTGGCCCAAAGTTGTATAGATCCTTACGCTTGCCCATTTTTCATTCTTCTAACACATCAACGTTGAGGACAGAATGTTCACTTGCTGTCTAATATATCCCACCCACTGACAGGTGCCATGATAACGAGATTATCAGTGTTATTCGCTTCACCTGTCACTGGTCATTATGTTATGGCTGATTGGTATATGTCCACTATACCTATTCAGTCTCCCAGCATTAAGCTAATGCAATAAACCCACTCTATGGCCAGAGGTGTCCTACCTGGACATTTATTTCTACCTTATAAAGTCTCCAGGTAAGCAAATTACCAGTGAATTAGTGAACTTTTCATTTCTGCTCTGCAAATACTATGCCAGCTAGAAATAGCAACGTGCTCTGACAAGTGAACTAGCTAGCTGCATTTGCCTGGTTGCACCTTATTTAACACTGGTCAGTCTGCAGCTAATACATTGAGTAGGTGACACTGACAGCATGACAACAAAAGTAATAGGTGCAAAACGGAATGGCAAGAGGGACAACCAACTACACAGCAACTCTTCGGCATAACATGCGTTATTAATTTAAGCCAGACAGTTTGTCTTGTTTACACTGTTGTAGTCTTCGCGGCATGCCGGTTTGTTTTCCCCCTCAATGGGACGTGGAGATGAGAGCCTACTCTGGATGATGTACTACTGGTCTAACATATATTTGGTGGAAACCAAACATCGCATTTCATATCAAAATGAGTAGTTCACGCACAAAAAACACACCAATAAGATTATGTTAAAGCAGTTCTACATAGAGGAGTGGGACATTCCACCACTGCACTGTGAGAGACTGATCAATAACTACAGGAAGCCTTTGGTCGCAGTCCTGGTCCCTGATGGAGAGAAACACATGACCATAGAGACTTGAGTGTTGCCACTGGACTATGGCTCAACACGCAACTTTCAATAAAAAAAGTGTTTGTTCACTCCAGTTTCCTTTTATCTAATATTAGGTTTTGGTTGAAGATCTGACAACATTTAGTGCCAGAAATATGCAAAAATATCCCATGGGGAGATACTTTCTCACGGCACTGAATGTGTTTCTGAGTTTGTGTGGATGTTGGTTTCATCCGTCTCTCGCCATTAAATTTTTATGTTTGTTGTTCATTGGCATATTTATCTCTCCCTCCCTAGGAGGTAATTAGCGAGTGGATGTATAGAGTTACTGTGAGACAATACAAGAAAGGAATGAGCGCCAGCTTGGAGCTTCTGAAACAATTCATACTGTATATGTGGCATTGCAGTGAGCCTGTGGCATGACTCATATCAAAGAAATGCTAATTCAATTTAAGATATTACAGTACAGTTCTCCATCCTAAAGCTTACAGTGCAGTTTGTGAAAGTGACTATTGTCCTTGATATGGCATTTCAACTTTACCCTGAACATTAAAACTTCACAGTATGCAATGATATTAAAGCAAAACGTTCCAAACACTGTATTTAAACTGACATTCAAATTAGCAATAAGCTCTGAAATCACCAAGATATTGTAAGTAGCCCACAAACCCCAGTGCAATTTTCGACACCGCTTTGTGTGACTATTACCCAGAAAATGACCTTGGTTTTCACATATTTAATACATCTTGTGATTTTACATTACAAAACCATTTTACAAGCACATGATTGGTGATGGTGCCACACAGATACATTTTACATTCACCATAGGCTGTAATTCAGAGTGCATACATATTCTACTTGCGGTATATGGCAATTTAATGCACAAATGCAACGTTCGAACAACTAAGCTAAACAAGGATAACTAGATATAAAAATACAGTGGGCCGCAAAAGTAGTTAGGCCCCTGACAAATGTTAAAAATAATATCCAAGTATTTGCATATCTCAGAGAGCACAGTTGGATCAATAATCAGAAAGTGGAAGCTGCATCAAACCACCCAGACACTGAAAAGGTTGTCCCTCAAAACTCAGCATTCCGACTGAAAGGATACGTGTCAGTCGGAAAACCCAGAGAGGTCAACAATCACATTAAAAGATCTACAGAGATCTGTGGCTGGGAGTTGATTAATGCTTCAAAAGTCAGCCATATAAAAAAATCTGCAAAACACTGGCTTGTATAGGAAAGTAGCAAAAAAATACCATCTGAAAGCGTGCCTGTTTTTTGCCAGAAAGCATTAGAGTGACCGAGCTGTGATGTGGGAAAAAGTTTTGTGATCAAATGAGGGCAAGATAGAGCTTTGGGGCGAAAACTCGAAGTGCTACAGTATGTACCATGACACTAAATCCAATATTTGCCCTAAAAAACCAAGATGTTTTTGTCAAAAGGTGCATCAAATGTTAATGCGTGAGTGTAAAATATTACAATAATACTGAAATGCACCTTTTGGCAAAAATCAATAAACAATTTAAAATATAATACAAATCACTAAACAATTTAATGATGGAGAATTGGTACTTTTGTAAGACCCTGCTTATTGGATCAGGAAAACAGGCTCTTGTTGATAGAAATTGTACTCTATGCACACAACTGTTATCTTGGTGATCAATGACTGGATATGCATTTACATAGTAAGATAGGCCAAGAGAGCAGTGGAGGAATACACTGGTGGATAGCTATAGGCCAAGAGAGCAATGGAGGAATACACTGGTGAATAGTTATAGGCCAAGAGAGCAGTGGAGGAATACACTGGTGGATAGTTATAGGCCAAGAGAGCAGTGGAGGAATACACTGGTGGATAGTTATAGGCCAGGAGAACAGTGGAGGAATACACTGGTGGATAGTTATAGGTCAGGAGAGCAGTGGAGGAATACACTGGTGGATAGTTATAGGCCAGGAGAGCACAGTGCAGTTATGCTCATAAGTTTACATACCCTGGCAGAAATTGTGAAATTATGCCATTGATTTTGAAAATATGACTGATCATGCAAAGACAACTGTTTTATTTAAGGATAGTGATCATATGAATCCAATTATTATCAGAAAGTAGTTTGGCTCCTTTTAAAATCATAATGATCCAAATCACCCAAATGGCCTTGGTCAAAAGTTTACATACCCTTGAATGTTTCAGACACAAGGTGACACACAGGTGAAAATGACAATTATAGGTTAATTTCCCACACTTTTTATGGCTTTTAAAATTGCAATTAGTGTCTGTGTATAAATAGTCAATAAGTTTGTTATCTCTCACCTGGATGCACTGAGCAGGCTAGATAATGAGCCATGAGGAGCAGAAAAGAACTGTGGATAGACCTGCATAACAAGGTAATGGAACATTTATAAAGATGGGAAAGGAAATAAAAATATATCCAAAGCCTTGCAAATTACACTCAGCAACCTTCAATCCCTTATTAAGAAGTGGGAAATTCAGGGATCTCTTGATACCAAGCCAAGGTCAGGTAGACCAGGAAATATTTCTGCAAAAAATGCCAGAAGAATTGTTAGGGATACAAAGAAAAACCCACAGGTAACCTCAGGAGAAATACCGGCTGCTCTGGGAAAAGATGGTGTGATTGTTTCAAGCACAATATGACGATACTTGAACAAAAATGAGCTGCATGGTCGAGTTGCCAGAAAGAAGACTTTACTGTGCCAATGACATAAAAAAGCCTGGTTACAATATGCCCGACAACACCTTGACATGCCCACAGCTTCTGGCACACTGTAATTTGGAGTGACAAGACCAAAATAGAGCTTTATGGTCACAACCATAAGCACTGTGTTTGGAGAGGGGTCAACAAGGCCTATAGTGAACAGAATACCATCCCCACTGTGAAGCATGGTGGTGGCTCATTGATTTTTTGGGAGTGTGTGAGCTCTAAAGACACAGGAAATCTTGTGAAAATTGATGGCAAGATGAATGCAATACGTTATCAGAAAATACCGGCAGACAATTAGCATTCTTCTGCACAAAAGCTGCGCATGGGACGCTCTTGGACTTTCCAGCATGACAATGACCCTAAGCACAGGGCCAAGTTGACCCTCCAGGGATTACAGCAGAAAAAGGTGAAGGTTCTGGAGAGCCCTCACATTCTACTGATCTTAATATCATCGAGCCTCTAGGGAGATCTCAAAAATGCGGTTCATGCAAGACGACGAAAGACTGCATGACCTGGAGGCATTTTGCCAAGATGAATGGGCAGCTAAACCACCTGCAAGAATTCAGGGTCTCATACAACTATTACAAAAGACTGCATGCTGTCATTGATGCTAAAGGGGGCAATACACAGTATTAAGATCTAAGGGTATGCAGACTTTTGAACAGGGGTCAGTTAATAATTTTTTTTGTTGCCATGTTTTGTTTTATGATTGTGCCATTCTGTTATAACCTACAGTTGAATATAAATTCCATAAGAAATAAAAAACGTGTTTTGCCTGCTCACTCATGTTGTTTTTGAAAATGGTACATATATGATAAATTCTCCAAGGGTATGCAAAATTTGAGCACAACTGTATATACTGTAAATAAAAATATGTATTTATATTAGCAATTTGTATGATGTGCTACAAATACAATATTTAAATTTTTTTACATTAAATTAAAAACATATTTTGTTGTCTAGTTACTTTGTGTTATATCATTTGCTAACATTTGCAAAAACTTGATCTAGACTTTAGGAGAGGCCCAGGGGCATAAACTGCCCCATATGCAGTGCCTACATTCATAGGCGAAAATCCCGGTGGGGACGGGGGGACACGGCCCCGACATCCTGGGAAAAACTATGATTTGTCCCACCCAATAATGATATCACTGTAAACATAACTATGTTATTTCAGTTAAATTAATAAGACGCAAACGAAAGCACTTGTGCTGATTATAGGCACTTAATAGTTTCATACGTTTCAAAAGATTGCGACCCCCGCCCTATGCCTCACAATGGATTGATCCACTGCCTCCCCAGCACTCAGCAGTAGAACATCATGCAGGTTCAGTGCATGTGTGGGAATCTTCTAGTCTGTTGCTGGTAGATATGTTAGACTATTTCTTTACTTCTATCACATAATAATTTTTTTTTTTAAATATAACGTCACCAGCCTTAATTTTCTCTGCACTGAATTACAGGTCACACTTTATGTTAGCTAGCGGTTAGCTGACGTTTGTTAGCAAGCTACAGCAACATCAACCAGTGTTTGAAGCTGTTTGCATTTAGTCAATGAATGGAAGCTTGCAATGTATGTAGTGTTTACCCTCTGAAAGGCACTCAATACCCGTTCAGTAGATAACATGAGGTTAATACAGTAAGTTTGTTTCATGTTGGTAGGGTTCGCACACACAATAACTGAATTTGCAGAGCCACAGTATTAGCAAACCGATAGCACAAACTAAAACAGTATTACAGCACTACTTTTGGTGTCCCCCTCAAGAATTGCTCTTGAGAAAATGTAATGTAATTGTCCCCTCCAAAGTCGATATCAGATTTTCACCCCTGCCTTCATTATCCTTCATTGAAATGTATTCAAATTGTGACTCCAGTCACTGGTAATGGGTAGTAACAGGGTAAGCATTGCCTCCCCAGAGTAATCTGACTGCATGTCACTGACAGACTGAAATACAGTACAAGTTTGGCAGCATGACAGATTAAGCCTTTCTCAAATAGATTATCATTGACAAAGTAACAATGCCAACCTTTGTGATAGTATCTGCCCAAATCCATCATAAATCCTTACTTAATATTTGTATGCACTCTTTCTGAAATCATAATGTGTATTCCCTTTCCAGAAATGTCTTGCAAATGCGGCCAAAGGACAAGAGATCTCCGAGTGAGGAATCCTCCAAGTCATGCCGCATCCTCATTGCAAAAGAAACGGCACTGACAATGACGACAGTCTGGCTTTACAAGCTAAGTCTTCCCCTTTCCCTCTTTTACCCTGCCATGTTAAAAATGACTTAGTGTCGAAACAATATGGCTGGCATCCATTCCAGATGTTGACAGATTCATCAGGGACAATTTGTCAAGATTCCACTAGGGAGGAAAGGACTTACACATGACACGACACTGTAGAGTCTATTCAGATAACTATGTTGCTATATCTGGTTTGACTGGGTTGCCTCATCCTGTTATATGATACTGATTTATACTGAACAAATATATAAATGCAACAATATGAAAGATTCACTGCTTGGTACAGTTGAAAACAGGATTCATCTGCGAAGAGTGCACTTCTCCAGTGTGTCAGTGGCCTTCAAAGATGATCATTTGCACACAGGTCAAGACCCTGGTAAAGATGATGAGCACGCAACTTCTGTTGTGATGTTTTCAACGTCTGTCCCGGGTGGTTGGTCTCAGTCAATTCGGCAGATGAAGAAGCAGAATGTGGAGCACCTATTTTGGTGTGGTGACTCATGGTCTGTGGTTATGAGGCTGGACGGACCTACTGACAAATTCTCTACAACAATGTTGGAGAATACTAACTGTAGAGAAATTAACACTACATTGTACATTTTGCTGTAGTGGCCTTCTATTGTCCCACAAACAAGGTACATCAGTGTCATTATAATGCTCTTCAATCTGTTTCTTAATGTGCCACACCTGTCAGGTGGATCGATTCTCTTGGCAAAGTAAAAATGCTCTACTACAGGGATGTAAACAAATTTGTGTTCAACATTTTATAGAATGTTGCTTTTTGTGCAGAAAATAGAAAATGTGGAGGGCTTATAACTAAGTATGAAGCATTTACATATGCCTTCACTGAGCCTTTCTTTATAAAATGTGAGGAGGAACTGGACAGAATGGCCTGGACTACATGAATACTTATATACTCAAACTCTAGAGGTTTCAAGTTGTGTTGTCATTTGTTTTTCATTTTACTCTGGGGATACTGATACTGGAGTGATTTTGAAGATGTGTCAACACCTACCATACAGTTATTGTTTTATCAACACCATACTGACCATCACTGTTCCTTCATCAAGACTCCTGTAACCATTCAAGTTCATGTGTGAACCGCGAAGAGCCCCTCATAACATATGGTACAGTGTTCCATTACAGCCCTAGTGTAAGATCAACCTTATAGACAACAATTACATTTTTTATATCCTTTTTTATAAAAGGGGCATTAATTCTGGAGGGCACTTTAGCCTACACTAGCACAATTGTGTGGGAGGTTGGTATGGGAAGCTAAAATCAGCAATGAAAGTATGCAAAGTGTAAAGAACAACTGTAGTATATTATCCTTTCCCTCTCTTCTTTCCCTCTCTTCTTTCCCTCCCTGATTCCCATTAGAGTACTTACCCAATTAAGTAGCATCAAAATAACACCATAATATTAGGTTTGATAAAAGCCCAATCTACATTTTTGTGATTTATAGTTTTATTCATGCAAAGCACTCGACTCTCCAGACTGACAGAGCAAATATTGGGATGGGAAGACTGTCCTATTATCCTTTCATCTGTACTCATGGGTTTATTCAACTCAATGCCCTAACTAACTGGGCTCCTCCAAACACTTATCATCCCTAATGCTAGAAAATATTTAAAATATAACCATCACCAGCACAACATTAATATTATCCCTCTCAAGATATTTGAGATATAAGTAGTATAATCTTCTGGTGACTGTTTATGTGTGTTTCATTAACTGCATTAGGGAGAACAAGGTATGCAGTATTCGATCAAACTGTACCTCGAGTCCCAGAACCATATAAACCTGTTTCCATAATGAGTGTCCGAAATGCAGTTCAACAAACATGAAATGTCAGTATTTCTTAGTGTCTTAGAATGAGTTGCTTTTCATAACTCGAATCCTTCTTGTCATAACTCTTGTCACGAATCAGTTCCCAGACATTCACTACATGACCAAAAGTACAGTATGTGGTGTGGAACGGTGTTACCATCAGTGTCTTGACCCCGCCGAGTGAGAGCATACTGCCTTCAGAGGTTCAGAACCACAAAGAGTGCAGAGTGATTTCCGGAAAGGGCTGGAAAATGCTAGAACAGTTGAGAGGCAGCTGGGAGGGCCAGCCCCACCCCTTCACAGTTCAATCAGATTGGGGTGACTATAAGAAAGTGGAAAGAGGATCCTTAACAATGGTAAACTCGGACTCCACATCACTAATGGCTTCATGTGTGTCTGTGTGTGTGTGTGCCTTAATATACAGTGCTGTCAAGGGACAGTAGACTGGGCTTCCTGCGATGTCCAAAGGCGCTATTAAGAGTGAGCCTGGAAAAGCCACCATAGGCGTGGATTTTTTTTGTGTTCTTTTTTTCTTTTGCTTATTATGGGTTGTTTGGAAAAAGGAATAAATAAAATGGTTGTAAATGCAATGTATACATTTCTTGTTTGTCTAATGGAATTTAATGTTATATCACAAGAATAAAGAAAAATATTATATGCTTAAGTGAAATGGTGCTATAGCTCTAACATCTCTGTAGTTGCATGTAGTTCTTCCTCTATGACTACCAAAGCCTTGTACAGAAGCAGTACTATCTTGTCTGTAGCTCCTCCTCTGTCGATCAGAGCCAATGCTTTGTAAAGAGCTTATCCCATCAAGTGGTATGTCGTCTCGTCAAATGTGTCATATGTACGGAATGCTAAGGCACGGTCCATCCATTTGTGTCTCTGTGCAGATTAAAGAAAGGCAGAGGAGGGGATATCCCCACATATACAATACACAACTTATACAGATAAAAAAATAAGTAGGAAGGTTAGGTATGTAGTCAAAAAAGAAAGAAATCTCATTAATGTATTGGTGATCTGAACACCAAGGAACACCAAGGAACTTGAAGCCCTGTTCCTGCTCCACTTCAGCCTCCTATATGGCCATGATCAGCTCCTTTCCCTTACTGCTTTAATATACACTGTTGTCCTGGTACCACACTGCCAGGTCCCTGACTTCCAACCCACACTCTCGTAATCATCGGTGATCAAGCATACCACTGTTGTGTCATCAGCAAACTGTACTGGAGGGGAGTATCCACGCATTCCCGAGAGGTTAATTGGTGAGAGTGAGCTTGGTGGATGTGTTGTTGCCTAAGCTCACTACCTGAACTCATGGTTCAGAGGGAGGCCTTCAGTCCCAGGGTCCTGTATTGGTATACCACTGTTCAGTTGTGCTCTACCAAGGTTTTCCAGAGTACAACTAACTTGCAAATATAAGCTGTCTCTGAGCCTGTTTTAATGGGATCTCGTGTTCTGATTCAGACTGTATCTGTTGGACGGTAAGCGGATGAACACTGAGTGGCTGGGTTGTGTGGGGTCCTTGATAATGCTGCAGGCCTGTGTCAAGCACCCTTTTGGATAGATGTCCTGGGTGTGTGTGAGCTTGACCATATTAACTATCGATGTAGGGCTGGGTGGTCTCTCATACAAGGACATAATACAGCTAGTCAGTGTGCATGTCTCCATGCAGTCCAGTATGTGAGACAGGTGAATCCCTGAAAAGTTTTTGTGAAAAAACTTGCACCTACAACACATGCCAATTGTATAGAATGAAATCCTAAAAACTGCTAGAAGCAATTATTTTCAGAAGCGCACGCTCATGGGTTAAATTGGGCTCAGTTAGGGCAGCTATGGACCAGACGACAGCCAGGTGGTTACCGTTAAAGGTGAATGTCCTATTCAAAGTCCAGATCTCAATCACATTGAGAATATGTGTCACGATTTGAAAATTGCAGTCTATAAACTTCATTCAACCAACCTATGACACCCTTGGAACAATCTGCCAAGAAGAATGGGAAGAAGCGGGTACATACTTACTAAAAGATTTGAAGCAGTTATTGCAAGGTGAAAGGTGGCTCTGCCAAATATGAATATGTAGGGGTTGAATACGTATGCAAGCAACATAACATATTTTAGCCTCAAATTTCTCTTAATATGGGAATATATATTTAGCAAAATACATTTTCACGTTTATTTTTTAAACAAATTTCACCTTGCAATAACTGATTTTGAGAGTCAGTGTTTTAAAATACAGTATCAAAACTGTATTGTAGCGGGCCGAGGTCTTTTCAACATGTCACTGGCTCGGGCGGTGGTCCCAATGTGCTTCAAGTCCGCAACCATTGTGCCAGTGCCGAAGCGGTCGACTGCATCTAGTCTGAGTGATTTCTGAACAGTTGCACTCACCCCCACAATCATGAAGTGCTTCGAAAGACTAGTTCTGGCCCACCTTAATCCTGCCTCCCCCAACACTGGATCCCTACCAGTTTGCCTACAGGTCGAACAGGTCTACAGAGGATGCCATCTCCACAGCTTTACACTCTGCCCTGACCCACCTGGACAAAACCAACACCTATGTGAGGATGCTATTCATAGACTTCAGCTCAGCATTCAACACTGTCATCCCCTCTAGGGATCCCCTCCATGACCTGGGGGTCAGCCCCTCTCATTGCAACTGGACTTTGGACTTCCTAACCAACAGACCCCAGTCTGTCAGATTAGACAACTTCACTTCCTCCACCCTGATCCTGAACACTGGTGTTCCACACGGCTGTGTGCTGATCCCTCTCATGTACTCCCTCTTCAACCACGACTGCGTTCCTGTACACAGTTCCAACACAATTGTCAAGTTCGCAGACGATACCACAGTGGTAGGCCTGATTAGTGTCAACGATGAGTCAGCCTACAGGGAAGGTCATGCGCATGGCGGCATGGTGCACTGATAACAACATGGCCCTTAACGCTAAGAAAAAACACTCATTGAGGATTGCAGGAAGTCTAAAAGCTGCAGCCACGGCCCAGTCCTCATCGATGGTACTGAGGTGGAGTATGTGTGCAGCTTCAAATTCATGGGTGTCCACATCTCCGAGGACCTCTCCTCACCCTCAAGGCGCAGCAGCTTTTTGAGGAGGCTGAAGAAAGCCTGCCTGTCCTCCAGGATCCTTGTGAACTTTTACTGCTGCACAGTCGAGAGCATTTTGACTATGCTGCTGTGTGGTTCAGCAGCTGCGCCATAGCCAACCGGAAGGTCCTGCAACGGGTGGTGAAAACCTCCCAGCACATCACTGGTGCCCAGCTTCCTGACATCGCGGACCTCCAGAGCAAGTGGTGTCTGTGCAGGGCACGCAAGTTCATCAGGGACCCTTCAAACCCATGCCACAAACTGTTTGCCCACCTACCATCAGGCAGGTGGTACTGGTCTCTTCGGTCCCACACCAGCAGGCTCAGGAACAGTTTCTAACCATCTACTGTAACCCTGCTTATCTCTGTGATCCAGAGAACTCTGTGAACTCTGTGATCCATCACTCACCATTCCCCCCAACTTCTGAGGTCCTTGTTGCACTACTCCCTTGTACTACTCTGACACTGCCTTGTAAGTCTGATAATGGATGTTTTTCAGTTGTTACAGGTACGTGTCTACCTCAGGAACCTCACAGCTGCTGTCCCTGCATTTCAGTTGCACATGCACCTTGTACATTCATTTTGCCTCTTTGCACATTTTTACATTTTGCACACTGAGAATTGCCATTGTGCTTGCATTTGTACAGTTGTTACACACACGTCTACCTTGAGGACCATAGTGCTGCTATCTCTGCATCCCGGTTGTGCATGCTACCCTACTACATTACTCCTTCATTTACCTTGTTTGCACATCTATAATGCCATTTAGAAATCGCCATTTGTACCCAATCAACTGTTATCCCACTTGTAACATTCACTATACCAAAAACGTTTGAACTTTCTGCCCTCCTCTATTTGCCTGAATTGCACATTTAGTATTGCCATGTGTACTGCATTTGGCTTCATTGCACATCTACGCATTCCACTTGCAATGTACATATATTTAATACTTGTAAAACCTCTATTTGCATTTCTGGTAAGATGCTAACTGCATTTCGTTATACTGTACTTGTACTGTTCAATGACAATTAAGTTGAATCTAATCTAAAAAGGACAAAATGTAAATGTACCATTTGTAACTCAGTAACATAAGACAATTGTTCATGGGTGTGATTAGTTTGCAAGGCACTGCATCTTAATAAAAAAATTATTTAAATATAATCACAACCCACTATCGACAAGACATGAACTAATATACCCTATTCCCCAAAAAGTAAAGATTTTGTGCCATTACTGTACTAATCAGTAAAGGTCTTGAAGCACTCCAGACTGATTAAACATCACTCTGCTTGCCAATCTCTCATTACCTTTGCAGAAATGTTTAAAAAAAGTGTATCAAGAAAAACTATTTATTTATATGGTGGCAGCAGGGGCGAAAATCCGATATAAAATTTAGAGGGGACATGAAATTATCTCAAGAGTAATTCTTGAGAGGGACACCAAAAGTAGTGCTGTAATACTGTTTTAGTGTGCGACATCGGTTTGCTCGCTACTGTAGCTCTGCAAATTCAGCTATTGTGTGTGAACCCTACCAACATACAACAAACTTACTGGATTAACCTCACATTAGCTTCATGCATTGAGTGCCATTCAGACGGTAAACACGAACTCTGTCACCTTGCCAGCTAAGGAACACACATACACTGGATTGCAAGCTTCTCTCATTGACTCAAATTCAAACAGCTACAAACACGGATTGTTGTTACTATAGCTTGCTAGCAAACGTCATCTAACCGCTTGCTAACACAGTGTGACCTGTAATTCAATGCAAAATTAAGGCTGGTTACGGTTTGAAATGTGTTTTATTGTATAGAGTGGTAGAAGTAAAGGAGTGTCTAATATATCCTTTATTTGAACTACTTACTGAAAGCCAACTACCAACAACAGATTCCCACACATGCACTGTACCTCTCTGCACCATGTGCCACTGCTGAGTGCTGGGGGGCTCGGGGGGGGGGGGGGGGGGGGGGGGGGGGGGGGGGGGGGGGGGGGGCAGTGGATCAAACCATTGTGAGGGCGGGGGGGTCGCAATCTTTTGAAACTTAAAAATACGCTATTAAGTGTCTATAATAAGCACAATTTCTGCCTATTGCTGGCAGTCATAAATGTACCTAATTAAAAGCATGATTATAGTCGCAGTCACCCATTCTGAAGACATTGAGACCTAAGATAAACGCTGGTAGCCTAATTTAAGATTCAAAGGAAAGCAGTCCTAAGCTAAAATATAACAAAAACACTGAGTTAATATTCATTTACAAATAAGAAATTGGCCAAATTCCTAATTTATTTATCTGAATTAATGTATAACATAATTTTTAGGGGGTGTGACTGAATAATGTGCAGGTGCCGCCAACTAAAAAGACCAGTGCAACTACTGAAACATGCTATTCTGGAGCCTTGTCTTGTAAGATATTTCAAGGTGACCATGGAACATGCATTTAGTTTAAATGGATCAGTAGAGCACATTGCCATAGGTGACAGGCCAGTCTATTGCGTTTAACCAAAGTTGTTTGGATCAATTCTGTTTAATATCATTATTAACTGACCACAACATCAGACCACAGTACCAGTATAGCCCAAAATACAAACAAAGCAAAATAATCACCACACCTTAACAATTAATCAGCCTGTAGCTTATATGAGCATAGAAGACATGGGCCTGATTTCCCTAAAGCATACTACAGCTAAATTCTTCATTAGAAACAATGAATTTGAAGATTGGTTCAATCAATAATCTTAGTCCCAATGTTTTCCAGATGACACTGGTAAACCAGACCGTGATCTTTTGATTGGTATTTAATTAAATAAGTCTTAGTTATATGTGACTATCCACCCTTGGCCAATCTCCATTAACCTAGTAATTTCTGTTGACTTCAACAATCAAGTCAACAATCAACTCATTGTTCTGCAATTAACCAGTCATGCAAAATAAGGCATCCTGAAACCTACAATATATTTTATTAAGACTAAACGCAATGAAAACATCAGAATGGTCAAAAGGACTATAGTAATAACTTCTTCTTGAAAAGTTTGTATCAAAGCAGTTTCGGAAATGTTTGCTGTGGATGGTGCTGATTTGATGAACAAGCTTGTAAACACTTGGTTTCTCTCGGATGCAAAACTAAGCCTAAAGACCTTTTTAACAAAAAAAAAAGCCATGGGCATCAACAGCAGCTCTGGGCATCAACTGTCTGTGGGCAGGGCTGCACCAATGAGATACAAGGGATTCATCACGTAACTTTTACAGTACAGTGTAAATGGATGACACTGGGTCAACCGTGGCTTTGAAGTATTCTTGAAGGTAGTTCTCTACATCAGGTATTGCCTAGATGGCACCAAATAGCAAGCAATACAGTCACTCGGTCACTGTCATCATAGTGACACTATGTGGCTAGCAAAAGATTGGAAAAGATACATATGCATCAAAAAAGCTGAAGCATTAAATCAAAGGTCAGACGAAAGAAATTTCTTCATATCATGAAAAACATTACTAGTTATTGGAATGAAAGAGGGCAAATGAGAATACATAACAAATATGTTAGCCAAAGCTAAAATAGGATACAGCTAGACAGTGGTGGAGGATTTGAAACAAATTGATTATTAGGTTAAACTTTTGAAGAAGAATTAGAGAACCAGGATGTTTGGGGGATTTTGGACAGTAAGTAAGTAATCTAAAATGTCTTCTCTCCATAATGCAAACTAATACCTAACTCTATTTTCTGAGTTTTGAGAAATGTCTTACATCATGTTTCATGAGTTACAGTAAATGCATTTGAGTATTTTAACTACATTATAATTTGTTTGTGAAATGCTGAATTATTTTAAATGTGTACGCTACTAATGATCAGTGCTTTTTTTTTTTTTGCTACTTCTTTTGGGAATTACTGAAGTCACAAACAACTTGCAGTCTTTGGCAGGCAATTGTTAGTGGATTGAATTGAGATTACAAGTCCTCTGCATTGTGACCGATATAAAAGTGGTCTGCCAAGGTTGGATAGCTGGCATACAACAAGTGCTATCTCACATGAGATGTGAGTGACCTCTTCAGCTGCAAATGTAATTCCACCATAGGTATTTTAGCATTATTGATTTTGCTTGGTTAAATTTTTTGAGTAATAATTGATTGCTTGAAGGGGCCATAATACATGTCTGTTGATATAAACATTCTGTCACCATTTGGCATGGCCCCTGCTACACAGCAAATCGGAAGACGCTACTGATGCAAACAACATGATCTATTGGGATTGGTCGATAAAGATGGCGCCTCTTCAGAAATAGAACAGAACATTTTTGCCTGGCTTGAGTCAGGCTGACCAGCCTTCCCATGCATGAGCAACGATAAGGATGCTGTAATGACAGAATTCCGCATTCCTGCTAGGCCTAATTGTAGATGAATGGGCCACCTTGCCTGCCGCAGGCACCACAACACAGTTTCACTGACTGCATCTGGTGCAAAACAGACACATTGGATATGCAACATTTGGTTAACACAATACAGACAACGTTCCACATCGTGGCAAAACATATCATGCTGAGAACGTTCAAATGCAAACTCAGAGATTTCGGGTTACACTAACAGAGCAAAAATCACAGATGAGATTGTGTCAGGAGAAAAAACATGGAAAGTGTTGTCAGGCACAGCATTGGAAATGTCCGGATAAGGACCATTGCCCCTCTTCTGGATGCTGAGGCACTTTTTGTTTTGAAAACTCCTGAAACAGCTATTTCATACAATCTACTAAGACACTATATCATTAATAATTGCAAAGGTAATTGAAAATGTGTCATGAGGTGCACTCATATGGTAGCTACTACATCGCCTTATGCTTTGGAGCTCACTAATCTCTATGCACCATTGTCCACAAGGAGGCAAATGAACATAGGAAGTGACTCAAGTATATAACAAATAACGTCTATAAGTCAATTGGTGTACTACTCCAGTGATTGTGACTAACCAGGGGTCCCAATAATATAATAAAAAGTGAAAATCGACTGCACTGAGTTGAACGTAACCGACTAAAACCGATGGGTTACTTGTGCCTGTTGATATGATTTACAGTGTAACAGCGCATTATAGCTAAGTGTTGGCATAATGTGTGTGGAGTCGATTTACAAAAGCACGTTTTACTGATTTTATCGATCATACTATGAGTGGCATAGAAACTTAGAGCTAAATGCATCCGCAGTCAATCTTAATTCATCAAATTATAACAATGCTGTCTGTGTACCTCAAGCTACACTTCTCTACCTGTTTTAAGATTGCTCCCAGCTTTGCCTTACCTTTCCTTACTCCTCCTAACTGCTGTTCTGGGTGAATTCCAACAAGTTAAAGCATACTAGTGGTATTTCAGCAAACAATTTTACATTGTTTTCTTTATTCATTATCTATCAAAGCAGTGAAGAACGTAAAACATCTGTTACTAAATGCACATGAGGCAGTTTGTTTTTGCACACTTGCTTTCAAAATGAGGAAAAACAAACATTTAACATATAAAGAAAACACTTGCATTTAAACATCTGATTAATCAATGAATTGAAGTAATAACCAACAGAATAATCAATAATCAAAATAGTTGTTAGTTGTAGCTCTAAACATCTGGAAGGTCAGATAATGCAAAATAAATTAAATGTTGTTGACATTCATAAATTAGACAATGGCTGAAAATAATTTGATTGCTAAATCATCAGGAATTTGCTAAACATGAATGGAACTTTGATTAGAACCAGGTTATAGTCAGATGAGACAATAATAATGTATTTTGGTCACAATCCCCACAGTTTTGGTTTATAAATAGGGATAATTAGGTACATTTTCTGTTATATAGAGAAAATCACTGCTATGAAGTATGGGCGTGGATTTTTGATGTTATGGGGCTGTCCTAAAGACTCCGGAAAGTGTGTTTGGATACATGGCAACATGGACTCTGCAAAGTATCAGGTTTTACACTAACATATTTCTGCTTCTACGGTAAGTTAAAACTGTCTTTTAGCAGTACAATGATCAAAATAATTCCTTCTGATCCTTATTAAATGCTAAATCTCCAAAAATCAAGGTTTTGCAATGGCCATCCCATCCCCATTGAAAACAGGTGGGATATGCTGAAGATGAGAGTCCAAGACAAGGACTCTAAAAGGTCTGGAGAGATACTGAATGGATGAAGGCTCTTAGATCACTTTCCATATGTTCTTGCATTATCAAAGATTGTAGGAGAAGTGCTGATATCTTTACAAAGGGGAGGATACACAAAGTACTAATTGCGGGAGTGCCAATAATCGTGACACGTTTTGTGAAATGTGTTTACTTTGGAAACATTTTTATTTTCTTAGAACATTTTTACATAACATTAAAGGTTTGATTTCTCATACTTTATGTGTAAGGTCATGCTCATGCAAAAAATTGTATAGCCTCACATTTCATGCTCTCTTTAAGAAGAAATATTGGGTACCAGGGCTCTGCTTGTAATTGTGTTCATATTATGTCATGCCAACTCCTAATACCCACCCGGGAGGGCATCTAAAATGTAGTAGTCTACATAAACAGTGAATATAAAAAGTCTACACACCCCTATTAAAATGCCAGGTTTTAAGATTTAAAAGAATGAAACAAAGATAAATCATGTCAGAACTTTTTCCACTTTTAATGTGACCTATAATGTGAACAATTCAATTGAAAAATAAATCTTCAAGGGGGAAACATTTTAAATAAAAACCTTACAATAACCTGGTTGCATAAGTATGCACACCCTCTTATAACTGGGAATGTGGCTGTGCTCAGAATTAACCAATCACATTTAAACTAATGTTAAATAGAAGTCATTAAACATCTGCCATCATTTAAAGGGACTCTGATTAATCATAAATAAAGTTCAGTTGTTCTAGTAGGATTTTCCTGACATTTTATTAGTTGCATCTCAGAGCAAAAGCCATGGTCCGAAGATAGTTTCCACAGCATCAGAGGGATCTCATTGTTGAAAGATATCAATCAGCATTCCAAAGCATTAGATATACCATGGAACATAGTGAAGACCGTCATCATCAAGAGGAGAAAATATGGCACAATGGAGACATTACCAAGAACTGGACGTCCCTCCAAAATTGATGAAAAGACAAGAAGAAAACTGGTCAGGGAGGCTTCCAAGAGGACTACAGCAACATTAAAGGAACTACAGGCATATGAATGGGCTATGGGGTAGGGTGGCAAGAAGAAGCCTTTTCTTACAAAGAAAAACATCCAAGCCTGGCTGAAGTTTGCAAAACCAAACATCAAGTCTCCCAAAAGCACATTGGGATATGTGTTATAGTCTAATGAAACCAAGGTTGAACTATTTTGCCATAATTCCAAAATGTATGTTTGGCACAAAAACAACACTGCACAACACCCAAAGAACATCATACCCACAGTGAAGCATGGTGGTGGCAGCATCATGCTTTGGGGCTGTTTATCTTCAGCTTGAACCGGGGCCTTAGTCAGGGTGGAGGGAATCATGAACAGTTCCAAATACCAGGCAAATTTGGCACAAAACCTTCAGGCATCCGTTAGAAAGATGAAGATGAAGAGTAAGTTAACCTTTCAGCACGACAACGATCCAAAGCACACATCCAAATCCACCAAAGCATTGCTTCACCAGAAGAAGATTAACGTTTTAGAATGACCCAGCCATTGCCCAGACCTGAATCCAATTGCACAACTATGGGGTGATCTGAAGAGGGCTGTGCACAGGAGATGTCCTCACAATCTCACAGATTTGGAGCGCTTTTGCAAAGAAGAGTGGGCAAATATTTCCACATCCAGATGTGCCATGCTAATAGACTCCTACCCAAAAAGACTGAGTGCTGTAAAAAACATCAAAAGGTGCTTCAACAAAGTATTAGTTTAAGGGTATGCACACTTGTGCAACCAGGTTATTGTGAGTTTAAAAAAAAAAAAATCCCCCTCAAAGATATTGGTTGGTTTTTCAAATGAATTGTTCACGTTATAGGTCACATTAAAGGTAGAAAAAGTTCTGACATGATTTATCTTTGCCTCATTCTTTTACATCACAAGAATGGGGCATTTTAACAATGGTGTGTAGACTTTTTATATCCACAGTACACTCAGGTAGGGTGTGGTGCTAATCTTGCCTGGAGGAGGATGTTGTTTTGCAGTGTTTGATTTACTCAATCCCTCTATCACACTAACAGCATGATCCTCATACCGTGCTCTTTGATTCCTTGGCTCGAGTTGACAACATCACAGGGTCGTAAGCTCTTCTAGTATAATTAAAACAAGTCTCAGAGCTACAGAGACCAATGCAATGCCATTTCCAACGACTACTGGTCAAATTCAATGCTGTTTTTTTTAAATGCCTCCTTTTTCAAATTTTATCATAACAACTGAAGAAGACCATGTCTCTAAAATGTATACCAGATACACTACTGGAAATATTTGAATGCAGGCAACAATGTCTATCTAAATTGTATTCCACTTTCCACACCCCAATAGGTTTGTGAGGTAAGGCAGCGGTCAGTACCCAACCCCTTTCCTTAGTTCTGCACAGCCCCTCAAAGCTGCAGCAGGCAGCAGTATAGAGGGAGCAAAAATTGAATCACAGCACCACCAGCCACTGGAAGCGGAGCTGCAGTTCAGTCATGAATTTGTCCAGATGTTGACTATAACCTACAGAGGGAATACTGTTTATTAAGTTAATTGTGGAACATGGCCAATAACCCTCTATGCCATAAACAAATGGTTTCTAAGAAGGGTTTAATGAGACTTGACAGGGGCTGAATTGCACCCAAAAATATGTATCTTCTTGTTTTCTATAAGAACACGTGTATCAACTTTGCATGGTAATTCAGATTTGACCATATGCGTTCATGTGACACGTGCAGGTGACATATCATAGACATCCTGATCATCCTTAAACTTCTGGGGACTTTGGTGCATTTCATTGAGGCCAAATCATACCTTTTAACTCTAAATCCCATACATACATTCTGTTTACTTACACACACACACACCACCACACACATTCATATATATATTTATATAAACTACGTTCAAAGTTTGGGGTCACTCAGACATTTCCTTGTTATCCATTCAAAATAACATCAAATTGTTCAGAAATACAGTGTAGACATTATTAATGTAGTAAATGACTACTGTAGATGGAAACGGCAGATTGTTTATGGAATATCTACATAGGCATACACACATTATCAGCAACCATCAGTCCTGTGTTCCAGTAGCACATTTTTTTTGCTAATCCAAGTTTCTCATTATATAAAGGCTAATTGATCACCAGAAAACCCTTTTGCGATTATGTAAGCACAGCTGAAAACTGATGTTCTGATTAAAGAAGCAACAAAACTGGCCTTCTTTAGACTAGTTGAGTACTAGGTGTGTACTACAGTGCAAACTGGCTCTAAACAGAATAGAAAAAGGAGTGGGAGGCCCAGGTACTGTACACAACTGTGAGGCCCAGGTACAGAGCTAATACATTAGTGTGTCTAGTTTGAGAAACAAATGCCTCACAGATCCTCAATTGGCAGCTAAATTAAATAGTACCCACATAACACCAGTTTCAATGTCCAACTTGTGGGAGGTGCTTCAGGAAGCACCTCCCACAAAATATCTTCAGATTACCTCAACAAATTGACAATGAGGATGCCAAGTCTGCAAAACTGAAATTGCTGCAAATTGAGGATTATTTGACGAAAGCAAAGTTTGAAGGACACAATTATTATTTCAGTCAGAAATCTTTATTTCTAACCTTTACTTCCAACCTCTAATCTATTTCCTATTCATTTTTGCTGTATGTCCTATTCAAACTAATTTCATGTATGTTTTCATGGAAAATAGGGACATTTCTAAGTGACCCCATTTTTTTAACAATAGTTTGTGTGTGTGTGTGTGTGTGTGTGTGTGTGTGTGTGTGTGTGTGTATACAGAGAGAAAGGGAGAGATCGGTATGATCGTCCTTATATTATTGACCCTTTGAATGCATCCAGTAGTGTCAATGCCATAACACTTCGCATGCATGGTATTGCATTGACGCCTGAATCCTCTATTATCATTTAAATTAACGGCAAGGTTGAGGACCGGGTAAGGTAGCCTGCCTATCCTTACACACTTCATAGGGAAATTTCGCGAAGTTATCGGTCAAACTGAATTGACATGGGAACATGCAAATGGATAGATTTCCTTCCGAGGGTGTCTGAGTTAATTCCCTCCACCCATCCCCGACCCCCTCCACACAAACCATTACTAGACTATCACCACCCAAGTAGGCTATAACACCACATTAATCCAAATCAAAGGTTGTACAGCACCACAACGCTATGACATTTCAACCAATGACCTGACCAAACAAATTATTCCACTGCGTAATTTTGATCTACGCCCAGATATACAAATTGATATGCAGTCGGCCGGCCTGAATTCCTTCAAACTACCTAATATTTAGGGCTAGTTTTCGACCATGCTATGTCAACGTAGGGTAATACTGTCCGCACCTCATTTTCAACGTCCTGCAGGTTATCTTCCTTTACAACTCAGCCTTGACAATCGTAGGCGACACCGTTAAATTTGTCGGCGACCGATTAATCCGCCAACACAAAAAGGAATTGTGAAAATGTACAAACATTAAAAGAGTAAAGTTTACCTTGAAGAAGGAACGTGAGCCCAGCTCTGAGCACCGAGGGTCAGGGGAATAGATTGTTCTCACATTTCATATTTTCCCATGTTCCTATTAGGTTTGGCCCCATTGGATTTTGGTTAAATTTTATAGATACAAGGTGCGCTGGATATTATAGCGCACAACTCCGCACAGCCCATCCTTTCATATGCCATCGCTTTGTGCCCCTCAAAATCCAATCCACTTGTGATTCTTTTCTTCACAGTTTTAAATAAATATCCAAGAAAACCCACACGAAGACAGTCAAATTTCAACGCATTTTGATAAAATCCTTTTCTGAAAAACGGGCGTTTGCTTTCCCCACAGACTCGCCGAAGACCTTGCCATTCTCCTGCCGCTCGTCGACGTGCCTCACAACAGTATAGGCTTTTCTCTGCAGTAACACCGGCTTGCTCAATTTAGCTGAGCACACGTCTCTGCAGCCGAGTGCGATAAAGTGGCTGCTATAGGGAACTCAGATCAAATCTCAGCAGGGAGACCTTTGCACCGCTGCACCTTACGTGCACTTTCCCAGCTCTGCCTCCGCGCTGAGTTAATCCACAGTGAGTGAGAGCCTACAAAATTGTTTACCCTCCATCCAAGTAATCAAAAGGCTCGCTCTTTCCGTCACTTCTCTAGATTATTATCCAGTTTATACTCAGTTATTCAGCCCGACAAAAGCGCGTTGTTATCCAAATAAATGCTGCTCAATTGTGTTTCGGTTAATAACTTGACCAAAAAGAAGAAAAGTCGATAACACTGCACAATTCACGTTTTTCCCTCACTGCCATTGTTTAGCTTCTTCCCAGTGATCAGTTTTACTGAACTAAGAGCTTTGGCAGAAGGTACTGGGAGATTGTATTTTCTCTCTCATTTCGATTGGAAAAAATTGAAGTCAACAACGATTGGCTCAGACTCACGTTCGTTCGCTCTCCTTGATTCAGCGTGTCACCATGGGACCTGCTGCTAAGAAGTGCTGGCATAGAGCCTTTGCTTGGAAGACCGGATAGGATTGCAATGAACAAAAGAGGTATGAAATAACGCCTCACGGACAATAGGACGGTTTGTGAATAGGAAACCGACTGCACACGTACGACCATTTTGTTTCATAACTTTTGACTTGAAATAATATATTTTGCGATATTAAGATAAACACACTAACTAGAATATAGGTTAGAGTCCTCATAGGTATTTTACACAGCTGATTACAATTGGTGACATGTATCTAAACTGAAGTACATTAGGTAACTGCACTAGATACTCCAAGAGTTTCCACTAACATGGACTGACTGATGTTTATGAATAATCTGCCACAGTGTATACGCACAGCAATGCTGATAACGTGGGAACCTGACGTCAATGTTGAGCAGACTACCTTATTTCAAATGTACATCTATTTATTTTCTAGCATTTCACCATAATAATAATAATTTCACTTCAGGGGATATAATGTACTAAAGTTTGTGGTTCACAGTATAAACTTGAGTGCTACATTATTAATAGATTACATTGGATGTGACTTGGTGCTTTCAAGCCAAAGCCTCTCCACTCGGAAGGTTATGTCAGTGCTGTGTGTGAATGAAGTATGAATAGTGATTCAGCACCATGGACAGCACCACCTTCTGCATCTCAGCTGAGGAATTCAAGTAGAGTAAATAGTTGTCACATGGTCTGTTAAAGGAGCCATTTGTAAGATTGCTACTGTACTAGATTCATGTTTTCAAGATTTGTTCTCCTAATGTTTTTAGTGAAACATGAAACATAACTTGCCGGTCCATCTATAAGTTTGCATTGACTTGATTAGTTTCCTTGTACTCGCTTTACACACTCAAAGTATTACCCCACCCCAAACCTGGTTATTTTCCATTATGGAATGTCTGATACTAATCTGGTCAAGTTCTGTAAGGGAAGGGGATGAGAAGAGTGTCATTGTTTAAATGTTGTCGAGTTGACGATAGAGGCAGGGCAGCAGCCTTAACATATAAATGTTGACAAGATTACTTTAACAATTATTTGACAAAAATACTTAGCTGTTTTCTCAATGATATTTAGCTTTGTCTCCTAATTTGTTGTTTGGTATTCACTTATTGACACACTCTGTTGCATATTGTTACAGTCTGAAATGAGGCATACACCTACTGAAAAATATGAAATTCCAGCAAAAACACATTCTCATCAACAAAGGAATGTGTATAATCTCTATTTACCATGGGGATGTTTGAATGTGTCTCTTGCTATCAACAAACTTGTTAAAATATGTTCCCCCCTGTAGTTACATATTCTCTTCCCATTATGTATATTCTTAAAGATGCATTCTGGGATTTTAGGCCACTCATTGTTGAAGTGCAACTGTTGAGCTAAAACGGGTCCCCAAAAATTGTGAAAACCTTGGAATTTCACAGCTAACGGAGGTATTATAATGATTCTACTTAGATTATGCAAATACAAACAACATATCCAGCCTAAAATAAAGATGTTTGTTACTAGCAAAATTCTCACTCTGCATTTTTTATTCAATTATCAGCACCATTTCCCAAATTCATATCTCAGACAGTTTGCATTGTTAGTTATAGCCTACTTGTAGCTAGCTAGGTCACATCTAGTCCTTAATATCTCTGGGTATTGTCAGGTTGGTTCATTGTGTACTAGTTAATCAAAAGACTATACTTGATGATTGCAACACTCATCAATTTAGCCAGGTATTTCTAGAGAGATATTGTATGACTATTACTGTACATGTACATAATGTAGCCTACACATTTTGTACTCTCTTGACTGGCATTGCCACTTTTGAGTGAAATAAGCTGGCCAGAAGAATGGAGAGTATGAAGAGGACCTTCAGGCATACAGAATGGGCTTGAAAACATTCTTGTACCTTTAATCCTCCCTGAAGATGACATAGTTGGCTTGAATCCACTCACCTGCAGAATTTACTGCTTACTTTAGGTTTTGGGCCAGTCCTTGGAGAAACATCCAATACAAAAAATAATATATACATATACATATGTAAAACATATGTTAAGATACTGTTGCAAAGCATTACAAACCCAAGCATACTAGTACCCCACCCCTTCTCCATGTCCGTGTTCTGGTGATAGGGAACTCTTACAGTACGTCATTTAGTCTTAGAAGAGTTTCTGATGGCCGCCTCCTTGTGTTCCTTTCTGAATTCTAGAATTACAGCATAATCTATCTCAGTATTTACTCCACTTCAACAAATAGTTGAAGACCAGCAACACCATATAATCAATATCTGGATTTACACTACTGGACATATTAGATTGTTATTTGCTTTGTACATTGTGATTGATTGAATTATTTTTTTGTCTTAAAAGCAATCTTTCAGAGTTTTATTTACCAGTTGTACATCTTGAACGTTTGGATGCTTGAACTCAGAGTAGATCTGACCAGATTTGGCCAAACACGTTGACCAGCTTCAGCTGAGGTCAATTCATAATTTATGACACTTTCAACTATTGTAACTCAAATCTCTCTGAGGGCCTCATCCACCTCTTCATCCTTTCAAAAGTACTCTTCCTTTCCCAGTTTCCATTGTGTATGCCTTAGAAAAAAGGTTGTCAATAGCCCACTTCCCATTGTATAATGCTGATTGACCCATACATGAACTGATTGGCCAAATTAGAATCTTGTACTCTTGCATTTGATGATTGATTGAGCAGATCAACAGGACTGTAGCTAATTAGCTTCTGGCATACGGTTTTACCAAAGTGTAAACAAAACACTTGAATTTTGCATTAATTGATGACATTTGTATATACAGTATACCATGTGAAGTATGTGCTATTTCAGTACAAAGAATATTATTAAAAGCTTTGAGAATAGATTTAGGGATGTGATCATCTACAGTGTAAATTCTCATGTCAACCTTTAAGAAAAATGCTTGTTTGAAGGAAAAAATACTGTAACATGTAGGCATTGAATACTTGCAGTACGTAAGCAAAACATATTTTTTATTTTTTCTTATAAATATTTTCGAACAAAACCAATTTTACCTTGTCACCTTATAATGTGAGTGTCAGTGCATTGAAATACAATGAAAAAAGAGCAAAATGTCAATGTACCATGTCAATGTATCATGTGTAATTCATTCCAATGATAGAATTGATCGGAGGTTTGAATATTTTTGTCAAGGATCTGTACAAACAATATCCCTGCTCCATTTCTAGACATGAAAGCTTGTACACAACAGGACACCACAAATGGATGGCTAGGTGAGTATGCATTCGCATTTCATCTTCTTCCATGAGGATGATTGTGTGTGTTTAGTGAGACAGTTGAACAGGAGCAGTTGACAAATCTGGTAATAAAGTACTTGGTTATTAATGTGACAATTAAACATTGGCTAACCATATCAGATTGTAAATCTGGGGCATGATTGCGGTACTTGTCTGCACTCTTTCTGTTTGTTAACCACTGATTTATCCGTTGATCAGCATTGTATGTCCCAATACCATATTCTTGCTGTTTCCAAAAACGATGTGACACTGTGTAAAATGCAAAAATAAAAATACAGAATGCAGTGTGCAAATCATTTATCCCTATACTTAATTGAATATAGTACAAAGACAACATATCAAATGTTGAAACTGAGAAATGTTTTTTAATTTGTTGCCGTACTCAGTATGTGTTTGGGAACCAAGGAGATCAATTGAAGGTAGTTTTGAGTGTGAAATGTTTTCCCATTGTTGCTTGATATAGGATTTCAGCTACTCAACAGTTCGGGGTCTACTTTGTTTGAATGCACCCCCTTACCATCCCAGATGTTGGCTTTTGAACAGTGCACAGATAACAAGCTGTATCGTCCCTCTCATCATTAGTCGAGAGGACACGGCGTCCATGATTCCCAAAATTATTTCACATTTTTATTTGTCAGACCACAGTAGTTTTGCAATTTGCACCAGTCCATCTTAAATGAGGTCGGCCCCAGAGAAGGCAATTGGGGTTCTGGATCTTATTTCTTCTTTGTTAGAGTTTGAACTTTATTTGTGGATTTGTGGATGCAGCGACATACTGTGTTCACAGACATGGCTGTAGATGTGTTTTATTTGTCAGACTGACCTAGTACCTTCATTCACTTGTGGTCTATGTAGACTCGAACCTGGCTTCCTTAAATATGACCGCTGTTATCTTGAAAAGCAATCAGACTGGATGCAATATTTCCTCTGGGTCGTATTTCATTGTGGAAATTTCAATATTTTAAAAAGGTTTATCTTTGGTTGTTTTTCTTCTATTAGGTGGTCTATATTTAGAGAAGAACATGGTTGAAGAAGGCTGCTGTTATGTAACAACATAACAGGAACACATAAGTGACAGCCAGTTAGGTTGTATGAGATGAAATGTGTTTTCGCTTTCTAAGTTCCTGTAAGACTTGAGGGCCTGTGTGCTGGTTTCTAAATGAGGATTTTAACATCTAGCTAATGAACTGAATATAGTACAGGTTATTAGCTAATTTATATTTATATAAGATGTAGCTGGAGCTAGGTATATCCAGAGTATCCAACTATCCAGCTAGGATTTTCCAATCAAGGGACATTAAAGCATGTGGCTGTACGGCCTTGTGTACTTTGGCTGAGCAACTGAATAGGAAGTGTTTGAGAAAGCAGGTCATGTGTGGTCTGATCTCTGATTGAGGGTGTTTTTAGCTCAATGTGACACAGAGGCAATTTTTTCCCTTTTTTTGTGTCTGCACTTCATTTGTCTCCCTGACACACACCCAGAGACACATGCAGACACACACACCTGCTGGTAATCTCTCAGTCCTCTGATTTGAGGGAGAGAGAGAGAGCGAGACGGCATAACCCTCCGAGTGATGTAATCACACGCTTCTTCATGTCTCAGACAGCTGCCAAAAACATAGCACTGAGAAAATGGAAACAGAATCCCCAAGTGGATTCCAAAGACAGGAATCCACTGAATCACCGAACATACCTCCCTCTTCCAATCTCATCTGTCACTAAATGCGTACATTCCTGTATATGAAAATATGTAAGGGATAAACACAAACGTTCTGGACATTACCATGGAAATAATGGATGACGCAACAGGACGAGGTGTAGCAGAGTCCCTTTTACTGAATTCATTTTTCCAAGGTAATGTACAGAAAGAAGGTGTTTATACTACAATGTACTAACAACAACATAAGTAAACCTTTACTTGTAGAAATTACATGTTTTCTTTCATATTTACGTGTTTTGGTAACATTTTATTTTGAGAATCCCAAAAGTGTGTCTGTAGGTGCTCAACAGGTTATCTACTGAAGTAATATTTTAACTATATAATATTTGTAACATTAACCCATACTCTAAACCTCCTAAACCTAGATCTAACCATAGCAAGCAGTTGCTTATCAAAGTTTGTTGATAGTATAATTATGTTTAAAACATCTACACATGGATATTGGGACTCTCAGAATAAATTATAACCCAAAGCATAAACAATAATAAACCACTTATGCATAAATAAAAGCATGTCATTGATATTAGTAAGTGATTGTTTATGTTGGTGTTGTTTGGCCTTTTAAGCCCATAAATCTTTTTTGGGGGAAATGTACAGATTGGAATGACAAAAGGAGAAAATAACCAGCCTGCAGAGTGATTGAATTAATGATTTGGTCCGCTTGTTATTTTCCTCCTTATCTACATCCAAGGCTATAGGTAGGTACCACCAGTGGACTGATGTTTGCCTCCAATTAAGTAAATCACATCTCGTAGATATTTGCCAGCTATTGCCAGCTATGCGACCTCGGCAGACCACTTTAATATTTCTGATGATTGTCACAATCCAGAGGACTTCTATCAGCAGTTAAGCCATCATGAGTTCATTTGAAAGACAATAGCAAGGAATTTCTGTAATCTAAAATATTCATCAGCCCGAACAGGGGCTGCAAGTTGTTTGTAAGTTCAATGATGCACTGTAGCCTTTGAGGCTATACCATCTTTATAGGAAATGCTGTTCCATAGACCTTTCATTGGGGCACTGTCAGGCCTTTGAACTGTGACCACAAATAATTGTATTCCTTTTTTAATAAAGGTTATGCGGTACGCCCATAAACCTCAAGGCCAGATCCACACACTCACATTTTTCAATTGCAACACTCTGATCAGGGACTTGTTTAGACCAGGGGCACCTGGTGGGTGCAATTAATGATCAAGTAGAATAGAAAACTATCAGGCTCTGGACTAAATTAAATGTAACAATGTTTTTTTTAATGGTGTAAATGTGCCATTCATTACAAGAGAGTGATTCACTGCATTGAGGTTCCACATCAAGTTCCTGACCACATTCCTAAAGCCAGCTTTTACCCCAAATCCCCCAAATCACCAGCAAACCTCGGGCTCACATCACCATTGTCCTGCAGCAGAGACAATTCGTTGGACAGACACACGCTTCCACGTTTTGTTTTAAATAGTCAAATAGGTGTAGGTAAAGGTATATTGCCTAATTTAAATGAGGCCCTTTCACGTGGAATGAATATGACAAGTTATGATGCCTTTTCCTCAGATTGTCACACATCCAAATGGTGCACTCAAGAAAATGGAAGCGGGGGGGACAATGTTAGAAGTAGATAGATTGTTCCCCTCCACAATAATAAGGACACGTTGCAAACGTTTTAAATGTGTCCCGCCAATACCAAACTCCATCCTACACCCTAGGGTGCACTGTGTACCAGCCAGCTTTCATTTAGTTTGTTTCTGAAATTTCTCACTAGAAAATCATCAGGAGTGAAATAGTGCCAGTCCTTCCTACAGTGGGGAGAACAAGTATTTGATACACTGCCGATTTTGCAGGTTTTCCTGTAATTTTTATCATAGGTACACTTCAACTGTGAGAGACGGAATCTAAAACAAAAATCCAGAAAATCACATTGTATGATTTTTAAATAATTAATTAGCATTTTATTGCATGACATAAGTATTTGATCACCTACCAACCAGTAAGAATTCCAGCTCTCACAGACCTGTTAGTTGTTCTTTAAGAAGCCCTCCTGTTCTCCACTCATTACCTGTATTAACTGCACCTGTTTGAACTCGTTACCTGTATAAAAGACACCTGTCCACACACTCAATCAAACAGACTCCAACCTCTCCACAATGGCCAAGACCAGAGAGCTGTGTAAGGACATCAGGGATAAAATTGTAGACCTCCACAAGGCTGGGATGGGCTACAGGACAATAAGCAAGCAGCAATTATTAGAAAATGGAAGAAGTTCAAGATGACGATTAATCTCCTTCGGTCTGGGGCTCCACGAAAGATCTCACCTCGTGGGGCATCAATGATCATGAGGAAGGTGAGGGATCAGCCCAGAACTACATGGCAGGACCTGGTCAATGACCTGAAGAGAGCTGGGACCGCAGTCTCAAAGAAAACCATTAGTAACACACTACGCACGCAAGGTCCCCCTGCTCAAGCCAGCGCATGTCCAGGCCTGTCTGAAGTTTCCCAATGACCATCTGGATGATCCAGAGGAGGAATGGGAGAAGGTCATGTGGTCTGATGAGACAACCCCAAGAACACCATCCCAACTGTGAAGCATGGAGGTGAAAACATCATTCTTTGGGGATGCTTTTCTACAAAGGGGACAGGACGACTGCACCGTATTGAGGGGAGGATGGATGGGGCTATGTATCGTGAGATCTTGGCCAACAACCTCCTTCCCTCAGTAAGAGCATTGAAGATGGGTCATGGCTGGGTCTTCCAGCATGACAATGACCCGAATCACACAGCCAGGGCAACTAAGGAGTGGCTCCGTAAGAAGCATCTCAAGGTCCTGGAGTGGCCTAGCCAGTCTCCAGACCTGAACCCGATAGAAAATCTTTGGAGGGAGCTGAAAGTCCATATTGCCCAGCGACAGCCCCGAAACCTGAAGGATCTGGAGAAGGTCTGTATGGAGGAGTGGGCCAAAATCCCTTCTGCAGTGTGTGCAAACCTGGTCAAGAACTACAGGAAACGTATGATCTCTGTAATTGTAAATAAAGGTTTCTGTACCAAAAGTTTTTGATGTATCATATACTTATGTCATGTAATAAAATTAATTACTTAAAAATCATTCAATGTAATTTTCTGGATTTTTGTTGTCGATTCCATCACTCACAGTTGAAGAGTACCTATGATAAAAATAACAGACTTCTAAATGCTTTGTAAGTGGGAAAACCTGCAAAATCGGTACTGTATCAAATACTTTTTTTCCCCACTGTATATGTAGTCCATGCATTTTAGGCTGCTTGGCCAAATATAATCTGACATAAAATATCAGTTCTGGACTCATTTACTGACTACACATTGAAACACGAGGGAAACTGGTTCTCTCACTGATGTTTTGAGATCGATGAGTCTTTCCGTCAGCATGTGTATTGATCAAACAAGCAATCTATATTTAAATATTTATTTGGACAAGAATGGAAGTACCCTAGGTTTGGCTGGGCAGCCTAAGGAACTCCAGTTGCACCTTTAATGGCACCCTTATACACAACATTATTCAAACTGTATACAGTGGCATCAGCTAAACCTAGGGTATGGCAAAGTATGTGTACACACAGAATCAGACGATTATTACACTCTTTGTGACTTAAAATTTAAATTGGCAATCTCAGTATATGTTAAAATAACATTGTCCCCCTAAATTGCAGCTCTCGACAATGGCCAGTAATTGGCCACTCTTAACAATGAGCGTGTGTCGGGGAAAGGTGAGAAATTGCCAGAACGGAGAGAGAGAGTTGAGGGAGAACGGCAAGGAGCCGGAGTGCCCCGCGTTCCCGTCTGAGGACAGCAACACGGACGGGGGAGGTGAGTGATGGTTGGTAGCTAAACCCCTGTGCAATCTCTCCAGGGAGAAAGCGGTGTTCAACGCCCCTAGTGGCCACTAACAATACCAAGTCCTGCCCCTCGGCCTCCACAGAGCCCCCATCATCTTCCAAAAGCTGAAGAACATCCTGCTGTGGCCACAACGGGAGCACACCATCTCCTACCTCCATAATGTCATCATCCACGCTGACATCAGGCCCACCTCCAGGGAGGTCTTGTAGGAGCTCTGACAAGCCGGTCACACCTCAACCTTAAGAAGTGTTTCCTGGATCTGTCCGCGGGGCGCTACCTGGGTCACCTCAAAGGCTGCTGTCTGATCCACCCTCAGCTAAAGAAAAATCTGAGTGATGAAAAATGTCCATGTCCTGCCATGAAGAACCAGGTGCGTGCCCTCCTGGGGTTGGCCAGGTATCATCGTCAATTCATTCCCCAATTCTCATCTTTGGTTTTTAATAAAACATTTAAATATAAATGAAAACATGTAACTTTTGTTGTGTATCTATCCTGAAAACATCTACCTCTCCTTTATATAAGATATGACTGAACTTTGTAGAACTCACTTCTAGACAATCAGCAACAAATAGCCAACAATACTGTAAAACCATATAAATGTTATTCATTCAAATTAAGAGCTGATATCTCGCTTGTTGATACTCAAATGTAGACCTAGAATATTCAAATGAGTGATATTGTATAATATATTATGACTGCCACAAAGAATTTTCAAACCATTACTTAAATGACATTGTCACTGCCTCTCACAGCTAACTTCTCTACAAAATAAATATCTATAAGAAACGGGAATATGACATAATAAGCTCCAATACGACACATATAGACAAAACCATGGTTGGCTATGCTAGCTGGCATAGCCAACATTCACAAATGAAAAGGTAATACATTTATTATATATCCTCATATACTGGAAGAAGACGTTAAAAGCGTCATGTCAGAGAATAAATAAACCGTAGGTTTTGATAAATAAACCATATGTTCCCATATTACATTCATAATTGGAATGGTCAATACAAAATGACATTCCTTTTCGACATCCATGGAATATTGAAGAAAGTGAGGAATGTTAAAAGGACACTTGTGTAACTAAATGGATTGTACCGTAATATCAGGCATGGAACCATGCTGATTTTGTGTTACACACACTGTACTGTACATCATAACACAGAGGCTGAACTCCTCTACAGACTTAACAGGATTGATGGTGCTACAGTTAGGCGAAGCCTGTGTCGTGTCTGTAATCAGCTCAGTGTTGTGTTTGCCAATGGGATAAGTTATTCAAGCTGTCTGTTTACATTACAGGGCCGACGAAGAGACTGGGGCCTGAACTAACAAACACATGTTGGCATCACTTTTTGTGAGGACCAACAATTCACCATTAAAGAAATACATAACCCTGACCCCGAAGAATCTCACCCTAACACCTACTGTACTTAAATCTCAGGTCCTGGGTGCTGCTATCAAACTGACTGCACAACATTTTAGAAAGAAACACAATGGATCATCAGCCCCATACCACCCTGTTCTCATTTTCACAGTTTAAAAAATGTAGAACACTTTTTATTCAGAGTATTATGCCTTGAAGACCATCCCATTGTGCATTTGTTGATAAGATCTCAAGAGATTTACATTGCTTGTGATTCTTAGTGAAAGATACATTCAAGCAGACAGACAAAATCTGAATGAATCAGTGACGCAATGGCAATCATTATGACTTCATGTATTTTTTATGTGAAACACATAATAAATATACTCAGATTAGTTATGGTAGACAAACATTGTGTTACAAAATGAACTGGGTAATTTGGGCACTGAAGTAATATAGAGTTTGCTCACACTTTGTAAATGAAAACAAACAGTAAGATGACTACCCATCTGTGTTATTTCTGAGGGTTTTGTCGTTTCACAGAATATGTGACCAGATTACCAAATAGAGGAGAGATTAATGTGATTGAGAACATCGTTTAATAATCCATCATCATTTCAACCACACCATGTTTTCTTTGAAGTCGGTTCCTAGCTCTCTGTGATAAGACAAACAAGTGTTCCTGCTGATTTCGTAAAGTCCACATGCAAATGTAATGTCCACATGCAAAGTGATATTAGTTCTGTTTGGATATTTTCAATGTTCAGTGCATTCAGGATAGGGAAGACAAATGAGAAGGTCATGCTTCTTTTCATTTCAGAGGACAGGGCAAACTGTTCCTTCTCTATCAAATACATCAAAAGTACACTATACAGGTACTTGGGAACCATTCTGGACACACCCAGCCTTGCCACTTGCTTTTCCCCCAGATCATTCTGCCACTCTTTCTGCCTCTCTCCTCTTTGTCATGTAAGGTGTTGTCACTTTAAATACCTCTCTCTAATGGAAGCTGTGTGCTCCTCTTTGTTATGTGCAAAGGATGGATCAATACCAATTCTACTAACATACTACTTGGAATGGGATAAAATATTTGGGAATGCATTAGTAATTAAAAAGAAACTTAGCAAAATTTGATAATGACTGTGTGGACAAGGATTTTTTTTTTTTTTTAACCAAAGATTATGTATTTGGTTTTATGCAGAGCTTGTGTCTCAGCATGTGATAAAGCAGATCCCTTTGCATCTGTTCGCAACACTTGAGAATATTAACAAACAGAAGAAAAAAAACCTTAAGCTGATTTGACAGGCAGGTGTGACGTATCTTTGTTTTTGAGATGGGGTTTGGTTTTTATTTGGGAGGGAACATTATTTGTTACTGCCTCTGGAGATAAACCAACAGAGTATTGTGTCTGATGAAATCCACAGAAGCACTATTCACATTTACAAGACAATGTTATTATTTAAAGAAAACTGTTAATACACTCCATACTGCGTTTAATTAAGCATTGTTGTGTATTGGTTGTGTAGACCGTTTTAACGTCAGCAAAGCTTATTGTTTACCCAATCCTTTATTGAAAAGAAAATACATCCAGAAAAAAACTAAGCCACAGCTGTAACACCATGCTCAAAAGCATTAATCATGCAAAAGGAACTCAATGGACATAATACAAAGTGCATTGCATCATATGTGTATATGTTAAGGCTTTGTATAAGCAACTCCATCAAGCTGTAAAATTAACAGTATCTCTGGTCGTGTATAACGTGATACATACAGTGTATCACACTGTATGTATGCACCAAGATGAGTGGCTGACGTTTTAAACTAAACTAAATAGATTTAAAATGCCGAAGACAACCGGATCTTTAATTGGGGGGAGAGGATTGTAACAGTTACCTGAAAGGAAGCAGAGGCTTAAGTCGAACACTAAAATATATACAGCTCCGGAAAACAATTAAAGAGACCATTGCACCTTTTTGTTTCCTTTCCAAAAAAGTTGAAAAGGAACGTTTTGTGTGAGGAACAGAAATGTTCAATTTGCAGTGGTCTCTTAATTTGAAACCGTTTGTTCCTCACTCAAAATCTTCCTTTTCAACTTTCTTGAAAAGGAAAGAAAAAGGTACAGTGGTCTCTTAATATTAAAGTTGAAAAGGAAAGTTTTGAGTGAGGAACAGAAGCGTTTAATTTGCAGTGGTCTCCTAATTTGAAACCTTCTGTTCCTCACTCAAAATCTTCCTTTTCAACTTTCTTGGAAAGGAAAGAAAAAGGGGCAGTGGTCTCTTAATTATTTCCAGAGGTGTATTTATTAAGAATGCATTATAAACACATCCCTTTTGAAATGTCCCTGAAATCTTAATCATCCAGCTGAAATCACCTTTTGTGAAAAAAGTAAAAAGATTTATTAGGGGGCCAAGCAACGAAGTTGCTGGAACCCTTTTATGTTTGTACGTTTTATTATTATTATTATTAGGGGATCAAGTACCGTAGGTACGGTACCCTATTGTTTTTGTTGGTTTTATTATTATTATGAGGGGACCAAGTACCGCAGGTACGGTACCCTATTGTTTTTGTTGGTTTTATTATTAGGGGACCAAGTACCGTAGGTATGGTACCCTATTGTTTCTGTTGGTTCTATTATTATTATTATTATTATTATTATTATTATTATTATTATTATTATTCTCCAGGGCCATATTCAGAGGTCCATAGCTCGCTCCCCTCTGGCTCAAACTTTGCCTGATTGTAGATGGCCAAGGTCCGAAGGATCTTGACCATCATGGTACCCACACTCCTCATGGTGGCGCTGTAGCACTCGAAATGGAAAAAGTGAAGATCTCATTAACCGAATGTCGTAGAGACATGCAACCAAGTTCCAGATATACCCCTTCTCATGCTGACCAAAAAAGTCTCTGGGGTCTTTCAAATTCGCCCCTTGGATTTTCCTCCATTTTGGTGAAAAACACTTTAACGACATCCGCTGAACGGATTTGCATGCCGTTTGGTGTGAAGGACCTTTGAACCATTATCTTTAAAAGTTATATAAGGTATGTTGATATCTCAAATAGTATGGCCGAAATCAGTGAATCAAATTGAGCTGGGCGGGTCTATGACCTTGGACGTCCATTAATCCCAAATGGAATATCAAACAGCTATGAAACAAAACATACTAGTACATGTGTCTCTCATGAATGGACAGAAAAAGTCTCATACAGAAATACCTCTTGGGGGTGCTATAAACATCACCGATGTTTCTCACAATTTTGTTGTTAATAAAAACACACTTAAACGACATCTCCGAAACCACTGCACAGATTTGGTTGACAATTGATATAGAGGACCACTGGACTATTGTCTTTAAAAGTTATATAAGAAAAGTTGATATCTCAAACAATATGGCCTCCATTTTGACTTCTGTGGAAAACATGTTAACAACATCTCCTCTGAGACTGCTGAACGGATTTGTATGCTGTTTGGTGTGAAGGACCTTTGAAACATTCTCTTTAAATGTTATATAAGGAAAGTTGATATCTCAAACAATATGGCCGAAATCAGCGAATGAAATTGAGCTGGGCGGGTCTATGACTTTAGACGTCCATTAAACCCAAATGGAACATCAAACATCTACGAAACTAATCATATTCTTAAATGTGTCTGCTATGAATGGACAGGACAACTCCCATACAGAAATACCGCTTGGGGGCGCTATAAACATAACCGATGTTTCTCACGATTTTGCCGTTGATCAAAACACACTTAAACGACATTTCCTCCGAAACAGCTGAATGGATTTGGATGACAATTGGTGTAAAGGACGACTGGACCATTGTCTTTAAAAGTTATATTATTGTAAATGTATCTGGTGGATTTTCAAAATATGCATGTGTGCTAATTCGGTTATTATAGATCACAACCCGGTGAGACTACTCAGTCAGCCAGCCAGCCCTGTGGTTTAGTGGGAACATCCTGGTCCTTCAATGTTGTGACCCCAGTTTGATTCCCTTCTCAGAGGTTCCAAATTCTGTATCTCATAAATGCTTTTCCACTAGGTGCTTTTCAGCCTTCACACAACAATACATATGTGAAATAGCATAATTTTCATTTATTTGAGAATAATTGTATTACGTGACATGTTTATGCTGTAATTGTTTTCCAAAGAAAGGAACCAGCCATGGAGTGATTGGAGTCAATGATTTTGTTATAAGTAGGATGTATAGCTAGCCATCTATAATAATCTTTGTTCTACAGTACATTTTAGTTCCGTTACAAACATTTATTGCCAACCTTATCTCAGCAAAATTGTAATGGCTGGGGTAAAATGTACATTTGGAGAGGATAGAGAGCTGTATGGATCACCTGTAGTTCTTGTGGTGTAGTGGGGACATCCCTGTTCTGCAATATTCTGACCCTGGTTCAATTCCCCTCCGAGATGTTCTAAATATTGTATTTCAGATATGTATATCCACTTGATACTTTTCACCCTTCACACAACAATATATATCCCCTCTGTAATAGCATGATTCTCGTATGTTTAGGAAAATAATTGTTTTACGTGACCCTTATATACTGTTATTGTTTTCCAAAGACTCAAATCAGCTTTTCGTTATAAGAATCACTCTTTTCGTTATAAGTAGGATGTATAGCTATTAGCTATATAGTCTTTGTGCAAGACTACACTTTAGGTCCGTTAATAAATGTTATTTTGTCCACGTTATTTCAACAAAAATGTAATGGCTGAGGTAAAAGTTGCATTCTGCTGTTTAAATAGTGTAATGATTAAAGACAGTCTGCCACATAGAAAACCAGGGATTGAAACCTGCCATCCACAACAATATTCATCCCTCCTAATCACCTGAACTAGGACTGCCTGGTTCCTTTTCTGGTTTCAAGGTCTTTTTATTTGGGTTTGATTTCCTCTCCTTCGATTGGACATCCTGACTACTAGCGGCATTGGGCATTTTTAAATTGCAAAACATTTCTCTAGTGAGAGCATGCAGTGAGATCCTTCTTATGCCCTGCTTGGCCCCCTGAAACGCTGCTCACAGCTTTAATTATATCTGAAATAGTCTCAGTCCAACAGGAAAAACAACAGGACCAGTAATTTGCCCTAGTAGAATACTCTGAGTAAAATGTTGTTGTTAAAGTTTATGTTAAAACAACTCACTCGACTGTTGTAGAAAACTATTAGCCACTATAAAACTTTTGTAAAATTAATAAAACATTATAATAAAACAATTATTAAAATGAACAAAAACAAATCTGGAGGAAGCCCAAACCATTTTACAGAACTTAAAGGTTTTTGCCACTTGCCACCAAGCACAGCCGTCCACCCAGGACCCACTCCAACACACATCATTTAGAAGGCTTTGCCTGGGTAGTAGGTCTGTGTCTACCAACTGTCCCAGTGTTTCATGTTATTTGCCTGTGTACTCAAATCCTGTTGAGATTCAGGAATTCCTAACAGCTGGTTCAGTCTCGCTGATTGTTCAGTGGTACTTGTTCTGCTTGTGAAACAATAATCAATTCAAAATGTACAAAAACGCTGCACACAACGTAATCACTTTTTGTCATAGATAAAGCAAATTGTTTACAGAACAAGCCAAACAAATGTGAAGAGTTGTAGTAAATGAAAACATGCTTGAATAAATGTGCACTTCACTTGTCCACCCTATGATACATACAGTCGCTCTCAGAAGTATTCATCACCTTGGACTCTTCCGCAATTTATTTTGCTACAAAAATGAAATCAAAATACATTTAAATAGGAGTTTAACCCTTGTGCGCCCCTCAAATGTACTACCTTTTGGACACCTTCGTGGACAAAAATGTACACGTTCAATAAACTGACATAAAATATTTATACATTAATATTTTTTCCAGCTTTTTTTTCATAAATCTCTTAAACAACTTAAAACCTGCTCAAAACAACCAAACATTCAATAATGTTCAGGATTTTAACCCTTAAAATGCCAGCTTGATTTTTTGAATTACCTCATTATTTATTACAAAATATCATTAAAAACATTATATTTTCCATATAATAAATAGTAGGGGCATGGGGCTTTGGTGGTGATTAGAGTCTTGGATATGTCAAAGATTTGCAACAAAATTGATTTGATTGCATTAGTATATTTCATGTAGTGCCAGATATTCCCTCTGGACACCTTCGTGGACAAAAATGTCCCATTGACTTCCATTAAAAATATATTTTTTTATCTCACTGCCATTAGAGTATAAAACCATGCATTCTGTAAGGTAAACATTTCATTTTGATGAAATGTTGACTGTATTCCATCACACGCACACGCACACACATGCACACAAATTCTTCTACCAGATTCAACCATTTTCCCATTGTAGGCCATTTGAGCCATGTGACTACCAAGGTGCCCCAAGAATTTTGGTGTGCACATCTGTGTCTGTATGTGTGTGGGTGTGTGCATGCATGTGCCCGAGCGTGTGTGGGTGTGTGTGTGGGTGTGTGTATGTGTTTGCGTGGTGGAATACAGTGAACATTTCAAATATCACTACTTTTCTTCAAAATGGAATGCTTACATTACAGAATGTATGGTTTTATACTCTAATGGCAGAGATAAAATGTGTTTTTAATGGAAGTCAATGGGATATTTTTGTCCACGAAGGTGTCAAGAGGGTGCAAAATTCATAAACAGAGTATGAAAGACATGAGAGTTAAAGACATTGGATTTCAAAAATGTAACAAAAAAGAATAGTTCTGCCAAAAAATCATGCCCCTAGCTGCAACACAGACAAAATGATACCCAAATAAAAAATAAAAGTGAGAAAAATGTACAAAAATGCCAGAGGGGCGCACAAGGGTTAAATAATCATCAATTGCATAAGTATTCACCCCCTTTGCTATGACACACCTGAATGAGCTGTGGTACAGCCAATTGTCTTTAGATTTCATGTAATTTGTTGATTGAGGCATCCTGTGTGCAATCAAAATGTTTCACATCATGAAGATAAAGGAACATTCCAAGCAAATCTGGTATAGGTTTCTTCAAAAGTCCATTATTAAGAAATGAATAGAATATGGCACAACTGAGAAAGGATTATGTGCCTTACATCACTTATCTGCGTCAAGGACTGGAAAGCTTGTGAAGATAAAGGGCAAAATGGATGCAGCAAAGTACAGTGAAATCCTGAAAGAGAACCTGCTGAAGTCTGCAAGAGACCTGGGACTTGGGCAAAGATTAATCTTCTAGCAGGACAATGACCCCTAAAATACAGCCAAAGCCACACTGGAGTGGCTTAAAAACAAAAAGGTCATTGTCCTAAAGTGGCCTAGTCAAAGCCTGGACGTCAATCAAATTGAGAATATGTGGAAAGAGTTGAACATTTTTGTTCCCCAAATTCCCCATCCAACATAACAGAGCTTGAGCAATTTTGCAAAGATGAATGGACAAAAAGTGCTGTGACCAGAAGTCCAAAGCAAGTAGAGACTTATCCCAATTGATTAATGGCTGTAATTGCTGCTGAATGTGCTATACTTATGCAATCAATTATTTTTTGTATATGTAATTCATTTAAAACACTTAGTGAAGGATTTTTCACTTTGACATAATAGACTTTGTGTAAGATCAGTGGCAAAAACTTGTAATTAAAACCATTTTAACATATGGAAAACTCCAAAGGGGTGAAAACTTTGTAGAGCTATTGAACACATAAGCATTCAGGTATTTATTATTCTACACAGCAGTAAGGATGGGACTATTGCAATGGGAGATCCAATTGACCATTCAGTTTCCAGAGCACTATTGATTCAACACAATAGTACCTCTGCTTGTTTGAAAGTGACAATAGCACTTTATCAATAATGTCACCTCTGCCAGTGTTACCCCCCCCCCCCCCCCCCGCCACCCCAGTCAGTCTGTATCAATAGACACAATCGCCGGTCTCTCATTTCAGGTTCCTTATTTGCCTATAAAGCTGTCTAATTCTTTCTTACAATTGAACCGATATCATTGGTAGTCTGTTCTAGAAACTTGAGCTTTTATAACATCTCTGAACAGAAGATAATTTTGGAAAAGCGTTTTATTTCCCTATTTAGAAAAGCCAAGTATTATGTAAAGGTTTGTGCTGCATGACGGATCACAGAATCTCAGTGTCACTTTTAATATTAACCATCCCTGCCCGCTCTATGTATGAAGATCAAAGCTATGCAACAAGGACCATTCCCTATTTCAAAAGGAATCTTTGGTGATGAAAACGATTCAATATGGATATTATTTCAGTCCAGCTTTGGGTCATATTAAGGGTTAGTGTGAGGGAGAATACAAAGAGATGTTGTTATGCTTGGTAAAGTTACTGCTGATCACAGGGCCTGCATCATACAGTGGGTGCTATGCTATTCACTTAACGGATTTGGTTGAAGCAGCTTTTTGGATGCCTAACAAAGCGCCCGGAGAAAAGTGGCCAGTGAATGAGTCTCACACAAATGGTACCGTTCATTGAGACGTTGGTGCAGATGGCCTAAGCCACATTCAAACAGTGGTAGGAAAACATACAAGAGAGGAGCCTGTAAGAGGGAGAAAGACAGGAAGTGAAAAAGAGAGAGAGGCTGGTGGCAGACAGAGAGAACAAGAAAAAAGAGAAAGAAAAAGACAGGAGAGAGACAATGTTAAAACAGAGAGAGAGACAACTTGACAGTAGCAATAGACAGCATGACAGGCAAATGATCATCACTGTCACTAGAGAGACAGCAAGACATCCAGTCAAATGACCATCACACTTACACAAGACTCCACATGACACAGTCAAATAATCACTGTCATCAGAAGATCCAAACCAATCTCCACTTCATGCTTTTATTGCAGTCAATTTACTGTAGTCCTTTATTGGGACAAAGACTATTGACAAATGACAATTGACAAATGATAACTGACAGTTTGAGTGAATAGTTTACTTCATGTTCTTTTCTTCTGTTCCTTGAAAAAAGCTAAATGTAATAAATGTGTGGAAATTACGAGACACTGTTCTGTTTTCAGAGCACTATTGATTCTACAAAATTGAACCACTGCATAATTTAAAGTGATAATCAAACACTTTCAATTATGTTTCATGTGCCACCATTATACCCCTCCATTTATATGGTGTTAATTGGCCTTACTCTCTGGTCTGCCTAGTTACCGACGGCTTACATTTCGACTGAGGCATGTGCTATGTCTTAAATGCAGTCACCGATAAATGTTCAGTCAATCCATTTTCCTATGACTGTATTCACGATATCACACTGTTAAGTTGAATAATTATTTTACTAAGGAAATGCGTAAAATTTAATTAGTATATTAGAGTAGAAAATGCACGATCAACAAAATCTGATTGTTAGCTCTTTTTGTTACGTTGTCACAGACTCGACCAGTCCTGTATTGGGCCTTGTTCTCTCTGCATAGTTGCCATGTTAAAGAACAGCACCAATTGCAATGCAGGTTGACTAACATTTGTGTCACTTGCTAGTTTGTTAACTCAGTCACATGTCAGTGCTAGCTCAGAAATAACTAAATAATATACCGTATCAGTGGCAGGAATGACGTCCTGTGGTTCTTTTTGTTAGTGGTATCCCAGCATGCTTTGCAGCTTTTCATTCTGCTACGGTTTGGCAAGCCTGTTGTTTTTTGGTTAAATGTAACCCCTTCTCACTCGACTACAGACTCTGCCCTTCATTTACATGTTCACGCAGCTTCCACTTCGCCTTTTACACAAGTGTCCCAATGGCTGAGGGATTGGAAATAATCGAGGTTGTAGGAGCTAATTAGAACTACCAGCGGCCACCAGTGGCCACTTTCCATTCCGATATAACGGAGGAACAAAATAGAGGGGTCCATTTACAGAAAGTGGGCAGCAACGGAGTAAATCGTGTTTTTTACCCTAATCAAGCTACGGTGCTGTGAGATTGTAACGTTTAGTTCACAGAATTCTTTACACAAGAACAGGCTGAAAGACAAATAACTGCCTTGGATGGGCAAGTAATGATACATTTGATGGGGATAAGTCTCCCTGGTTGACGACATTTGTAAGTGCCGTTGCATTGGGCGCCAGCCTTACACTTGTTGTTTTCAAGGCACAAGTAGGTGTTGAGAGGGGGTCATTTGAGGAGGTATATTGAGGAGGTACATTACTACCAAGTGATCTCCTTCCCTTGAATTTTCTTTGCATTGTATTCATATACCTGTCAAAGGCTGATTTATTTTTGCAAATGTTTTTTAAGGAAAGTGGGTGACATCTATTCTCTCTCTGCAAATTATTACAACCTGTAGGTTACATATACACTCACCTAAAGGATTATTAGGAACACCTGTTCAATTTCTCAATAATGCAATTATCTAATCAACCAATCACATGGCAGTTGCTTCAATGCATTTAGGGGTGTGGTCCTGGTCAAGACAATCTCCTGAACTCCAAACTGAATGTCAGAATGGGAAAGAAAGGTGATTTAAGCAATTTTGAGCGTGGCATGGTTGTTGGTGCCAGACGGGCCGGTCTGAGTATTTCACAATCTGCTCAGTTACTGGGATTTTCACACACAACCATTTCTAGGGTTTACAAAGAATGGTGTGAAAAGGGAAAAACATCCAGTATGCGGCAGTCCTGTGGGCGAAAATGCCTTGTTGATGCTAGAGGTCAGAGGAGAATGGTCCGACTGATTTAAGCTGATAGAAGAGCAACTTTGACTGAAATAACCACTCGTTACAACCAAGGTATGCAGCAAAGCATTTGTGAAGCCACAACACGCACAAGCTTGAGGCGGATGGGCTACAACAGCAGAAGACCCCACCGGGTACCACTCATCTCCACTACAAATATGAAAAAGAGGCTACAATTTGCACGAGCTCACCAAAATTGGAGAGTTGAAGACTGGAAGAATGTTGCCTGGTCTGATGAGTCTCGATTTCTGTTGAGACATTCAGATGGTAGAGTCAGAATTTGGCATAAACAGAATGAGAACATGCATCCATCATGCCTTGTTACCACTGTGCAGGCTAGTGGTGGTGGTGTAATGGTGTGGGGGATGTTTTCTTGGCACACTTTAGGCCCCTTAGTGCCAATTGGGCATGGTTTAAATGCCACGGCCTACCTGAGCATTGTTTCTGACCATGTCCATCCCTTTATGACCACCATGTACCCATCCTCTGATGGCTACTTCCAGCAGGATAATGCACCATGTCACAAAGCTTGAATCATTTCAAATTGGTTTCTTGAACATGACAATGAGTTCACTGTACTGAAATGGCCCCCACAGTCACCAGATCTCAACCCAATAGAGCATCTTTGGGATGTGGTGGAACGGGAGCTTCGTACCCTGGATGTGCATCCCACAAATCTCCATCAACTGCAAGATGCTATCCTATCAATATAGGCCAACATTTCTAAAGAATGCTTTCAGCACCTTGTTGAATCAATGCCATGTAGAATTAAGGCAGTTCTGAAGGCGAAAGGGGGTCAAACACAGTATTAGTATGGTGTTCCTAATAATCCTTTAGGTGATTGTAAAGGTCAGTATATAGTACATTTTCCTTCCAGGTAATCAAAACATCAAGGATGCAAATTTGTCATGATTAAAATTTGCCAAATCTCAGGTGCTCTGAGTAGCTTTTCAACATCAACCTTCCATAACAAAAATTATACCTTCATATTACCAATGTAACATTTAGGAAGCATACTCAATACATTTTCAAACATTTCTAACAACATGATTTCACTTTGTCATTATGGGGTATTGTATGTGAATTGATGTAAACAAAATAGGAATCAACTATAAATGAAGTGTGGAGACTGTGAAGGGGTCTAAATACTTTTCCGAGGGCACTGTAATATTGGTAAGACCTGCATGGCATTCAGTTGCCCGTGGTCTATGAAAAAAGCCTCTCTCCGAACTACATAACACACATATGATCGAAATACACTTTCTGATAATGAACAGTTCAGGTGTCAGACTAGAGAGAGAAAAATGGATGCAGAGTGCGAGAAACAAGGGTGAGGGAGAGAGATTTTGAAAAGAGAGACAGAAGGAGAGTAGGTAAGATGGATGACATGGAGATGGATGGGAGAAGAGAGCACCCACTGCATACCCTGTCACCTGTCAGTCTGTCCAGGACCCAGTGTTTTAATGAACAGCACCCGGTCTGTGGGTGGGTTGGTCGTCAGACAGGCAGGAAGGCTGCTCTTGGTGACAAACAGGCAGGCTAAGTCTTCCTGACAGCCGGAGCCCTCCTGTGAACCCCACTCATCAACAAGTTGTGTCACGGAAACACAGCAATCTCCACGGCAAATCTCCGCACACACACACACCCACGCACACAAACGCACACACAAACCCTTTAAATAGATCTGCTAAGCATGTAAGGAGGAGAAGGGGTTGGGAAAGAAATGTCGTTCTGTACTATTCTAATCTCAGAGCACCTGTTTTCACAAGCTACATTACTCCCCTCCTTCAGTCCATCAGGCAGTTTTAAACACAGAGATGTTATGATGTCAACCAGTCCTGAAGCGATCTGCATTAATGAGCCAAAGTTCAATGCTGCCTTATGCTCTTCTTTCCAAATCAGTAGTGAGGCCTTCTGGTTGACCAACATTCTCAGCAACAGACATGACAACTGGACCAGTGGTGACTGAACAACGAAGACAGGAAACACAGCTCTAACTGCATCCATCCAAAATGTTTCCCTATTCTCTGAATAATGTAATTAATTTAGTAAGTTATATGTACCATAAGTCTGGGACTAATTACAATTACATCATTGTGATCAGAAGTTTACATCTTGATTGCGGCATACCGACAGTGTCTGCGTCTCTTGTAAATGGTGGTGCAAATTGTCTTGGCACCATCCTCCGCTGGTGGTAAAGATGCACGATTGAGTTGTCTGACCTAGTCAGTGCCTTCAAACTCAGTTGTGGTTGTTGGCTTGAGAATGCTCTTTCCTCGAAGCGTGTTTGTTTCAGCAGGAACATGCTTGTTGGGCTAGTTTGGTTATAAGAAGCTTGGTAGGATGTGCTTAGGAGGACACGTCCTGATCCTCCCTTATAAGCCTGCAGGGAGTTACTGTGAAGAGGCACAGCTATAATCTTGAAAAGGGGCACCACAAAATTGGCCTGGGGAGAAACAAAAGTAAAAAAAAAATGGAAAAGGGATTTGTTCATCTGTTTTATATGCTGTACTTAATATTATAAGTTCAGCATACTACTATCATCCCCTGAAGGTGCTGCGCAAATTGGTAACACCACAATGCCAGGCCACTGACTTTACCACGGTACTATTTGGGATCTCCAGTGAGTTATATTTTTTCAGCCCAATAGAAACTTAAGCATCTTAATAAGGCACATATATGGCCCACAGACCAACATTGATCTTTCATCAGTTCTTCAAGGTTTACCCTTACCCTGTCTCTTTTATATATTGATTGACCCAGGGATCAAGTCCTTTAGCTTGGATGTGAAAATGAGGAACATGCTGACCTTTTTAAATTCCATAGTTCTCTATTTGGGCCAGGTAACCTAGTGATTAAAACATCTAACCAATAACCAAACGTTTGCTAAATTGAATCCCAGAGCTGGCAACATGAAAAATATATCATTCTGTCTAAGCAAAGTAGTTAATTGCTTCCAGATCAATGTTGAATATGTTGTAAGTCAACTTACCCAGTAAATTATTTCATGTTACTGAATTAAAATTAGTACATTTATGTTTTCCTTGGTTTAAAAAATAAAAAATACACTGAAATTCAAAATCAATTATTATAAGGTAAAGGTAACATTCACCACGGCGTCACCGGACTCTTTCACGTCTGTCACGTTCTCAGTGTGAACCTGCTCTCATCTGTGAAGAGAACGGGGAGCCAATGGCAGACCTGCCAATTCTGGTGTTTTCTGGCGAATGCCAATCGAGTTGCATGGTGCTGGGCTGTGAGCACAGGTCCCATTAAAGTACGCCGGGCCCTTATACCACCCTCATGGAGTCTGTTTCTGACAGTTTAGTCAGAAACATGCAAACCAGTAACCCGCAGGAGGTCATTTTGTTGGGCAGTGCTCCTCCTGTTCCTCATCGCACAAAGGAGCAGATACCGGTCCTGCTTCTGGGTTGATTCCCTTCTACCGCCCTGTTCAGCTCTCCTTCTGTAATGGCCTGTCTCATCGCATCTCCTTCATGCTCTTGAGACAGTATTGGGAGACAAAGCAAACCGTCTTGCGACGGCACATATGGATGAGCCATCCTGGAGGAGCCTGTGGAACCTGAATGGGCTGCAGGTACCGCCTCTCTTTCATATGTACCAAAACAGGTGGCACTTATACTTTGCTTATGATTACCGGTTCCCTTCATTTGTTGAGCAGTGTATATTTGCTTACATAAGTATTCAACCCTAGTTCTGTCAAGGCCGCCAGTCACACAGGTGAAAGAAATTGCCCTAATAAGGACAGAATTACCATTGGCCTAAACCTGTGAACCAGGCAAGTTGCTGTCACATTGCCTTCTGAAGGATAATTGGTAAAAGACTGAGTCTGAAGGAAAATTAAGAATAAATAGCAGTCTACAGAAGTTACAGATAAAGTAATGCAAAATAAAAACATACAACATTGATCCAACTCAAAATAAATGAAGATGATTCACACGTCTACTTTATTAATTTGACCCAATGTCAATCAATTGTTTGGTTTAACCTGTATTTTTTAGTTCATTTATTAGTGTGGATTTCATGAAGTCTTATTTGCATTTATCCCAACATGCCTTTTTAAAATCTATGTGGGCGAAATCCACCCATGAGTATGTTAGTGACAGAAACATGGCAGTTGCACTCAGTAACTCACAAATCTGAAGCTTTCACTGTGTGGGTGCTAAATAAATTCATACTTTACTCAATGTAAATTAACAATTACACATTGCTTCATTTTTAGTGCTGCCTTAAAAATATCTAAAGAATATTTTGGCAAAGAATTCTAGGACAAGTTGATGAAGCATAATCCCTTTTGGCTCAAACTAAAAAACGTGCATTGAATGAAACTCAAATATTTAGGCTTACAAGGAGACTTGTGAAAGAAACAACAGAGAAGCCAACAATTACAACGAACGAGCTACAGAGTTCAGTGGCTAGGAATGGACTGATGGTGCACAGATCAATAATTTAAAGAAAAAATCTGTTATTCAAAAAGTACCAGCTGAACGCATAAGAGTGACCCAGATGCAAACATAGAAAAGGTATTGTGGTCAGCTGCAGAGATGATTAAGCTTTTGGGGCGAATATACTCAAGGCTCTTTGTGTGGGAGAAATCTAACAAATCTGATGGATGGTGGTGGCAGCATCATGCTGTGGGGATGCTTTTTGTCAGAAGGGTCCGGCATCATAAAATTGAATTAAGAATAGATGGGGCAAAATATAGGGAACATTGCAAGATAATCTGCTTTTCGGCTAAAATACTGAAGCTTGAAAGCGACATTGGATTGGCTCATGAACAAAAAGGTGAATGTCATACAGTTCTGATCTCAAGCCAATTGAGGATCTGTGTCACTGTTTGAAAAGTGGGGTCCATAAGGGTTGTTTAACCAAGCTGAAAAACCTGGTGCAAATATGACAAGAAAGATTTGCCAAAAATGTATCAAACTTCTTAAAGCTTTTAATGCAGAGACAGGTTGATCCAAAAAATAAGTGTAAGCATTATCCAATATATAAGTGTAGCCAACTGACAAATATGGCAACTGAAATGCAAGCAAAGACACAGACAGAAAACTATTTGTAAGATAAACAAAGATATAAAGAGAGAGAGAGAATTAGCATGTATTGCCTGACTACATGAAACCAAGAGGCAGTAAAGTTTTTAGATTTATATATTTAAATTGTAGTGTTTTGCAGAGACACGTATCATATATTGCATCCCATTTTGTGTAGAGTGGCAGCATTCATTCTCAACCCAAGACAGCTTTTTTCCATATTGCCTTTTTAACTTGTAATTCCACAGTTAATTTTATACCTGATAAAAAGCAACTGAATAGTTAAGTGTTCCACTGTCATCAGATTGATTCTTAATTATAACCGTAAACTAAAAAATATGATTATATACACTGCTCAAAAAAATGGGAACACATAATCGTCACAGTATAACACCAAGTCAGTTAAACTTCAAGGATATCAATCTGTCCAGCATAAGTGATTGTGAATCAATGTCACCTGTTTTGGTGTAAATGAAAGTGACGAGGCAACAGCAAGACAACCCGAAAAAGGGTTTGCAGGTGGTGGCCAAGGACAATGGCTCTCTCTTCAGGTTGCACAGGTTGTCCAGCTCCTCCATACGTGCCGTCACACAAAGGTTTGCTGTCTCAAGAGCATGGAGGAGATACCAGGAGCCGGGCCGTTACATGAGGAGCGCTGGACAGGGCCGTAGAAGGACATCAACCCGACCTCCAGTGGGCGACTGGTGTGCATGTTTAAAATGTCAAATGTGAGAAAATCTATTGGTCAATTGCACCGAACAACACGGTCATCTTGCACAATGAAATTCTTGTGACATGGCTCCCAAAAATTACATAAAGTTAAGAAGAATATATAAGCAAAAATATAGCCAGACAAAAAGATAATAAAATAAAGCAAAAATATACATAACACTGTAAACTAGCAGCAATCTGGGTAGTATTATTGTCCTCTAGTGGGACCTGTGCTCACAGCCCAGCACCGTGCAGCTCGATTGGCATTCACCAGAGAATACCAGAATTGGCAGGCTCGCCATTGGCACCCCGTTCTCTTCACAGATTAGAGCAGGTTCACACTGAGCACATGTGACAGATGTGAAAGAGTCTGGACAAGCCGTTGTGAATGTTATGCTGCCTGCAACATCATCAAGCATGACCGGTTTGGCGGTGGGTCATTGATGGTCTGGGGAGGCATATCCTTGGAGGGTTGCACAGACCTCCATGTGCTAGCCAACGGTATCCTGACAGCTGTTAGGGACAGGGATGAAATCCTCAGACCCATCATCAGACCATACACTGGTGCAGTGGGCCCTGGGTTCCTCCTGGTGCAGGACAATGCCTGGCCTCATGTGACCAGAATGTGTACACAGTTCCTGGATGACGAAGGCATTGATGCCCTTGACTGGCCCTCACATTCCCCAGGCCTGAATCCAAATGAGAATCTATCGGTGCATCCTACACAGCCAGGTAGTGTCACAGACTGTCCAGGAACTCACTGATGCCCTGATCCAGGTCTGGGAGGTGACACCATAAGTTGCCTCAGGACACCATAAGTTGCCTCATCAGGAGCATGTCCAGACGTTGTTGGGACTGCATACAGGCACCTGGGGGCCATACACACTACTGAGTCACATTATGAGTTGCCGTGATGAAATTCACGCATGTTGGAACAGCCTGTAAGTTTTAATCAAGCTCTCAATCAGTAGGTGATTTTGGTTTTCATTGACCATTGTTACTTCATTTCGTTCTCAATGAATAATGCAATGTACATAATATATTTTGATCTTGAATGTACTTTGTTCCTCAAGACCCGATATGTGAAAAAAAAAGTGTTCACTTTTTTTGGAGCAGTGTACTTGTGCAATTGTTTTGGAATGAATCAAAGAAACATTGATTTGCAAATGTAATCGTAACTGCACTAAATTAATAAAATACCTCTTCAAGTTACTCTACGACCCTCAGGTTTCACAGCAGATGTTGTGGATATGTGTGCCTACAGACACTGATGCTTAACTAAATGAACAAGATTTAACAGTGTTGAGAACATGAGGGAGATGTGCACATGCATTAATGTAGCTCTTTTTTTAATGCATAACCAATAGATAGGTACATGTACATGTTGAGAATGTTTCAAAATGTGTCTTGTCAATAGAAGCAATTTTTTATAAAGTAGAAATTGGTAGAAATTCATCTGTTTTTTTCTTGGTGAAAGAATTAATTAGAATGCATATAATTAGTTTAACAGACACCATAAATCCTTAGAACAAATAATTATTAGAGCCTCAAGGATTACCTATTGACTCATCAATGCTGATGAAACACAGCAGCGCTGTGTTGCAGACTAAGCGTGGGTTAAAACTTTAGAGATTTATATTGAGCTGAATTCTTTAGTCCAGAACCTGGATTAATCTGTGTCTACGAAACTGGACCCAAATGTATAACAACATTTTCATTTCAGAAGTCTCAGAAATGTTTAGTTTAACACAATTAGAGTTAGGTGACATGATTATAAAGGATAAAGAGTAGTAATGAGCTTTTTTGTGACTTACAGGCAATCTGAATGCAATTAAAGGATTTGCCAGAGTCTTGGTAGAAATAGCCTACACCTCAGGTAATGGGGTTAGCCTGGATTGGAACTCACAGTACTTAACCAATTCCAGTTCCAGTAATTATTATGGGATGTTTATTGTCTAAGTACTATCCAGGAAAGAACCTTCCATGGAAGGCTTGTAACTGTCTTCAGATATTATTTTGATAGGGTAGATTTCAGTAAATAGGGCATGCTATAGTACGCATTTGTAGACAGCCACTCTCGCAGATCCTTTTTGAATCAGATCTTCCAACACAATCTGTTTTGGAAGTTCCAAATGTTTGAACAGGCAATCTCAGAGAACCTGTTGACAAACAATAACGGGTACTTCTTAATGTTCTTGATGGCAGTGTGCAATGATATATAATGCTTCACCATGGGTGCCATTGTTCGAGAAGGAGATGGAGGAACTGTCACGCAAACTGTTTTGGCTCCCAACTCCTCGAAGGTCAACTGTCGCTACCATTCCCACTGTTCTTGCTGGGGATAAAAACATTGATCTCACTTGACTTTGTGGGAGATGAGGCATTTTTCCAAAGGCCAGTTTGAACAAATCCCAGCAAGATACTGTAAATGCATGTGACTTGTGAAATGAGATGGGAATTATGTGTAATTAAAGTGTGCAATTTTGTGTACTTGTCTCAAAGGGTCCTGGAATTCCAAATGGTGGCTTATGTTTATGGCCTTTAGGTCTCTGTGCAACACTAATGACATGCTGAGTATGTCAATAATGACACTAATAATTATGACTTAATATCTCAAAATTACGAAATGCAAACACAATTATATTTACATTTCTCATAATTATTACATACATATACTTATGACCTACTTACTCATAATTCTTCATTAAAATCTCATTATTTACCATTCTGTCAGTTTACATTAAATGAAATTCGACAGCAGACACCTGTTGTCAACGAACAGCAAATGAATCCTGCACATTCATCTTACAGCGGCACGGCATGTTGAGTGTGTTGAGTGTGATATTTTATGTTCGGTTTTTCCATCTTTGGAGTTAATTGATTTCACCTGTGTCTTGTTTTCCCCTCATTACCTCCCTATTTCATCTGTCTAGTTACTTATCAATTTGTTGATAATTCTTTCTTGTTAAATTTGAGTTTCCTGTCCTTAAGTTTTGAGTAATCTAAAGCCTTTTTAAGTCTTAGATGTAAAAGTATTTATTAGTGATACTCTGCGATCATTTCCTGTTTCTTCTTAAAACGTAACAATTCTGTGTTTGTCAATGACTCATGGGCCAATTGTCTTTTTCTGGAGAAACAAACTTTTTTGATGTATATCAGCAATCAGATTTATAGCACTCAGTACTTCATGGATCATGAGATTTACAAAATGTAACAGATTTAGAACTGTTAAAGATTTGATGGAGCATGTCCTCAATGTCTAGATCTAACATTTAACTGGTTACAGTATAACCAACATTCCTTATTTGCTTGATTTGTAGCTAACAGTGTTTTGGCTTTTGAAATATATAAACAGGTAAATGGCAAGTTGTTCTCCATGTTGTCTGGTTGTTTATACTTATAGAAGAAAATATTATACTTGGAAATATAGAGTATTTATTTGTTGGTCTACATGTGGATTTTGAAATAAGGGGGGACACTACCATAACCAAATCACGGAAACCCATAAATATAAAATTCTGTTGAAAATACATAAAAAAGTAGAAGTGACTCACATAATATTGTACAGTTACTAAAGGGATAACTTGAATGTTGTGGGCAGCTGACGAAATGCCTGGGTTGAATGTCCTCTTGGCGCTACTACTTTGGCCAGACTAAATCACTGTGATGAAAAATTGTTGACTAAGACCTCTGAATTGAATTAGTGCACTGCACATAGAAAAGGCTTTGATGTATGTATTTTGTTAACTTCTGGGCAAAAGTGTCACGTCCTGGCTGTGCCCCTAGCCATCTCTGCGCTGGGCTCGGGGCATAGCCAGGACAGGACAGAATCCTTTTTTTTGGTTTCCCCAATTGGAGGCAGGTGTTGGTTATTGCCTCCAATTGGGGACCCTATTTAAGTTCAGTTTGTTGGCCAGGTTGGTGTGGTTCATTTTGGTTTGCATGTTTTCAGTTAAACCCACGTCAGTGGTTGCTGCCTTTTGTTTTGTTGGAGTCCTTTTTTATTTCATTAAACGCGACCCGGCCCCGGATAAGCGGAAGAAGATGGATGGAATAGATGGATGGATGGATTATCTTCAATACCTCTACTCTGCGCCTGTGTCCTTCTCATCCCACGGCCGTGACAAAAAGTTCAATTGCAGTTGGTCATTTGACTTTTCTTATGTTATTTTTCTACAAAGAACGTAGGTAATGTTGTAATTACCAAAATGGCGCCGTTTAGGATCGCTGCCGTTTTTGGCCCTCCCAACCAACTTTGCGGATTTATTGTTTTATTGTTGTTACTAATGTGTGATTTTGCTGCATTTGCAACCGCGTTATTAACATATGACAATCACTATTGGATATCAGAACTGACCTGGAATCGTCTTTTTCATACAGAACATCAAGTTCAAGGAACCACCTGGGATACCCTTGGTTGTGCTTACCTGAGCAAGCACCTGGAAAACAACGCTGGCGGAGGAAGCGGGGTGGAGTTGTGGTCGGAATGCGGCGAAACCGTGCTCCTCTCCCAAGCATTCTCTTAGTGAACGTCACTAGACAGCAAGCTGGACGATCGTAGGAAGATGCTAGCTTTCCAGCGGGACATTAAGAACTGTAACATACTGGTTTTCACTGAAACATGGCTGGAGCCCTCAGTCCCAGACGCGGCCATTGTTCCTAAAGGGCTATCCATTCATCGGCAGGATTGAACAGCAGAGTCCGGTAAAAGCAGAGGGGGTAGTGTCTGCTTCATGGTAAACAATCTTTGGTGTCGGGACGCGGATTGCATTTCTTCTGGACGCTCTCCTGATCTGGAGCATTTTACGATTAAATGTCGCCCTTACTACCTACCCCGGGAGTTTACATCAGTCATTTTAACAGCTGTGTACAGCAGTAAATGTATCGACGACGTCAAAGTAGAATCTCTCTACCAGGGCTCCAATACCAGGAACATGTGGATTGGTCTGAGAACCCTCACTGACTATAAAGGCTATTCAGGCAGTGTGGGGGGAAGTACAGGTTTCTCTTCCAAAGGAACTGAACTCTTTCTATGCTCGCTTTGAGAACATCATCCCTGGCATGGATACTCAAATGGACCAAGACGGCCCCACAAGCTAGCGGTGAAGCTCAGGAATCTGGGTCTCGACCCCTCTATGTGCAGATGGATCCTGTACTTCCTGACGGGCAGAACCCAGGTGGTGCGGATGGGCAACACCACATCCTCCTCACTGACTCTAAGTACTGGCTCCCCCCAGGGCTGTGTGCTGAGCCCGCTCCTGTACTCTCTCTTCACCCACGACTGCCTGGCAACGCACGTCTCCAACACCATTGATACGTTTGCTGATGACACCACCAACATAGGCCTGATCTCTGACAACGACGAGTCAGCCTATAGAGACGAGGTAAGGTCACTGACTTCGTGGCGTCAGGAAAACAACCTCCAACTCAATATTAGCAAAACGAAGGAGATGAAGCGGGCTTTCTTGTGCATCATCTTTAAAAGAGGCTTCCTTCTGGGACGACAGCCATGCAGACCAACTTGATGCAGTGTGCGGCGTATGGTCTGAGCACTGACAGGCTGAAGCCCACCCCTTCAACCTTTGCAGCAATGCTGGCAGCACTCATACGTCTATTTCCAAAGACAACCTCTAGATATGACGCTGAGCACGTGCACTAAACTTCTTTGGTCGACCATGGCGAGGCCTGTTCTAAGTGGAACCTGTCCTGTTAAACCACTGTATAGTCTTGGTCACCGTGTGGCAGCTCAGTTTCAGGGACTTCTTATAGCCTAGGCCATTTTTATGTAGAGCAACAATAATCTTTTTCAGATCCTCAGAGAGTTCTTTGCCGTGAGGTGCCATGTTGAACTTCCAGTGACCAGTATGAGGGAGTATGAGAGCGATAACACCAAATTTAACACACCTGCTCCCTATTCACACCAGAGACCTCGTAACACTAACGAGTCACATGACACTGGGGAGGGAAAATGGCTAATTGGGCCCAATCTGGACATTGTACTCACTTTTGTTGCCAGCAACAAAAAGTTACAGCAAATTTATACTGTTATACAAGCTGTACACTCACTACTTTACTTTATAGCAAAGTGTAATTTCTTCAATGTTGTCACATGAAAAGATATAATCAACCATTTGCAAAAATGTGAGGGGTGTACTCACTTTTGGGAGATACTGTTTTGTAAATTTGAGTGAATTATTTTGCCTTGGGAAGACTTATTTTCAACCAAGCCGACTGTAGTTTCTTGACTAAAACAAGTTCTGTTCAAGAATGTCCTGGTTTAACTCAAAATGCATGGTTCCCTTGATGATGTGCAGCTGACCAGAGGTGGAAAAGCAACTCCATATCTTCCCATTTTTTATTTACCTTGAGGCTCTTGGAGATATTTTGGAAGGGCGTCCAATTCTAGGCTCAATTGCTGTGAGGTTAAATGCTCTCCATTTGTAAATTATTTGCCTCACAGTTGAGTGATGGAGTTCATATATGCTTGACATAGTTGTATATAAAAACATGATATAGTTGTGCAGTATAAAGTTCACCAGACTGACCTGATCTGTCCTCGGAGACCTCCTTTCGTCCGAGCATGGTGTGTTTCGTATACTGTCATATCCTGGCTGGGGTGCCTCTAGGCATCTCTGCACTTCTGTTTTCTGTTCTTCCCAATCAGAGGCAACTGAACCTTGTTGTCTCTGATTGGGGACCCTATCTATGTTGCTCTTGTTTTGCTTTAGTTTGTCATCATTGTTTGTGCTGTTTGACTCAGTTCTCGGTTGTGCCTCACCTTTAGTTTCTTTTGTGGTTTAAAGATATTAAAAGGATGTGCTTCAGCTCAGCACCTCATGTCCTGGCTACCCAACACCGTGTGGGTAATACCAAACTGACCAGATTTCTGATTTAAAATGGTCCCGTCCAAACAATGTTTATAAAGATCCCTCCTCAAATTGGTTAATTTGGTATTTATATAACCACCTGATTCTATTTACCTACTTGATTTAACCAATGCAACTCAGGGTTCACCTATGTTTGGACCGGCACTAATTGCTTTTTAATTTTGTTGTTCTACTACAAGCATTATTTCCTTTAAACCAGTATACAGTTAGGTCTGGAAATATTTGGACACTGATAATTTGTCATAATTTTTGCTCTGTACGCCACCAAAAAGGATTTGAAATTAAACAACTGAGTTGCAGCTGAAGTGCTCCTTTGACTGCATGATGTGGGTTCACAGCAATAGCTTCCAAATGTGAATTTCTCACCTGAAATCAACTCCAGACCTTTTAACCGCTTAATAGATGGAAAATTACAAAGGAATAGCCCAACCCTCTCCATGAAACAGCTTTTGAGTCAACTGTCCAATAACTTTTGGTCCCTTGAAAAAGAGGGGTCTACATATTAAAGAGCTGTAATTCTTAAACACTTCCTCCAATTTGAATGTGAATACCCTCAAATTAAAGCTGAGAGGCTGCACATATTCATTATTTAACTATAACTTGTTAAACAGACAAAATAACAAAACTTGTGTAAGTGTCCAAATATTTCTGCACTTAACTGTATGTGGTAACTATGCACCTGTTATATCAGATGAAAAATAATGGTTCTGATTGAATAAAGATTCCATGGTGAACAGTGAAAATATCTTTAATGGCACAAATCTTTCAAGCAGCACTGTAAGTTGTGTTAAAAGTTATTTGGAGGTACACAGATACTATTATCTCCATGGTAGGTGGATTGCATAAAAACTTTAGCTACAGTAATTCCTAAATTCTACCTTTAAACAATAATTGCTATGCACATAAGGCCAGGCAACTTATGGACATAGCAATAATTGTTTACAGGTAGAAGGAGGTCTTCCTTCTATATGCCCATGAGGCCAGGAAACGTATGGCATAGCAGTTATAGTTCATAGGTACACCGCAAGTAAAGTGCATTCCACATGGGTCATTTGTCTAGCTCTAAGAAAAATACATTACCCAATTGTAATTTATGTCTAAGGCACCTGTATTATTTAAATATGTATTCTTTTAAACCACTTCAAATCTAAATGTCGATAACTGGCCTTCAGATTTTGAGTCATTTACTGGATGCTTTTAAGCTTTTAAAAAAGATATGAATGCTGTGGGATTCATAAAGAATCTGTTCCTAGGAAATTAATTAGGTTGCAAATAACAAGGCTGTTGTGGGTTCTGATAAAAAAAAAATCTATGCTACATTTAGTTTTAATTAAATGAAACTGCATTCTGGAAAGACACTCTGCCAGGTGGAGTAAGTGCAGACCACTAAAGCATGTCCACTTTACCTGTCTGACATATTTCTTGGGACCTATATGAGCTTCCATTCCAAAACCATGGACATTAAAATGCAGTTGCCCTCCCCCACTCCACCTCTTAGCAGTTATAACAAACGTCACTCTTCTGGGATGGACTTCTGGGATCACAAGATTTTCAAGTGTTTCTGTTGGAATTTGTGCCTATTCAGCCAAAAGAGCATTTGTGAGGTCAGGCACTGATATAAGATGAAAAGGTGGGGCTCGCAATCGCCATTCCAATTTATTACAAAGGTGTTCAATGGGGTTGATATCAGGGCTTTGTGCAGGCCACTCAATTTCCTCCACACCAACCTTGTCGAATCATGTCTTTATGGACATCTCTTTGTGTAAATATTGCCACAAAGTTAGAACCCAATTGTCTAAAATGTCTTTGTATCCTGTAGCATTAAGATGACCCCACACTGGAACTAAGGGGCCTAGCCCAAACCCTTAAACACAGACCCAGACCATTATCCCACCTCCACCAAACTTTACAGTAGGCACTATGTAACCTGGTAGGTTGCGTTCTCCTGGCATCCGCACCGCCCAGATTTGTCCATCAGACTGCCAGATAGTGAAGCATGATTCATCACTCCAGAGAACAATTTTTTTTTTGTCCAATGGTGGCGTTCTTTTCACCACTCCAGTCGACGCTTGGCATTGCACATGTTGATGTGAGGCTAGCGTACAACAGTAAAAGTCATGGAAACATTTTGTGAAGCTCAGTTCTTGTGCTGATTTTGCTTCCAGAGGCAGTTTCGACCTCTGGTGAACTTACTACACATTTGGCTGAGGCTAGGTTAAGTAATGTGGTTTTATAGAAAATAAATCTACTCCCATGTGAAAAGCTGAGATAACAGGGAGATAGACCGTTATTGCGGAAAATGACCAGCTCTGCTTAAAGAACTTTATGAGGAATGACAAAATGACCAAAATTGTGCTACCTTTTCTTGGCATTGTTTTTTTGGAATTGGAAAAGCCTTACTTCTATATCCATGTAGCACCTCATAACTGAGCTCCATGTTACTAATGCATGGCATTAAAAAGCATATAGTGCGTGTTTGGCCTCCAAAAGCATGACTGAAGTTTGTTTTCAGGTTATGCATGGGCATGAGAGTGAACTCCCCTGGTGGGTCGTACCTTGTTCCCATAGGTATTTTCATAACCTAAGGTTTTAAATGGAATATGGTGAAATACACATTTCCCAATTTTACAATTTCCACCCAATTTCACCATCACAAAACGATGGATGTGATGACGTAAAATCAATACGAAAAACAGATTGTCTTTTCAAAAATAATCAACATAAGGAAATATTCTAATATACTTCTAATATAAATCTAGTGACTTGTTTGATTTTACATTGTATTCACTTCAGGTGAAAACACAAATTATAATTCCAAACTATTTATGGAAATCACATTTATGCCCAATGGCGTGGTCAGAGAAAGGTACAGTAAAGAGGTTTCTGCTGCTACAACAATACAGCCTCAGGAGAGGGTTCACAGATCCATCTGCTCCTGTCACACAACATTCTAATCCTCATCACAACGTTGACTTTGACTCCTTGCCCTTGTAAGGGCCTGGACAGGACCCATTGGCAAATCACTAAGAGGTCATTCACTAAAAATACCTACAGTTAGGGCAGAGCTCTCAACCACAACTCTAGACCTTGAGGCCAGTTCCACACAGTTTTTCACTGTAAACCTCTAATCAAGGAGTTATGTAGTCCTGGGACACCAAGTGGATGCAAATAATGATGTGACAGAACCCAAAACCAGCAAGATCGGAACCTCGTATGGTGAGATTCGGATACCCCTGCTGTTGGTTTCATATGCAACTAACGATTTTTGCAGTGCAACCTAGAGGTTTCGTCTGGGAGCACTTATTGCAATGAAATGACCTAGGTTACTGATAGCTGATCTGGCATTAAATCATCATTGTTTGGCAAGTTACAGGTGAAATCAAGCAGTTGCAGTTCTTCCACTATGTTTATTCTCTTAGCATTCTGCCAATAAATGTGCTCGGTAGATTCTTATAGAATAAGAGTGATGCTGCTTTCCACATTGCTTCTAAATATTCTCATTAAAATGCAAGATTAGTTTGTTTATCTTAGGCATTTTTAAGTGTGTATTTCACCTGTGATGGTCAAATTGTTAGTCAGATGATGTTTATCAGGGCCAGGACAGCTGGCAAAATGCTTCAGTTGGGGTGAAGGGAGAATATGGAAAAACGAGTGATGGTGGATATGGACAAGCTTGTCGCAAGCCAACACCACACATTACCCCAAAACATGGTGGCGGCAGCAACATGCTATTGGGATTCTTCTCTGCCTCAGGACCTGGAAAGCTTGTGACGATAAAGGGCAAAATCAATGCAGCAGAAGTACAGAAACCTGGAAGAAAGCCTACTGAAATCTGCAAGAGACCTGGGAAAAGATTCATCTTCCACCAGGACTGTTTCTCCAAACATACAGCCAATGCCAAGCTGGAGTGTCTTAAAAACAAAAAATGTCATGCAGTGGCCCATTCACAGCTCAATCAAATGGAGTATGTGGAAAGATTTGAACACTGCTGTTCACCAAAGGGTCCCATCCAACTTGACAAAGCTTAAGTAATTCTTCTAAGAATAAAATTGCTTTTATTGCTTCCATAGTGCCTCTAAATACTTATATATGCAGTTGCCAAAACTCCTGAGTATATCCACATTGATTTAATGTATTAACACAATAATATTGTGAGTACTCCAAAGGGGTTAATATTTTTGAGAGCCACTTGTATCTGGAGTACCTGTAGGAAGCGTTCTGTTTGTACTGTTCTTAGGAAGTGTTTCCAGGAGTGATGGGGCGTGTAGATGCATTTCTGTAGTAGATGAAAAGGAAGACATTTGTAGATCAGCTAACTAAAAACATGAAACTCCAATATATTAAGATATGCAGTGAGAGCCGCTGCAAAGCAAACTGTGTGTAATCTACTGTTGGTGTATTGAAAAAGCAGACAATCCTAGGTGTCTTAAAGGTCACTCCTCAGAATGCCCCATAAGGGTGAAGGAATGTGAAGTGGCATGGGCTCAGGGCTGTACAGCATGTCTTACTGTGCAACATAGGAAATGGTTGATGGAGGAAAGGGAGGTGAGGAAACAATGGAAGCAGAAATTCATAAACCTACAAAAAATCTGAATGTGGCGAAGGAAACAGGCACGCTGATAGTGAAGATTTATTTTTGTTGCGTTTATAGCGCACATGATTAAATGTGCTGCTCAAACTAACAAGAAACCAAACACACTGGACATCAGTGTGTCTGAGGCTGAGCGTTTTTTGGCGGGAATCCATAAATTAACAGCTAAAGCAATGCAAGGGATACTGACTGAAGATGTTTCCCCCTCACAGGCACCTTGGGATGTGACTTGAATGAAATTGTGATCCAAGAGAGGTTGTGTGGATAATGGGAGGTTGAGTAATGATTTGCCCATTTGTTTAAAGCTGGACTCAGTTAATGCAAAGTAAAATCTAGACTTTATCTCTCAATTTTAAACAAGAAAAGGAACCATGCATGCCTAGTTCTGCCGGCCCGCGATTAGAAGGGATGAATGTTGTTGCCCCTGGCTGGATTCGATCTCTGGTTTCCTATGTGGCAGACTGTGTCTTTAACCACTAGGATATTTAAACAGCTGGGGTTGTTGCTCATGATAGGTTTGTAGAGATATGGTGGTTGTTTACTTCTGCGTTGTTAAACCATATAGTCGAAACTCCACGGACTTTGAAACTAGTTACCTACATTAGCTAACATCCAAACCAACAACAGGTATAACAGGGTCACTACACTGCATTCAACCTGTTAAATTAGAAAGAGATTAGTTTAGATGGCTAGCTAATAGCTATACAGTAATGAAAACAATGACCCCAATTACTTCATGGTTTCACTACGCTATTGGAACTGTGCTATGTAAATCAAAATTTTGAGGAATGTGTTTGTTGTCTGTGCAGTTCGTCCATCGCAATACAAATCCGATTCCAAAAAAGTTGGGACACTGTACAAATTGTGAGTAAAAAAGGAATGGAATAATTTACAAATCTCATAAACTTATATTTAATTCCCAATAGAATATAGATAACATATCGAATGTTGAAAGTGAGACATTTTGTATTGTCATGCCAAATATTGGCTCATTTTGGATTTCATGAGAGCACATTCCAAAAAAGTTGGGACAGGTAGCAGTAAGAGGCCGGAAAAGTTAAATGTACAGATAAGGAACAGTTGGAGGACCAATTTGCATCTTATTATGTCAGTTGGCAACATGATTGGGTATAAAAAGAGCCTCTCAGAGTGGCAGTGTCTCTCAGAAGTCAAGATGGGCAGAGGATCACCAATTCCCCCAATGTTGCGGCGAAAAATAGTGGAGCAATATCAGAAAGGAGTTTCTCAGAGAAAAATTGCAAAGAGTTTGAAGTTATCATCATCTACAGTGCATAATATCATCCAAAGATTCAGAGAATCTGGAACAATTTCTGTGCGAAAGGGTCAAGGCCGGAAAACCATACTGGATGCCCGTGATCTTTGGGCCCTCAGACGGCACTGCATCACATACAGGAATGATACTGTAATGGAAATCACAACATGGGCTCAGGAATACTTCCAGAAAACATTGTTGGTGAACACAATCCACCGTGCCATTCGCTGTTGCCGGCTAAAACTCTATAGGTCAAAAAAGAAGCCGTATCTAAACAGGATCCAGAGGCGCAGGCGTTTTCTCTGGGCCAAGGATCATTCAAAATGGACTGTGGCAAAGTGGAAAAGTTTTCTGTGGTCAGACAAATCAAAATTTGAAGTTCAACCTTGCATTTTCCAACATGACAATGCCATGTCATCCAGACTAAAGAGGACAAGGACAACCCAAGTTGTTATCAGCCTTCAGTTCAGAAGCCTGCATCTCTGATGGTATGGGGTTGCATGAGTGCGTGTGGCATGGGCAGCCTACACATCTGGAAAGGCACCATCAATGCTGACAGTTATATCCAAGTTCTAGAACAACATATTCTCCCGTCCAGACGTCGTCTCTGTCAGGGAAGACCTTGCATTTTCCAACATGACAATGCCAGACCACATACTGCATCAATTACAATGTCATGGCTGCATAGAAGAAGGATCCGGGTACTGAAATGGCCAGCCTGCAGTCCAGATCTTTCACCCATAGAAAACATTTGGCGCATCATAAAGAGGAAGGTGCGACAAAGAAGACCTGAGACAGTTGAGCAACTAGAAGCCTGTATTAGACAAGAATGGGACAACATTCCTATTCATAAACTTGAGCAACTTGTCTCCTCAGTCCCCAGACGTTTGCAGTCTGTTATAAAAAGAAGAGGGGATGCCACACACTGGTAAACATGGTTCCAACTTTTTTGAGATGTGTTGATGCCATGAAATTTAAAATCAACTTATTTTTCCCTTAAAGTGATACATTTTCTCAGTTTAAACATTTGATATGTCATCTATGTTGTATTCTGAATAAAATATTGAAATTTGAAACTTCCACATCATTGCATTCTGTTTTTATTTACAATTGTACAGTGTCCCAACTTTTTTGGAATCGGGTTTGTATATCCATGAACAATTTTACTTTAGGCCTTCTATTATGTAGCATGAAGCTTATAGCCAGCACATTTTTAGTCTAGCTACACAGTACCTATAATGAAAACAATGACTCCAATATTAATATTAACTCCATATTAATGCCCTTACTTTAGGAATGGGATGTCCAACAGGCTCATATAGGTGTGATGGACGAAGGTCACATTCTTTTGGCCATATAGTGTATCTGCCAACCGTCTTTAGTGAAAAAGTACCCCCTAGTAATCACTCTGGCAAGTTGTATTATAAATATATATATATATATATATATTTTTTTTGTCTCAGACAGATTGATGTAAGATATCTGATAATTTTTTGGACACATAATAACAATATCACTAAGCATTTAAAATAATATATACTTTAAAATGCTATCTTCCTGCTTGCTGGCTGCTTGCTGAAAACATTCTCAGTAGACAAATCCTGTCTGGATGTTAGTGGTGCAGCACAGCAGTTTTTAGAGTCAACATTGGACAGTGCATGTTGATAGGCTATAGAGGGACCATCAGAGAAACCAATAGAATATGTCCGATAGCAAATGGACTAGAAAAGGTCATATTGGCCCACGAAATGATACAGAGAGTCCGTTACCTGGGCTACCATTCCTAGCTAGAACACGATGTCTCTGGCGAGGCTTTTTATCTTCATATTTCATTGATGATTAGCAGTTTCCGCAGCATTGCTCCTTAGACCTGGTGGGATTACTAAACCATTTTCAATGGTCATTTTGCTGCTGTTTTCTCAGTAATGGTTTCTGTTTTCATTTGGTGTGAGAAATTGGCAGGCACATAACTGCACACAGTCAGATGTGATCTGTAGCATTGTTTGCAATCTACATGGAATTTCAGATTTTTCATCATCATTTCCTAATGTTTATGGTTTTAACTTGGAAATGTCTTCAGAATATGTATTGATAGAATTCACACATTCGCATCCAGTTCCTTTTCAATCTGTGCCTATCTTGTCTATGTGTCTGGGAAGGCTTTTAAGGCAAATGCTATGGGGCCACTGTCTTGTAAAATCACTTCACCCACTCCACAGCTGAATGCATCTACACTCTGCTTGACAGGCTTCGATGAGTCATAGAATTCCAGGATTGGGGTTTGTACAACCATGTTTTGCAGTTTTAGTAAACTTTAGTCTTGTTGCATGTTCCAACTCCATTCAACCGTCACGAGGACGGTTATAGTACTACAGCTGTGGAAAGTACTTTCAGAGGTTATTGACCATTCCTAAGTATTGCTGCAGTTAACTCTTTGTTGCTGGGTTAGCGCTTGTTTCTGACTTCTAGGTCCTGCATTTAGGATATGTCCCATGTATCTTACCTATCTAGACCTGATAGTCCATTTGGAAGGATTTCTTTCACTCACTTCTTTCACTCACTGCAGCACTTTTTAAGTCTTTGATCATGTTGTTTCTCAGGTCTTTGATCATGTTCTTCCCTACAACAATCACTTCCATACCTTCCATGTCTCCAAGTGTCTGTGTCATGATAGGCAAATCTGCTAAATGGGCTGTTGAAAGTACAAAGCTTGGAGTTTTCTTTGTCTAGTTTATTTTGCCAGTACCCACATTTTACATCCAGCATGCTGAATATTGCTGCTCCTGGCATCCTTGTCATTACTCCTTCAATCGTTCTCAATGGATAGTGTTCTCTTTCAATGGCAGATTTAAGATCTTGGGGTCCATGCATATTCTTATTTTCTACTTATCTGGCTTCCATACTGTGCCCATGCTGTTCACCCACTGTCAAAGCTCCTCTACCCTTTTAATCACTTCCAGTTTTTCCATTCTAATTAGCTTGTCTCAAACTTTTTTCCAACAACCACAGGAACTCTGCATGGGTTGAGCATCTGACTTATTTGTACCGTGCCGTTCTCCTTCATTAGACCCCTGTCCTTCAAACGCATCATTGTACTGATCCTGTCTGTTCTTACTTTGACATGTTGTCACTTAATGCTGTCACCTTAATGTTGTCTCCCAATCCACTTAATGAGTCTCATTTTCCCACGTTTTCAGCACCAGCAGTTGTTGCACATCTTTTGAGATTTTAACATTCAGTGTTGTGGTATTTCCCTTTGTATTCTCCTAATATTAGGGATTTTCTTTTAGGTTTTAGGCATTGACCTCCGTATACAATTAGTTTTGCTTTTGACTTTTGTGTTGTGTTGCAACAACGTTCATGTAGTTGCTTTGGTATGACATTCTGCTGTGCTCAAGTGTCTATCATGAATCAGATTTTCCTTCCATTTATCTTGGTATAGTTTCACCTTGGTATTTAAATTATTGAATAATGTAACACTGTGCTGATGTCGCCTTGGGCTGGGTTCCTCTGCTTTTGAACTAGCAATCTCTGATTGCACACCTTAAATGTGGTCTATTTGTGCTCTGCTCACCTCAGATTTGAACTGCTGTCAGTTGGTCTAAAACTACTTCCCGGAGCAGTCTGGCCCTGAATGTGTCGTCACCAATGCCTACGGTGATTCTTTCCTTGATTAAGGTGTCACATAGTTCCATATGTGACAACATGTCGTATGATTTCTCCCTGTACCTATACTCGTGTTTTGAACACATATCCTTTAAATGTCATGTTAATTTGCACTGTCAAATGTTAGTTAATTCTTTCAATTAAAATTTTCACATCTGTTTTGTGCTGTGCCTCAGTGAAGTGAAATGTCTTGGATACCTTGGAAGCCTTTTGTCTCCTGTGACATGTATCAGTGAGCAGCTCTACACTTGTTGGGTTTTACTTCAATAACATACAGTACGTAGTCATGTACAAAATGAATTTCTTTATCCCAATTGTTCCAGTTATCTGCAACTTTACCCATTGTTCTAAGTGGAGAGGCTTCCCTTCCATTTTGGTGGACTTCATTTAAATCACTTCTGACACCATGTGTGAAGCTAGCCAGATGCCATGCTAGGTATAACAAAGAGTACTTTATTTCTTTGTGCACCCATCAGAGCTAGTGAGGGGTGTGTAAAGTAATCTAAAAGTAAAGTGAGAAATTATTATTCACAGGGAATAATACTTTATTTAGTTACTTTGGGAATAAGTAAGGTGTTATCTGTAATATTACTTAATTTGAGTAACAACTCCATCATTGACTGCGATAAATACCAAGTTAGAACAGCAGAACCCCCATGTGCCCATAATGTAACCCTTCTTGCTTTGGTTCAATGTGGAGTAGCTAGTACTAAAACGTTCATTCTGTAGCAGTTTGACTTGCATAACCATAGAATTTCCAGAGGAAACATTGTAGCTTGAACAGTATGTGACCCAATTCAATATGTGGACCATAATGTTCTGTGGCAGTTTGGAGGCAGGGCAGAACTGTGGACTTCACAGCAGCCAACCCGGCGCATGAGACCAGGGCAATCAAACATAACCGGGGATACCTGTAAGGATAATTTACTCTCTCAGTGTCCTCTGTAAAACAGGTGCACAGAGACAGTTCGAAGAGGACGCCAGTGAGACAACAACTCACGGCCTGTCTTATGAAGGTAGCACTCATCCACATCAAAAGGCAGACACCTTCATTCTTCTTATAATCTTTGCAATACAACTAAGCTCCTAGTGTGTTACATTGCAGTATGTGTCTGTTGTGGTTTAATCCTCCTCACAATTAGAGGAATATCAGTACTTTGTAAGTCTTATCCACTTCGATAATTCAATGAAATTATATGCCTATATTGGCAAAAGGAGTTTATTTTTGTTGTATTATAGTTGTTTACCATTTTGTTCAGACTCCTGGGAACCCTTTAGATTTTTTTCTGGTGAATGAAAAATGGGCTATCCCCTTTTGTTGACAGTCATAAAGGCTACCACACTGTGCCCAGGTATAGACACAATTAATAGACAATTAATTAATTCACTCATTATAACATGATCTGAAGTACAGCATGTAACTTGTTCTTTGTAACATTGTATCAATTGTAATCATGAAATCACATACTTTTAAGAACATTTACAGTTCAACACATCCTGGCTTTTTACAAGCAAACATGTGACTCAGCTCAAAACGCAATTTAAAGACTGTCTGCTGGGCATACAGTGAGGGATTTTTTTTTTTATCCCCTGCTGATGTTGTACGTTTGCCCACTGGAAAAGAAATGATCAGTCTATAATTTTAATAATAGATTTATATGAACAGTAAGAGACAGAATAACAACAAAAAAATCAGAAAAACGCATGTCAAAAATGTTATAAATTGATTTGCATTTTTATGAGTGAAAAAGGTATTCGACCCCTCTGCAAAACATGACTTAGTACTTGGTGGCAAAACCCTTGTTGGCAATCACAGAGGTCGAACATTTCTTGTAGTTGGCCACCAGGTTTGCACACATCTCAGGATGGATTTTGTCCCAGTCCTATGTGCAGATCTTCTCCAAGTCATTAAGGTTTCGAGGCTGACGTTTGGCAACTCGAACCTTCAGTTCCCTCCACAGATTTTCTATGGGATTAAAGTCTGCAGACTGGCTAGGCCACTCCAGGACCTAAATGTGCTTCTTATTGAGCCACGCCTTTGTGCCTTGGCCGTGTTATCATGATCATTGCAACTCCACAAGGTGAGATCTTGCATGGAGCCCCAGACCGAGGGGGATTGACAGTTGTGTTTCTTCCATTTGCAAAATAATCACACCAATTGTTGTCACCTTCTCACCAAGCTGCTTGGCGATGGTCTTGTAGCCCATTCCAGCCTTGTGTAGGTCTACAATCTTGTCCCTGACATCCTCTTTGGTCTTGGCCATGGTGGAGAGTTTGGAATCTGATTGATTGATTGCTTCTCTGGACAGGTGTCTTTTAAACAGGTAACAAGCTGAGATTAGGAGCATTCCCTTTAAGAGTATGCTCTTAATCTCAACTCATTACCTGTATAAAAGACACCTGGGAGCCAGACATCTTTCTGATTGACAGGGGATGAAATACTTTAAAATCCAAATCACTTAATAAAATTTTTGACATGCGTTTTCCTGGATTTTATTGTGGTTATTCTGTCTCTCACTGTTCAAATAAACCTACCATTACAATTATAGACTGATAATTTCTTTGTCAGTGGGCAAATGTACAAAATCAGCAGGGGATGTGTTATGTTTGTCCATTCATTGACCAAAATGGATGATATATTTTTTCTATTTTCAGAATATTTTTCAATTGAGTTCCTAACTTGGAGCATGAGTGCTACTGTACCAAATAAAATAAAAAAATGTGAGCCCTGTCTAAAGTATCTATCCTTCAGTAAGAATAGCTTGGATGCTTTCATGGGATTATCATATAGTCATAGTACTGCCAATGTTATTCTTATTTGTGATGGCAATACTGTCAACACGATTTAACACTGGGATGTGTTTCCTTTGGCACACAAATCCCTAGTGTGTTACTGTGTTTACAATTTCTCTCCCTTTCTCTCCCATTTCTCTCTCTTTGTTTTCTCGCCCAATTGGGCTAATTTTAATGACAGTGAGCGGAGAGAAATGGGCTTGAGCAGGTCACTTTACAGATAGATATAGTCTATTTACAGATTGTATAGTAACAATAACATGTGGGGGCGGGTTTTTTGTGGAGTCCACAGGCATCTGCGCAGTATAATGTCAACGAAATCTGGCAACCCTGGTCTTGCCGATTGTCCAAAAGCTGGGTTATGTTCTGTTTAAAACATCAACATACAGCATAGGCCAAACAAGTATGCTCAGCTGGATGCTAGTTAACGTGGCTGTGTCCTGGGTTTCACATATCATCCCAATGCTGTTTTAAACTGCCATTTGAGGGATTACGCACAATGTAGGAATTCCACACAAGGGATCCTGAATCAACCTTGATGATGGTCATTGCCGTCTGTGTAAAAATTAAATTGATCACATGGTGATGGCAAAGTTGTTTTTTTACTAAACAAAGGCCTACTTTAGTAATTTTGTGTTTTCCAGGTCCTAGTGTAGATTGTAGGTTGTAGTGTATCTATACAAAACAGTAATAGTACTCGTTTAACTTTTGACTATCAAAAGGGCTGCAGCATCTATAGATTTTTTATTTATTATTTTTTATTAAAAAAAAGATGATGTGAGGGAGGGTGAATGTGTTATCATTGCAGTATAATGTGTGTCTAACAAACCTTGAAGATAAGCATCTGTAGTGATCCCAAGGAACTAAGGAAACAGCAAATACACATATGTGGTTTATAATAATATAGTATTGTCTTTATGGTTTTTCTGTCTCTTAGACACACAGCTTAGCTCGTTTCTGATGGTCCAGACAGCAAAGTGTCTGTACCAATATAATTACTTGCATGATTGATCCAGGATAGTATCATAACAATTTTTCTGGGAATATGTTGGATGTTACAAAAAATATACACAGTTGGCAGCAGGTGAAGGAAATGTGTGAATACACAGTGGACACAATTGTGAACTCCATACTCCCGAAGCATTCTTGTCCTTCCTCCAATGGGTTTTAATAAGGAGAGGATGAGTACCTAATTTAGATCTTCTGTGTGTTTGATCGGTTAGGGTCCTATTATTCTGATCTGTCCAAATGTTTACTTTTGAGCAGAAAAAGTTTACTTTTGTCTGTGAAAACTAATGGACATTGTCAGGATAAGAACAATGAAGATGCCACACCTTGATCCAGTTAAAATCCCTGACGTGCCAAACATCTCACAAACCTTAAATTTGGACTATTGACATAACCAAAAGTTATCCTATGACTCGTTGTGGCAAGTACTTGGAAATTGCTATTTATAAATGTGTATAATAGATTCAATTTGCGATTTCTCTCCCTTTCACAGACTTTTCACAGCCAGCTTTACTCTTTGGAGAACAAAATGCCTGAATCAACAGAATGGTGTGTGCCTTCCACTCCTCCAACTGATTTTAATAGAGGCAAAGATAGGGGATGCAAGGTGAAGTAGCTTTAAATCTTTCCTGTGTGATTGACCAACTGCTGCATTGCTTCTCTGGTCAGGTTATAGTTTCCCAGTCACAGATCTTTTGATTTGTTGTCTTCATGTTTAGTCGTTTTTCATCGTTAAAGAGACCTCCCGACACATTGTGTTGTAGTCATATTCAGGAGTCTATCTTTAACAGAAGCTCCTAGCATACCTTTGTGCTATAGTGTCTTAAATACTTCTGGTATAATTAGTAGACCGTTAGGCTAGTTGGGAGGACGTTGAGTTGTGTTGGTATGTAACTATGTTTTGGATTGTAAATGTATTACTTGATTGGAATAAATTGTTACTTTGGAATATAGATTACTATGGGACTCCTTGTTCATCTCCATACTCAAGCTCGTAGGGCTACTGGTAATTACACACACATAAGTAAGTCTAAGCGATCAGACTTGGAGTCCCTGAGTCCTGAGCAGTTTGGTTAGGCCCAGGAACATATGACATTCTAGTCAACCCCGCAGTCATTGGGCATAATTAACTTTCTGTTAGACCCAGGAACACACACCATTTTACTGTATGGTTCATGTTAAACGAGCTACACCTTATGGGCGCTTATTATAACTGATATAGGCACATACACGTACATTAATCAAAGTGACCAGACTGATCTTCTCTGAGTTGTCGTGTTGCTGCACCATCCCTTGTCTTCTGTACTTGACTGATGAGGAGCACTGAGGATAACGTTGGCCGTGAAATATACAATATTTTAAATGTTCGGCTTGTGACGAAAGATTAGCTACCTTTTCTAAGAACTTCCAGCATTTCATGGTCATTGAGGTTTGCGTATGTTTACAAACAATATAGAGTCAGATTATTAGATATTAAATTAGCACGAAGGTCATGGATTCTCATTTTCTGCAATAATCTTCCTACCTGTCCACTCAGTAGCATTCGAAGGGGTTTACCTTATTCCTCCATACTACAGTAGTTTGTCACATAGCTACCAAAATTCTAAATAATATCCAGCAATTTATTGCAAATTCCTTTTTGTCTCTGTGTTGAGACAAAAATCGTTACTAACTTTTACTGCACTCTAACACAGCCTTGTCTTTGTCAGCGAACTATAAAAGTGAAACATGAATAATTTAGTCCCTGAACATTGTTCTGTTTGAGGCAGATAGGAAACAGCAAATGGTAAAGGGTTTTGCTTCTTCTGCCATATTTTTTTCCAAAGGTCACCCTAGTCTCTTTCAGTACTTTTCTTGTTGAGACATTTTATGTTGTTGACAATTCTAGTATCAAGCTTTTTATGTCACTGTGTTATTGTTCCAAAGTCCCAATTATATTTCTTTATACAGAAATAAATATTTCTTAAAATTCTTAATACAGAAATACTTAAAATATTTAGTTATTTTCAAAAATACAAACATAGTTCAAAGGGGCACATTTAATAACTTAGCAACCACTGGTTGATCGTACTGTGGCAACCACTGATTGACCACTAATCCCTCGATAATGACAACCTCAGCCTGCCTAGATTCAGGTTCCCTTCTGCACAGCTTGCTAGCTGCTGGGCCTGTGAAGTTGTCTCCTTAGCCTAGGGTGCTGGCTGAGTTTAAAGCTGACCAGGCAGAGAGGAGGATGTGTTGGGGAAGAGCCAGTGGCGGAGCAGGGCTGTAGCTAAACATTGTTTGTTTTCAGGATTAATGTCTTGTCTCCGCAGGGCTTGTGTGTTTGCTCAGCCAGAGTGGCGGAGAAGTGGAGAAGAGCGGAGGTGGGGGGGACATCAAGCATGCTTGTTCAAGGGTATGACTGACACTTTGTTCTAATGCTAGACTGAGAATCAAAGTGCATTCTAAATATTCAAAAAGAAAAATGTGAGAGACGGTAGTCCAGGCATAAAACAATATTAGGGACATCATGGCTGGCATGGAAACTGACAACTAAATCTACAGTGGCTTTTTAAAGTATTTACCTGCATTGGACTTTTCCACAATGTGTTACAACATAAAATTATTTTCTGTTTTGTATTTGTAATTAATTTAGAATAATATGGCAGACTTTATTTTTCACTTTGACATGATGGACCTTTATGTGTAAAAAAACGCTTCATTAAATCCTTTTTAATATCATGATGTAACACAATAAGGGATTAATACTTTTGAGAGCCACTATAGCTAAGATTTTTTGCTTATTCTATATTCTACAATATTTTAAGAACCTTGTGAGGCTTTTGAATGTAGAATTCCAACAAGGTGATAGTTCACTGATTGTGGTTTCTAGCAGAGTTTAAAAGACTCCTACAACACGCTGGCATTTCCTAACAAGAAATGGTTGGAGTGTGTTATAAGATATGCCATGAATAATTTAAAAGGTGAGTACAGCAGAAAATAAATGTCTTACGAAAATTAGCAGGTATAGGTTGGGGGGGTAGTACTGAGAGTGTCTAAAGTGACTATGAGGAGACTCCAAGTCAATGCAAACTGGCAGATGGACCGGGGAGAAAATATCAATAGGGAATAACTTAAGCACTACTTCATTCCCTGCAAATGCATTCTAGTTACTTATGCTAGTAGTACAGTGAAAATCATATAAATGGCCCCTTTTATAGTCCCATCACAATTACCTTTTTTGTCTCTGGCAAGTGTGTGCAAAGAGAAATAACTTGTGAATTACATGACCATGAAATGTGACAAAAAAGGCATAATCGTTAATCTCATTCCACAAACCTACATCAATGTGGAAGAAAGTAGGATGGGTATAAGGGACTTGATTTCAGAAGTATTTTCCAAAATGGAAACATTCAATGGATTTTCCTTTCGGTGACTTAGATCGTTAACAGAGCTAACAGTTGTACATAATGTGACACTGTCTCCCAAATGTGTTGGAGATCTATTTGTCAAGCAGGATGGCACATAAAGCCACAGAGTCCCTCACATCTGTGGGCTTCGAATCCAATTTCAATTTTCAAAGAAGATACATTTTTGAGGAGAATAAAAACCTCTGTCATGTTTCTCTGAGCACTTTGAATCAGAAATTAAATCTAGCAAAAGATGTGGGAATAAAGAATGAAATAATATATTTTTCTCCCCAAACCTGACCTCAGGTGGGAAAACTTTTTGAAGTCTTTCTATTAATTAAAAGGTAACATTCCTCCCTCGCCACTTCTTCGTCCTTAAATATGCTACCTGCTTCCACCAGGATGTAAGGAGGCACACCAGGGGCTCGCTTGACTAGTAAACGTTGCACAGAGGAAAGTTAGGATAATTTTTGTGTCATTGGGAAATGTTCTGTTCTAAATGAGTATTCAACAATCACCAAGAGGCCTCCCATCCTCAACAGCTCCTTCATGTAGCCTATACAAACGTCATCATAGTGGTTCTGCTGATTGTATGGGTCATGTGCACCTACAGACTTCCCACCACATAAAGCACAAAACTATACGCATCACATGGGAGGCTGTTCTGTTCACGTACTATTCTCTGGGTGGTGCTTTTATGTCAATCTGGGCGCCGTCTATTCTTTAAATAGTTTTTGGAACCCAAAAAAGGCTCATCCTTTTGACTTCAACCTGTTGAGCGATAGTGTATGGAAAGTATATGAAAATAGTTTTGATGCAAAGGGTCCATTGCATTGAACTCTAAAGGGGATGGCACTTGGATGTGCACCGGAATGGCATTCATGATCGGCTTTCACTTCTACAATGATTTTATAAGAAAGATAATGGCAAAACCTTATCTGCTGAGCAACTCCGTACTTTCAGCCGCATACATCCCACCTTGTCTCTGACAGTGCACTCTCTGAAATGTAGCATATGGTACATCTTGCATCTGAGAAGCAGCCCATTAGATTTCCTATTTTCTCTGTAATAATAATTCAACCATGGTTTTACATGTGTCCTTGATATAATAACTACTTTATTTGGATTCTTATCATTACAAGTTAACAGTCATGGTAAGTAAAATTACTTGAAAGTATCGTTCCATGACAGGTGGGATGGAAATAAAATGAGGCCAAAAACAGAAATGTGTTCACACATTTCGTAGTGCCACAAGGAGTTCACTTGTTCCAACACTTGCCACAGTGCATACGCGCGGTCATGGCTGTTCGTAAATATATGAACATCCTCAAGCAAACATTCCTTTTGGTAAATCCAACACTTTGCTAAGGATCTATAGGACCCGGACGTGACATGGGCGTAAAACAGATTGTGAAGATATCCCACATGCTTAGGCAAGGACGGGGCCTGGAGCAACACCATTTCATAGGACAGGATCCTAATACCCATCGCGTCAAAAGGCTTGAATGGAGCTGCCAACCGAGAAGTGCTCCGTCAATTCTCACATGGCAAGCAGAAATAGCCGCGAGGTAAACTTCGACAGTGAAAAAAGACCTGCCCTGACTTTGAAGCTTCTCAACGAAGACCAAGATGGTCAATGACAGTGCTCCGAAAAGAAGATTTAGTAGATGGGAGCAAGGATTGGATAGAGAAGACAGTAGTATGGTGTAGAGGAAGAATATTGCGACAGCATATGACCATCGGTTTAGCAGCTGAGAGGGTAACGTTGGAGGAGAGAGAGATAAAGGAGACATGAATTATCAGGCACCTGGAGGAGGTTTACAATGAGATTAGTTGGCAGGCAGCATCTAGTAATAGTGAAAGCAAACGCATTGCCTGCCTTCTGCGTGGTAGGAAAATAAGACTTGTGTGAGATCAAAATAAGAAAGGATTGGAGAAAAAAAAGGTGGAAAGAATTGAATTGAAGGAAGAAGTCTGGAGTTTAAAAGTCGTCCGGTAGCATGAGTGGTGAGCCATCATACAGAAATGAGCTTATGATGGTGTGAATCTCATTGAGGAAGTCTCCAGGGGCACCTGTGGTCGACAGGTGAAGGGATCAAGGGAGAAGAGAGAAAATCCACACTTTGGAAGGATGAGCAGATGCAACTCTCAATGTGTGTAAGGGCAGCATAAACCTAAACTGTCTTTCTGGTATACCCGTACAACTGACGGAGAGCGGGCAAGTATATGTCAATGCCAATTTAGGTCTATCATAATTCATTCCCTGATGGTCATGTAGCATATTCCACACAACGTGAGTAAGTACTCCAGTTTCAAAGTTATTGGACACAGCCCAAAACAGGACATCAAATTATAGTTAGGACATACCATGTTGTTATTGGTTCCGTGTTGATCATATGCAGGTCATGTCCATCTATGGTCCACTTCCTTCTGACATTCTCCCTCAGTAAACACCTTCCATTACAGTTCCACTGATCCCTCCCTCTCCTCCCATCTCTACTCCCCCTGCTTTGCTTTTTCAGACATCACTGACAATATGCAATGAACACTGGCGGATGGATGACTGGAAGATTATCCTTTGTGATGAGAAACATTGTTTTATTCTGGTGGGATAAGTGCATGCAGTGTCACCTCTGAATCTGAGCAACAATCAATCCATGGGCACTTAAGTTGGAGACGTGACCCAAATGGTGAAAGCAGGTTCACATAGCTCTGCAGACCCCTCTGAACGGGCAGTATGGCTGCTCACCACGGAAGCTCGCCACTCACTCCCTTCCTCACTGGGATGGTAGTAAAGTGCAATGAATAATGTTACATGTACTTAAGTAAAATTTTTGAGGAAGTACTTTTATATTCACGCTGTGGGCGGTAATTACTCAGGCAATTACAAGGTAAAAGTATTTACTTTACAATCTGTTACATTTGACCAAATTACCAAATTACATGATGAGCCAACCCATTGTGACCACCTGACTAATATGCTGTTGGTCCACTGCGTGCCGCCAAACAGCACCAATCCGCCGAGGCATGGTCTCTACAGGACCCCTAAAGGTGTCCTGTGGTATCTGGCTCCAAGATTAACAGCAAATCCTTCAAGTCCGGAAAGTTGTGAGGTGGAGCCGCCGTGGATCGTACGTCCCACAGATACTGAATAAGAATTTGGAGGCCCGAGTGACACTTAAAACACTTCATCATGTTCTTCAAACCATTCCAGAACAATAGGTGCAGTGTGGCAGGGCACATTATTCTGCTGCAAGAGGCCACTGCCATAAAGATGTGTACCTGGTCTGCAACGAAGTTTGGGTAGGTGGCACTGGTCAAACTGGTAAACGGCGCACATCTACACAGCCATCCACTAAAAGAAAACGCGACTCATCGGACCAGGCGACCTTCTTCCACTGCTCCAAGGTCCAGTTCCAGACCTTCTGTTGGTTGGCACCAGATGGGATGGACTTCGTTATTTTCACACATGTGGTCACATTTGTGGTTTATCCCTCCTCGTACAACTACTGTATAAGTGGTACGCCACTGCTGACCGGGAGCACCCCACAATCCTTGTCTTTGCAGAGATGCTCCGACCCAGTCATCTGGCCCTTGGCTCTTTAGTCCTGGCCATTTCTCCTGCATCCAACACGTTGACTACGAAAACTGATCTACCCAGACCTCGACATGTGCCCTTGTTAAGAGAGGATCAATGTTATTTGCATCATCTGTGAGTGGTCATAATGTCTTGGCTCATTGTTAATCATGTTATACTGTAATTATTTGCTTTGCTTCATAAATACAGCTCCTGAAAAAATTAAGAGACCACAGCACATTTTTCTTTCCTTACCAAAAAAGTTGAAAAGGAAAGTTTTGAGTGAGGAAGAGAAGCGTTCAGTTTGCAGTGATCTCTTAATTTTAACTCTTCTGTTCTTCACTCAAAACCTTCCTTTTCAACTTTTTTGGAAAGGAAAGAAAAGGTGCAGTGGTCTCTTAATTTTTTCAGGAGCTGTATACTGTAAATTAAACCAAGGGCTTTAAACTAACCCAGATTACATTTTCTGACTTAAAGAAAACAATAAAATGTGTAGGTTAGACAAATCATATGGATATGTGGTGGATGAAGCAAATATACCATGTTAATGCTAAATTAGGATTTAGTTGTCTTTGTAAACTAGTAGTAACTTTTACCGAATGCCTTAGTAGAACTTTGTAAATACAGTGTGGCGGGAAAGTATATGAACCCTACAGGAATGGTCATTATTTTCTGAAAATATTTATATAAACTCATAACATCCTGATTCTAAACCCTAAATCATAATAAATACATTCTAAATAATAAAAACATGATATATTTTCGTAGTATATTTAACAAAAGTGGTTTATCCTGTGAGACCTCCTTCCCTCTCAGCAGGGTTTGTTTTGTATTCACCTGTATGGGTAACACCAGATTGACCAGATTTCTTGTCTCACCCAAATTCAATTATAGAGAGCATTACTTTAATTGGTTAATTTGTTACCCAATTATCTATCAAGCAGCATAGCCTTTAGAAATCATTCACCATCACTTTCTCCAGATTTTATTGTTATAGACTTCATTTAAAATTGATTAATTTATTATTTTTGCCATCAATCTACACACAATGCCCTATTAAGACAAAGCAAAAACACGTGTTTAGATGCTTGTGCAAATGTATTCAAAATAAAAGATAAACTAGTCTAAAGAGGGCCAGCTTTATTGCGTCTTTAATCAGCACAACAGTTTTCAGCTGTACTAAGAAAAGAGCAGGTGAGTACACCTGTTGTTGTTTATTGTGCTTGTTTCTCTGTCAATAAAACAAGGACAGGCTGGGCAATCGAGGAGGTGCTGCTTAATGAGGAACCCAGACTGTATTACGAAATAGGCTCCTTATTTACTTGGAAACATGATTCAAAATGTTTTCTTTTGGGACACTGATAAGCCAATATCATTGCAGCTGCACTGAGCCTTCTATTTTGTTTTGATGATCCTGATTTAATTCATCATTAAAGTAATTCATTAAAACTCTCATCCAGATGAACTAACTTTTGTGACATGATATGAGACATTTTTTTTTCAGACTGGCATAATATAGGTACAAATCCCAGTATGAAACTTACATAAAAAAATTCAGCCACTATGAAAAAATATTTTTCTGTTCTGAAAAGTGGATTAAATTAGCTTGGAGGCGTGTTAAAATTGAGGCTGTTTCATATGCCCTCTTTACCTGTGGAGGGAAGCTTAACTTCTGTTGAGTGCAGCCAAGTAGGGGATATAGGAGGGACCAGGCTGCAGCTATTCTGAAGAAATATTTGAAGTAATCGGTTTGAGCCTTCCCTCCAGGGCTCCAGTGCAGTCATTCTGGAGCTCTAGGGCTCCACCATCCTATATCTGAAATTAGTTTTATTCATCGTGCTGGTTCCCATCTGGCTCTAAGGGGTACATGTTTTTTCACTGGGACTCTGGCTAAAAGAGAATAATACTTCATCATAAAATACAGACCGAATAGGGAATGGAAAAGAGACAGAATGTTCCCTGCCATTAATATTTACTGCTGATATTCACACTGCGCATCCTGGCTTTACATTATAGAGCCTATGGTCGCTGGATGGATTTGTTTAAATATGCAATCAAGTGTGGGCTATCAGTGCTTACGACTTTACTCAATAATTGGGCTGATCTTTGATGTTTCTGACCCAATCTTAATCATGTAACATGTTGGCCAACCTCCTGTTTATATTTTGATTAGATGCTAAATAAATATTAGTAATTTTAGTAATTTTGGTTGAGTGAGAAGAATGAGGGCTAAATAATATCTGTTTAAACTCAGTATATTTTTTTGTTTGTAATGGTACTGATAGAAAGAGACAAATAAGTTTATATAAAAATAAACATACACAAAATATACATTATGCGGTGAGCATACACAATAACAGGATAATGGGGAGTATATAATGTACATGGATTTACAGCTGATCTAGTTCCAGTAAATGCAATGCTATGTAGCTGAAGGGTAATGAGAATATTTTTTTATACAGCTATTTGTGAAAAAGGTCTGACATGTTTTGTCTGGATACCAGTGACATTGGTTTTATGTTAGTAATATTTGTAAGAAAATAAATAATAAGCAATCAACCCATGTGATGTGGAAACACCCAGTTTACATTGACAAATTTGCCCCAGCGAGACATCTTTAAACCATTAAAGTTGCTGTGACATTTTGTGGATAAAGGCTGTTCTTCAAAAGTCAGTTCTCAAACAAAAAGGAAACTTCTGAAGCATGCCACAGAGAGGCCAATAATCACTTTAAAGGAGCTATAGAGTATGGTTGCTGAGAGTGAGGTGATGCTGCACTGATCAATCATATCAAGAGCTCTGCAAAAACTGGTCTGTATTGGAAGGTGGCAAAGAAAAATGTGTTGCTCAGAAAGTAACATTTGAAGGCATGAGAATGACCTGGCTGGTAAAGGAAGGGAAAAGGTATTGTGGTCCAGCCAAAAAGCTCTGTGTGTAACAACATTGCACATGCCTGAATTTGCACAATTTTACAGTGTAGTACAGTGCTGGCAGTATCATACTGTAGGAATCCTTCTCATCAGCAAGGACTGGGCATCTTGTCAAAACAGAAATTAGAATGGATGGAGCAAAACACAGTTACTTTGAAGTAACTAAATCAAATTTAAATAGGCAGCAGCAGAGGTCACATTGAGTTGATTGCCAACAGTACATATGGAAAGGCCAGCATGCCGGTGTTGCTTCTTCACTGTTGACACTGAGACTGGTGTTTTGCCGGGACTATTTAATGATGCTGCCAGTTCAGGACCTGTGGAGCACCTGTTTCTCAAACTAGACACTGTATTTGTCTTCTTGCTCAGTTGTACACAGGGGCCTCCCAATCCTCTTCTGGTTAGAGCTGGTTTGCGCTGTTCTTTGAAGGGAGCAGTACCCATTCTTTTACGAGATCTTCAGTTTCTTGGCAATTTCTAGCATTGGCATTTCTCAGAACAAGAATAGACGAGTTTAAGAAGTGAGTTCTATGTTTCTGGCCATATTGAGCCTGTAATCGAACCCACAAACACTGGTGCTGAAGATAATAAACTAGTCTAAAGGCCAATTGTATGGCTTTTTTAATCAGCACAACAGTTTTCCGCAGTGGTAACATAACCACAAAAGAGTTTTCTAATGATCAATTAGCCTTTTAAAATGATAAACATGGATTAGAGAACACAAGGACTGATGGTTGTTGATAATGGACCTCTGTACGCCTATGTGGATATTTCATGAAACATCAGCCATTTCTAGGTACAATAGACGTTTTCAACATTATCAATGTCTACACTGCATTTTTGACCAATCTGATGTTATTTTATTGGACATAAAAAATGCTTTTCTTTCCAAAACAAAAAACATTTCTAAGTGACCCCAAACTTTTGAACAGTAGTGTCTATGTAAAACTCACTGTGATACATCACTTTTTAGTGTAGCCTAATATCACAAAGCATACCTTCTTGTGGGTAGCAAAAACATATGTCAAATTAGAAAAGTTGTATTTTTCCAGTTCACTTTAAAACAATAGCACTTTGTTAAGCAATGACTAGCTTGAAGAAATGGGATGGATGAGTAATGGGATGAAGTGTGACTATCATTTATGACCGATTACTCCACTTAAACCGCTTTGATAATTAGCAGCAAATGTTGGAGTTAAAAGAACCAAAATGGGGAGTTGGTTGGATACAAGGAAGGGTGGAGTAGAGAGCAAAAGACTGAGTGGAAGGGAGTCATGAGGAGAGAGAGAAGAAAGGGGCCATGGAGTGAAAGAGAGAAAAAGACTATAACCTACACTCTGAACAAGACTAAATCAAATGCAATCACCCAGCCATGTATGCTAGTGATGCTAGAACTCACCAATGAGAACAATACAGAGCCCTGATTAGGAGCACCTTATAACTGGGGCACAAATGGCAGACTGATTGCAAACGAGACGTCCCTTATCAAGGCCTTTCTTTGGAGCCATTTTACCAGTGTTGTGTCATCGAAGGGACAAAGGCAAAGGAAGCAGCACACAGACCGACACTACGAGGTCCTAGTGAAGATAGAGTCATTGATCTTGCATGGATCTAGTATGGGACGTACAGTATGCCACTGTTTTAAAAATTAACATGTCAATAAAGCAAAAGCCTGCAGACTGATTTACTGAGCAGTTTAAATACATGTGTTAGCTGGAGTCGCACTGATTTCAGTCAGTTATGTACTGTATGAAAGATTAAACATCAAAAGCCTGTGCACTTGTGACAGCTTTCGTGGTCATGTGTCGAGGCTCATGGTTGTACACTGAAGGCCGTGGCCTCAAGTCTGATCTTCAAATCTGTGATTACATTTGAAAGCTTTTGTGTTTAGCAAAAGCCCCCCCCCCCCCCTCCCCCAAAAGTAAAGGTCCCCTTCCGAACAAACACAATTAAAAATGGGTGTTTAGATAAATCATTTCTGTTCTCTTCATTTTTCTTACATTTTGCCAGTGGCTGAATCTCTACCAAAGAAGAGATAATCCGGTGATGCTAAACACTGCCTCTCTGTGTCAGTACGTGTAAGCCATGTTTTTCATGCTGTCTGGCTAAAAGGAGTACAACACAGTCACAACTGTGTGACCTAATATTTGCATAAGTTCAAATTAAATTGCGAGCATATTTTATTTTCAGATTTACAAGAGCATTCAAATATTCTGCTGTGAGTCTACGTGCAAGTGTTCCTACACTATGTGCATTCTGTGACTTATGATGGAGTGGATACATTTAGTATTTTGAGGGTTGTAAATACGTTCTGCAGGCTGCAGACAGCTACTCCGAGCCTCTCAGTTACCTCGGCATTACCACAATTCCATCAGTGAAATAACAGCACCACTAAGGAAGTCAATGAGTTCTCAGTCCTAGAACATTGTCTTTTGCACCAAGTGTTGAATTTACATGATCGTCCTTAACCTTTTCATTATGAATCACCAAACATTTGTTCTCAACGGCCCCAACATTTTTGGCAGTTGGAATAACTGAAGTTTAGCTAGACACTGTTCAATAGAAAATGTAAATTGAACAGAAAAGCTCAAGTTTTCTTTAGTCCTAGACTCTGCTTAAAATGTGTCTGTGAAACTGGCCCTATGACACTTTAAATTAAGCCCAGATGCATCCTGTCCTCATTCTTGCAGTATTGGGACACAAAAGCCTGATGCTCCGAGGCTTGCTTTGAAATTTCAACCCAGTCTGACTGAAGCTAAAGGACCGAGGCTTGCTTCGGTGTAACAATATCACGTGATTGATTACGGCTGAAGCTTCGTTTGATGTTTTTCACAAGCTTTTTCCAAAGCTTCTTGTGAAATGCAGGCTTCCACAGTCCTGATACTTTCAAACACCGACCTTTACTAGTCACCTTGTTTGATCATTTAGTTAGAAAAAATAGCATCACAGACTCATAATTGGTATCAGGTAGTGGTTCCACTAAATAAAGACAGTTATTTAGTGTTATCTTATGACACCATTACCTTTATAATCCAAAACATTAGAATGAATGCACAATTTAAAAAAACAAACTAGCAGAAAAGGCAAAAATGTGGGATACAAATCTTGAATTCTAATTCCACTTCTCAATGCAAATGTGTAACCATTGACCCACAAGTCTTGTCAGATATTACATACATCTATGCCAAAAGGAAACACTGCAATCAAAACACTCCTTTCTAAAAATGAAATTCTTGCAACAAAACCATACACACAAGCACCATTTGAATTACTCTTTCATATCACCAGCAACACACTGATGGGATTTATATAAAACACTGCAGTCTTTGTGTTTCTATTTTTATTGTCATTTTCTCAGACTCAGTCTTCTGTAAAACTCAAATGTAGAATTTCTGCAGTAATCAAACTTACAGAAATAAAGAAAGATAGAATCACAAATCATCAAATTTAGCTACAAAACAAAAGTAAAAAAACTAAATAATTATAGGTTAAATTGCTATTGGGTGTGTGTGTGTGGTGGGGGGTTGGGGGAGGGGCTTATGGATCCCGCCTTCTGTTCGGATCTGGCAACCTCGTCAACATCACAGGCGATGTCCTCGCGGGCCAGGCATCGAGGAAAATATTGCCTTGTGTGCCAAATCCACCCCTGGATTGATCCCACCTCAATGTCTGGTGGGTCATATACTTTCCACCGCCACGCTGAAAATAATTCCTTGATTGCATTAGAAAGGGGCTGTAAGGGGGCAGGTATAAAAGTGTGGTTGTTGAACCAATCTCGGACCAGAGCAGCCCGGTGGAAACTAACATTATCCCAGATGACAACAAACCTGGCCTGCTCTGGTCTGTCCTGCACCACTGCATGTAGTGCATCTAGAAATGTAATGCTCTGTCCTGTATTGTAGGGAACCAGAGTGGCATGGTGTTTCAGGACTCCTTGGACACTAATTGCAGCACACAAGGTGATATTTCCCCCACGCTGCCCAGGGACATTTACAACAGCCATTTGTCCAACTACGTTACGGCCCCGACACCTGGTTTTGGCCAGATTTAAGCCTGCCTCATCCACGTAGATGAACTCATGTGGCAGTTCAGTGGCATCAAAATCCAGAACTGTCTGTAACAGAAAATATTGAATAGTGTTACTGAAAACACATACAGTAACTACAATTTCAATATTTTCACACATGTAGGGGCTAGTATGTAAAGTAAAGTGACACACACCTGCACATATTCGTGGCGCAGATCCTTGAACCTGACACTGTTCCTCTCAAATGACCCTTTACAGCTGCTTCATTCTGAAGTTATGTTTCTGGAGAAATGCTGACTTTGTGGATATTGTTCAATACATTTCTATTTGTAATTATGCGTTGTTGCAACTCACGAATTCGGATTACATTATTTTCTTGCACGATTTCAATGATGGCAAGCTCTTGTTGTTGAGTGAAGAGCCATTCCCTTCCACCTTGAGGAGGTCATCCAACCATTCTGTAGAAAATGCCACCACAAAATGTAATTGGTTAGGTTCTTTTTCACATACTGTACTTGCTCCTTGGGGTTTAAGGCCGGGTGTCTCTGTAAAGCACTTTGTGACAACTGCTGTTGTAAAAGGGGCTTTATAAATAAATTTGATTGATTTAAATAGATTTGATACTTTCAAACTGTACACAGTACTGTAACATCACAATGGTATTCCTTTACATATACTTCACCGCGCTACCCCTTTTTGTATAGTACAGTTTGTACAGTAATACTGTAATATGATACAGAATCATATGACACATACAGTAGGTACAGTCTGGAGTAGACACTTGAAGATATACCTGTTCTCCAGTCGGAATTTCCTTATTATCGATGCTACTGTGTAGCAACTGAGGTTTGGATGGACTCTTTGCCCAGCCTCCCTCATGGACAGGCCATGATTTATCACATGGTCCACCAGAGTAGCCCTGATGTCATCTGATACACGTCTCCACACTGGTCCTCATCTTTGTCCTCATCCTCTTCTATTGGGTTGAGGAAAGGGCTGTTTGGTGGAAGACTAACATTTATGAATCGCTGGTCGCATATCCGGACACCACGGTGAAAGCTGACATTTCCCAAACCACGACATAGACAGGATGCACTGCCTGCTGATGATCCTGCTGCTCACGCTTAAACAAAACACCCCAAAGACCACCCAGAAATGGAAGGAGATGAAGACCACCCAGAAATGGAAGGAGATGTACAGTGTTATATGACCCCAGGGTTGCTTGATGGTGGAGAACCCCACGATTACTTATGGCTGCACCAAGGGTGACATTGCCACCACCCTGGCCAGGGACTTCCACAATGGCACGTTGGCCAATTATGTTCCTGCCTCTCCTTCTGCCTTTCCAGATTGAACACTGCTTCATCTACTAAAATATATTCATGGGGCCTTTCAGTGGAATCCAATTCAAACACTCTATATATAAAAAATAGATAAATAAGTAGTTTAGTAAGTGAAACTGAAAGAATAATGTATTTGTATGCACATCTCATTTACATACCCTACAATATAATGCAGTTTACAGTAACAGTTGGTTAGTAGCATAGAATTGTACTGTACACATCAGAGCTGAAACTGGCTGAGGGTGTACTTACTTGCACATACTGAAGTTATAGTTCTTTGACCCTTTCTGAGTTGCACTCAAAGAGTCGTTTGTACACATACGTTCCCTGTTGTGTTGGAGGACACGCTCAATGGCAGAAAGGCCTGATTATGGTGGCCACAGAGAATCTGCTCAAATTGGGTTGTACTCTTTGTCCTGCTTCCCTCATTGTCATTCCATGTACAAAAACATGGTATATCGCAGTTGCTCGAATTTTATCTGAAACTACTGTTTTTGGCCTTGCTCTTCCTCTTCATCCTCATCCACACCCTCTTACACGTACTCTTCCTCTGCCTCTCAGATTGTTTCCATCCATTTGTTATCAACATTCACCGTACCTGTGCCACCTGTGCACTAGTCTGCGCAATTGGTTTGATCACATCATTAGAAACAAGTGTGAACAATTCTGAGTCATTGTGTGTTAACGATGACAATTGTGTTGTAGTTGGGTTTACCTTTTGCCACCCATGTTTACCATTTTGCAACACAAGAACATCACAGTGCGAGATGTGTTTTAGTGAGTGAGAATGTGTTTTGAGTTATGCAAACAGAGTGAATGCAATTTGCAAATGGTGTCTAACTACCTAAACCTGTTTAAGAGTGATTGATTTGATAATTGGGTTTAGGCCACTGAGAATTTGGTTTAGAGAATGGGGTTTAGTGTTTTGGCAATTCAGATTTTTTTTTATAATGAGGTAGGATAAGAGCTGAATACCTCTGCAGTAGAAGTTGACTGGGGTCCACCAATGTCACATTGAATTCACATAGAAGATCCAACGCTTCACAGTTCAGGTCACAGCAAAAATGAAGAATGGTCAGTATTAAGGGAAGGATGAATGGAGCAAAGTACAGAGAGGTCTTTGATCCAGATTGCAATGGTCCTAAGACAGGAAATGTAACTGTGGGTTGCGTGTGTGTGATGGCAAAATATATTTGCCGTCAGCTTTGAAAAATTGCATAACCTTGACCTGGGTCTGTGATCCTGAAAGTATCTGCAAACGTGCTGAGTGAGTGAGCATGTACTATGACAAATGGTGTTAAGCCAGTCATGTGCCCAGATAGCCCCTGAGTCACTGACCTTTTCCCCTCAGACTCAACAAGTACCCATTTTGCCCATTGGTCATCTGTGCTAGCATTCCATTAGCATGTCCGTCTGTGCAATGCGTGTCACTCCAGCAGACTGGCATGCTTCGTCCATCTGCGTAATGTGCATTGCAGAAGGTGACAGCCGTGAGGAAGCCGACGGGCACATTGCGCCCAACGTCCGTTCCGCTGCCTGCATATATACACAAGGAGCCCTTGTGTATATATGTGCACGGCCCTGGAGCAAGTATGGTTCGCATAAGCAATGTATAATGTAGCACAGACACAATAACAAAGTTGGTTAACCTGAGAGCTGGAAAAATCCAGACAAAATACAACAGGTTTGTATACAGACAGAGGCCAAGTTTCAGAAACTGTGTTTACAAATGGATAATTAAATCTATAGGCATGCAATTTCAGGAATACAATCACTGTGCAAAGCTGGCCACTTCGTCCAAAGCATTTAAAGATCTCTGAAAGCAGGAAACATATTCTCTGGTCTGAGACCAAAACTGCCCATATCCAGGTGTGCAGCTGGTAGAGGCATGCCAAAGAAGATGTGGTGGCTATCAAAGGCTCTTTTACAAAGTACTGAATAACGCATCTGAATACTTATGTGCATGAGATTAAAAAATTTTATTTAATAAATTGGCACATTTAGAAATGTTTTCTCATTATGGGATATTGTGCGCCAATTGATGGCAAAACCATGTTAAGTCTGTAACACAGCAATATAGAGAATGTGAAAGCACAGTACATCAAATAACCAATGCTACTATGTCTGATCATATTCCCTAACCAAGTTAAATAAAATCATAACAATAACAGAAATCAACCAAATGGACCTCATCAAAAGTTTACATACCCTTGAATGTTTGGCCTTTTTACAGACACACAAGGTGACACATACAGGCGAAAATGTCAATTAAAGGTGAATTTGCCACACTTGTGGCTTTTAAAATTGCAATTAGTGTCTGTGTATATATATAGTGAATGAGTTTGTTAGCTCTCATGTGGATGCACTAAGCAGGCTAGATACTGAGCCATGGGGAGCAGAAAAGAACTGTCGAAAGACCTGCGTAACAAGGTAATGGAACTTTATAAAGATGGAAAAGGATATAAAAAGATATTCAAAGCCTTGCAAATGCCAGTCAGTATTGATCCATCACTTATTAAAAAGTGGAAAATTCAGGTATCTCGTGATACCAAGCCAAGGTCAGGTAGACCAAGAAAAAATTGAGCCAAAACTGCCAGAACAATTGTTAGAGATACAAAGAAAAACCTACAGGTAACCTCAGGAGAAATACAGGCTGCTCTGGAAAAAGACGGTGTGGTTGTTTCAAGTAGCACAATACGACAATACTTGAAAAAAAATGAGCTGTTTGGTCGAGTTGCCAGAAAGAAGCATTTACTGCGCCAATTTACTGTGCCAATGCCACAATATGCACAACAGCACCTTGAAAAATATAAAAATATTACCTGTTCCAAAAAAAGTTATAACTCAGAGTTCTTTGCCTTGCCAATGTTAGCTTACGGTTTCTGGTTGCTTGCTACAGGGTGCTAGTCTAAGTCTTCTTTTGCTTCTTTGCAGTTTTCATGGTGTATGCTGTAGTAGACAAGAGAGGAATTGATCTCTAGCTGTCATTTTAGTTTCTTTTCAGTAAGTTACACTAAGTGAACTTCGATCCTTGTGGCGTATTTATGTTATATATATCATCCAGGTAAAACGCGCATTCACAAAACTCGCCAAAGGTGATTGGCTGGAAGGCCTGTCTCTTAGGAGGTGATTGGCTGGAACGTTATTACTTGAAAGTAACGGCATGCTCCAAAAATTATAAATTGGCATTCCACTGGCACTGAACTGTGTTGCTAAACAACTCTTTGAGTGTTTTAAAAGAACACACTTTGACTCATTGGCAACAACATTATCTTTCAGCACAATAATGACCTCAAATACTGAAAAAACATTTAAAACCTACTCTGAGATAAAGTCTGCAAATGGAACACTGACTGTATTAGACTGGCCACCTTAGAGCCCTGACCTCAGAAACTGAAAGTCTCTGGGATCACTGCAATAGGAAATGGAACAAAAATCAGGCATAGTCAAAGAAGAGTAAAGGTGAATACTGCAAGAACTATGGAAGAATTTATTGCAGGACTACTTGAAAATTTACTGTATATCTTATGGGTATTATGAAGGGCCCATGCAGCTGAAGTTACACTAACACTGCATAACACAGCATTGTTTTTGGTACTCTAATCAATGTGATTATTATGATGAAAAAAAATACTTCAAATAAAATATGAAAGATACTAATTTGTTAACCTATTGAACACCAATGTGTTTGTTTTTGTGGTGGAAAAAGACATTGGCCTGCATGACATTAAATGTTCCTGACTCTAGCTACCCCTCTCAGTTTACCTTCAGCAGGAATAATAATTCTTGCTTGGGCATGTGACTTGTTTGTGGAAGACCATTATATTTAGAACTCTGCTGGGTTGTCTAGTTAAAGATTAGCAATGCCATAACTAAACCATTCTCTATGCCGTAGCCTACAAGGCAAACTGTGGATAAGGACAGGTGCAACATAATCTCCTAGATGTGTGTTTCTGCCTTTTTTATACATGTTCCCCCAGAGGAGAATTTGTGAATTGCTCTAAATCGCTGAATTTTATCACACCACCAGCAGGTCCACCATGTCCTAGAGCATTTGTTGCTCCCTCAGAAATGTTATCATAAAGAAGTTTGCTGAAATTGAAGATTAGAAAAGCCATGTGGGGTCCTCAGATCTGAAATAGTTAAATAGTTACTGTGCCTTAGAGAATTATTAGACCTCAGAAAAGCTGTGCAAAAAAGTTAGTAAAATGTCATTATTGTGACATACTTATAATAATCTATTTTCCAATCAGATAGCAATGTATTATGTGGAGATTTAGTTCCTGATTGAGCTCATGACTAAATTCATGATTTCTTTCAACCAGTGCCCACCACCATTCTTAATGTCTGAGACTCAGACGCAGACAGGATGAAAGACAGAATACCGACCTCTCCATAATGTGTTCCTTCTATAACAGAAGCCAAAAGCTTTTATAGTAAACTCCCAGATTTTATGAAAACCATAATTTAATGAAAATCTATAATTTTGTCAGGTACTGGCTGGGGGCCTCTAGGCATCTTCATGCACCTGGGGGCCACAGTCAGGACCTGAACACAGAGGTGCCTCTAGGCATCTCTGCGGTACTGTTTTCTGTTCTCCCCAATTAGAGACCACTGCGTCTCGTTGTCTCTAATTGGGGACCCTATTTAAGTTGCTCTGTTTGCCTTTCAGTTGGTTTGTCATTGTTTTGAGTTAGCGTGGTGTTATGCTGCTCTTCAGTTTACGATTTGTTCCTCTCCTTTTGGTGTTTTCTGTTTTTGCAAATTAAAAGGATGTTCATTATTGCTGCGCATCGTGTCCTGCCTACACTTAGCCATGACAAATTTCTCTTGTTTAATGTTGTTTTAAATGCATTTTTTACACATTTAAAACTACAGTAAATAAAGAGAAATTCTGCAGCTGGCACATTGTTCCACACCCGTGTAGGTATTAAAACAAAGCATACAAATGAAAAGGCTACAGCAAAACACCCAACTTGCTTGCAAGTTTCAAAGGAGATGTTTGCAAGCTGGACTGGACTAATGTTTCTTTACCTACATTATATTTGTAAAAGATGTTTTGTAGATGTAGCTTTATATGTAGATCAGCAGACAATTTAGTGACATTACCAGTCAAATTATGGGAAATTTTGCTACAATCCCACATAGAATAGATGAATAAAACATCCTCATCTTTGTTTATAATGGTAGCACCGTTGCACAAAAAAACACTTGAGGTGACTTGTATGAGGTGACTCTGGGATGCTTGCTTTCTAGGAGTTGCAAAGAAAAAGTCATATCTCAGACTGGCCAATAAAAAGATAAGATTAAGATGGGCAAAAGATCACAAACACTTGGCACAGAGGACTCTGTCTAGAAAGCAAGCATCCCAGAGTCGCCTCTTCACTGTTGACGCTGAGACTGGTATTTAGCAGGTACTATTTAATAAAGCTGCCAGTTGAAACTAGACACTAATGTATTTGTCTCGTTGCTCAGTTGTGCACTGAGGCCTCCCAATCCTCTTTCTATTCTGGTTAAAGCCAGTTTGCACTGTTTTGTAAAGGAAATAGTACACATCGTTTACACATGGTTGTAAACAATTTCACTTCTCAGATCAAGAACAGGCGGATGAGTTTCAGAAAAGTTTTTCGTTTCTGGACATTTTGAGCCTGTAATAGAACCCACAAATGCTGATGCTCAGAATACAGTTTTAAGCAGTGCTAACATAATCACAAAAGGGTTTTCTAATGATCAAGTAGTCTTTTAAAATTAGAAAAACTTGGATTGGCAAACAATGTGCCATTGGAACACAAGACTGATGGTTGCTGTTAATGGGCCTCTGTACGCCTCTGTAGATATTCCATTGAAAAAAAACTGTTTCCAGATACAAAAGTCATTTACAACATTAACAATGTCTACACTGTATTTCTGATCAATTTAGTTATTTTAATGGTAAAAAAAAATGCTTTTCTTTAAAAAACAAGGATGTTTCTAAGTGACCCCAAACTTTTAAAAGGAAGTGTATTATGTATGTACAGTAAACAGGGCTGATTTAAAATACGTATGGGTGAGTGGTAGCCTTGCAGTTGCATCTGACTAGTAACAAAACTCCCTGAGCCAGCAATGAGAAAAAAAAGTGTTTACGTCCTTGAGCAATTAAGCTTAATTGCAGGGTTGTCCATGTCTCTGACGGATGTCCTTGTTTCTCTGACGGATGTCCTAGTTTCTCTGACGGATGTCCTTGTTTCTCTGACGGATGTCCTTGTTTCTCTGACGGATGTCCTTGTTTCTCTGACGGATGTCCTAGTTTCTCTGACGGATGTCCTAGTTTCTCTGACGGATGTCCTTGTTTCTCTGAGGGATGTCCTTGTTTCTCTGACGGATGTCCTTGTTTCTCTGACGGATGTCCTTGTTTCTCTGACGGATGTCCTTGTTTCTCTGACGGATGTCCTTGTTTCTCTGACAGATTTCCTTGTTTCTCTGATGGAGGTCTTAGTGACTGGACACTCTACATAAATTCAAGGTCAAAATATGTATAGAAATAAAAGTGCCACAAGGGAAATAAGTTGTGAGTATTGGGAATGAGAGGATAGTGGTGAAATCTGGTGGTGGGGAGCAATGGATATGGAGGCGTATGTGTCCTGAATCTCAGAGCTATAAAATAAGCCTGCATTAAAATTATAATTACTCATTTATTTCCCCTGAGCTCCCTGTGCGACAATCCCTCCCTCCGTTCCTCTTTAATATACTCTGAGTCATTTACAATATGATAGGATAAAAACCCAGGGATTATTATACACTCTGTGGCACACTGCATACATTTGGCACCTGGTCTCACCTAACAAGGCCAGGGTGTTGACCAGAAGCAACCAACCACTAGCCCCCAAACATAAAGGCAGTTTCGAGAAATAATAAATGACGACTGTACATTAGTTCGCTGTACACAAATATACCACATATATGGAATGTACTTTAAATAACAGATGGGCTTTAATACAATAAGTATACAAATTGACATTTTCAAATTGTTTGCCTAACAAAATGAAGAGTAGAATCTACTGTGCACCGAACATTAAAAGGTGAACTTTCAGGAAAATAAAAGGTGAAACTAGAACTATGCAAACTTAGACCAATAGACTAATAAAGGTCTTTGGACAGAGTGCTCAACTATTATATACATGTGCATCAGAATTAAAGTGGAAACAGTTTACCATTGACACCTGATAACACTAACACAAATCTAGTAAATTGTAACAACTCAATTACAATATAATAAGAAACCCATAGAAATGTACTTATAGACGTGATTCATTATCATCTGCAACTGCTTATGCACAAAGGCTAACTAATTAATTACTTACCAATGACTGTGCACTTTGCAAAATGCAATCTAAAGTCAATGTTGTATCAGTAATTAAGTAAACAATGCACATACACTGTACATTTGCCATGCTAACAACCAGTCTCTCATTGTTAACATGTTATCACACCAAAGTATACGTAACATCTGCATGGTTTTACTAGGTATTACACAGAATTTGGGTAGTTGAAATGATGTGTATTTTGTAATTAGATAGTACCTACAAAGTATGTTATCCACCATGAAAGTCTAATCATTAGCTTCTAAAATTGCATACGTTTTCATCCTGCAGTCATACTGAACCTCTGTGGGAATCAAATCCACATCCCTGAAGGTTTCATGCTCTACCAACTGGGGTAACCAAGAACAGAAGACTAAGAAACATTATTGGACCACTTAGTGCTACACATATGTAACATCTACAAACATTCAAGGTTTTCTCTAGTTGTTACTGTACCTACAAGCAACTTCAGTAATTTTAATCCCAAGCCAAATATGTACTAACAAGAGCATCCTCTTTAACCAACTTTAATGATAAATGTCAAATTACATTACACTTCTGACAAAATAATACTTTTTATTGTTAGATTAATACATTTACTATGTTGATTAGATTAACATAGCAAACATAATAGTTTGTTGTGGAATGTCTCTAAATATTAGGTTTTTTGTGAGGGATTTAAATAGATTTGTTAAACTGTACAGACTGAAATACGGGATTAAGGCACGATGAAATATTTACATTAAATTAGGCCTATGAACATGATTTACAACTAACAATGGTAGTGTGAATAAACAGCTTATTACTAGTGTAAGCTAGAATGTACAGCGCAGTAAAGCAGTACAGTTTAGTTCAGTTTGAGTAAAAGAAAATGGAATAATTAACAGCACACAGAACTCAGACTCACAGCACACTGAATGTCAGGGATTAGTGTTGAGCACTGGAATGATACAGTATAATCGTAATCCAATGACTCAATCAGTTCTCTTTCAAAGGAGAGCCGTGACAAATGGTTCAGACAACCTGTCTGCATGGATGGCCTTTTGCACCTTTTGATCCCCTTGACAGTGGTGAGCTGATGTGATAAAGTGCAGCTGGTGATAGTTAGATTGATAATGACTCAAATAAGCCTCTTCATGATTGGAAAAATTGATCTGGGAGAGGTGTCAAGAAACTCTATGAATGATGGATAGAACTAACCCTTACAGTGGGGAGAAAGTATTTGATACACTGACGATTCAACTGTGAGAGACAAAAATCCAGAAAATCACATTGTATGATTTTTAAATAATTGCATGACATAAGTATTTGATCACCTACCAACCAGTAAGAATTCCGGCTCTCACAGACCTGTTCGTTTTTCTTTAAGAAGCCCTCCTGGTCTCCACTCATTACCTGTATTAAATGCACCTGTTTGAACTCGTTACATGTATAAAAGACACCTGTCCACACAATCAAACAGACTCCAACCTCTCTACAATGGCCAAGACCAGAGAGCTGTGTAAGGACATCAGGGATAAAATTGTAGACCTGCACAAGCCTGGGATGGGCTACAGGACAATAGGCAGCAACTTGGTGAGAAGGCAACAACTGTTGGTGCAATTATTAGAAAATGGAAGAAGTTCAAGATGACGGTCAATCTCCCTCGGTCTGGGGCTCCATGCAAATCTCACCTCGTGATCATGAAGAAGGTGAGGGATCAGCCCAGAACTACACGGCAGGACTTGGTCAATGACCTGGTCAATGACCACAGTCTCAAAGAAAACCATTAGTAACTACGTCATGGACTAAAGTCCTGCAGCGCACACAAGGTCCCCCTGCTCAAGGCAGCGCATGTCCAGGCCCGTCTGAAGTTTGCCAATGACCATCTGGATGATCCAGAGGAGGAATGGGAGGAGGTCATGTGGTCTGATGAGACAAAAATAGAGCTTTTTGGTCTAAACTCCATTCGCCGTGTTTGGAGGAAGAAGAAGGATGAGTACAACCCCAAGAACACCATCCCAACCGTGAAGCATTGAGGTAGAAATATAATTATTTGGGGATGCTTTTCTTCAAAGGGGACAGGACGACTGCACCATATTGAGGGGAGGATGGATGGGGCCATGTATCGCGAGATCTTGGCCAACAACCTCCTTCCCTCAGGAAGAGTATTGAAGATGGGTCGTGGCTGGGTCTTTCAGCATGATAACGACCCAAAACACACAGCCAGGGCAACTGAGGAGTGTCTCCGGAAGAAGCATCTCAAGGTCCTGGAGTGGCCTAGCCAGTCTCCAGACCTGAACCCAATAGTACCAAATATTAAGTTCTGCTTTTCTGATGTATCAAATACTTATGTCATGCAATAAAATGCTCATTAATTACTTAAAAATCATACAATGTGATTATCTGGACTTTTGTTTTAGATTCCGCCACTCACAGTTGAAGAGTTCCTAGGATAAAAATTATAGACTTCTACATGCTTTGTGAGTGGGAAAACCTGCAAAATCAGCAGTGTATCAAATACATGTTCTCCCCACTGTATGTAGCCAATCTTTAGTTTATCCTGCTGTATAAAACTGCATACTCAGCAGAATAGTATGTTAACAATCTATGAATATACTGTACCTAACAATTTGAAAGATGCAAAGGTTTTGCCCTGCAAATATATAATTCTACTGGCACTATTACTGTATTAAGGTAGTGTACTGATAGATTACAAAAATTACTAAATTGCCATAATTTTGGTGGGTCCAAACTCACTGTTGTTTGCAGTATTCAACCACTGAAGCTCCCAGTTTACAGTCTACAACTTTGAAGCATTAACATTTTCATGTTTTCTGGAAAAAAACAATTTTGAAGGATTATTGATCAGGCTGTGAATCTGAAGGGAAATTACCAAAGAGCATTCTCAGCAAGAAATACCAGGTGTATAAGTCTAACAGTGAATGACAATAAAGCAACAGTTACTTCTACTCAAGCTGATGAGACAGTTATGAAAGTACATGATATCTGATATATTTTACTTCATACTGAATTGATGAATTGTAGGACCACATAGCCCTCATTCCCTTTCATCCTTCTCTGGTACAATATTAATAATATTGATGACTTAATTAGACTAGTGCATCTATAGATGTATAGATTTTTTAAATAACTGTGACACTTAAACAGAGCATGGTTACCACCATTCCCATGGAATTGATTACCACCTAAATTACGAATAGATTGAAAATCCTGGGACCCAGATCAACCAGTTATGTTCAAGGTCTTTAAATGAACTCATAAGGTAACAGCTGGTTTCTTCATAATAGTCTTATTTTCATTTATCTATCATTTATTCTGCTTTGGTTTATTTGGTTTTTACAGAAATATCCAATGAACTTCATTTTATGTCAAGGACAAGTCTTAATCTTGTTTCTGCAAAACCAGCCCTAAATGTGCATGCTTGAGATGTACCAATAGATACTAAAGGTTTTCCAGACAGAATAATACCAGAAGAATGCCCCTATGTAACTGCTTTCAAATGGATGAACATTGTGGCACTTAACACAGACACTTGAATACAGTCTGAGCCTGTTCAAGGACAGCTTGTTTTTGTTACGATACCAAGGCTACTGTATTTGTTACTTTATGTCTATCAACCAAAGCTGTTAAAACTTTATCTATAAGCCCACATTGACTTTCTTCACACAGCAAATTCTCCAGTGTGAAAGGGGTTACATGTAGAGTTTTTGCATTGTTATATCTGAAAATGTTCATAATATTTCTGCAGTAGTAGAGGAATGATTCACATGTAATTACCAGAAATTATGAAAGTGTATACAAAAGTGCATCCTAAAATGCAGAATGCCTTCTGACCAAAAGAAGGAGCTCTGGAATCTGTTGACAAATAGAAAAGCAGCACGCTCCCTCTCTTCCATCTGCTCCACAAAACCATACGATTAAGCAAAATTCCTTGGTCATTTCCTGGTTGCTAAAACTCAACACAGTTTACTCAAGTTCACTTTTGTTCAAGTGAGTACACAAGCAGAGACTAGTATGGAATCATTTTGGCATTTTAATATTTTCAAAATATCCAAAATGAGGTTTTTACACCTTTTGCAAACTGGTTGACCTAAAGTAAAATGTTTTTCAACAGTTGTTAGTGTAAATCGACTAACTTAACTCAAATAAAGTGCCATCTACTATTATAGGCACCCTTAATTCAGGTCCTGGCAGGGGACCTCTAGGCATCTCTATGCACCTGGGGACCTAAGTCAAGGCCTCACCACAGATGTTCCTCGTGGTATCTCTGTGCTCCCTTTTTGAGTGTCCCCAATTGGAGGCAGCTGTCCCTCATTGCCTCTGATTGGGGACCCTATTTAAGTTGCCTTTATTTTCCTCAGTTTGTGGTTTATTGTTTGTGTTATTCGTTATGCATCAGTTCATGGTTGTAACGCTCATTAGTTTCCTTTTGTTTTATTTAATATTAAAAGAAGAAGGAATTATAGGATGTTTAACCAACCTCACTCTGCTCCACGTCTCCTGCTTCCAACCAACCGTGACACCTTCAGCAAAACAGGCTGCAAAAAAAAATTATTTGCTGATTTTCCATTTGGTTCAATATTGAAAATATATAAAAAGATCAAACCTTCTATTGAAGTAAAATGATTGAAATAAATACATCTGAATTTTTTTTTTCAAAACATGCCCCCTTAGAAGTTCTTATATGTATTCCCATTCATATTTTAGGTTCCCTTGTGTGATTAGGAACATTTAAGTGGTAAGTGTTCCTAATTAATTCTTGTTTTACTGGGGTATAAATTTGGGGTGACATACTATGGGAAAGACCCAAGAATACAGTAATGATATGAAAATGTTGTTGAGCAGCAGAAATTCGGAAATGGCTGTAAGAAAATATCTCACTGGTTGGAAATCCCCATTTCTTCTATCACAGCAATAATTAAGAAGTTTAAAGCAACTGGATTATGTTAAAAACATGCCTGGAAGCCGGGAAGAGGATGTGTGTCACGCACAGTGAAAAGGATGGTTCGAGGGGCCAAAGAATCTCCAAGGATCACAGCTGGAGAAAAGCAGATGTTAGTTGGGCCTTGGGGTCATGAAGACTCCGATAAAAAGCATCTACGATAAAATGCCACCAACATAACCAGGGTTGCCATAAAAATACTTTACTGATATAAAACAAACTAAAACACCTACAGTTTGCCAAACATGACTGGAACTCAAAAGTACTTGGTTCTATGAACAGATGATACCAAAATAGAGCTTTTTGAAAACAAACACGAGAGGTGGGTTTGGCGTGAACATATAGTCATGCAGAAAAGTACCCCTCTCCCACTGTGAAGTATGGTGGTGGATATTTGACGTTGTGGAGCTGTATTTCTTCCAAAGGCCCTGGACAACTTGTTAGGATACATGGTATCATGGACTCCATCAGGTACCAGAAGGTATTAAATCAAAACCTTGTTTGCCTCTGCTACAGTGGGGAGAACAAGTATTTGATACACTGCAGATTTTGCAGGTTTTCCCACTTACAAAGCATGTAGAAGTCTGTAATTTTTATCATAGGTACTCTTCAACTGTGAGTGACGGAATCTAAAACAAAAATCCATGATTTGGATGATTTGTAAGTAATTAATTTGCATTTTATTGCATGACATAAGTATTTGATACATCAGAAAAGCAGAACTTAATATTTGGTACAGAAACCTTTGTTTGCAATTACAGAGATCATACATTTCCTGTAGTTCTTGACCAGGTTTGCACACACCGCAGCAGGGATTTTGGCCCACTCCTCCATACAGACCTTCTCCAGGTCCATCAGGTTTCGGGGCTGTGGCTGGGCACTTCGGACTTTCAGCTCCCTCCAAAGATTTTCTATTGGGTTCAGGTCTGGAGACTGGCTAGGCCACTCCAGGACCTTGAGATGCTTCTTACAGAGCCACTCTTTAGTTGCCCTGGCTGTGTGTTTTTTGAGACTGTGGTCCCAGCTCTCTTCAGGTCATTGACCAGGTCCTGCCGTGTAGTTCTGGACTGATCCCTCACTTTCTGATCCCTCTTCATGATCATTGATGCCCCACGAGGTGAGATTTGCATGGAGCCCCAGATCGAAGGGAGATTGACCGTCATCTTGAACTTCTTCCATTTTCTAATAATTGCGCCAACAGTTGTTGCCTTCTCACCAAGCTGCTGGCCTATTGTCCTGTAGCCCATCCCAGCCTTGTGCAGGTCTACAATTTTATCCCTGATGTCCTTACCCAGCTCTCTGGTCTTGGCCATTGTGGAGAGGTTGGAGTCTGTTTGATTGAGTGTGTGGACAGGTGTCTTTTATACAGGTAACGAGTTCAAACAGGTGCAGTTAATACAGGTAATGAGTAGAGAACAGGAGGGCTTCTTAAAGAAAAACGAACAGGTCTGTGAGAGCCGGAATTCTTACTGGTTGGTAGGTGTTCAAATACTTATGTCATGCAATAAAATTCTAATTAATTATTTAAAAATCATACAATGGGATTTTCTGGATTTCTGGAAATTATAGACCTCTACATGCTTTGTAAGTAGGAAAACCTGCAAAATCGGCAGTGTATCAAATACTTCCCAGTGTAGAAAGCTTGAACTGGGCCATGTTCCAGCTTCCAGGAGAACAATGATTTAAAGCACACCTCAAAATCTACACAAAAAAGATTCACTGGACCACAGAATCAATGTTTTACCATGGCAATCCCAGTCCCCTGACCTAAATCCCATAGAAAACCTGTGGGATGAACTGAAGAGGAAAGTCCACATGTATAGACTGGAATCTGAAGGATTTGGAGGATTTTGGAGAGAAAAGGAATGGTTTCAGATCACTTGCCATGTGTTCTCCAACCTCATTACACATACAGTAAGGAGAAGACTCAGAGCTGTTATCTTCAAAGGGAGGTTGCACAAAGTATTAAATTAAGGGTTTCCAATCATTGTAGAACACATATTTCAGAAAAATATCTGCTTTATGATATTTTTCCTTTAATTAAAGTTTTGCTTTTTGCTAATATTTTGAATGAAAGATCAAGAGGATACAAGATCAAGAGGACAGATTTTTTCCACAGCCCATTTTGATAATTATTTTCAAGGATGCCAATAACAGTGGAGGGCACTGTAACCTGTTAAATCAAATTTGAGCATGGTTGCCAGATTTTATTGACAGTATACCAATCACAGCCTAAGTCACAACTTTTTACTTTCTAGGAAACTATATCTATTGTTATAATGTAATCAACTTGCTCACACACTGTAATTAAAAATAGCCAAATTGGGCTAGAAACTGTGCCATCTGATAACACTGACTGAGAATCTAAAATGTAATGCTTTTCAAGTGTGTATAGGTTGACACTGTTCCAGTAAAAGCACTTTGTGACAACTGCTGTTGTAAAAAGGGCTTTATAAATAAATTAGATTGATTGAAGTAAAATGAACACTTCGTTAAGTGCAAACAGTTTTACAGCATTTATTGGCAGGTTTTACAAAATATTTTATATACACTTTAGCTGAATCTTCGATTCAAAACACCATCAATACAGTGAGGAACATTCTCTTGCCAGTTCTTTACAATGTGACGGTCACTTTGAAAGAAAAATAACGGGAAGTCTCTATGATCCACAAAGACTAGCAATGTACAACAGAATGACAATGTGGCTTCATGTCAGATATCACAAAGCCCTTTTTCTGACCACAGAGAAAGGGTCCTGAATGAGAGATAGATGCTACAGAACCTCCTCACTGCCTAACAAGCATGCAAAAAGCATTACATTGAAAGAGAGGTGACCAGATTGGTTTGGGTGATGGGCTGGGACTAGGAGTGTGGGGATGGGAATGGGGATGCCAGGGGCCTCAAACCTAATAGGGTGGATTTCATGCTTCCCGTGGACAGTCATTATAACTGGTCCATAGCAGACTTTTACACCTGAGGGCAACAGATACCAGGCTTTTATAACATTCTAGAGGTTTCCTAGTGTTGCTTTATATCCTTTTAAAACAAATATGTTGTCAATAACATCACTGGAAACTATTTCCATTTTAAAATAGTACAGTATTGTAAGTGATTGCGGTGCAGTGTTGCGGGAGCAAGGAACCAGGCGAAGGCAGAGGTAGTCGGTGTTGATTCTTTTTTAATGTAAACAAAAGTAACACCAAGTACAAAAACAACGAAAGAAAAGGCTGACTTCAGTAGCAAATGAATGCAAGCAACGACATAAGGTACTTAAAAGGCAAGACATCCAACACGACAACAACAACAACGATCACAATGTGGGGAGCAGAAGGGAAACATTTAAATACATTCTAACGAGATAAATGGAGGACATGACACGAAACAAGTCCGGGATGCGTTTGTATGTGACGGGAACTGAGGGTGCACGGAATGGTGGCGCTGCTGCTCACCGTACCGTGACAAGTATAAAATGTTTAGTCGTATGTAGATGGTTTACTGTTGGTTTAAATATAGGGCATACAGTAATATTGCAAAACATTTCTAAGGGGCCAATTCAATGAGATCCGCATTAACCAATATCTACATAATGGTTGTTGGGTAACATTCATATGCAGTATCTACTACATTTTGATTAGGTTTATATAAATCCGATCTATAATGACTAATGATTTTTTTTCAGTTTTACTGACCTCTTTATTTCAATAGGCAATACAGCCTAAGCTTTCTTGCTCTGATCTTCTAATGTAAATGAGATGTGTCCGGCTTCTTCACGAACACACAGCTATTTTGACAGGTGAAATGAGTGACAGTTGAAACCACTTTGACAGTTTAAACAAGCCTAGGAGCCCTACCTCCCAAATAATAAAAGCCTGGCTCAACCCTGACCACCATGAATAGCACTAAATAAATTTTCTCTGCTTAAAATGCACCTCTGCATCCAGTTCCATACAGCAATAATTTAACAATCCGTTTGTATTATATCCCTCCAGACATTGTCACTGTGAACTATAAGTGAAGGGTTCAGTTCCTTTGATATGCTCCTTCATTGGGAGGCTCCTCTCCTCCCAGCTCCTAACAGCGGTAACTTTACTGTCCACTTTGGATAAGTCCCTCAGGGACAGTTGTTGCTGTGTACTGTCATGGGAGGGTTTTCTCTGCTAGTGTTTTGGCTATGGAAACATGAGAGAAAAAAGCATATCTGTTGATTATTAAAATGCATTGAAAGGTTGCCACTTAATGGGGAGAATTTTCAAAATGTTTGGTTCTGCACATTCCCATTGTGCAGAGTTCTTGGAAGCAGGTTTATTAGTTTAATGAGTCTATGAAGTGTGCAATGGTTTTCCTTTTACGCATCTACACCTCTGTGAGTGTGCAAACTGACATGTTACAACCCTGTTTCTAAATAACTGTAAAATGTAAAATAAAACCAAATGCAGTGATGTGCAAATCATTTAAATCCTATATTCAACAGAAAATAGTACCAAGACAACATTTCAAATGTTGAAACTGAGAAATGTTATTGTTTCTTGGAAAATACATGCTCACTTTGAATTTGATGCCAGCAACATGTTTGAAAAAAGTTGGGACATAGGCACCAAAAGACTGGAAATGTTGTGTAATGCTAAAAAACGAAACCTGTTGGAATATCACACCGCTAATTAAGTCAATTGGCAACAGGTCAGATTGGGTATTAAAAGATCATTCCAGAGAGGATGGGCCAGTTAGAAGTTAGGATGGGGAGATGTTCACCACACTATGAAAGACTGCAGGCAAATCTGTAGAGAACATCATTGCAGGGCTCAGGAACACTTCTGAAAACAATTGTCTATGAACACAGTACAACGCAGCATCCACAAATGCAAGTAAAAACTCTACCATACAAAGAAAATGCCATGCATAAACAACATCCAGAAACGCCAGCATCTTCTTTTGCCCCAAGTTCATTTTAGAAACACTGTGCAAGTCACCCATGCCATGTGCACTAATGCACCCCATACCATCAAAGATGGTGGCTTTTGCACTGTGCTCTGATAACAAGCCAGATGGTCCCTATTCTCTTTAGTTCGGAGGACGTGGACTACATGATTACCGAAAATAATCTAAAATCTTGATATGATATACTACAGGACAGTTTTTCACTTCACCAGACATTTGTGAAGGCACCATAAATGCAGAACAATATATACAGGTGTTGGAGCAAAATATATCCTGCCATTCAGACAACATATTTTTAGGGAAGGCCTTGCTTATTTCAGCAGGTCAATGCCAAACCCCAATCAACAAGTATAGCAAAAGTATGGTTCTGTAGTAAAAGAGCCTGCCTGCAGTTTTTTTTGCATTTTACACAGTGTCCCGGGTTGTACTTGTTGTTACACAAATATTTGTATTCTATACGCCAGAAAGCTAAGCTAAGGCGGGCATACTATCGCGTTTCCAGTACAGTACCGTGTGGAAATGATATGTCCAGTCAATTGGTATAATGAATCTAACCTTATCTCTGTAATTTCCCACTGCAGTTTTACAATGAGAAAGGTTCAGTAAAGACCCTTCAACTACAATCTGCTTTGGGATTTATTGAATCTGTTAAGCTACCTTCCTAGTCTGGTAAATGAGCAGTTACCACAGGGTTTAGGTTCCTTTGTTGCAGATATGAGTGATTGCAAAAACAGACTGATTAGGCCCCAGTGCTAGACTTGTGTTCCAGGCCATGCTCTCATTGATTTGGCTTCAGAATCTCATAATCTTATCCCCTACAAGTTGTGCCTGGTGTGTCTCAGCCTAAGTCATGCTTTTGCTACTCTCATCGGTCCCAGCTTGTTTGATTTCTGTCATCAGGTGCACTACACCAACTACACTCAAGGGTCAGGTTATGGCAAAGGGCATGTAGTATGAGCTTCTCCGTTATCCCAGGGACATTGGCTCTGTCCATAGATCGTGTTACAGGTGGGGGGAGATGAGGAATGGTCTGGCATTCCAGAGTACCCAGCCAAGTCCAACCCCACTCCTAAACTGGCTTGACCCTTGACAACATCAACAGTTTGTTGTTGAAAGGGACTGGGGGTCTCCTGTGAGACGAGCTGAATGAGATTGAACCCAGCCAACCACAAAAATGTCCTGTTGCCATGGTAGAGGAATCCTTTACCAAGATGCCATAGTTCTTTAATTTCTGGATAATTTGTGGGTGGATTGGTAGCAATTAGCAGTTTCACTGTAGTCCTTTGTTTAGACACATGCTGTAGCTAACTCAATCAAATGTAATTATAAAGCCCTTTTTACATCAGCAGTTGTCACAAAGTACTTTTACAAAACACCCAGCCTGAAACCCCAACGAGCAAGTATAAACAATGTTGAAGAACAGTGGCTAGGAAAAACTTCCTAAGAGTGGCTGAAATTTAGGAAGAAACCTAGAGAGGAACCAGGCTCAGTGGGGTGACCAGTCCTCTTCTGGTGAACATTTTAAGAGTACAAGTTGTGTTAATTAGTAAATGCATTTGAAGTGCTTTTGAAATGCTTATGAACAAATTAACTGTCATTCAGACTTGTATTTGAAGTTATACTGAAGTATTTCTAATTGATTGTCTTAACATGCAACAACAAGTTAGCCAATTAAGCTAACCCACTCACAATGGGTTCAATGTACCAATACAAACATCCTTTGGAGACAACAATAGTTTATTTGCTAGCCAGATCTTACAGATAATTTGTCAGGCAATTAATTTTAGGTTGCCATTTAGTAATCTGAGGAGATAGCACTATCTGTATAAATGGATGAAAGATTGCTTCACTGCAAACATGCAAACTTGTCACTTTTCAGTGATATTCACAGTTTTGATGATCTCGGGGAAGGTCTGATATATTTGAATATTTTAGAGTTCTGAGCTTGATGCAAGACTCATATCAGAATGCATAGTCCACTTCACCTAGCATATCAGCCAGCTATCCACCCAAATACTCATGCCAATGGTTAAGATTTCACTATCACCCAGTCTGTAACCCAAACAGCACAACATTACTTAAGAGCCCATGTCTTCAGCCTTTTATCCAACTTTAAAGCTTCATTAATACTTCCACGTGGAAGCATGTGCAAGTTCACCAGTGCGTACATTTGGTTTGTTTTGGGGGGTGGATTTCGTGCTTTGATCGAGGGAATTTTGACTGTTCACACACATTATTTTCGGTCTTTCTTTGGTTTTGCTTAAGTTTTGGATTGTGATTGGTCAGAAGATTGTGCACCTCTCTCTCTCCCAGGGTAATATTAACTCCCTCCTTCCCTCACTTTTTTTGGAATGAAAGATTAAAAGTACAGTATGCAGGCACACCACTTAATAAACTACAAGCACAGCAGACTTCCAAATAATCTAAATAAAGGTAGGATACAGTGTTTTCTAATCAGTGTAATTGTAAGCTATATTATGAATCAAAAATAGTTTTCTGGTGTTCCTGATGGGTTTAAATTTTGTTGGTGCTGTAACTTTTGGGAGCAAGTATGGGTCTGTGTATGTACTGTATGTGCATGTATGTGTTTGAGAGAATACAGTGCATTCAGAAAGTATTACAGCCTTTTCAGTAATGACCAAGCTAAAACATAAATTTAAATCACAAACAAATGTTTCAATCAAGCAAAATAATCTGCCATCAAGGAAATGTTACTTGTAAATCTAATTAAGAAACCTCCATTTACTCATAGTATCCCAATCACAGCTTAATCCAAGTCCTAGACCAAAAACCAAGCTCTATGGAAAATCCCCATGGTACTTTAATAGTAGTCCTGGACCCTTACAGTCTAAAAACAACAATGAACAAGCATGATAGACTTCTAGTTGAATTAGACTATAAAATTTGTTTCACCACTCTGTCAGATTTATTTGGTTGAATAATTCAACATTTTCTGGGGGTTTATAAGCGTGTTATTTGTTGATATTTTAGTTTGTTTTTGAAATCTTGTCATGCACTATATGACCGTTATTCCGATCGATTATATCAGATCGAGATCTAAATACGATATTGCTTCTCACTCCAGAGGCGCAACTAGTACATTTAGCCTAATTTGGCCTAATATGTGAAAGAAAAGCAAATTCTTTGTAATTAACACTGCTTGGACAACAAGAGGTTGATGTTATTTTAATGGACAAAAACAAGGTCGTTTCTAAGGGACCCTAAACATATAAATGGTAGTGTATGCTATGTTCCTCTCTTCCACTCCTTTCTCCCTCTTTCTAACTGCTCTGTTTCTTCTCTCATTTTCAATGCAAGAGGGTCCTGCCTATTTTGCAATCATTTCTTTTGTGTAGGCCAAACAAATTTGCTTTGTGAAAGACCCCTTGAGTGATTCCTTCTCTTAGCAGGGTCCTGACCTCAGAGCATATCCCTGTTTAATGCCCCCCAAGCAGCTTTTCTCCTCTAGCTTATAGACCGAGGTGAGCAGAAGCATCCTGAAGAAGGTAGTGACTGCGTTCCAAATGGTACTTCAATCTCTATATAGTGCACTACTTTTGACCAGAGCTCAGAATTGAGTAGTAATGCACTGTGTGGGGAATAATGTTTCATTTAGGACGCAGACAGGTAGTCTGCTGGCTTTTTCAAGGAAAAAGACACAGGATTTCTTCAGTTAAGCTGGCCCAGCCATCTCTGCTGTAAACACGCTGGCGGCCTCCTGCGACTCCTAAGCCAAGCGTGAGTGCAATAACAACAGATTAAAAAGGTTACACTGCATGCAGCCTTTCTGCTCCTCTGCCTACTCCCATCTTCCATGAATAGCAAATACACATTTAGGTAATCAAAACTAGTGACATTAATCACAATCTTTACCCCCCCCCCCCTTAGTAATTGTAGCAATTACTGAAACTTTGAAGCATGAAGTAGTGTGTTGATTCTTTGTCCATTGTATTGTTAGAAGTAAAGACTTATTGAACTAGAGAGTGATGTGAGGTAGTTCAAGATGGAATGCACGCAGGAACATCTCATTTCGATGGGTTTGTAAAATGACATCTGCAACATCTCAGAGAAGATTTACATTTCTGTAATACTTTAAAACAGTTTAGTTTAAAACATGTTCCTTTCTGGATTCACCCCAGTAGTTGATGAAACTAAAGCATGTTGACTGTTATAAATAACCATGTGAGTTCTGTTTATTTAATCAATGTCATTGGGTCACTTGTCAACATCAAGCAGACTACTTCATGCACATTGCTGTTTACAGAAAGCAAAACTATAGGACAAAAAATTATATGGGAGAAACATGTGCAGTCTAAAATACTGCAGAATCTAATTCCAACTCCCCTTCTTGGAATCTGTAGGCGTACAGTGCCTGGCATTTGTACTGAACTGTCATGATAAATAACGTCAATGTAACTTTTAATGGATTTGCCATCAAAGACTGCTTCACCTTCCTATACACTACAGTATACTCCTAAGTACAGCATATTATAGAAAAGCTGTCCACCTGTTTTATTATTCTGACATCATACTGAGGACGAAATGAGAACCACTTTTGTTTAAATGCCATTTGGCACTTCACAGAGACTGTGAAACCAGACACTTTAGTACATCTCAAAGTTGGAAGCAACATTCATATATCTGCAAATAGAGGCTCTCAAAATGTTCAGCCCCTATCACATTACAACATGATATCAAAATAGATTTAATTTGTAGGTTTTGCTGTTATTTGAAGTGAAGAAAATAATCTGCAAATTATCCTGAACTAATTACAAAAAGAAACAAAATATTTTTGATGCTATTACACACCTGAACGAGCTTTGGTACAACCAAATGTCTTCAGAAGTCACATAATTGAATAGAGTTCACCTGTGTGCAATCAAGCTGTTTCTCATGATTTCGGGTTAAATACACCTGTCTTTGAGAGGTTACACACTGTAAAATTCAAAGCCGGAATGTGCAGAATCCTGTCCCTAAAGTTTTTACAAGACAGTAGTTTATGTAGGATGGCTTCTGTCACTTTTGTGATTTGTGACGTGCCTGATTGGACAGGTCGATAGGGTGGGACTTCCTGTGTGACATACAACAGGATGGAACATCCGTTATGACCTGGCAAAACGTATTGTATTACGTATAATAGGGCGGGACCACGGGGTGGGGTTTGACTACGTAACACATGGGGTGCGCACTGGGTGTGAAAAAGTGTTGTTTATGAATGCTTTGTTGTGTTCATAGATATTTGATGCTTTACAATGTGTGTATGGGTTACAGCTTTTTAAATTCCCAGAATTTGATGTTAACAGTAATGTGTGTAACAGATGGTTTTTAATTGGTACTTGATGCATTGCAGAGGTAAACTGAAGAAATGTGTGCACACATTAAGGCTGCACAGCAAACAGCTTTGGTAAGGAAACACCAGTGAAATCAAGCAGCCTAATGGATGCCCAGCAAGTCACCAAGAGAATACATGTGGATGACAAAAACGTGACCACAATGTCAGCCCCCCCCAAAAATAATAGAGTATAGATCAAATTCATCAACTACACCAGGATATGCTGCCAGAGGAGTGAAAGATGTGAGATGGGTGAATTGGTGGATATATTTTATGCATTGTCTGAAGGAGAAGTGTTTAAGCAATGTGTGACTGAAAAAAACTTTTATGCAAATGTATCGGGTATGTTTCAAAGTGTTTGGGCCCAACGCCAGCCACACCTACAATAATACGATACATCTGATGTTCAAAGTAATTGAAGGATTGAAGCAATATGACTGTTAAAATTGAGCTATTTTTGCCAAATGTTGGTGTGTTTGAGTGTGACTGCAGCTGTGTTTCGGTGACTGATGTACCCGCCTTAAGCAAACACTCCCCTCAAAACAGCATCAAAACAAACAGCCTGCATCTGACTGTCAAGTTGCCAACAGAATTTGCGAGACATCTCTCAAGAATACAACCACGGGCAATTCTAGGATTTGACCCTTAGGGGGGTTCAGCCCCAATGAAAATGTGAGATATGGAAACACAAGTAACTAAACAATCACTTATGTTACACGTGTCTATTAAGGCACAAACTAAACAGTGTAAAATAACCCATGCTTTTCTAAAAAGCACATCACCACCATGGAAAAAACACACTGTAATCATACGATGAACAATAAGGGTGTGGGAGTTAAGAATATATAATCATTATTTAAGCAGGAAACTATTTTGGGGGTGCACTACAATTAGTGGGGACAACACACATTATATTTTTAAGCAAACAAACAATCCTACTTAACTAATAAAACAAATAATTATATATACATATATACATGTGTATATACACTCACCTAAAGGATTATTAGGAACACCAGTTACATTTCTCATTAATGCAATTATCTAATCAACCAATCACATGGCAGTTGCTTCAATGCATTTAGGGGTGTGGTCCTGGTCAAGACAATCTCCTGAACTCCAAACTGAACATCAGAATGGGAAAGAAAGGTGATTTAAGCAATTTTGAGCGTGGCATGGTTGTTGGTGCCAGACGGGCCGGTCTGAGTATTTCACAATCTGCTCAGTTACTGGGATTTTCACGCACAACCATTTCTAGGGTTTACAAAGAATGGTGTGAAAAGGGAAAAACATCCAGTATGCGGCAGTCCTGTGGGCGAAAATGCCTTGTTGATGCTAGAGGTCAGAGGAGAATGGTCCGACTGATTCAAGCTGATAGAAGAGCAA